>NC_092094.1:22612331-23287956 GCF_045679555.1 Salvelinus alpinus | reverse complement strand
AAATACTTATGTTGTCACTTTATGTCTTCTTCTCTTGTAAATGTGTTGTTATAACACAAATGTGAGGACTAATGGCAGAGATGATTTTATGAATCTAGAATGAAAATGCTAGCAAATCATTGACTAATCCCTGCTATTCTTATGTTGAACATTATCTTTTTCAGAGATTATATTTCATTAGGAAAATGAAAGAAAAAAATTATACTTGAAAATAAAACCTTACTTTTAATAATATTTCAAAAATAATGCATGAAAGTTTCACAATCACAAAGTGTTCATGGAGGATATTGTTTTTTTTAATGCAACAGGACCAAATTTCATCCCAACTGATTTAAACTATGTTAGTGCACCTTTTGTGTATGCTTCTCAAAAAATTACTCCTTTTGTATTATTTTTACCTTACTGTACTGCATTGACATTCATTGTATTAGCCTTTGTATAAACATTAACTGGTGCTATGTTATTTGTTATTGTAATGTGAACGCCAATGTCCTCTATCTGAAGGGAACATGAGATCTGTAGCCAACTGTTTGTGCTGATTCTCTGTAGTTTCTTTTAAAAGAATGGTAAAACGACTGTGTAAAACCTCCTCCAACAAAGTATTCATCTGTAGGTCTTTAGGAAAGGAAATTAGGAAAGCTTCCATCTGTACGAACTCAGGTGCATCCAAGGACTATTCACAGTCCTGAGACCTGTTTTAGGAGCTCCTCCCATGCACTGATACTACCACACACAAAACACACACTCAGTCCTCCGTGTCTGTCCTCCAACTGTTTAATTATGAATATTATTTACTAGCACAAAAAAGGTGCTTTATCTTGTTTATATGTATCTTATATAGTATGTTGTTGTAGGTAGATAATTTTCTGGTGCAATGCTCAATGTTAAAGTTTTATTTTAATAATGTGCAACAGAATCAAAGTGGGAGAGAAAGAGAGAAAAGAAATGGAAATACAATGCCTCTTGTATTGTAAAGTGGTTCACTTAGTGCCTCTTTTAAAGTGGTTATTAAAAATCTGCATTGGTCTCTCCTTGCTTGTTTCTTCCTTTGGTTTATGACGTATTTTGAAAAATGTTCAACATCCATCTCTGGAGACCGCCGCTGTCACCAACGCATCAGAAATTGGAAACAGGAATGGCTGTTTGTGCCTGGAAGCAAAAACAGGTGCACTGACAACCATAACAGCGTCTTACTCCCTCTTCTCTGAGCACTTCAATGAGCTAACTCGTTATCTGAATGATGAGCACAAATGTAGCTTAACTTCAGGGAACATGAAATCAGAAGCAGGAAACATTAATCAAACCATATGTACCAGGCGAATGGGATGGGCCAACTAGGACTGGATCACTTCCAGTTTTTTTCATGTAGCTCTCTCGCCGTGTGTTAAGTGGCTTCTATCCCTACATGAGCCCATTCTGTCATCACATAGGAATAAAAAGCCATAGGACACAGCGGCAGATAGGCTGAGAGGGACACAGGGGCGGGGTGGAGAGGGGCTCCTCTGACCTCCTCACGTCATCCACGGAATTACCCAGCAACCTGAGAGTGTAGAGGGAACGAGAGAATCATGATAGATAGATGGAGGGCAGGAAGGTAGACAGACAAGGAGAAAAGTGAGAGGTTATTTTCTCATTCAAGGATCTCCAGCTCAAGGAGCTAGCTTCTGGGGAACACAATAGAAATGCTTCTGAGCAATTTAAAGAGGCTATGGTTCTCTCACACACCATTATGTGTCCCAGAGGAGAATGTGATGACTTTACCATCGTAGACATTCACAGCGTAAGGAGTAAGAGCAGGAAGGTCAGTGTGTTTAGATGGATTGCAATCCATTGTCTATGGGTATGCGTCCCTATTGTAAGTGGACTGTTACCATTCATCCAATGGGATTCTCAGTAGGTCAGTGAGTCATATGAACTCAATCAGTGCTCGTCTCAACATTCCTTCTTCACTTTGCAGGTGGTCCATTCAAAACATAACAATATGCTCTATCTTAAAATAGCATTAAAATCCTGCAAAGTCAGAATGCCGAGTAATTCATTCTCTATGTGTAGGTGTATCCAAAGGTTAATAAGGAATGATCCACACAAAAACATAAATTATATTGAATGTCATCACGACTTGAGTAATTTAACAAGACAGACGAAAACTATATTCAAGGAAATGTGTTTGTCAAATTGAGCTTTCAAAATTGTAACAGCAGGACACTGACATGCGTCATACTCGGCTGTTATTTTTGTCGGTCTGTATTTACCTCAGTGTATAGACACCTGAAACCCCACCTCTTTAAGGAATACCTAGGATAGGATAAAGTAATCCTTCTAACCCCCCCCCCTTAAAAGAGTTAGATGCACTATTGTAAAGTGGTTGTTCCACTGGATATCATAAGGTGAATGCACCAATTTGTAAGTCGCTCTGGATAAGAGCGTCTGCTAAATGACTTAAATGTAAATGTAAATGTAAATGTAAAATGTAAATGTATATGTATATACAATATACTTACTCACTGTATTACCTCTTTGGATTCATTGGACTCATTAGGCATCTACAGGTATCCTCTGTATCATCTGTGGATCGATAAACACAATTAAAAAGAAACCAAGTACTTTTCATCACAATTTAGCCTAGAAACGTGTCAAATAGAATGTGCAAGCACCACACCCCCTGTTGTCAGGCTTCCTGGTATCGTCTGAACTAGGAGGGAAGGGAATTCTCCAGGCGCAGTCATGCAGGAGCGCTTTGCACTTTGAAGTAGAGTGACATTATCAGTAAGTCATGGCCTTGAAATAGCGTGATATTTCTCTCTGTCTCTCGCTCGCTCAGTCTTTCCCTTTCTCATTTGATCTGCCACTCTCCTTTCTCCCTACCTTTCTCTATCTCCCTTAGTATGTCATTCTCTCTACCTCTCCCAATTCTCTTGATCTCCCTTTCTCTCTACTGTAGCTCTCTTCCTCACTCATTCTCCCCTTCTCCTCCTCTTGCCCCACTCCCTCTCTCCTCCTCTTTCTCCTTTCTCTCTCCTAATCCTTTCGTCTCGTACTCACCTCGCTTTTATCGCTCTTTCCCCCTCTCTATCTCTCCCTCCTCTCCTACCCTCTCTATCTCTCCCTTCTCTCTCCCCTCTTATTTTCTCTTCCCTTCTCTCCCCCTCTCCTCTCCTGTTTCTCTGGCAGTGTGGTGTGGTATGTTGCTGGCTGCTGGCTGGCTGCCACTGAGGGAGGTCGGGAGATCAGGGCTAGATAGAGGCGAGCTGCTGGTCAGCGGTAATGACATGAAGGCTGAAGGGCTAAGAGGTCGCCTCTATTGGGATTTTGGGGCTCCAGCTTTTACAGGTACAGTGAGAGATAGAGAGAGAGAGAGAGAGAGCTGTAGCGTGAAGGACCGAATGAACTGAACGATCGATTTGCAAATCATTCTCCGCATAAGGGAGAACCCTCCGTGCTACATCACAGAGGTTTATGATGTTTCTTTACAAGGATGATGTCTCTGAAATCACTACAGTGTATTAAAAACACACAAAGAATAAAGTATGAATAATGCAATACTAACAAGTTCCCCCGGCATGAACAAAGGAGACAAAGGAGTCTTTGAAATCAAGACGTAAAACGAACTCAGCTCAACAACCATCAAAACACTCGCTCTGCCCCGGTAAAATCTTCATACAGAGGGAGTAGATGAGTAACTACACAGGAAAAGCTCCGTTGGGACTCACGTCTGAAAATAGGATTCAAAGTAAGTAGGGTGTTTACAGCAGTATAACAGCATCAAAATGAACAAGGAGATTAATAAATAGACGAAGGTTGTAAAAATGGAGCAACATCAGGTCAGCATAGTTTCTTAGAACACAGAATAATAAAACACATTGGAGCCCAGCCAGATATCTGTTGGATCTTCTCAGTGGGGAGCCTGGGGTCCTTTACTGCCTATGTGGCCTTTATTTTTTATTTTGTCAGTTACTTACAGCAGAGGAACAGACGGTGCACAGTAGCTACTAGTGGTTGTTTGTTGTTCCAGGTTTAGCAGGATAAATAAATGGGGTCCCTTTGCAGGGGCTATGCAAACAAACCAATATTCTTGCACATCAGCTGGCCTCTGTGTGTGTGTGTGTGTGTGTGTGTGTGTGTGTGTGTGTGTGTGTGTGTGCGTGCGTGCGTGCGTGCGTGCGTGCGTGCGTGCGTGCGTGCGTGCGTGCGTGCGTGCGTGCGTGCGTGCGTGCGTGCGTGCGTGCGTGCGTGTGTGTGTGCCTGACTGAAACAGAAGTACTGCTCTAATATGTTAATCCAACATAGTTTCTAAAAAGTTTCTAAAATAGTTTATTAACAGTTTAGCTGTCCAAAACAACCATGTTTGGATGACTCTTGAATATTTACTTAAAGTTTCTCCCCTTTAGGCTAGCACTACTGGTATTTAGTGATAATTCAACAGTCTAGAACCTCTATACAAGCCTCCAAATTTAGAACATCACCACTATCACCACTACTGGTGATGTTACTCAAAATGTGCATATGCGTATTTACACTTTATTAACTGACACAGGACTGTCTTATGTCAATTAAATGACAACTGGGATTCCTTCTGTCCTTTTCATTACTTGCGCTAATGGTCAGTGTGCCCACATCAATCCCTGCACCAGCCCCCCCTCTTCCTTTGCACCACCCACCCCTCTTCCTTTGTACCCCCCACTCCTCTTCCCTTGCCCCACCCACCCCTCTTCCCTTGCCCCACCCACCCCTCTTCCCTTGCCCCACCCACCCACCCCTCTCCACTCCCCTTTCACCTCCTCCCTTCACACACCACTCTACCGTCGGCACCCACAACCCACATTCTCTGTTCACTGTTTCTCCATGGCCGTCACAGAGAATCGCAAAGGATCGGAAATGTGATGTGACATGATAGGATTTTCCGCGTGAATCTCTCTCCGAGCCTCTCAGAAAGTGTAATGTACTGTATGCTGTGACTAACTAAATGGTTTACCAACACACTGTGAATGGACGACTGACTGACTGTCTGGCTGACTGTGAGATTTCCCAAGTCTATGTTTAATACGTTCAATATGCTTCGAACAGGCGCAAACTTTTGCAAACAGAAATTGTAGCAGGAGAGGCTGCGAGCAATGGATGAAATGCCATGTGCAACAAGATGACTCACCACTACAGTTGTGACACCTGTCTGACCAGCAGTATCCCACAACGCACAGCACTCTCTCACCCCACACATCCACGACCTGTTACGGCACACGCTCTGTGACACAACACCTCTAAAATCCACTCTCCTCCACTGGTGCACATTCACAGTACTAACCAGAGCCTTTGATAGATAATATAAGGCTCTGGTACTAACCATCCCCTTCTTACAAATACCACACAGCATGGGTGGCTATGATATCCTTCTCATTGTCCTTTTTTCAGCTTTAAGACTCTGTATCTGATTAGACATGAATTATTCAAGCTCTTTAATCCCCTTAGAGGATTGAAATAGAGGCAAATGAGTCATATGTTAATTGAAAACATTCTGTTAATGACAGTGCCCTTAACTCTAAGGTGAATAGCCACACACACAAGCTCAAACACAAGCACACAGACACGCACACATTCATTTGTGCAAAACACATACACACACACAGGCACATACTGTATATGCACACACACACATGTGCAAACACCCACACACACACACACACACACACACACACACACACACACACACACACACACACACACACACACACACACACACACACACACACACACACACACACACACACACACACACACACACACACACACACACACACACACACACACACACACACACACAAGCCAATGCTATACTGTGACAGAAAATAATTACAGTAACGCTGAAGATAACATAGATGAGGCAGATTCCAGATCCCACTCCTGTCAATCTGTGCCAGGGTCTGAGAACTTCAAACCATCAACACACAACAAACAAAAGGCATTCATGTCAATGAATGAACACAAAATAAAATACCGGTAGACAGTGACTCTGTATACGCACCTGCTTGATTCCATTCATTCTGTCTATCCGGTTTTCTCCTCCCCTTTTCTCTCCTCTCCTTCTCTCTCTGTCTGTGTGTCAGACTGGGGCTGGAGTGTTCAGCTCTGTGTGTCGGGTACTGGGGGCTCAGCTGCAGAGACTGACATCATCTTTACTGGTGAGGAGGTTTTCCCCTCCCGTTATCTGCACCCCTCTCTTTCTCTCTCTCATCTCTCTCCCTCTCTCTCTTTTTCTCTCTCTCTTTCTCTTTCTCTCCCTTGTATTTTCACTTTCTATTTCCCCTTTTATCTCTTTTATGCTCTTTTCTCAGTGTCATCAGATTTAACAAAGCCTAAGTCTGTGAGACACAATGGCGCAAAAATTAATACTAAGTCTTCCAAGGCAGGTGGTACACTAAACCAATGCTTTACACTGCCTGTCAGACTTTTAGGTATTTTAAGCCAGTCATCTGAATGGTTGAGGCATAGCTTTCCTAAAGTAGTCTAATAGCTCACAGGTTTAAAATACAGAAGAGCATGTCTGGGATATTACCTCAAAAGTCTAAAGTGACTTCCACTCCTCATCTCCTAAATCCTAACTGCCATTTGCAGAAATCTAAAAATGACTAGGTTAGATGAAAACAATATGGGAGGTTGGTAAGTTGACTAGAGAACCTGTTTTCTCTTAATCTTTCAAATCAGTGTGAATGAAGGACAAGAGTTGAGGAGAGGAAGCCTCATAGACTATTAAGATTCAGCCCTGAGAGGAATCCTGTGTATACTTAAGATTCAGCCCTGAGAGGAAACCTGTGTAGACTATTAAGATTCAGCCCTGAGAGGAAACCTGTGTAGACTATTAAGATTCAGCCCTGAAGAAGAAACCTGTGTAGACTATTTAGATTCAGCCATTGTGGGGGGGGGGGGGGGACTCTAGTGGTGCTGCTGTCCATGGTGCTGATTACAGCTGAAGGAGACATCAGGAAGGACAGTGGTGACCCTGCACAGACCTGCACCAATTAGCAGAAAACCTGTTTTAGGTGGTGCAGAGCCTTAATGAACATGCACATGCGCGCGCACGCACACACACACACACACACACACACACACACACACACACACACACACACACACACACACACACACACACACACACACACACACACACACACACACACACACACACACACACACACACACACACACACACACACACACACACACACACACACACACACACACACACACACACACAACCTCCCCTATTTCCAACGTGCATTTCTCTATGTCGCAACTCATTTAGGCTTACATTCATCATGGTAAGGTAACAGTGGCAGCTTGGATTAAAATGGATTAGCCCTATTACAGGAATGTGTGGTGCCTATTACATTAAAAACTCACCCATACACAGCTGCCCACAGAGCCACATACACAGCTGCCCACAGAGCCACATACACAGCTGCCCACAGAGCCACATACACAGCAGCCCACAGAGCCACATTCACAGCTGCCCACAGAGCCACATTCACAGCAGCCCACAGAGCCACATACACAGCTGCCCACAGAGCCACATACACAGCAGCCCACAGAGCCACATACACAGCAGCCCACAGAGCCACATACACAGCAGCCCACAGAGCCACATTCACAGCTGCCCACAGAGCCACATACACAGCTGCCCACAGAGCCACATACACAGCAGCCCACAGAGCCACATTCACAGCTGCCCACAGAGCCACATTCACAGCAGCCCACAGAGCCACATACACAGCTGCCCACAGAGCCACATACACAGCTGCCCACAGAGCCACATACACAGCAGCCCACAGAGCCACATTCACAGCTGCCCACAGAGCCACATTCACAGCTGCCCACAGAGCCACATACACAGCTGCCCACAGAGCCACATACACAGCTGCCCACAGAGCCACATACACAGCTGCCCACAGAGCCACATACACAGACTCTCTCTCTCAGAAGCACAAACACACACACACGCATGTGTATGCACACACACACACACACACACACACACACACACACACACACACACACACACACACACACACACACACACACACACACACACACACACACACACACACACACACACACACACACACACACACACACACAGAGAGACACACACACACACAAAGGAGTAGACAGATAAAAAAGGCAGTGAGGGCCTGACAGGTCTGGTTTGATGTTGGTGTTTAAGGGGGTGACAGAGGGACAGACTGAGATGACCTTCTGAATATTATTGCTGGCTGCTCTGCCAGTCACACCGTACACTGCTTTTTGTTGTAATAACTCTCCTCTCAAGAGGTAGCTTTTAGAACCTCTCCTCCTCGTTTCCATAGTGACACTTCTCCTCCTTTGTGTGAGTGTGAGTGTGAGTGTGTGTGTGTGTGTGTGTGTGTGTGTGTGTGTGTGTGTGTGTGTGTGTGTGTGTGTGTGTGTGTGTGTGTGTGTGTGTGTGTGTGTGTGTGTGTGTGTGTGTGTGTGTGTGTGTGTGTGTGTGTGTGTGTGTGTGTGTGTGTGTGTGTGTGTGTGTGTTTGTACCAGACCTGATTTCAAATCAAAATACCTTTCATAATGCAATGCTCACAATACTTTTCATATGATTCTCTTCTCATTTATTTAAATACATTTGACTATCACTTAATCCAACTGGGCTTAATGGTTCATCACTTAACCGTTTGGTAAACCTATAGATTTCAAACTGGTTTGTCTACTATATATGGATTTAGAGAACTACAGAAATAAAATGTGTGTTTGTAAAGTATAAACATATAAATGATATGTATGATACATGATAACCATACATAACGACTACTCCATATTGCTAATTGATTTCACATAGTAGAAACCACAATTGGTCACCATATAAAAGGGTGTGTGTGAACACTTGCGATTTCTTTCAACATGGAGCAGGATAGACAGCAAGGGAGAGGAAGAAATCAAAGAGCTCATATACAAGAGGCCCATCAGAGAGGTGGGCATGGTTCCCATCAAAGAGGTCAAAGAGGTGGGCATGGGCCCCATCAAAGCGGTCAAAGAGGTGGGCATGGGCCTCGTCAAAGAGGTCAAAGAGGTGGGCATGGGCCTCGTCAAAGAGGTCAAAGAGGTGGGCATGGGCCTCGTCAAAGAGGTGGGCATGGGCCCCGTCAAAGAGGTCAAAGAGGTGGGCATGGGCCCCATCAAAGAGGTCAAAGAGTTGGGCATGGGCCTCGTCAAAGAGGTCAAAGAGGTGGGCATGGGCCTCGTCAAAGAGGTCAAAGAGGTGGGCATGGGCCCCATCAAAGAGGTCAAAGAGGTGGGCATGGGCCTCGTCAAAGATGTGGGCATGGGCCCTGTCAAAGAGGTCAAAGAGGTGGGCATGGGCCCCGTCAAAGAGGTCAAAGAGGTGGGCATGGGCCACATCAAAGAGGTCAAAGAGGTGGGCATGGGCCCCGTCAAAGATGTGGGCATGGGCCCCGTCAAAGAGGTCAAAGAGGTGGGCATGGGCCACATCAAAGAGGTCAAAGAGGTGGGCATGGGCCCCGTCAAAGATGTGGGCATGGGCCCCGTCAAAGAGGTGGGCATGGGCCCCGTCAAAGAGGTCAAAGAGGTGGGCATGGGCCCCGTCAAAGAGGTGGGCATGGGCCCCGTCAAAGAGGTCAAAGAGGTGGGCATGGGCCCCGTCAAAGAGGTGGGCATGTGCCCCATCAAAGAGGTCAAAGAGGTGGGTATGGGCCCCATCAAAGAGGTCAACGAGGTGGGCATGGGCCTCGTCAAAGATGTGGGCATGGGCCCCGTCAAAGAGGTGGGCATGGGCCACATCAAAGAGGTCAAAGAGGTGGGCATGGGCCCCGTCAAAGATGTGGGCATGGGCCCCGTCAAAGAGGTCAAAGAGGTGGGCATGGGCCACATCAAAGAGGTCAAAGAGGTGGGCATGGGCCCCATCAAAGAGGTCAAAGAGGTGGGCATGGGCCCCGTCAAAGATGTGGGCATGGGCCCCGTCAAAGAGGTGGGCATGGGCCCCGTCAAAGAGGTCAAAGAGGTGGGCATGGGCCACATCAAAGAGGTCAAAGATGTGGGCATGGGCCCCGTCAAAGAGGTGGGCATGGGCCCCGTCAAAGAGGTCAAAGAGGTGGGCATGGGCCCCATCAAAGAGGTCAAAGAGGTGGGCATGGGCCCCATCAAAGAGGTCAAAGAGGTGGGCATGGGCCCCGTCAAAGATGTGGGCATGGGCCCCGTCAAAGAGGTGGGCATGGGCCCCGTCAAAGAGGTCAAAGAGGTGGGCATGGGCCACATCAAAGAGGTCAAAGAGGTGGACATGGGCCCCGTCAAAGAGGTCAAAGATGTGGGCATGGGCCCTGTCAAAGAGGTGGGCATGGGCCCCATCAAAGAGGTCAAAGAGGTGGACATGGGCCCCGTCAAAGAGGTCAAAGATGTGGGCATGGGCCCTGTCAAAGAGGTGGGTATGGGCCCCATCAAAGAGGTCAAAGAGGTGGGCATGGGCCCCATCAAAGAGGTCAAAGAGGTGGGCATGGGCCCCATCAAAGAGGTCAAAGAGGTGGGTATGGGCCCCGTCAAGGAGGTGGACATCAGAGAGAGGGAGGCAGACGGCAGGGAACTGTTGTGTCTAATGAAGTCAGAGCCATCGTCGTTGACCATGTGATAAACAGAGGCCTTACCATGGCAGAGGCTGCCATATTAGTTCACCCCAATCTGAAAAGATTAACTGTCAATTCGATCATGAGAACATTTCTCCAAGAAAACCGGTAAGTCTGCAGGATATGCATTATGCTTGACCATTACATTTACAGTAAATTACATTTTGTAATGCATGTAAATTCACAAAACATGTTACAGCGTTCTTACTGTTCTATCCTCAGAATTGACAGAAGACCCTATGGTGGTGGTGGCCGTGGGCAGTGGTGGAAATGGTGAGGGCCGGGAATGACATACGGCTGTCTTAAATAAAGCAGGCCATTGAGGAGAACGATGACACCTTCGACAATGTGGCATCCATCAGCCTACCAATAATCGCCCACCTTTTGAAGAGGCACCAGGTATCTATGAAACACATTTACCTGGTGCCTTTTAAGAGAAACAGTGACCAGGTAAAACAACTGCGGGCCGAGTATGTTCAGGTACAGCACTATACTGTATACTGTATTACTGTTACCATTTGATGCACATGCTACTTCACAATATCATGTTGGAACTATACTGTAAAAATAACTGACTAAAATATATTTTTAGAGGGTGATGGTGCTTGATGCTGCTGTGAACCATCACAAGTATATCTTTGTTCATGAAGCGTGCTTCAACCTGGCCAAAAACTCGGCACCGTGGGTGGAATCTCATTGGCCAAAGGGCGACCATCCAGGTGCCTGGGTAACGTGGGGCAAACATCTCCATGTGCGCAGCTATCTCTGAAGATGGTGTGGTAGGATGTAGGCCATTACTTGGATCCTTCAGTGCTGCACACCTCATTGTGTCTCTCAATGAAATTGAGCAGGCCAGTCAAGGTGAAGGTGTCACCTATGTCATTGTGTGAGACAATGTCAGGTTCCACCATGCAGAGATAGTTCAGGTATGGTTTTTGTCCCATCCCCGATTTTTGACCCTATACCTGACCCCGTGCTCTCCTTTCCTCAACCCTATTGAGGATTTTTTTCAGCATGGAGGTGGAAGTGTGTACGATCTTAATCCCCCACCCTCCTTCTGGCCATGGATGAGGCATGCGACGACATCAATGCAGACCAAAGTCAAGCTTGGATTCACCATGCCAAAAGGTTTTTCCTTAGGAGCATGAACAATGAGGACAGTCACTGTGATGTGGATGAGAATTTATGGCCAAATGCTCAAGAAAGGCTTGATGCAAATGAATGTGTGCTAAACGTTATGTTTTGTTTTCATTCTTTTAATTTGTTTAATTTAATTTCTTACATTATATCTGAAAAATACAATGAAATATTGCATGAAATATTGTAGAGGATATCTTCATTGATCACACCTTTGATTACACATTGGAAAGATACTGTATTATGGAAATTATCGATGTTCTGTCAATTCTGTTGGGTAATGTATTGTCTATTGTGTATTGTCTAATGTGAAAACGGTGTCATTTATTGTAAATTACAGTACTGTACTGTCTAAGGGCGATTTGAAATACATATCTTGCATTGTTTGCTATTAGATGAACTGGTAGTTAAAACGACTAAATTGAAAAGATATCATTATGTTTTGGTGATTAAACCAATGTACTCATTACGTTTCAAAATAAACATATATGTTGAATCAATAGTTGTGTGGTGAGAGATGTTTACTATCCAAATGAATGCACAATGTCAGGTTTTGAATGAAGTGTGACCAGTTTCGAGTTTTGTACTGAGTTGTAAAAATGTACCACATACTTTTTAAAATAGTACCAAACCGGTAAAAAACTATTATTATTTGAAATCAGTTCAAAAACTTTATCTGTGCTTGGTTAAGACTGCCTGGCTTAATGGACCAGCAGAATAGTCCCTAAACTGCAAACCCTGCTGATCTGGCATTTCATGCTCAAATGTTAAAAAAATTCTAACAGTACTTGAACCCAGGTCTGGTTTGTACCCATCCTAACGATTTCACAGCATTTCTTTACATACTTAATGAACAGTAATCTAAGAAAAATGCAATTATCCAGGAAACCGATATTTATCCTCTGGCTCAAGGGATCAATCAGCAGAACTATTACCTAGATAGTGCTACCTACTCTAAACTGACAGCATGCTGCAATTTAATTAATTATTCATGATCAGTGTTGGATGAGGGAATTTATTCACTTTCAAACGTAGGCTACCTGGGTGGATTGGGAAGAGTCACGTTAGAAAACATAGGCAGTTGGCTGGGGATAAAGAGGTAGGTAGGTGTGTGTGTGTGTGTGTGTGTGTGTGTGTGTGTGTGTGTGTGTGTGTGTGTGTGTGTGTGTGTGTGTGTGTGTGTGTGTGTGTGTGTGTGTGTGTGTGTGTGTGTGTGTGTGTGTGTGTGTGTGTGTGTGTGTGTGTGTGTGTGTGTGTGTGTGTGTGTGTGTGTGTGTGTGTGCGTGTGCGTGTGCGTGTACGTGTGTGTACGTCTCTGCTCATGGCCCAGTAGGAATATGCACAGAGAAAAAGCTTAACTGGAGAGAAAATCCTCTATCCCCATGTAGCCCCCACCATCTCAGCCAGCCAGGTTCCACATCAGTGAATCAATATCAGGAGCAAGGACATCATGCGGCAGCCATCAGTGACACAGTGTGTTGACAAATCATGGCAGTATGGTCTAAACGGAGACGTCCACCTTCTTGGCATGTCACAAAATTGGGCTCTTGCTACACCTGACATCTGTAATTGAATGATTTATGAGCTAAGTAATTTCCAGTAAGAATTAATTTATTGTCTATCATGCATGATATAACAGTGACCTTAAACCTTGTCAAGACGTTCGGGTATCTTGGCGTAGCGGCTAAGATGTTAGACTGTCAGTCGCTGGACCCAGGTTTGAGTTCCAGTCAGGGCTACACTGTAAATTCGCTGTAATTTCCTCAATGAACAAATCCATGTACTAAGAAACTGTCAACTCTTCCCTACATTTCGTGCTGTCAGAAACTAGTCTGCACAGCAAGCTGTCTAATATCTGAATGTGACATTCAGCTGTGCTATTGTATTCAATTTGATATTTTCTCTTTGAGTGGTAGAAGTAGGTAAATGGAGGTTCCTGACATGAACTGTCAGTTCATCAAAGAGACCGAGTGAGAGAAAAGCAGTGGAATAGGACAGCTCGTGTCAGTCTTGATTGATGACTGTCTAAACTGCAATCCAAACAGCAGGGCAGACTCAGACTTTCTATCTGAGATACAGCAACTTCCCACTCCTCCACCTGGCCATCTCTTTAAAAGCACCATCCCAAACAGTGTGAGGCTCTGGCCCAACCCATCGGTTTCTGGACCAATCAGACGGCCACGAATGTGTTCGTATTCGGTGAAGAGTCAAGGAGGTACTCAGATCCAGACTCATTGCGAAGAAGAGACTAATGTTTGTGGGCGTGGCGTAGCGTTTGGCCGTAGCAAGGGGTCTGGGTAGCCAGGCAAGCACTACACAGCTGATTCAAATTATCAACCCATCATCAAGCTTTGATTATTTAAATCTGTTGTGTAGTGCTAGGACAAAACCAAAATGCACCTGTTGGGGTTCTCCGGACCGAGTTTGGGAAACGCTGTGTCTAACTGTCTAAAAAGTCCAATAAGACAGTGTATGGCTGTAAGATTCAGCCTTCTGGTCATGCAGACACTCCATGCATGGGTGGTAGGTACAGTATTCATCAACTACAGTAGGTTTAGTGAAGTTAAACAATGATCATATCACTATCTGCATTCCTAATTATGCAGTAGCTTCCCTCAGTATTGATTGAAGATTTTTGTGTGAACATATCATTGTTCAGGTGTATGTGTGCATGCGTGTATGTTTGTCTGTGTGTGGGTGTCTCTGCATGTGTGCGTGCTTGAATATGTGTCTACAGATCATTTTGCAGCCTACAGTCCTTTCTCCACTTTTCTATTGTGTCTTGAATCAATCCCCGGAGTGTAACAATACCTATTTCTCTGTGTATAATTGGACTGGATGACAGGCACATCTGAAGTCAGCAGATAAAAGAATCTCCTGATAATGGAGTGTCTGGCCTGTGACATGACTAGAATGACGAGAAGATAGCAGTGCTGGTGCACACACACACTCACTGACAGACACACACAAGGGCACACACACACACCTGAACAATTACATGTTTACATACCTGCACAAAAGTCGATGGCCATAAACTGAGAGAAAGTTTGGTAGAAAAGAGAAGGTAGAAATAACACAGATAGTGATATCATATGTATTTATTAACGATCCCCATTAGTTTCAGAGATTGTCAGAATATGAATGTCATCTGTTACTAGCAAATTATTGATTTTATGAACATTGTTTCTTAGGCTACATATGTTAGTTTTTTCCAACTGCTTACACACGTTTTCAAAACTGTCTCCTTTTTTCAAAACTCTACACACAATTCCCAAAACTGCACACACAAAATGCAAAATGCCTCACATCTCCTTCAAAATGTAACACTGCATTCAAAATGCCATAAACACATGTCAGAATGAAGCATTTGCATCAAATGGCAAACACTGCTTTCATAATAGTACATTTTTGGATATACCATGTAAACACTGTTGTTCTAAATCTAAAGCTCTTTGGTCTTTCATAGGCTTATATCTACATTTCAATACAATGTTCTACAGTGAAAGTAATCTGCTGAGAGGGGTAACAAGTACACTGTAAACACCAATGCAATGTAGAAACAGAAAATATTTATTAGGCCAAACATTACTGTTGTATACAGTAGCATACAACAAAACCATAAACATATGTAAACCAAAAGTATATTCTTTAGAATACAGTAAAGAACACAATTGTGTGTGTGGGGCCCCGGGGGGGCAGTCGAGGAATTGGTAGGGGGGCAGTCACCAGTGCTAAGCTACGCTTCATCTCTTCTCCGGCCTGGGTCTGGCCACAACACAAGATACGTTTTCTCTTGCCAAACATCGAGGGAAGTATCTCCTAGCATGGCATATCCAACCTTGGACAGAGGCAACCTCTATGTCCCCACATGCGTCCTCCATTGCATGGAGAAGCGGCATGCGGGCATAGGGTTGGCGATCATAACCTTTCCAGCGACAGGCTGAGAAGAATTCCTCTATGGGATTTAGAAAAGGTGAATATGGGGGTAGGTACAAAACTACAAATTGTGGATGGGTGGCAAACCAGTTTTGGACCAGAACAGCCCGGTGAAAACTAACATTGTCCCATAAAACCACAAATCTAGCAGGCTCCTGATCTGGATCAGGGACAAGCATTGTGTAAATTGCATCCAGAAAAGTGAGCATATGGCCGGTGTTGTACGGACCCAGTGTGGCATTGTGATGGAGGACCCCGTTTTGAGTGATGGCAGCACACATAGTTATATTACCCCCACGCTGTCCAGGGACATTGGTAATTGCCCTCTGTCCTATTACATTTCTTCCGCGGCGCCTGGTTTTGGTGAGGTTGAAGCCAACCTCATCCACATAAATAAATTCATGGCGAATTACATGGGCATCCAGCTCCAATACTCTCTGTAACAGACAAAAGGATATACAGATGAGTAAATATGGTATGTCTGAAGTACTGGAAGTAGTGTTGCGTACATACCTCTACAAAGTCATGTCGCATATTCTTGACTCTGTCAGAGTTTCTCTCAAATGGCACCTTGTAAAGTTGTTTCATCGTCACTCGGTGCCGTTGGAGGATGCGTTGTATGGTCGACAGGCTTACAGCATTGATGTTGTTAAATATGGTGTCATTATTCAAGATATGCTCTCTTATCTCTCGAATCCTAATTGCATTGTTGGCCAAAACCATATTTATAATTGCAGTCTCTTGTACATCTGTAAACAAGCATCCTCGTCCTCCATGATGTCTTTGCCTTTCCAATCTGTACAGAATTCAAACACAGTATGTGTTCAGCATAGGAACTGT
This sequence comes from Salvelinus alpinus, assembly GCF_045679555.1. Taxonomy (NCBI): domain Eukaryota; kingdom Metazoa; phylum Chordata; class Actinopteri; order Salmoniformes; family Salmonidae; genus Salvelinus; species Salvelinus alpinus. The sequence continues at coordinate 23,271,391 of NC_092094.1, read as the reverse complement.
AAACAATGTACCAAAAAGTGTAGTACAGCATGATAACCAACCTCATTCATTCAATGCAGTGCAGTAAATGGATGGCTTAGAGTTACAAAAGTTTATGCAATACTATGCAGTCATACGTATTTTACAGTACATTACTGTAATGCTAAAATAGTCATTAGATAGTTGCATACCTGTTCTCATTTCTGAAGGTTCGAATTATGGACGCCACTGTAAATCGACTCAAGTTGGGCTCTCAGTCCAGCCTCTCTCATGGTCAAACCGTGGTTGATCACATGATCAACAAGTGTTGCCCTAATCTCATCAGAGATGGCTCTCCTTCCTTCTCATCTTTGCCCTCGTCCTCTTCTTCCTCTTCCTCCTACTCCTCTTGCTCTCTGTCCATTGTTGGCATCCATTGTTCAAAACAGGTAATCTGACCTTTGACCTATTTATAGGCCTATACTACAGTAAAGCAGTGATTGGTTAGTGATCAGTTAAGCTATTAGTGTTTGCACATGTGAGGAGTGTGTGTGTGACCTGGTGAATAAGTGTAGCATTTTGATTGGTTGTGTTTGGAAAAGGAAAGCAAGTCACTTCCTGTTAGATTTTTGTGTTTTAGGTAGAGAATTGTGTGTAGTGTTTTGAAAAAAGTGTTTTATGCAATTGACAACTGAGTCAAAGGCTGAGAAATAGCTTATGGTTTTGGATATTTGGTGTGTAGTTTTGCACTTTGAGTGAGAGGTTTCAAAAATCATGTGACATGAAAAGATTTTGTGTGTAAGCAGTTGGAAAAAACTGTAACGTGGCCTATTTCTTAGCACTTTTCTGGCATGCTTGATTGTTTTCATTGCTTTATTGGGAACTTAGCAGAAGTAGACATGCTCATGTTATTTATGTTAGTGCAGGGTGAGCTGCACATAATCACAACTCTCCGGAGCAAAATAACATTGCTCCTTTATCTAACTACACAAAAATGAATTTAGTATAAATTGTATCACTTGCAAGACCCCGGACATTTGTCAGAAAATAATAGAATAATGCTTGCTCTGTATAATGACACTGTGAAGCAGAGTGTAAGTTTGAACAGTTGTCAGCATAACAAATTATTATTAACTTGTTTAGTTATTCTAGCTTAGATATTTATAGCTTGACAAAATCACACACGCTGGCACGCACACACACACACACACACACACACACACACACACACACACACACACACACACACACACACACACACACACACACACACACACACACACACACACACACACACACACACACACACACACACACACACACACACACACACACACACACACACACACAGAGAGACTGTGAACCAAAACACAGGGAATCCATCTCCAAACAGACCTCAAGGGAGCATTAGTAAACAAAGAAACAGCAATCTCAACTTTCCAAGCAGAAAAACGCTCTGAAAGCACAAAAAGTTTCTGCGTCAATGTATTTGCTGTTTGCTTTGACGCAAGGGAAACCACCATTACCCAAACATCTCCACTTTGACAGACACATTAAAAGCATTGTCTCTTTACCATTCCTCCCACCCTCCCACCCTCCCTCCCTCCCTCTCTCTCTCTTTCTCTGCCTCGCCTTCCCTCTGTATTTCTGTCTCTCTCCTTGTTGCTCTCGCTCTCTCTCTCCCTCTCTCTCTTTCTCCCCCATCCCTCTCTCCTTCTATCAGTCCAGTTCTGTTAAAGCACCTGTGTAAACTTCACAGCCCAATGTTTAATCTCCCGAGGAGAAGCCCATACATATATGAGGATCAATTTAGTCATTTGGATGACTCAAATAAGATAAAAGGAAAAGTTCATATTATTCAGCATTCATTCACTCAAACGTATATTAAAATAACAGTGACATAACACTATGTGGTACAGTACATGATTCAATACTGCTTCTAGTTTGAAAATACAATAATTCTCCAAATGTTTTATTTATTTTACCTTTATTTAACTAGGCAAGTCAGTTAAGAACAAATTCTTATTTACAATGACAGCCTAGGAACAGTAGGTTAACTGCCTTGTTCAGGGGCAGAACAACATATTTTTACCTTATCAGCTCAGGGATTCAATCTAGCAACCTTTCGGTTACTAGTCCAACGCTCTGACCACTAGGCTACCTGCCACCCCAAATAGAACATTGATTTACCACTCTCCAGTTGACTCCAGTTATGCATTGTAATGATATTCCATGTATGTCCGTTTAGGGACAAATATATAAGACAAACCAGTTTGGACAAATAAAATACACACTGGAGACATATAATAGCATCCATAGATTTCCAAAGGTGATTGGTTTCCTGTTTGTCCTTTATATCCCCTTCGCATATATCTGAAATGAAATATGTATTTCCATACCAAGAAGGAATAAGTCAGACAGTAATTCAGAAATATATTAATTCAAGTGGAAACTTTCTTTCGCACATGTAAAATGAAACCACTGTGCACCACAAATACTATCAGAAATAGTCAAGTAAATCCTATCATCTTACATATTACTGTGCCTTGCCTTTCCTAAATCAAATCCATACTGGCCATATCGCAGAGGAGAACAGACACATTGTTTAATAACAGTAGGGAGTATTTATGAGTGTGGCTGGATTGTGTCTTCCACAATGCCGGATGGTCTGTCAGAGAGAGGCCCTTAGGGGGCTAGCACCACACCATGCCTGGCTGCAGAATGGCCTCTGTATCGTGTGTATGTGTGTGTGTGTGTGTGTGTGTGTGTGTGTGTGTGTGTGTGTGTGTGTGTGTGTGTGTGTGTGTGTGTGTGTGTGTGTGCGTGTGTGCGTGTGTGCGTGTGTGCGTGCGTGCGTGCGTGCGTGCGTGCGTGCGTGCGTGCGTGCGTGTGTGTAAATCTCTCTCCATCGGCAGCGTGTGAGGATGGCTGTTAAGGGACTGGCTGGAGAGGAGAGCTGGCTCACAGGGCCCTAGATTGATGAAGTGATGGTGATGGATGGAGGTAATAAAGGCCTGGATGTCCTGTCTGTTGCCCGTGATGAGGCTGGTATGAATCACCCGTCGGGGGCTGCTTCTCAACATGCCGCTGCTCAGTCCACAGCCCAATAGTCTTTATAGTCAACACACATCACTTGTTAAGGGGTGCTAGGCCAACGACAACTTCTAGAAATAAAGTAGGACCAGCACACGATTGCTCCACCACATACCTTTAATTAGTCCAATAAATACAATGTTTTGATCCAGGAGAGGAGCTTCGGCAGGTCCCAGAGTTTCGGGTCTTTCTCCATTTCAATCCATACTTGCATCCCTCTCTATCCATCAGTCTCTCCACCCCGTCATCCTTCTATCCCTCCAACCTCGACCTCTCCACCACACGCAATCGTGACTTCCCATAACCATCCAGGCAGCACGCCAAAGTATACACATTCAACAAGATGACAAGTGTACATTTATTGCCTCTATTACATACTGAAACTGATGTGCAAACTGCAAAGTTTCACTGGACCTAAAGCAGGGGTTGGCAACGGGCAGCCCGCGGACCAGTTTTATGAAATGATTGTCATTTTCAAATATAATCTTTTTTTAGGCTTAATTGTGGTCAATTTGCAGTGTACAAACTTTTATTATAGTTTTCCGTCCCCCCGATGATTCGCTCTGACAAGAAATCTAGTAGCCTACCCCTGATCAAAAGCATACCATTATGCAGACTGTTATATGATTGCCAGCATAATGGCAATTTAACTAAGGACTGTTTACCTTTCTTAGATTTGTATTCAAATATCACTTGATAAGTGATTGCAACTTTGATGGCAAAAACAACCCAATAAACTCAATCAAGCCAGTCTTCCTTGAGAGGGTCATTAGAAAACACAAGGCTTTTTAAAAGAGCAGTGTTTGTTTCAGCATAATCAGTAAATGATCTGAGATGATAATTGGTAGTTTGGTTGTTCCAGATGCTGTGCCGTGGTCTGTGAGGGTTTAGTCGAGAGGCCACCCTCTGATAAAAGAGACAGCATGAAGGGCTTTCAAAGTGCCACAGCACCTGGAGGCAATGCGATTTATCACTGTTTGCATGAATATTTATCATTAAGCTCCTTTTCTGCCTTCAGGGTTGTATGGAAATGTGGCTGTATAATGTCTTCTTCTGTGGTGTTCTGTTGAAAGACACCTGAACCTAGCGACCCCTAATTACTGACTGGTATCTTCCCCACATAGTAGCTGCCTCACGGGCACAGGGAAGACACGCTTCATTAAAACAAGAAGCAAATTCACTTTTCCCTCTACTAGCAAGGCAGAGGCCAGACAATTGTGGATTCACCCTGCATTCTGCTTGTGCTATGTGGTTGTGCTTGATAGTGGGCACGAGGGCACAGACAGGGAAGTAGGGGATGGAGGATTTGCTGGTCTGGGTTGAGAGAGTTTGGGTGGAACCAGACTGAGGACTTGGGCTGTTATCAATTTGGGAACATTTGCTATTTCTCTGCCCCCTCACCCCTCTACCTATCCCCCTACCCCAGAGTGGGCCCAGAGAGCCAAGGATTGGTGTCTGGTCATCTTTTTTAGTGCTTTATCAGACCTGCAGGGTTCTCAGTGCCGTCCCCGGATTACAGAGCAGGGAGGGGGGTTGTGACTGACAGGCCTCGGACTAAGCTGCCCCTGGGGGGTTGGGGGGGGGGGGGGGGCAGTGGTATTTGTGAAGTCCGCTCAGACTTGTACTCTTACAATTTTTACAATTTTCTCTCCGGCTAGTCTCGGACTTGTCAGGAAGACAGAAAGACATCTCTGCCTAATTTAACGTATCTCCCTTCCCTCTCAGTCTGTCTGTCTCTGCTGCTTCATGGTGGGTGCTGTAGCCTAGGTTCAACAGCTCTATTGTTTTGTGTGGAGCGTAATTGAGCATGTCACAAGATGTTAACCTTGTTTATATTGCATGGTGAAAATCTGAATACAGCTAAACTCCCTTTTGAACATAATACTCTAATATTTTGTATAAAACACGCCAAGGACAATTACAGGTGCATAAAAACAGGACCAAGATCCATTTCAGCAAGATTACAGAGGATTCAAGACTGAGCATAATCATGCAACATGTAGCAACATGTAGCCAAATAGGGGTTTCATCTTGATCAATAACGTAACAAGTCAATTATACAACAACGAGGTATGTTGGCTCCACCAAATAATACATTTCAACCAGTTAACCACACATTGTGTGACGCTAATCTAGACATGACATCCACAGAGCAACATCCTTACAATGCTCGTCTGTTGTCTCCGAACTTGATCCCTCTGGCATTTATTCCACAACAAATGTTTTGTGAAAATATAAAATCTTTGATGTAACATGACAGGGCCTTTCACACTGTAGGACAAAACTGGTCATCTTTGGGCAAAAACCCAGAGGAAAATGTCTGACACCACTGTAGCAGTGATATGGCTATGGCTGTAGACTAGATGGGGCTGGTGAGTGCTACAGCTGAAAATCAGCCATAAATCAGAAATGAGATTTGCGAGAAAAGAAATCTTTGTCACTTCTCTGTTTTCTCAATGACATTCAAATCAGCATTGAAAAAAGGCGCAAATGTAAGTTTGTTCCACCTGAGCGAATCTGACCACAAATTAGAGACCACTATGATGACACAAATGGATCACGGGGAAAACGCAAGAATAGGCTTTTGTAGGCTACAGTCCAAGCTATGTCTTCCAATGGTGCGACTGCAGTCGGCATCCAAAGATTATCCAACTTGAATAAACGCTTGGAGGTAAGGATGACAGCAGTGGTGTAGTCAAAGGCTATACAGATATCGCTTATTATTGTTATCTACATAGCGCATTGATGTGAATCACACTGTCGCTCTCTCATTTAGCTATTTGCGCCTTACGGATTGTGGTTGTTGTGGATGGCTGTTCACAAATCTAAATGTGTATTTGAACCCAATAATAAGCTGCCTATCAATCATTGTTTTTGAAACCCGTGGACAGCCAGGGGAAAATGTGCTCTTGCAACAGCTGCACAGTGCGGATCCCATCCTCTGGAATAAAAATGGGGCTTTTATTGCTCAATCTAATTCATGCTGATAAATAATGTCATCCATAGGCCTAATGGACACATGTTCAAACTCACACACTTTTGATAGACTTAAAGGTGCAATCTGTAGTTGCTGCATCCATTTTTGGACTTATAAATGATATATATATATATATCCATTGATTCTTGAAAAATACAACTTAAAAATTATATATCATGAGCTTAGTTTAACTGTCACACCACATGAGAACCCAAAATATAAGCTTATTTTTCTCTAGTTTTTGTAAACATTGGAAATGTAAACAAACACTGTATAGCCTCATAACATGGTTAAAACATGGATGGTCAGTTCTTGCATCCATAGCTCTGTCTATTAATTTGAGAGTGGTTACATTTCTCCAGGCCCATCCCTCAGCTTTTTACCAAAACAGAGGTTGGGTGTCCATTTTGTTATTGTTTCATCTGTGGATTATCAAGACATCAAAGTGTCACCAACAAGAACCTTAACAATAGGCCTATAGCAAATGCAGCATATGGCATTCATTTTTCACATGAAAATATAACTTTTCAGTAATGATCAAAGCATGCCATTCCATGAGCGTAGCATTTCTTTTTCAACTTGAATCAATAAGCCTAACCAGTCCTCCATGACAACAAAATCATAAACAACAGAGAAGGGCTGGCTAATAAGTCCTTAGTTTTGGGGTGATGCTCAGGTTAAACAATTTGGCTAATCTATAGTTCCATATTTCCAAGTTCTATCCTTGAAGATCAAGGAGTATAACATTTATTGGATTGACTGAAATTCTGATAGACTTTGGTTTTTAATGTAAAGATATAATTTAATCGTATTATTATATGATGAAGAAAGCGATGGGTTAGAAGAAGCCTACATAACCAACCATAGAGTAAAATGTAACATCCATATATGGCCAGCTACTGTATGTAAACTTTAACATTGATTTATCATGCAATGGATGTGGTTCAATTGGAAAAATTCATTTTTGTCATCTTCTAATGCCTCTTAATAAGGGAAAAGTAATCTAAAAGTAACTGAATGTAATCAGATTACGTTACTGAGTTTAGGTAATCCAAACGTTACGTTACTGATTACAATTTTGGACAGGTACCTGTAACGGATTACATTTAGAAAGTAACCTACCCAACCCTGATTATAGCATGTGCAATATGCAGATGGCTGTCTCAGTCTAGGGGCTCCATTCCCTGGTTACACTTGATGCTCTGGCTGTTAACCTCAGTCAGACACAGCAGCGTGAGAAAACAGTGGCCAATGCTGGCCAAACTCATGACATGATGCACAGTCTGGTAGAACTTCAAGACTACAACCCTAAACAACTATTCATCAATGGTACTGTTAATCCACCGTCATCCACACATGCATCTTCATGTTATACATGTTTGGTAATATGTCAATCTACCTAATCTCTCAGCCACCATGATAAACTATACACACGTACCCATGGATTTAGTGTTATAGATATGTGGTAGTAGAGTAGGGGCCTGAGGGCACACATTTAAAGTGTTTGGGGATCTGTTGTGAATGTACTATAATGTTTTTTAAATTGTATAACTGCTTTAATTTTTCTGGACCCCAGGAAGAGTATCTGCTGCCTTGGCAACAGCTAATGGGGATTCATAATAAATACTAATTAACTAGATTGTCTGAGGGTGCTGTGCTTCTGTCCAACCATGAGGCATGATCACGCATCTCCACCTACAGCTCCCTCATGTTCATAAATAACAATAGAACAGCACTCATGGAAGCCTCCAACAGGTAATATATGAGCGTAAATATGACTTCAGATAGGCCCACTACGAACTGGCAGACAGCACCAAAATAACCCTATAATTCCTGGGGCACAAATATGAGCAAAGATGAGGAGACAGAGCCAATTCCTCTTTTCTTTATTACACATTAAATAGGAGTGGTGAGATTCATGGGAAAAAAATGATCTGAAATCAGATCACCACGCTACACACTGCCCAAAGAGAGATCTCTACTGATGTGTTCAACAGTGGTCATTCACTCCCCTAGACCTGGACCCAGTCACTCCCGAGTCCCATCATACACAAACAGAGGAGTGAAAACTCTATTAAAGCAACATTCATTTAGAGACGCCAACAAAATTAAGCACAATTTACAAAATATGCACCTTTCAGTATGACAATAGGTTGTTAAAATACGATCCAGGTATAAATTATACTTTTTTCCCTCAGAAATCAGCCATTGGCACGTAAAAAAAGGGAGGCGGAACATTTCAACACATTTCGGTATAGTTACTTTTCTTGATACAGTATTGTTAACAAATGGGTTCCCATTATCAAAAATGCATTAACAGTTAATATCTAACTTTAGTAACAAAAAGGATTTAATCAAAGTGGGTCAAAAAAGCATAAATCCTAAGAACTAAGGCTGCACTTACACAGGCAGCCCAATTCAGATCTATTGCCAATGAATTGCATATCTGATACCCATCTGATATTTTCCCGGTGTAAACAGCAAAAAAAACACATGGAATCTGATCTTTGGACTTTTGATTTATACCACCTCCATATGTGGATCATAACCCTGATACAAACCCGATCCTCTATATGCGACCTCTGTCTGGATGCTCGGATCAGATTATTTTCCTCTGAAGTGTTTTTTATGCACATAAGAAGCACCCGAAATTGAAAGGAACAGAGACGGGAAACGAGCATTGCATCTGGGTGCTACATCAGTGTGAATGTGCAAATCTGATATGGGTCACATGTAAAACTGTGTGGACAGTCAGAAGAAAAGATTGGATATAGAAAGAAAGATAATCAGATTTGGGTTCTTAGGGTGGTTGTGTAAACAGCCAAAATACATTGTATTGTGTATTATGTTTTAATTTAGAATCTTGTTCCTCTCAAACAGCACCGAGTTTGTAGCTCTTGAACAGACGTGACAGAGAAGCCTATGCTGTCTGACTGAAGCACCCGATACCAGCACAAAAGGCAATGTGTAAGACGCCCCAAGGTAAAAAACTAGTAATAAGGTAGTGAAATATGCATTGACCATGAAAAGCAAATATTCTGTGTTATCAATTGACTTTTTTCTTTAAAAACTAATTTAAATGGCAATTATTGCCTCATTTGCAGAGATCAGTTCCAGTTGGTACATCACTTGGAAGCAACAACCTGTGAAAGATAAACGTGACATAAAAATGATTGGACTGGACTAGTCATTTCACTTGAAAGCCAGCACAGAAAAACCCTCAACACCTTCCCACCCAAACTCCAAACCCAAAAAACATCCAAGGGTGATTTAGAAAAATTCATATGAACAATACATTTTTGAACACCCTTATCATGACACCATTACTATGGGGATGCATCTTTTGCAGAAGAAAAAAATACATATACATATATATATATATGTGGTAGGACAAAACAAGACCTTTAAGATTTGTTTTACCTAATCTAGCCAATCCAAAAACAGGAGAGTAAGTTTATGGCAGCGATAAATAGAAAACAAAGGATTGGGGAAATGTGCAAGGCATATTCTGTTAGGATCTGTTGAGGTGTTTTATGTCCTGCATCTGAAGACAATGACTCACTATTCTTTAAGAAGATAGTTCACCCGAAGAACACATCTACGTAGTCGACATTAGATGACTTGGTTTAAAGTTTAGGTTTGATTTAGGCATGCTATATTTTTTTTGCACTCAACACTTCAGATGCTAAACTGTAACAAGGAAGCCCAGATCTTGATTTGCTGGCTCAATTAGCTGAGGTCAAATGTGTTACTCCAGTGAACTACCTTCAAAAACACAAAACATGACGCAAAATACACCAATCCTGAGGATAAGAGGGAAGTTCATAGCTTAAACAAGGTCTCTTCAGGAACAATTAACTCATCTTCTAGAACGTTCGTAATGAGCAGGGAATATCAAATCTAATGATAAAATAACTACAGGAGACACTGGCTTGTGATGGGTTTTAAGCAACATGCAGTGCCACTGAGCAACACAACATTAGCTGCATGTCCTTTTCAAAATCACTGGCAGAATCTTGCTGTTCTGATGCCTCTCTTTATATAAAAATATATTTTGCTTCAAACCTGCCACCAGGAGCAATTCAGTTGTTGAGAAGGTTTCCCACCACTCAACAACTGGTTTCTACCCAAAAGATCAGATCAGGTTTGGTGAATATGAATTGACTCAAGTCCCGAAACACTATAAAAACCTGTGTCCCCCAACTGGAACAGAGCTCCTTGTTCCTGGCCCTAGTGGCTGTATCAGTATTATACAGTATTAGCATCACAGTGCCATTCCCCGTAAGAACACATTGCATGCAAAAAGGAAAGTCTCTCCTGTAGGCAGGAAATCACTGCTCACCAATTATTACCAAAAAAAAGCATTAACAAAAAAAAGCATTAACAGATTACAAGTGAATTAAATGGGTAACCATGATTTTTTTTTTACTAGGTACAGTAGTAAAGTTCATATGCATGCTAAAAGTACTGCATGATATTATTGAATCATATCTAGGAGTCTAATGTAGGAGGATGGGCATTATTACACACAGTGGCCAGGACATTTGGAATTTCCCCTAATCAAGTGTTGGTCGTGCCTCCCGGTTGTTACTCCTTACTAGAGGGAACCAATGAAAAAATGCAGTGGAACTGGCTTTGAGGTCCAGAGTTGAGTTTGAGGGTCCTATGGTATCGAATGGAATGATAGAAATCGAAGCATTGCATCTTTCCCATTATGGCATCTGTGAGCATGGGCAGCGTCATTGAGGCCATTTCCATTTTGAAGTAGTCAATTTTCTTCTTTTACTACTGCGAGTTGACAAACTGAAAGGGTACATAGTGCCACGTGGAGTGTGTTTTTTGAACAGGTATGAAGACAATTTACTGCCACCTGCAGTTATGAAATGTTTGCTCACAAGTATAATTAATTGGCTGATCCCTCCTGATGACCCGGATGTAATGTGATCCTTCCATAACCCATAGTAAGTCCTACCTAGTTGACTACTTAAAAATTGTGAAAGCCCTCAATGGCGTTGCCCATGCTAAAAACGGCTTTTAGGCACTATGGGTGGAATTCAACTCTCCCCCATACTGTTAGAAGCATGTACTACAACAACCTCTTCCGCTCATGCTCTACTAGCAGAGGGAAAATAAGCTTTTTAGGCTTGCTTTTTCTATTGTCCAAAATGTGCCTACAGTGTACCACTCCTAATTGATAATCAACCTATTGGACCAACACTTCTGGGCAACTGGCACTAAACATTAAGTAAAGATTATTAGTTTCAAATGAGCAAAAAAAATGAAGGCAGAAAAAAAGGGGTTCATTTCGATATTCGGTGTTGTGGTTACTTAGGTAAAAGAGGCTAATAATTTAGTGTAATGTACAAAAATGTATTAAACAGTTTGAACACATTTTTTCTATCTTGAAAGGGGGGGGGGTGGTCATTATTCACATGAGTATGCACTTTGTCTTGGACTTCTTTTTCTTCTTCTTGCCCTCCTTGCTCATCTTCTCTTTGTGTTTTCGGATTTCCCGCACTAATGTGTAAAAGGCATCATCGACACCCTGGGGAAAATAAAAAGATAAGTTACGGTTAATTTTGAAAACTTCTCAAAAACCTGGATGTTCTCATCTGTGACTAACATGAAAGCTGGGTTAGATGCAAATGTAATGGGGGCGTTTGAAATGGCTCCCCTATTTCACAATATAGTGCACTACTTTTGACTATAGGGATTAGGATAGCATTTCGGTGTGCACTACTAGTATGTTACAAATGTGTTAATTGTGTATGGATTTGCAGCATCAGCTGGCCCAGCAGACAGCACAGACACAATCAATGGTGCCACAATGAGACAAAAAATAACCAGGTCTTTGTCATTCGCTGAGCACGACATTGGTTTCCTCCCTGATGCAATGGGTGGTCATTTCAGATTGCGACAGAGAGATTGCGAGAAAGAACAAGAGAGAGAGACAGACACAAAGGGAGTATCTGTGCCATAAGAACATGGATGACTCACAGTTGGCCCAGAACTTGAGTTTCAGTGGAACACCTCTGTGTTGTCCTCTTAGTAATCACACTTCCTTGGGTCATAATTTCAACACTTAATTTCATCCCAGATTATCACAATCTCCATTAATCACACAGATCAGATCTCATTTGAGCAGACTACAGAATGATCAGCACTCCATGATAGTATAAACACACAGAGACAGAGATACCACAGGAGTAGAAACCAACATGGATGCCTGGTTTCAAGGAGATCCCACGGCCCAGCAGATCCCAGGAGGTTAGCTTAGACAGGAATGGATCCCTCCCACCAAGGAGCAAGCAGCACTACTTTCCATGCTCGGCACCACGCGGTCGACACCCTCCCACACACACACCTGATGGACGGGAGGGAGCACGGCCGCTACACACTTACCCCTTTCACATCACAACACACTTTTTAAGCTTGACGCAGCGCGGGGTCTTTTCTTCCTTGCTGAGCTTTTTCAGCCGGTACAGCCTGATCTCCCGTACCAGACTGTAAAAGGCATCCTCCACTCTCTGCAGTGCGAAACACAGCTCTCCTCAGTTAAAGAATACGGGGACACTACGTGGACTCCCTCAGTGTTAGGGAATATAGGGATAACCATGTGGACTCCCTCAGTGTTAGGGAATATAGGGATAACTACGTGGACTCCCTCAGTGTTAGGGAATATAGGGATAACTACGTGGACTCCCTCAGTGTTAGGGAATATAGGGATAACTACGTGGACTCCCTCAGTGTTAGGGAATATAGGGATAACTATGTGGACTCCCTCAGTGTTAGGGAATATAGGGATAACTATGTGGACTCCCTCAGTGTTAGGGAATATAGGGATAACTATGTGGACTCCCTCAGTGTTAGGGAATATAGGGATAACTATGTGGACTCCCTCAGTGTTAGGGAATATAGGGATAACTATGTGGACTCCCTCAGTGTTAGGGAATATAGGGATAACTATGTGGACTCCCTCAGTGTTAGGGAATATAGGGATAACTATGTGGACTCCCTCAGTGTTAGGGAATATAGGGATAACTATGTGGACTCCCTCAGTGTTAGGGAATATAGGGATAACTATGTGGACTCCCTCAGTGTTAGGGAATATAGGGATAACTATGTGGACTCCCTCAGTGTTAGGGAATATAGGGATAACTATGTGGACTCCCTCAGTGTTAGGGAATATAGGGATAACTATGTGGACTCCCTCAGTGTTAGGGAATATAGGGATAACTATGTGGACTCCCTCAGTGTTAGGGAATATAGGGATAACTATGTGGACTCCCTCAGTGTTAGGGAATATAGGGATAACTATGTGGACTCCCTCAGTGTTAGGGAATATAGGGATAACTATGTGGACTCCCTCAGTGTTAGGGAATATAGGGATAACTATGTGGACTCCCTCAGTGTTAGGGAATATAGGGATAAATATGTGGACTCCCTCAGTGTTAGGGAATATAGGGATAACTATGTGGACTCCCTCAGTGTTAGGGAATATAGGGATAACTATGTGGACTCCCTCAGTGTTAGGGAATATAGGGATAACTATGTGGACCATCATTGAGCAGTTTTTATTGGATACTCGGTTGTCCTTGCCATAACCAGCACGTTGAAAAAGTCGCACCACTGCGCATGGAGCTTCTATTTCATTTAAACATTTGGGATGCAAGGCTAAGACAAGTGTACATATAGCTGTGTATGGAGCTGATGTATAGATGTATAAAAGGTAATTGTTTTATAGTTCAAAACATTATAGTAATTTAACTTCACAGGGGCATGACAGGTACAAACATTATACTCAGTGTCATTGTATAAGGTGTGAAAGTGGTGTGTATTATTCAGTACAAGGGCAACACCAGGTAGCTGGTCGACTCGACCAATGAAAATGGAGAAGAGAGCTGGAAGAGACCAGTCAGTGTCCCGTGTCCCCAGAAAGAGTTGTGATTGGACCGATGCAAAGAGAGCAGAAGGTTCACCTCACCGACTGCCAAATATATCACAGTGCCAGCCAGCCACGCAAAGCATCACGACACACACACCACCAAACACAAAACAGACAGAATAGCGCACGATGCAGCACAAGATCACACCCATCCCACTGTCCATCAAGCATGATTATTACCCCGCCACAAAACCATTACTGATAAATTCCCCTCTTTGGTGACGATTCAGTGAGAAATGTACAGATTTGTTGATTGCCAGATCCGTTTTGAAGACTTCCCACATTACCATGACAGAGGGGCATGCACAGATAGAACAATTACTCATATATCAATAATTATATAAGCAAGGGGACTTTGCAGTGCATTACCTGATACATTTCCAAGCACCATTTAGAAAACGAGCACATAGACAATGATACCAATAGAAATCAAAAAGTACCTTCGGAGTCATAAGAGGATCACAGGATTTTGTGAGATTGAAGTGGCCATGATTGTAAAAAGCCATTGCAAGGACACCTGACACAGCTGGAAAGAAGTAATCTTGCTACAATAATGAAAATTGATCTGTGGAGAGCATTGTTAAATGGTTTCTGTTTTCACACCAGGAAATACCCTCAAAGCTACACGCAACCCTTCACTATTACAAGGGCTTGATTTATTAAAAGGTGCAAAGTTATACCAGGTAACGCTTAGTAAATCTGTCCCAAATCCGTCTTCAACTGGATATGTAGCAGAGCTAACGTAGCCTTGGAATCCAAACTGAATAACGCTACATTTCACTTCACTGAATTCAGTCTGGATTTTCAGGCTAGCCAAATCAAATCAAGTTTATTTTATATAGCCCTTCGTACATCAGCTAATATCTCGAAGTGCTGTACAGAAACCCAGCCTAAAACCCCAAACAGCAAGCAATGCAGGTGTAGAAGCACGGTGGCTAGGATAGCCAATGGCCATCATGTTAAAAACCATGACCATGGTTGCTATTTGCGCCATGGCTATGTCCACCTTGCCCACTACGGCCTGTTGTCTCGGTCTCTCACCTGTCTCGTTTTGGCTGAGGTCTCAATGAAGGGGATGCCGTAGCTGCGCGCTAAGTCCTGAGCCTGTTTGGTGTCCACCGTCCGGGACGGCAGGTCACACTTGTTCCCCACCAGCACCATGGGCACGTCTTCTGAGTCTTTCACCCGCTTGATCTGCTCTCTGGAGAACAAAAACGACAGGGAAGGCAAGGGTTAAATAACAGTGTAATGCTTTGGTTGTCCAAAGTAAGTAGGGAATTTACTCGTTTTTTGGGGTTATTGATTTCACACACAATCTGGGTAAAGTTAGTTAAAGAGTGGGTTGTATTTACAAGTATAAAGTGATGTTGGCATTGACACATAGTTAAGGGGATACAGTTCGCAGAACCGTGTCTGCTTGGAAACTGCATCACAGATGTTACAACTATAGTCTGGCTTTCCGCCATCAGTGCACTTGGCAGCAGTACTTCGGATGTCCTGTATAGCAGCAGAAGTTAGCTCAACCTATATTGGAGGATGTCCTCTACAAGGGAAGAGTCTAGCTCACCTACATTGGAGGATGTCCTCTACAAGGGAAGAGTCTAGCTCACCTACATTGGAGGATGTCCTCTACAAGGGAAGAGTCTAGCTCACCTACATTGGAGGATGTCCTCTACAAGGGAAGAGTCTAGCTCACCTACATTGGAGGATGTCCTCTACAAGGGAAGAGTCTAGCTCACCTACATTGGAGGATGTCCTCTACAGGGGAAGAGTCTAGCTCACCTACATTGGAGGATGTCCTCTACAAGGGAAGAGTCTAGCTCACCTACATTGGAGGATGTCCTCTACAGGGGAAGAGTCTAGCTCACCTATAGTGGTGGATGTCCTCGAAGGACTTGGTGTTGTTGATGGCGAAGACACAGAGGAAACCCTCCCCTGTCCTCATGTACTGGTCCCTCATGGCGCTGTACTCCTCCTGACCTGCAGTGTCCAGGATGTCCAGCAGACACGTCTCCCCATCAATCACCACCTGCTTCCTGTACGAGTCCTGAAGGAGGGAGAGAGAAAGAGAGGGATGGATTGGGTCAGGAGGGGCACCTTACCGGTAATCAAGTAGACTGGAAACTTATGAATGATCACATATTCATAGGTGTCCAGTCTACCTGACTAGGAATCAGAACGTCTAGACCTAACTATATGGTCATAGAATGCTCATCTAATAAAGTTGCAGAGGAAATTCAATAATATTAGAATCAGAGAGAATGGATGGGATGACTAAGAGTGACTATATGTGCACCAAGGGAAAAATGCACTCAATCTTCAAGCAGTCATAAAATTGATAGCTTTCAGAAAGTATAATTGAGTAATAATATCTGACATGTGAAACTACTAAAGCATTTAATCACATAGCAATCTATCATCAACCAACAAAATTAAACTGACTGAAAGACACCATGTTTATGATATTATAATATTCATACATTCAAATAACAGAAAATGATCAGAAATGATCAAAACCTGTTTGGCATCTTTCATCTTCAACCAGAAAAACCTGCTAGAACTAAACTTTATTTCTAAAAGATTTTTGTCTCCCGATTCTCAGGCATGCCTTGCTGAAGTAAGAGACAAGGGTGTACTGAAACTACTTATTACCTCGATGGTGGGGTCATATTCATCCACAAAGTGGTTCTGAATGAGCTGGATGGTGAGAGCGCTCTTGCCCACGCCTCCTGCTCCCACCACCACCAGCTTGTATTCTGTCATCGTTCACCTGTGGGAGAGAAAGCACACAGGAATAAGGTCAGTGAATATATAAAACCTTTTATGAGCTACACACTAACTATCGACAACACTCCTTCAACTGGGATCTCCAAAACCTGGACATTTCTGGAAAATTTCTGAAATGGTCCAACCCTACACACACATAGTGAGAATGAAGCTGAGGATATGAAGGATTTCTCCCCCCTTCTCCATAGCCATCTGGTCAAGTTGTATTAATTCCCTTAAACTAAACTTAAGTGCAAATGCAAAATTGTATTTTGTCCCGATTGTCTCCAGATTGCATTTCATTTCCACAATGGCCCTCCTATGTTCTCCAGAGCTGGAGGGAATGTATACAATAACAGATGTTTACATTCTATCCAATTTCATCCTGCGATTTTACAGAAAACGAGATGAGTGTATATATTATTATATTATGCCGCACGCCATCGCTCACCCATATAATTATATGTTCATATTCTTATTCATCCCTTTACATTTGTGTGTACAAGGTAGTTGTTGTGAATTTGTTAGATTACCTGCTAGATATTACTGCATAGTCGGAACTAGAAGCACAAGCATTTCGCTACACTCGCATTAACATCTGCTAACCATGTGTATGTGACCAATAAAATGTGATATTATACTCTACTATCTTATAACATTCTTAAATGGGATTATCAACAAGGAGAAGATATGGAAATCTATGAAAGAGACTGGAATTCTGGAAAGATAGGGCAGGTTATGTATATCAGGTCTGTTGACTATTATATTACTTTGAATTGGCACAATCAATGTTCTTTCTGATTAAATAATGACTTGTCATCATTATTTAACATTGTTTGAACAGAAGATTGCCGTTTACAATTCCCCCAAATATCATACCCACAAATGTTGCTACTAAATTATCCTCCAACTGAAATGTATCTAACTGTAACACAAGTTCAAAAGATAGTTGTGAGTAACAGCTACACAATGGGATCTGTCCTCAGGCAGTAGACACAGATCTATAATGTTACATAATGGTCCCAAAATGGACAAACAACTAGGAAGCACACACTGCTATGCAGACGGTATGTGAACAACAACTGTCCCTACAGTTTCCCTTTTCAAAAACATACCCTGCTAGGTATAATACTGAGGTCAGTTTTCTGAGAATCTTGTATGGTCAATACAAACAAAAAGAAGACCTCACCCATGCCTTCACCCAACTGAGGTATAAATTTACTAACAAAGTTAGTGTTTCCTCACACTTTTCATACACCCCTTGAAATGATCAGCCTGGAGTTCTACACCCATTTATGTACTCCCTCTGAAAATGCATGAAACAAAAGGAGCATTATAAACTGGATGGTTCGAGCCCTGAATGCTGATTGGCTGAAATCTGTGGTATATCAGACAGTATTCCATGGGTATGACAAAACATTTATTTTTACTGCTCTAATTACGTTGGTAAACAGTTTATAATACTAATAAGGCACCTCGGGGGTTTGTGGTATATGGCCAATATACCACGGCTATATACCACGGCTAAGAGCTGCATCCAGGCACTCTGCGTTGCGCATAAGAAGTTCCCTTTGCCGTGGTATATTGGCCATATACCACACACCCTCTGGCCTTATTGCTTAAGTATAGCACTTATGTCTACTATTTCTATTGAATATGACATTATAGGCCTAATGATCACCGTCATCATCAGGAACTATTGCCTACAGTGTGGATAAGGTAAATACAGATGAATCATGACATTCAGATTCTACCACTGACATAAAATTATTGTACAGTAGGTTTAATAACTTGGCCACAACGCTTGCTCTGTTAGTACAATATTGACACCCCTTTCATATCCTCACATCCTGCAGGAAATCGAAAGCGTGTTCATGATTGGCTAGTCCTGACACCTGTACAGTCAGCTGCCATTACCAGTCATCAACAAGGTTGTAATGTCCAATCAAGCACTCTCGCCGAGTTCTGGTTTCAGATCAATTACAAGTTACAGTACATGGCAATATTGTGGGAAAGTATTGTGAAAGAGTAGACAAATAGTCGCCTATATAAAAAAAAAATCAAACAGTGTCCATTTTATGCAGTTTACTTATTCACAATCTGATGATAGACAAAGTGATCCTTTCAAACATTTTCTTTGGCAGTCAACCAATGCCTAATGACAGCAGTAGCTTCCATTGTAAAGTGTAGGCCTACTACTAGTCATTAGTAAAATACTCTAAACGTGAAATGAGAACAAAACACCCTTATCGATGCACCCTCAAGTTGACTTGTAGCCTACAATAACTGGAGTAGGTCCACATGGATAGAGTAGCCTAGATTATGCAGATCCCCACAAGTATTAGTAAACTAGATTAGCCGTGTGCGAATTTATTTAACACTAACGTTATCTGGTGGCACAATGGATTGAACGCTATGTGTAAACCCGGTAGAACCTGCAGCGTTCATGGGCGAGTTGATGAGTTTGAAGCCGCCATAAAACCGCATAGGTCTGCGTTTCAGACATTAGGTTAACAATTGGGCGTAGTTTGCATAAACAACTATACTTTAGATGCAAATGTCCGGCAAATTATGAAATCAATACAGACCCAACATAAAATTAAGTTACCGGCGAAGGTATACAATGTCACCCCTGTATCCATTGTGTAAATTGATACAAATGTAGCGATCTTGTTAAATTGTTTTACCTTTAGCGTATGGAGTTCCGCGTCCGAAGTAGCGACCAAATAACAAGTCAAGCAGATAATCCTCCCTTTTCACACGATCTCTACATTTCCTACTTCACAATGAAACGGCCCCATTTATGTAGATTAAACTTATTTGAAAAAGCCGACGAATGTAAGGAATCAATCAATTGAACTTTACATTTGATCCAGCGTTTGGCCTGCTACTCTCGATTCAACTGAGTTTGGCCTTAGCGCGAAAATGGGCGGATACCGGGTGCAGAGTAGCCTAGTACAGCTCACTTACTTAGAAAGCAGGGGATTTCAACTGGTTTCGGTGTGATATCACTACACTAGTGTCGCAATATAAAGACGCTCTTCCCCGCTGTTCTCCACTCAATGCACTTCTACTTTACCTCAATGTATTGTTCTTGTGGGTGCATGTGTTGGCAGATTGTGTTTTGAAACGTTCTGGAGTCGATATGTTTTTCCAAGAGAGGACTGAAATAGGGCGTATACATATCCGTTCAAATAATTTGGAATGACATAAATAGGCGTATTTAAACAAATTATATCTATAAATCGATCATTATGGCAGTGTTAATTAAATTATTCTACCTAGCATCAATATTTCAAGACCGATCTCTGGGAATAAATGGTCTGCTTCCCAGTGAAGCTGGAACAATAACGGATAGGGGGCGCCTCCACTATATATAGGCTCTAAATATAACTGGAATGTACTGGAGGGACGTCATTCCCAGTCAAGGAAATGATTGGTGATCCCGTGTCAGTTTTTCTCGGATTTCACTGCTATACGACAAACAGAGGCGGTAACCAACTGACATAATTACGCATATGCGTAACATTTAAATTACGCGTGTTCATAAAACTAAAGTGCGCAGCACCTATGCCGTTTTTAAAAAAAGTTGTCAGAAATGCGCAGAATAGCTATGGACAGAACATATAGATACAGTAGATAGTGGACTCTAGTGCCCCAAATACCATTTTAGTCCATTGAGGACTTTCACCATTTTGAAGTAGTCAACTGGGTGGAACTTCCTGTGGGCTAAGGAACGATCATGTCATTTCATCCAGGTCATCAGGCGGGATCAGCCAATGAATTATCCTCGTGAGCAAACATTCCAAAACAACAGGTGGCAGTAAATCACCAACCTTTGCTTTATACATGTTCAAACAATACACTCCAACTCATAGAAGTAGTAGAAGAAATTTGACTACTTCAAAATCTATAGCAATGGAGCTGCCCATGCTCTCGCTGAAGCCATAATGGGACAGATACAATGTTGCATCCTCTAACTATCTCCATGGGACAGAACCATACCCCCTTTTCTGTGAGAATTCAAACACTATTTATTTATGAAGGTAAAATAGTGCCTTAAGTGTACAAGCATGATTTGCACATGTAACATATGAGTTGCACCTATATAATCAGTTTTTTAGTTGCAAAAACATATTTGCAAACATTTAACTTCTTTTGAGAATAAATGCAAGAACACTTGCAAACATGTAAGTTCATATGCAAATAAATTAAATAACATTTGCAAGCATGCAACTAAATTTGAAAATGAACGCAACTCATTTACTAAACTTGCGACTGGTGAATATTCTTCTGTGAATTAAAACTACATTAGCCGATGTTGAATCTGTGCCCAGCTTCATTAAATAGTACCCGCAAAACACCAGTCTCAACATCAACATTGAAGAGGCGACTCCGGGATGCTGGCCTTCTAGGCAGAGTTGCAAAGAAAAAGCCATATCTCAGACTGGCCAATAAAAATAAAAGATTAAGATGGGCTAAAGAACACAGACACTGGACAGAGGAACTCTGCCTAGAAGGCCAGCATCCCAGAGTCGCCTCTTCACTGTTGACATTGAGACTGGTGTTTTGCGGGTTCTATTTAATGAAGCTGCCAGTTGAGGACTTGGGAGGCGTCTGTTTCTCAAACTAGACACTCTAATGTACTTGTCCTCTTGCTCATTTGTGCACCGGGGCCTCCCACTCCTCTTTCTATTCTGGTTAGAACCAGTTTGCGCTGTTCTGTGAAGAGAGTAGTACACAGAGTTGTACGAGATCGTCAAGTTCTTGGGAATTTCTCACATAGCCTTCATTTCTCTGAACAACAATAGACATGAGTTTCCGAAGAAAGTTATTTGTTTCTGGCCATTTTGAGCCTGTAATGAAACACACAAATGCTGATGCTCCAGATACTCAACTAGTCTAACGAAGGCCAGTTTTATTGTTTCTTTAATCAGCACAACAGTTTTCAGCTGTGCTAACATAATGTCAAAAGTGCTTTCGAATGATCAATTAGCCTTTTAAAATTATAAACTTGGATTAGCTAACACACCGTGCCATTGGAACACAGGAGTGATGGTTGCTGATAATGGGCCTCTGTACACCTATGTAGACATTCCATTAAAAATCTTATTTCAAAAACAAGGACATTTCTAAGTGACCCCAAACTTTGGAACAGTGTTGGAAATTCCAAATTGTTTGCATAGTCAATATAGACATAGCAGTGACACACAGACGTAACCCACCAGACATGCCACCAAGGGTATTGTACGGTACCAGTCAAAAGTTGACACACCTACTCATTCCAGGGTTTTTCTTTATTTCTACTATTTTCTACATTGTATAATAATAGTGAAGACATCAAACCTATGAAATAACTCATATGGAATCATGTAGTAACCAAAAATGTGTTAAACAAATCAAAATATATTTTATATTTGAGATTCTTCAAAGTATGCTATTCTCTGTGATACAGGCGATTGAGCAGCCATTGCGAACCAACAAGATCACTCGGCAGATCTATGAACATTCCGTCTTCATCAAGGCCATGCACGGAATCGTCATGGGGGGCATCCACCCCTTCAGCTGCATCTTCATCCAGCTCTTCTTCATCATCAACAGCATCTGGTAAGAACAAGGGTCAAGTCTGCTACTCAACCATGAGCCTGAATTAGCCTAGTGGTGCTTGTATAATGATTCATAAAGAAACAAGTAATTAATTGATTATTAGATTGTAAATGTTAATTACACATGAACAAATTGTAACGGCTGATTTCCTCCTCTTCGTCTGAAGAGGAGGTGTAGCAGGGATCGGACCAAGACGCAGAGTGGTAAGTGTCCATGTTTTAATATAATCCACTGAACACGACAAAAAATACAAAATAACAAAGTAACCTAACCGAAACAGTCCCGTGTGGCATGAACACAGACACAGGAAACAAACACCCACAAACCAACAGTGAAAACAGGCAACCTAAATATGGTTCCCAATCAGAGACAATGCAAAACACCTGTCTCTGATTGAGAACCATATCAGGCCAATAAACAAACCTAAACATAGAAACACATAACATAGACTGCCCACCCCAACTCACGCCCTGACCATACTAACTAAAGACAAAACAAAGGAAAATAAAGGTCAGAACGTGACACAAATAAGTAAATACCTAATAATTTATTTGAACCCATGTCAAAAGCAAGGAGACTGAATTTGATTTATTGTTGAGTATTTTCTCAACATTTTATCTCAAAAGATGTACTACATGTTTGGGTTCCTGTTCCTGGTGTTCATCATTTTCCTCATCACCTGCTCCAAGGCCATCATCCTGCTGTGCTACTTCCACTTGTGTGCAGAGGTGGGTGGAGCCATGCATACATGGATCTGGCATCACAATAATGGTATACTGTGCTCTCTCTCTCTTTGTATGTAAATGCATGATGTAATATTTGTAAAACGGATTCCTAACGTTTCCAGTTTGCCAGATTATCTGTGCCATTATGTTAAGCTACCAAAAGTGAAGTCTTTGTGTCAACAGTAAATCTATTTTAATTTCATGAAAACATTCTAAATGATGCAAATGTTTCTTTCTCATATGACTTAATTTATCTCTGCTCATCGATCCAAGCACTTAGATGTCACTACAGTGTCAAAAAATGTATTGAGCCGAACCTAACACATGTTGTCTTATGTTTTGTATAGGACTCACTGGTGGTGGCATTCCTTCCTGACCAGGCTATTCATGGCAGTCAACCTGTTTGTTTACGACTTGCACTACTTCTCCAAGCTGCAGATCATCACCACTACCATCCTCTACTTCACTATGATCATGGTGCTCATTTTCTTCCTCTTCACAAGGGAGTCAACAACAGCGCCACACTACGCAAGGCTAGACTCTCTATCAGGTTTAAGTAGAGGCGCTCAGACACATTTCATCTTAACGGACCGTGCTGGAGCTTTTGGCAGACTTTGGCAGATTCATCGGCTGTTTCCAGCCACTCGTCTCAATAGGAATTTTATCCGCCTTTAAGAAATGGAAATGTGTGGTGCTGTATTAGCGAGCCGAGACAGTTGAAAATATTGATGGGATATTTTTGTTGTCTGTGAGCTCCTTAAGTGCTGTGGTATCTCACTGTTAAAATCATCCTAGAGTGGAGACCTGTTATATTTAATGGGCTGATGTGGGTAATAATAATACAGAAATAACCATTGTAAATGTATATTCTCTTTACTGCATTTTGCCATTTTATGCCATTATGTTTACCACTTCAATGCCCTTAAATCTGTAGTTTAAAGCATGGTTCGATATTGACATTTAGCGAGCTAATCAAGATAGAATCTGAGAGATCTCACCTTTTACGTATCTCTGTAGCAGTTAGCTCTCATTTCGTCTGGGCACTGCATCAGCCAGATGAAGCAACTGCACATTTAATATTCTTCCCCATCCCCTCTTGTCTTGATTCTACAGCTAACATTAGCCAACTTGAGCATAGATCTCAGCTTGCTAACTAGCAAAGCCAACCAACTACACATCAAATAAACACAGAGCAAATAATTGTTTTCTAAACTGATTTTAGTCTCAACCAAATTACAAGTACATAGCTTTATCTATTCCTCTGTTACACAATATAATAACCACAAGATACAGGCTAGCCAGAAAAGCTCTAATGCTAGCTAGTTAGCAAGCCATGTAATGCCAATAGAAAAGAGGCTAGTTAGATAGCTAGCTAGCATTAACTTTGTAGTGGTTATGCTATGTGGAAACACTCATTTTAATTATTCCCTTCATCTTCTTCACACCGATGCCTTGTTGTAGCTTTCAAATTCTGTGAATAGCATTTAGCTAGCTACAAATGTTTACAATTTGATACATATTTAGCACAGTGGGAAGTGTGCTTCCAGACCGGAACCCTGTGAAACTTGAGAGCGCGTTCCAGAATGACAACACCTCACCTGATTGGTCGGAAGAAAAAGCCCTGTCCCCCAGAGCTTGTATATTTCTCTGCTGCTTGGTGGCAGAATTTGTTTTTACAACTGCAAAACTTTTACCCGAGGTTAGTCGCTAAACTGGTGCCAAAACTCTGGGCGCACAGGTTCGACATCGGCAAATTTAGTTTTAATTCACAGAGGAATATTCACCAGTCGCAAGTTTAGTAAATTAGTTGCATTCATTCTCAAATTCAGTTGCATGCTTGCAAATCTTATTGAATTTATTCACATATCAACTGACATGTTTGCAAGTGTTGTTGTATTTATTCACACATCATGTTATGTGCTTGCAAGTGTTGTTGCATTTATTCTCAAAATACGTTGTTTTTTTTTGCAACTACATAACGGATTATATAGGTGCAACTAATATTTTACATGTGCAGGTCATGCTTTACATCAGGGATGGGCAACTGGTGGCCCGCGGCCCCCTTTAGTCTGGGTCTCAATTTACTGTTGAGAGTTAAAATAATAGAATACACAATTCGAAATTTGATTGTGCATCAGCAATCACTCAATTAGCAATTTATTTTTAGATTGGTAAATTAGTCTAGCGGACAGCTATCTGAACTTGTAGTAAGCATGGTCGAATTACAGACCGGGTGGGGCCCATTGATCATCAGTTATCATATTAAAAACATTTTCCTCCACCCTACCGCAAAATGTGTAGAGTTGCAGACCCACGAGCCACTGTGGCCCCTCATGATGAGTTCCGTTTTTTTGTGGCTCCCACTCCCATCAAAATTGCCTATCTCTGCTTGACATGCTTGTACACTTAAGGCACTATTTTACCTTCATATTATTCTTTCAAGGAACCAGTTCTATGGCAAAAAAACGAAATTGATCTGAAACACTGCTTAAAGGCCTACCTAACAAAGATTAAAGATCTTGATACTAATTGCATAGCTATTACACAATAGTGGAGACAGTACAAAGCCTGCAGTACGTAGCCTGCTCACACTTCATATTTAATTTGTAGAGTAATACGTGTTGAGTTTCAGCACTTTCTCAAACACTCTGGAAAAAATTAAATAACATATCAAATGGATGGACTGAGGCATTCAGACTGTGTCTAGATGGAGCCACAAGGGGTCAGTAGTTGTACATTTATGAGCTCGCAGACAATGCCATTGCCGATACCCCATCAGCGTTTTCATTCAGTCTTGTGTGTGGCATATATTATACTTTGTGCATATTTATAGCTTTTTGCTGTAGATTGATGTTGAAAACAGTTTGTGGAAGGACTGTAACATTACGTTGCTCTTAAATCTATGTATTTTTACGTTGTAGTTACATTAACAGATATAGTGTAATTTGCCTACACATTGTGTAGGAGAAGTCTAGATTTATGTGTTCTTGTTCTATTTATTTTACATGCTTTAATTGCCACTATCTGTAAAGTTGACATTTTCTCTCAAATTAATTGTCCACACAAAAGTGAGACACGCTTTGTTGGAATCCTGAGAATGTGGCATGCACCAATCCAATAGAAACACGTTTTGCTAAATGAATTTCACTGATCCCATAGTATAGACCAAGGGTCCCTACCCAACCCTGTATCTCACTGGCACCTTGATTCAAGCCTGTCCATTAGCTCAATTACATATCATATCTGTGAAGATAAGGTTACTGTACACTACCAGTCACCCAGATATATTCCAGTTAAAAGTCTATAGGCAGACTACATCAGAAGAAGTTCTCTGGTAAGCTGTGTTTGTGGTAATTAGAACATGTAATGTGCAATCTTGACTGACTCAATCATATGCAGTATTAAATCAGTGCCTCCATGGCAGACTTTCAATAGTCTTCTGTCCTGTAAAAATGATGCGCAAAGCTAAGCAGATAACTGCGAAACTATTAAGATACTTGTTAACTGAGTTTCTAAAGATGATCAAAATCAGCTGCAGACTTTGAATATTAATGTCCCCAGACTACATGAATCATAGACTTATTGTCACGTTCTGACCTTAGTTCCTTTGTTTTGTCTTTTGTTTTAGTATGGTCAGGGCGTTAGTTGGGTGGGTTGTCTATGTTAGTTTTTCTATGATTTTCTATTTCTGTGTTTGGCCTGATATGGTTCTCAATCAGAGACAGGTGTTAGTCGTTGTCTCTGATTGGGAACCATATTTAGGTAGCCTGTTTTCTGTTGGGGTTGGTGGGTGGTTATTTTCAGTCTTTGTGTGTCTGCACCAGATAGAACTGTTTCGGTTTTCACTTTGTTGTTTTGTATTTTGAAGTGTTCACTTTCATTAAATAAGATGAACACTTACCACGCTGCACCTTGGTCCTCTCTTTCTCCCGACGACAACCGTTACAATTATATTTAATATCATATACAGTGCCTTCGGGAGTATTCAGACCCCTTGACTTTTTCCACATTTTGTTACGTACAGCCTTATTCTAAAATTGTTTTTTTTTAAATCCTCAGCAATCTGCACACAATACCCCATAATGACAAAGCGAAAAGAGGTTGTTAGAAAGTTTTGCAAATGTATAAAAAAAAAAAACTGAAATACTGTCTTGGCCTTAATGCCAAGCGTCATGTCTAAAGGAAACCTGGCACCATCCCTACTGTGAAGCATGGTGGTGGCAGCATCATGCTGTGTGGATGTTTTTCAGTGGCAGGGACTGGGAGACTAGTCAGGATCGAAGGAAAGATGAACGGAGCAAAGTATAGAGAGATCCTTGATGAAAACCTGCTCCACAGCACTCAGGACCTCAGACTGGGGTGAAGGTTCACCTTCCAACAGGACAACGACCCTAAGCACACAGCCAAGACAATGCAAGAGTGGCTTCGGGACAAGTCTCTGAATGTCCTTGAGTGGCCCAGACAGAGCCCGGATTTGAACCCGATTGAACATCTCTGGAGAGACCTGAAAATAGCTGTGCAGGGACGCTCCATCCAACCTGAGAGCTTGAGAGAATCTGCTGAGAAGATTGGGAGAAACTCCCCAAATACAGGTGTGCCAAGCTTGTAGCGTCATACCCAAGAAGAATCAAGGCTGTACTCACTGCCAAATGTGCTTCAACAAAGTACTGAGTAAAGGGTCTGAATACTTATGTACAGTTTAAGTCGGAAGTTTACATACACCTTAGCCAAATACATTTAAACTCAGTTTTTCACAATTACTGGCATTTAATCCTAGTAAAAATTCCCTGTCTTAGGTCAGTTAGGATCACCACTTTATTTTAAGAATGTGAAATGTCAGAATAATAGTAGAGAGAATGATTTATTTCAGCTTTTATTTCTTTCATCACATTCCCAGTGGGTCAGAAGTTTACATACACTCAATTAGTATTTGGGGGCATTTCCTTTAAATTGTTTAACTTGGGTCAAACATTTTGGATAGCCTACCACAAGCTTCCAACAATAAGTTGGGTGAATTTTGGCCCATTCCTCCTGACAGAGCTGGTGTAACTGAGTCAGGTTTGTAGGCCTCCATGCTCACACACGCTTTTTCAGTTATGCCCACACATTTTCTATAGGATTGAGGTCAGGGCTTTGTGATGGCCACTCCAATACCTTGACTTTGTTGTCCTTAAGCCATTTTGCCACAACTTTGGAAGTATGCTTGGGGTCATTGTCCATTTGGAAGACCCATTTGCGACCAAGCTTTAACTTCCTGACTGATGTCTTGAAATGTTGCTTCAATATATCCACATAATTTTCCTGCCTCATGATGCCATCTATTTTGTGAAGTGCACCAGTCCCTCCTGCAGCAAAGCACCCCTACAACATGATGCTGCCACCCCGTGCTTCACGGTTGGGATGGTGTTCTTCGGCTTGCAAGCCTCCCCCTTTTTCCTGCAAACATAACGATGGTCATTATGGCCAATTATGGCTATTTTTGTTTCATCAGACCGGAGGACATTTCTCCAAAAAGTACGATCTTTGTTCCCATGTGCAGTTGCAAACTGTAGTCTGGCTTTTTTATGGCGGTTTTAGAGCAGTGGCTTCTTCCTTGCTGAGCGGCCTTTCAGGTTATGTCGACATAGGACTCGTTTTACTGTGGATATAGATGCTTTTGTACCTGTTCCCTCCAGCATCTTCACAAGGTCCTTTACTGTTGTTCTGGGATTGATCTGCACTTTTCGCACCAAAGTACGTTCATCTCTAGGAGACAGAACGCGTCTCCTACCTGAGCGGTATGACGGCTGCGTGGGCCCATGGTGTTTATACTTTATACTATATTGTTTGTACAGATGAACGTGGTACCTTCAGGCATATGGAAATTGCTCCCAAGGATGAACCAGACTTGTGGAAGTCTACAATTTTTTTTCTGAGGTCTTGTCTGATTTCTTTTGATTTCCCCATGGTGTCAAGCATAGAGGCACTGAGTTTGAAGGTAGTCCTTGAAATACATCCACAGGTACACCTCCAATTGACTCAAATTATGTCAATTAGCCTATCAGAAGCTTCTAAAGCCATGACATCATTTTCTGGAATTTTCCAGGCACAGTCAACTTAGTGCATGTAAACTTCTGACCCACTGGAGTTGTGATACAGTGAATTATAAGTAAAATAATTTGTCTGTAAACAATTGTTGGAAAAATTACTTGTGTCATGCAGAAAGTAGATGTCCTAACCGACATGCCAAAACTATAGTTTGTTAACAAGAAATTTGTGGAGTGGTTGAAAAACAAGTTTTAATGACTCCAACCTAAGTGTATGTAAACTTCAGACTTCAACTGTAAATGTGATATTTCATTACTTTGTTTTTATTTTAGCAAAAATGTCAAATAAAATGTTTTTACTTTGTCATTATGGGGTATTGTTTGTAGATTGATGAGGAATAAAAACAATTTAATACATTTTACAATAACGCTGTAGCATAACAAGATGTGGAAAAAGTCAAGGGTTACGAATACTTTCCGAATGCACTGTAAATAAATGAATATAAATAACTTAACATCTAAATACACAATGACGAACGAACAAGCTTTTTCAAATGTGGTCTTATAGCCTGAATAATGCTTTTAATAGATATTATGTTGTTACTCTGTGTGTGTAGGCTATATTCTGCCATGAAAGAACAATGCATTGACAAGAGCACTGTATAGAGTGTCTGGTTGTGATAATAGGTGTTTCAAAATACAGAAAATAAATAGTTCATACCAGATAACTTTTTCTTATACCTGATAGTCACCATAAGGCTCCTACTCAAGAAGGCTACCCGACCACCTTCAGGAACCCCACTCCTCTAGGTGAGTACCCCTCTTCTGCGAAGTGTATTGCAGCTTTAAAACGGTCCATAATGCCTTGCGGTGTCACAGTTCCGATGCAATGTGTTTACTAGCAAAAGTAATGAAATGGGGAGAGGCAATTTTCCGCAGCATATTGGTCAACCTGCAATGGCTATAGCAGGGACAGTGCATCGTTAAACTTTCAGTCAAGGATATTACAACGCTGCTAATTTTCTCATGATGCAGTTTTCTCTTTGCTGTGGACCGTGTCACGCTGTCGCAGTTCGTACAAGTAATTTATAGGCTTCCGCCGAGTCACATTTGCAGATTGCATTCCTCTACAGAATCTATTTTTCATAAACTTCAGTCCCAATAGAGAAGACTGAGGGGGACTTCTGTTGGTGTTTCGGCACCTACAACACGAAGGTAAGAGATTACGTTTGTAGTTTCCCCGCTAATGTTAAAGTATTCCCGTTATACTGTGTTTCTAAAGTAACTACCCCTTCACAACATTATCCCAGGTGTAATAACACGGGGCAGGGATAACGGAAACATTGTTATCAGGTTGCATAGTGGAACAGTTGTGCCCCTTGCAATGTCGCGGTTTCTTTCTTGCCGTAAATAACATCACACTTTCAAAACAATAGTACAGCATTCCGGGCAATTTGCCAGACTTGTTTACTCTGTGGGCATATATAGGCTACATCCATGCATTGTCTCTCTATCTGATAATAGACTATAGCCCATACGTTTATATGTTTATAAACATTGAATAATGGTTGATAATGTATACATTCCTCCAATTACTAATTTCCTATGAGTGTACATAGCCTATTTCCCACTCACAATTCAGCTTTTAACACTATTTATTGGGACTATGATTCTATTTCCAGTTACCCACTTTAGAGACTAACTGTAGAGTAGGCCAATACAATATTTCGGGGGATATGATGTATTAGAGCTGTAGTTGTGCTCCCTGTGTATTGACACTTTCATCAGTTACAATCAGCTATTACACAGATGTTGAAGCAAACCGTGTTGGCCAGTAGATAATGTATATCAGTAACTGAGTATTGTGTGTTTTGGGCTGCCTACTGTACACCACTGTCTGTTTATTCATAACATATTAAAGAAACAGGCCTACTCCATAAAACCGGTTTCATTTTCCTTCGATTAAGAAGCTGTAGTATCTCCATTAATCCCACAGCTGTGCTAATGCATGTGTTCAATTACTGCTCTGATGAACTGATGAGACCGCCAGAACATGGACAAAAATAAACCCATGTCCTGATCATGCACAAACCAACCCTCCAAACCCTTAGCCAGAGCAGAGGCCAGGAGACCGAGTCTATTGCCACAGTCAGTGGTGCTGCTATGGCTCTGCTCCCGGCATCAGGCTGGCACTTCAAACCTGGTCCACTTATAGAGCCATCATGGCAGAAAAACAAAGGCGGTATTATTTCTGCTGGCTAAACGTGCCGTCCAGATGTTCAGGATCCTGCCAGTGTTGACCTCCCGACTAGGGGAGGCGAGGCGAGGGCCACTCTGGAGTCTGGATGTTATATCCAGCCAGCCTGATGTTAGGGAGGGAGAGGTGAGAGGAGTGTGTGGCTCCAGAAGTTCCTAATGGAAAGCTTTACAGGAGCTGGGGCTATAACCGTGGCAATGGCGTGACTGGGGCTGGTTTTAATCCCTGGTGAGGGATGGACGTCTCAAACTCCCTTTCCTTGGAGATTTTTGGATTAAGGGGATGGATGGGGGGGTAGCCTGAATTCTGAACAAGTGTTCGGCTGGAAGGGTGAGCTCGAGACAGCCTTTGTTTTTGGCCCTTCCAGCATATTCCAGGTGGCCTTTTATAACTACAGGACCTTTTTGGGCCAAACTTCAGCCAATTACCTTGTAATTACCTTAACTCAACTTTTTGTATTATCTTAACTGTCTAGACATATTTATTTTATAGTCATTTCAAACTTGCACAAATACAAATGTTTTCCACTTTACAATCCAATGTGAACTGTTTCACTTTAATTCTAGTATAACATACATACAGAGACACCACCCACACAAGCAGAACATGTATTTTCGTTCTGAATAGCAGCTTTAATCTGTTATTTATTTGTAACTAACTTTATTTAGGCAGTAGGTCTCATCATTGTAGTCAACCTAATGCCATTTTGGACCTGGTCTGACCTGAGAGGATACTGCTGCTGGCAGTGTGGAGGAGGGAGTAGACTTTAGAGAACCAACCACAAGACTCCTTGCTGACATTCATTCCTCTTTCTTGTTTTGGTATTTATGTGGAAATGGGAGTGGGGCTCCTGTTTATAAAAATCAAAAAAATCAAAAATGCTTGTTTTATGTAATTCAATAATAAGATTTACCCAAAGATTTAGCCTATTTAGCTTAGTTTTTTAATCATAGATTGTACTACAGTCCTTCTAATTCCTTCCTCCCAATATAAACATATTCAGCCCACAAAATCACCCACAAAAAAAGCCTGGCACTCTGTAGACTATATAACTGATGTAGTCCTTTAGCTGTGAGTAGAATCTATTGTGTATTCATGTTAAATACAGCCCTGAGATCAGAGGGCTGTGCACAGAACCAACCTTATTTCCACACCATGGCCCATTGCATTCTCACCAGCCAGGAATGTACACTCTGGATGTTATCAGTCTCCACGCTGCAGGATCAAGGCCCATCTCTGGAGGGAGATAGCCTGCCGGTGCTCTGCTGGTGCCATGTGACGACCTGGCTCCACAGTTCTCATAAAAATTAAAAATTAATTATTTTCACCTTTATTTAAACAGGTAGGCTAGTTGAGAACAAGTTCTCATTTACAACTGCGACCTGGCCAAGATAAAGCAAAGCAGTGCGACACAAACAACAACATTTGACGGGGGGGGGGGGGCATATAATACAAGCTTGTCTGGATGCCTGGCACTGGCATGGATATGTAGTGGAATTCCTTCCTATAGAAAAGATAACTGCACACATGATATTAACTCTGCATATTTATTGTGCTGATGTTTGTGGTCAGAAACTCCTCCCAATAGCCCCCACCCCAAAGCTCCTCTATGCACAACTTCCTCAGTCTTGCATACCAGGCTGTTTTGCATTGTGGTATATAGGCCTGAGGCCCTAGTACGACCAACTACCCAGATCTGTTGTGTGTATGAGACATGAGAGTAAGGCCAGGGCAGCACTTGATGGCTAACTGGGGAGATTTAAAGGCATAGTTTCTCAGCCTACTCCAAAACACACACACACACACACACACACACACACACACACACACACACACACACACACAAAAGAGTCCCCACCACCACCACAATAAAACAGAATCTGTCTCTTGCTATGGCTGGGAAACGGGGATCCATTTCACAAGAGGCCTAGTCTGGTACCAATTACACTAGAGTGTATACATTTCTAGTAATTACAACGTAGCCGTGAAACAGGAAATTCAATTTGAATTAAAGTTCAATAATGGAAATAGTTTGTAAGCACCAGAACCCCCTATCGCACAAAAATAACTCATTATGGATTGTGGGGGGATGGGCTCTGTTTTACTTTTTGTAATCAGGATAGGGTTGAAGTAAATGTTTCTTTTGTTTTTATATATCCCTACCTCTGGTGTATCTCTGCTCTCATACCTTCAATGGCCTTCAACCTCTCCCCTTTGGATAAGTAGGGATGCACGATATATCGGTGAACATATCGGAATCGGCCGATATTAGCTAAAAATGCCAACATCGGTATCAGCCAATGTCTAGTTTAACAGCGATGTTAAAAACTGATGTCAAAGCTACTGTGCATACCTATATAACGTAGGTACATGACGTAATGACGCAACGTAAAATGTTGCGCTACACTTGCAACACAGCGTTCCTAACCTAGCCCACAATATCTGCTATGTGGATCGAGCAGTCAACAAGTCGAGTAGTCATTTGAAAGAGTAAGACAATTTCAGTGAGACATCTCAAAGGTGAAATCCATTAAAGCCAAGATAATGGGATTCATTGCCCTTGACAATCAACCGTTCTCTGTCGTGGGTGATGTTGGCTTTCGCCGACGGGTCGAGCACCGGTACACACTACAAAGTGCGCTATTTTTTAGATGTTGTCCTACCGGAGTTACACAGTAATAGCGTCACTACTATTAGCTTCACGACATACATACTATGGAACGCCGTTTGGGTCTTTGCGTGTCAAGAAAGATACAGTAGCACTGTCAAAGCTGTACAAAAAAGTCTGCAAACAAGCAAACACCGGCCACAAACGATGTGTTTACAATACGTGTTGGTAATAACGCATCATTTGTTTGACCGCAACTTCTGGGGTAGCTAGCTTTAGCTTGGTACCTAGCTAGCACCAATACAACCAGCCTGAAAACAGTGACCAGTAGAAACTGCAGTCATTTTCATTATTCTTAGCAATGATTTAGGAATCCTTGTGAGTAAGTATTAGCTAGGTTGCCACTTGTTGTTCGCCTATTGAAATTGAACTTTAGTTCATGAAAATAAATAGCTAGCCAGCTACTTAACCCTGTTGTCCAAAGCTAACGTTATATGCAGCCAGCTAGCTTCAGCTGGCTAGTGAGGCTCAACCTGACTGGGTTATGTGTTGTGAAGCTAGCCACAATAAGGATTAGGCACAATAGTGGAATTTGCGGTTTGCATTCAAAATAAAAGTATGCCATTGACAGTGATGCAAATGAATAGAAATAGTAGAATTATGCCATACTTTTATTTTGAAGGCTAACCACAAATTCCACTATTGTGGCTAATCCTTATTGTGGCTAGCTTCACATAGATGGGTCCGACCACCATTAATCAAATAAGAACTGTCTTATAAATTAGGGTTATTTTAGATGATGACACCTAGCTATATAGTTAGCTAGCTAACTATAGCTACTGAAAGAGATGATGTCATTTTGCTATGTTTTTGGGGAAGGACATTGTTTGCATCCATGAGCTAGCTAGCTTTTTGTTTATGACCAACACTGTAGGTGTGCGAGACAACTTTACCAGCATCATAGCATACGTATTCATGAATCGTTGTGACATATGAAACACGAGTGATAGTGTAATCAATGTGTAATAACTACGTAACATAGGCACATAGGCACTCACACAAAACAATATCTCACATCGCAGGTGGGACAAAGGACACACTAAGTATGATCCCCAATTAGAGGTAATGATCATCAGCTGCCTCCAATTGGGAATCAAACACACACACCAACATAGAAATATAATACCTATAAACCCCCCTAGTCACGCCCTGACCTAAAACACCATAGAGAACCCCGAGGGCTCTCTATGGTCAGGGCGTGACAGTACCCCCTCCCGAAGGTGCGGACTCCGACCGCAAAACATGAAACTAGATGGGGAGGGTTAGGGTGGACAACTAGCGTCGGTGGCGGCTCCGGTGCGGGACGTAGCACCCGCTCAGACCGCGGATCCAGCCATGAAGCTGGGCTGAACGCCGGACTGGGCACCGGCGCAGAGGAAGGCTCCGGCCATGGAGCAGGACTGGACGCCGTACCTGGACTGGGCACCGGCGCAGAGGAAGGCTTCGGCCATGGAGCGGGACTGGACGCCGTGCCTGGACTGGGCACCGGCGCAGAGGAAGGCTCCGGCCATGGAGCGGGACTGGACGCCATGCCTGGACTGGGCACCGGCGCAGAGGAAGGCTCCGGCCATGAAGCGGGACTGGACACCGTGCCTGGACTGTGCATCGGCGCAGTGGAAGGCTCCGGCCATGGCACCGGCGCAGGAAGCTCCGGGCCGTGGACTGTCACTGGAAGCTCCGGGCCGTGGACCGTCACTGGAGGCCTGGTGCGTGGAGCCGGCACAGGTTGCACCGGACTGATGACACGCTCTTCAGGGCGAGTGCGGGGAGCCGGCACAGGACGTACCGGGCTGGGAAGGCGCACTGGAGGCTTAGTGCGTGGAGCCGGCACAGGACGTACCGGGCTGAGAAGGCGCACTGGAGGCCTGGTGCGTGGAGCCGGCACAGGTTGCACACGTGACTGATGACACGCTCTTCAGGGCGAGTGCGCTGCAGAATACACCTAACCAACATCTCTCTCCGATCTCCCTCCAATTGCTCCATCGACTCCCAGACGGTCTCTGGCTCTCTCCTCGGCTCAGCCGACCGCCCAAAAAAATCTTGGGGTTGCCCTTGGGCTGTTTGTGGCCGTGGACCCCGGCGTCCTCGCTGTCCTCCTATACTCCTTAGCGACTCCCGACAAGGAAGGGTCTCGCATCCACCCAGTATTTCCTCCCATGTCCAACTCTCCTTTACCTCCTGGGCACGCTGCTTGGTCCTGTAATGGTGGGATATTCTGTCACGACTATCATATGAATAATTGGACCAAGGTGCAGCGTGAGTAGAGTTCCACATTTTAATGATAGTGAGACTTCCAAAACAACAAAGACATAACAATCGTGAAATACGTACTGCACGTTCGTTAATTCTTTGTTGTTTTGAAGATCCATTGTAATAAATATGTGGAACTCTACTCACGCTGCGCTTTGGTTCACTTATTTATTCGACGGACGTGACAGGGGGTAATCAAATAAAAACAAATGTTATTTGTTACATGCGCTGAATAAAACAGGTGAAATGCTTACTTACAAGCCCTTAACCAACAATATACAGTGGGGAGAACAAGTATTTGATACACTGCCGATTTTGCAGGTTTTCCTACTTACAAAGCATGTAGAGGTCTGTCATTTTTATCATAGGTACACTTCAACTGTGAGAGACGGAATCTAAAACAAAAATCCAGAAAATCACATTGTATGATTTTTAAGTAATTAATTTGCATTTTATTGCATGACATAAGTATTTGATCACCTACCAACCAGTAAGAATTCCGGCTCTCACAGACCTGTTAGTTTTTCTTTAAGAAGCCCTCCTGTTCTCCACTCATTACCTGTATTAACTGCACCTGTTTGAACTCGTTACCTGTATAAAAGACACCTGTCCACACACTCAATCAAACAGACTCCAACCTCTCCACAATGGCCAAGACCAGAGAGCTGTGTAAGGACATCAGGGATAAATTGTAGACCTGTACAAGGCTGGGATGGGCTACAGGACAATAGGCAAGCAGCTTGGTGAGAAGGCAACAACTGTTGGCACAATTATTAGAAAATGGAAGAAGTTCAAGATGACGGTCAATCACCCTCGGTCTGGGGCTCCATGCAAGATCTCACCTCGTGGGGCATCAATGATCATGAGGAATGTGAGGGATCAGCCCAGAACTACACGGCAGGACCTGGTCAATGACCTGAAGAGAGCTGGGACCACAGTCTCAAAGAAAACCATTAGTAACACACTACGCCGTCATGGATTAAAATCCTGCAGCGCACGCAAGGTCCCCCTGCTCAAGCCAGCGCATGTCCAGGCCCGTCTGAAGTTTGCCAATGACCATCTGGATGATCCAGAGGAGGAATGGGAGAAGGTCATGTGGTCTGATGAGACAAAAATAGAGCTTTTTGCTCTAAACTCCACTCGCCGTGTTTGGAGGAATAGAAGGATGAGTACAACCCCAAGAACACCATCCCAACCGTGAAGCATGGAGGTGGAAACATCATTCTTTGGGGATGCTTTTCTGCAAAGGGGACAGGACGACTGCACCGTATTGAGGGGAGGATGGACGGGGCCATGTATCGCGAGATCTTGACCAACAACCTCCTTCCCTCAGTAAGAGCATTGAAGATGGGTCGTGGCTGGGTCTTCCAGCATGACAACGACCCGAAACACACAGCCAGGGCAACTAAGGAGTGGCTCCGTAAGAAGCATCTCAAGGTCCTGGAGTGGCCTAGCCAGTCTCCAGACCTGAACCCAATAGAAAATCTTTGGAGGGAGCCGAAAGTCCGTATTGCCCAGCGACAGCCCCGAAACCTGAAGGATCTGGAGAAGGTCTGTATGGAGGAGTGGGCCAAAATCCCTGCTGCAGTGTGTGCAAACCTGGTCAAGAACTACAGGAAACGTATGATCTCTGTAATTGCAAACTAAGGTTTCTGTACCAAATATTAAGTTCTGCTTTTCTGATGTATCAAATACTTATGTCATGCAATAAAATGCAAATTAATTACTTAAAAATCATACAATGTGATTTTCTGGATTTTTGTTTTAGATTCCTTCTCTCACAGTTGAAGTGTACCTATGATAAAAATTACAGACCTCTACATGCTTTGTAAGTAGGAAAACCTGCAAAATCGTCAGTGTATCAAATACTTGTTCTCCCCACTGTAGTTAAGAAAAATAAGAGTTAAGAAAGAGTTTACTAAATAAACTACAGTAAAGGAAATAAAAGAGCAACAATAAAATAACAATAACGAGCAGTGAGTAGCAGCAGAGTAAAAAAAAAAGGGGAGGGGGTCTATGGAAATAGTCCAGGTAGCCATTTGATTAGCTGTGCAGCATTCTTATGGCTTGGCGTTAGAAGCTGTTAAGAAGCTAGACATGGCGCTCTGGTACCGCTTGCCGTGCGGTAGCAGAGAGAACAGTCTATGACTAGGGTGGCTGGTGTCTTTGGCAATTTTTCTTCCTCTGACACCGCCTGGTATAGAGGCCCTGGATGTCAGGAAGCTAGGTCGCAGTGATGTATTGGGCCGAACGCACTACCCTCTGTAGCGCCTTGCAGCCGGAGGCCGAGCAGTTGCCATACCAGACGGTGATGCAATCAGGATGCTCTCGGTGGTGAAGAACATTTTGAGGATCTGAGGACCAATGCCAAATATTTGCAGTCTCCTGAGGGGAAATAGGTGTTGTAGTGCCCTCTTCACAACTGTCTTGGTGTGTTTGGACCATGATAGTTTGTTAGTGATGTGGGCACCAAGGACCTTGAAGCTCTCAACCTGCTCCACTACAGCCCTGTGATGAGAATGGGGGTGTGCTCAGCCCTCCTTTTCTTGTAGTCCACGATCATCTCCTTTGTCTTGATCACATTGAGGGAGAGGATGTTGTCCTTGCACCACACTGCCAGGTCTCCAACCTCCTACGAATAGGCTGTCTCATCGTTGTCGGTGATCAGGCCTACCACCGTTGTGTCATCGGCAAACTTAATGATGGTGTTGGAGTCGTGCTTGGCCACGCAGTCATGGGTAAACAGCGAGTACAGGAGGGGACTAAGCACGAACCCCTGAGGGGCCCTAGAGTTGAGGATCAGCATGGGCGACCCATCAGGAAGTCCAGGATCCAGTTCCAGAGGGAAGTGTTTAGTCCCAGGGTCCTTATCTTAGTGATGAGCTTTGAGGGCACTATGGTGTTGAACGCTGAGCTGTAGTCAATGAACAGCATTCTCACGTAGGGTTTCTGGGATTATGGTGTTGATGTGAGCCATGACCAGCCTTTCAAAGCACTTCATGGCTACAGACGTGAGTGTTACGGGTCGGTAGTCATTAAGGAAGGTTACCTTGATGTTCTTGGGCACAGAGACTATGGTGGTTTGCTTGAAACATGTAGGTATTACAGACTAGGTCAGGGAGAGGTTGAAAATGTCAGTGAAGACACTTGCTAGTTGGTCAGCGCATGCTTTGAGTACACGTCCTGGTAATCTGTCTGGTCCTGCGGCCTTGTGATCTTTGACTTGTTTAAAGGTCTTACTCACATCGGCTACGGAGAACGTGATCACACACAGTCTTGCTTGCCTCGAAGAGCGCATTGAAGTCATTTAGCTCATCTGGTAAGCTCATGTCACTGGGCAGCTCGTGGCTGTGCTTCCCTTCGTAGTCCGTAATAGTTTGCAAGCCCTGCCACATCCAACGAGCGTCGTGGCCGGTGTAGTAGGGTTCAATCTTAGTCCTGTATTGACGCTTTGAATGTTTGATGGTTTGTTGGAGGGCATAGCGGGATTTCTTATAAGCGTCCGGGTTAGAGTCCCGCTCCTTGAAAGCGGCAGCTCTAC
The DNA here is from genome assembly GCF_045679555.1 of Salvelinus alpinus. Classification (NCBI taxonomy): domain Eukaryota; kingdom Metazoa; phylum Chordata; class Actinopteri; order Salmoniformes; family Salmonidae; genus Salvelinus; species Salvelinus alpinus. The sequence goes on along the minus strand of NC_092094.1, from coordinate 23,231,578 downwards.
CCTTTAGCTCAGTGTGGATGTTGCCTGTAATCCATGGCTTCTGGTTGGGCTATGTACTGGTATGTATGGTCACTGTGGGACGACGGCATTGGTGCACTTATTGATGAAGCAGGTGACTGATGACTCCATTTAACATTACATTTACATTTACATTTAAGTCATTTAGCAGACGCTCTTATCCAGAGCGACTTACAAATTGGTGCATTCACCTTATTAATTTTAATTTTTTAAGACTCCTCAATGCCATCGGATGAATCCCGGAACATATTCCAGTCTGTGCTAGCAAAACAATCCTGTAGCTTAGCATCTACGTCATCTGACCACTTCTGTATTGAGCAAGTCACTGGTACTTCCTGCTTTCGTTTTTGCTTGTAAGCAGGAATCAGAAGGATAGAATTATGGTCAGATTTGCCAAATGGAGGCGAGAGGGAGCTTTGTATGCGTCTCTGTGTGTGGAGTAAAGGTGGTCTAGAGTTTTTTTCCCTCTGGTTACACATGCTGGTAGAAATGAGGTAAAACGGATTTAACTTTCCCTGCATTAAAGACCCCGGCCACTAGGAGCGGTGCCTCTGTATGAGTATTTTCTTGTTTGCTTAAGGCCTTATACAGCTCGTTGAGTGTGGTCTTAGTGCCAGCATCGGTTTGTGGTGGTAAATAGACAGCTACGAAAAATATAGATGAAAACTCTCTCGGTAAATAGTGTGGTCTACAGCTTATCATTAGATACTTTACCTCAAGCGAGCAAAACCTTGAGACTTCCTTAACCTCACTGGTGTAGGGGGCAGTATTTTCACATCATGATGAAAAGAATGCCCAGAGTAAACTGCCTGCTACTCAGGGCCAGAGGCTAGGATATGCATATTATTAGTAGATTTGGATAGAAAACACTCTAAAGTTTCTAAAACTGTTTGAAAGATGTCTGTGAGTATAACAGAACTCATATGTCAGGCGAAAACCTGAGAAAAATCCAACCAGGAAGTGGGAAATCTGAGGTTTGTAGTTTTTCAAGTGATTGCCTATCCAATATACTGTGTCTATGGGGTCAGATTGCACTTCTTACGGCTTCACTAGATGTCAACCGTATTTAGAACGTTGTTTCAGGCTTCTACTGTGAAAAGGGAGAGAATAAGAGCTGTTTGAATCAGGGGTCTGGCAGAAAGCCTTTAGTTTAGTCATGCGCGCGGCCGTGAGCACAAGCTCCGTTCCTTTTCATTTCTACATTTACATTTACATTTAAGTCATTTAGCAGACGCTCTTATCCAGAGCGACAAAGGAATTGTCCGGTTGGAATATTATTGAAGATTTATGATAAAAACATCCGAAAGATTGATTATATACATCGTTTGACATGTTTCTACGAACTGTAATGGAAAGTTTTTTGACTTTTCGTCTGGACTTAGTGCCCGCGCCTTGTGCATTTTGGATTATTGGACCAAACGCGCAAACAAAAGGGAGGTATTTGGACATAAATATGAACTTTATCGAACAAAACAAACATTTATTGTCTAACATGGAGACCTGGGAGTGCCATCTGGTGAAGATCATCAAAGGTTAGTGATTCATTTTAACGCTATTTCTGTCTTGTGACACCTCTCCTTCTTTGGAAAATGGCTGTATGGTTTTCTGTGGCTAGGCGCTGACCTAACATAATCACAAGGTGTGCTTTCGCCGTAAAGCCTTTTTGAAATCAGACACTGTGGCTGGATTAACAAGAAGTTTATCTTTAAAATGGTGTATAATACTTGTATGTTTGAGGAATTTTAATTATGAGATTTCTGTTGTTTTGAATTTGGCGCCCTTCAATTTCACTGGCTGTTGGCGAGGTGGGACGCTAGCACTTGTACCAGAGAGGTTAATATTATATTTCGCACACCAGCTGTTATTGACAAATAGACACAGACCGCCACTCCTTGTCTTACCGGAGGCAGCTGTTCTGTCTTGCCGATGCACGGAAAAACCAGCCAACTGTACATTATCCATGTCGTCGTTCTGCCACGACTCTGTGAAACATAAGATATTTAATGTCCCATTGGTAGGATAGTCTTGAACGGAGCTCATCCAGTTTATTCTCCAATGATTGCACATTGGCCAATAGGACAGATGGTAGAAGCGGGTTACCCACTCGCCGAAAAATTCTCACAAGGCACCCGGATCTGCATCCCCTGTATTGGCAGTCTCTTCTTCATGCGAATAATGGGGATTTGGGCCTGGTCCGGTGTCAGCAGTAAATCCTTCACGTCCGACTCGTTAAAGAAATAATCTTCTCCCAGTTCGAGGTGAGTAATTGCTGTTCTGATATCCAGAAGCTATTTTCGGTCATAAGAGACAGTGGCAGAAACATTATGTACAAAATAAGTTACAAAAAATTCGAAAAAAACACACAAAATAGCACAATTGGTTTGGAGCCCGTAAAACGGCAGCCATTGACATTTATCATGGAAAAATCAGGCGTGGAACAAGACTGTTTTTCTGCTAGAGGACCTTTGTCCTTAAAACAGTTCAGTGGTTCCCCAAGGGGTTTCTCCCAATTCCCAGAGTCAAGTTGTGCCTGATTCTTTGTGTTAGCCCCATGAAGAATATCCATTTTGTTTCTCCTCAAACGGCCATTTGTTCTTCATGTAAATGCATCATATTCATACCAGTCTACTGCAGTCCAGTTCAGCAGGAATACATCATAGTTGTAGGCCTAAATTAAGGAAATAATATGATAATTTCATCCATGACATGTAAGGGTATGACATGTCTTATGTCAAGTGCTGTCACTCCTCCATGCTGCTTGTCCTTCAACTTACAGGGAATCAGTGCAGACAGAGTATTTGCGCTATGAGACAATGATTTAAGGGTTGCCCTTATCCTTACTACCTTGGTCACAAAACCTCACCCCAGCACAGCCATATTTCCCATGGCTCAGAGATGTACATGATCACTCTATAGGATACTATCTCTGTGGCAATGACCTGTTCTAGAGGTTGGGAACCTGGGCCAGCTCCTGGCCTGGTAAAGTGATAGCAGTGCGTGGCCCGTCCCCCTGTATGTGTGAGGACCCAGAGGAACATATGGTGACTTGCATCAGTCAGTGAAAGTCCTGGCCCTGGTGCCAACTCTCTGTATTCCTGCAGCCCCGGACCTTTGGGCTGACAACAGCAGGAACAGCCATAGCAGCAACCTGGGTCTCAGCCGACACACTGCCCACAGTACCCTGTACTCACACACCTCACTGGGCAGACAGGAAGCCAGCCCAGAGACCACCAGCCTGAACTCTGAAGCTGTGCCACATTGAGACAAATTACAAATGCATCTTGGGTCATCTGGGACTTGGGCTGTTTTGGGTTTTACGTTACAGCAATAAAGCATCTATTTTTTTTGCTGTTCTTGGAGCTGAAATGGAATGTGTTGGTATGTAGTGTAAGCCGTGCGTCTCACGGAATGCTTCTTGACTTAGGGTTGTGATCAGCTCTACAGGATCAGGCCATGGGCATCTCTGCAGGCTGAGTTGCGGCAGAGTTGGCAGAGAGATGGACCTGTGCCCTGTGTGCCACTGGCTTAGCACCAACCACTATGTTGTCCTGTATCATTGTCAGTTATATACATACTGTAATGGACTTGCTGGCAAAGCGTCAATAGAGGACTAAGATTGAATCCTACTACACCGACTCTGACGCTCGTCGGATGTGGCAGGGCTTGAAAACTATTACGGACTACAAAGGCAAAACCAGCCGCGAGCTGCCCAGTGACGCAAGCCTAACAGATGAGCTAAATGCCTTTTATTCTTGCTTTGAGGCAAGCAACACTGAAGCATGCATGAGAACATCAGCTGTTCCAGGCGACTGGATTACCAGGAGTACCACGTGTACTCAAAGCATGCGCGAACCAACTGGAAAGTGTCTTCACTGACACTTTCAACTCTCCCTGATCTAGTCTGTAATACCTACATGTTTCAAACAGACCACCATAGTCCCTGTGCCCAAGATAGTGAAGGTAACCTGCCTAAATGATTACCGCCCCGTAGCACTCACGTCTGTAGCCATGAAGTGCTTTGAAAGGCTGGTTTTGGCTCACATCAACACCATCATGCCGGAAACCCTAAACCCACTCCAATTCACATACCATCCCAACAGATCCACAGATGACGCAATCTCAATCACACTCCACACTGCCCTTTCCCACCTGGACAAAAGGAACACCTACGTGAGAATGCTGTTCATTGACTACAGCTCAGCGTTCAACACCATAGTATCCACAAAGCTCATCACTCAGCTAAGGACCCTGGGACTAAACACATCCCTCTGCATCTGGATCCTGGACTGTCTGACGGGACACCCCCAGGTGGTAAGGGTAGGCAACAACACATCTGCCACGCTGATCCTCAACATTGGGACACCTCAGGAGTGCGTGCTTAGTTACCTCCTGTACTCCCTGTTCACCCACGACTGCATGGCCAAGCACGACTCCCAACACCATCATTAAGTTTTCTGATGACACAACAGTGGTAGGCCTGATCACTGACAATGATGAGACAGCCTATAGGGAGGAGATCAAAGACCTGGCAGTGTGGTGCCAGGACAACAACCTCACCCTCAATGTGAGCAAGACAAAGAGCTGGTCGTAGACTACAGGAAAAGGAGGGCCGAACAGGTCCCCATTAACATACATGGGGCAGAAGTGGAGCGGGTCGAGAGTTTCAAGTTTCTTGGTGTCCACATCACCAACAAATCATGGTCCAAACACACCAAGACAGTTGTGAAGAGGGCATTGTGAAGAGGGCATGACAACATCTTTGCCCCCTCAGGAGACTGAAAAGATTTGGCATGGGTCCCCAGATCTTCAAATCGTTCTACAGCTGCACCATCGAGAGCATCCTGACCGGTTGCATCACCGCCTGGTATGGCAACTGCTCGGCGTCTGACCGTAAGGCGCTACAGAGGGTAGTGCGTACGGCCCAGTACATCACTGGGACCAAGCTTCCTGACATCCAGGACCTATATGCTAAGCGTGTCAGAGGAAGGCCCCAAAAATTGTCATAGGCTGTTCTCCCTGCTACCGTATGGCAAGCGGTACCAGAGCGCCAAGTCTAGGACCAAAAGGCTCCTTAACAGCTTCTACCCCCAAGCCATAAGACCGCTGAACAATTAATAAATGGCCACCTGGACTATTTACATTGACCCCCCCCACACTTTGTTTTTACACTGCTGCTACTCGCTGTTTATTATCTATGAATAGTCACTTTACAAATTACCTCGACTAACCTGTACCCCCCGCACATTGACTCGGTGCCGGTACCCCCTGTATATAGCCTCGTTATTGTTATGTCATTTTCTTGTGTTACTTTTTGATAAAACATTTTTTACTTTAGTTTATTTTGTAAATATTTTATTAACTCTATTTCTTGAACTGCATTGTAAGTAAGCATTTCACGGATAGGTCTACACCTGTTGTGTTCGGCACATGTGACAAATATTATTTGATTTTATTTGGTGTGTATTTTCTGTTTGTGTTTACTGAATGCTAAGCTTATATGGATAATATGTCATATTGTAATACCTGCCAACGTGTGTTACAACATGGTATTAAGGTGCATTAGTACCCTCACTGTGTAGACATAACCACTGGCTGTTTTCCTGGGGGGGTTGTACTATTATAAAACCAAACTGGTTCTGGCTAATAAATCAAATCAAATGTATTTATATAGCCCTTCTTACATCAGCTGATATAGCAAAGTGCTGTACAGAAACCCAGCCTAAAACCCCAAACAGCAAGCAATGCAGGTGTAGAAGCACGGTGGCTAGGAAAAACTCCCTAGAAAGGCCAAAACCTTGGAAGAAACCTAGAGAGGAACCAGGCTATGAGGGGTGGCCAGTCCTCTTCTAGCTGTGCCGGGTGGAGATTATAACAGAACATGGCCAAGATGTTCAAATGTTCATAAATGACCAGCATGGTCAAGTAATAGTAATCACAGTGAACAGGTCAGGGTTCCATAGCCGCAGGCAGAACAGTTGAAACTGGAGCAGCAGCACAGCCAGGTTGACCCATTTCAATGGTGGAGTGTTGTCAGTTTCATGTTAACCCCTGACACGCACGTACGCGCACACACACACACACACACACACACACACACACACACACACACACACACACACACACACACACACACACACACACACACACACACACTGTATTCCAGTGTCCATTCAGGCCCCTCTGTCCTTTTCACTCTTCACACTCCCCTGGAAAAAAAGGTTCAACAAAATGGTGACAGAGTAATGGGTCAGTGCAGAAAAATCTCCCAGGGTCCTATTTGTGTGTGACTCGCAGCCTGTTTCCTTCCATCCCTCTATCTGCAGTCTGCTGCCATTTAAGGGCAATCTGGATGAAGAACAAAAGCACTTTCTAACCAGCTGTAAACACGCCAGGAATAGAGAGATCATCAGCCAGGCCAGAGATAAAGGTGACACACGCACGCACGCACGCACGCACGCACTCACACACACACACACACACACACACACACACACACACACACACACACACACACACACACACACACACACACACACACATACACACACACATACACACATACATACAGATACAGAGGGTTTGTTTGCAGCCCTCATTTGCCTGGTCCTAAAATGATAAATTGTTATTTCAAAGCCCCTAGTTCTATTTAGCTGAACTGATTTTATCTCGCACTGTGTTTAGCAAAGCACCATGAGAGAGGCAGTGTGTGAGTGCGTGTGTCTGACCGTGTGTGCGCATGTGTGCGTGTGTGTCTGTAAGGCACAGCAGCCTGCCGAGGCTGCGCTAGATGACATCAAGAACATGGAGAGGGAACGTGGGTGGTGGAGGAGAGTGGAGGAGGGTGGGGGAGATGTGGAGGAGGGTTAAGTGACCAGAAGAGGGATAGAGCTCTGTGCTCAACTGCACTATGAAGGTCAGCCCTCTAGGGGGCATCGCAGCTCTGGACACTGGCCATCTATCTACTCTCTCTTCATAGACTCTCTCCTTGAAAAGGACTGCGATGGAGCTGAGCCGGGTTTTCCTTTGAAAAGTCCCTAATTTAATCTGATTTCGCAATTTCATATTGACTTTTCTTCCATGGTCCATTGTGTGGCAGGAAGGAATCTAGAATGTGCCAGACTGCATGGACCAAGGACACTGGCCATGTTTTGTTTTCTACTCAGAGTCTACTACAGTCACAAAAGCAGTCTTGTTCATTTTGTCTGGAATGAACTTGACTGGGAAGGGATTGGGGTTCAAAATGAATGTGAGACAAATATGCATTTCTGATAAAGCTGGTAGTCTTCAGTCTATGTCCTAAATTCTTCAGTGTTTACCACATACTTCTTTGGATTACTACAGTGAAGCTATTTTGAATCTCATACAGTGAACAACACACAGAGCATTATGTAGAAAACCAACTAAAGTTTCGGCCATATGTTCCTCATCAAATCGAGCCAGAAGCACAAACATACACTTCACTTTTCCTTTTCAACACATCGTGTGCATCTTTTCCCTGTTCCCTTGGTGGCCATTCTCTCTCAAGAGGACTCTTAAGTATTTTCTGTGTGTATACATTTGCACAATAAAACGCCTCACTTATCGTAGGATCTCTTTGAAAAGTTGGCACATCTGCGGCAAAATACGAGATCCTCGACTCCTCGACATCAAAAGAAAGTAATTGTTCCCTTCATCCTCCTCATCCTCTCCCTCCTTTGCTGCAGTCTCTCTTCCTGCCCCCTCTCCATTTCACCTTTCACTCACTTTTCCTGCACGCCCCCTCTCTATCTCACTGACGCCATCTTCCTGCTCTCTCCTCACTGTTGTTTCCTCACGATTCTCCATAAAATAACAGGAACTTGGCTCAGAGCATCAGGACTGGCAGGCTCTTCCTGTCTAACACCCCTAAAGACATGTACCTATTCACAGAGCCAGGATGAAAACAACAATGTCATGTCCAGCTGGTCCCAGTATGCCTGGCTGGGCGGTTTGACGGTTCTGTCATTCACCAACTGTTTGAGCTATCCTCCTTTTCCTCAACAGCCCCTAAAAATAGTGGCACACATTTTCAGGCTGGTATTGTTTTCAGGCCATGATGAATGAGCCTATCTCCCATAGCCACTACCTATCTCCTCACAGACTATACTGACAACAACTTCTACATGTACCAAATAAATAGTTTTACACAATTCAAAAGATCCTCAGTCAGTGAGTGAAAACTGGTTGAAATTGCAACATTTCAACTAGAAACTTATTTTAAACAGTTGGTCCAGTTTTTTCCAGTTCTGGGCAGAGAATGCAAAATAACCAAAACAATGTTGTCCTCTTAAATGTGCTTCCTGACCAGGTCCTTCCTGTTTTGCTCTGTGTTCTTCCTCCTCAGTGAGGTGGTGGTCAGCTGGAGCCACCCTGCACCACTGTGCACAGCTGGAGCTTCCAGGAATGATGGGGCCAACCCACCGCAGCAGGCCCCCTCGCTGCACCTGACCTAAGTCACCTGACCCAGCATGGAGCTCAAGGTCTGGGTGGACGGGGTCCAGAGGGTCGTATGTGGGGTCACCGAGGCAACCACCTGCCAGGAAGTGGTCATCGCTCTGGCCCAGGCCATAGGTGAGCTCTGACCTATGACTCTTGACCAAGGCTTTAGGATGTTTGTTTTACGTGTGTTTGAAATATAAAAAGTATTGGCATTTAAGCCTGTAGTAGGCCTATACTTTGTTTTCTGAATGTGCTTTGCCCTTCGTTAAGGATTGTATTGACATAGGGAGTAGTAGAATGATCATGTAATGCACCTCTAACCTAACCTATTTACCAGTGAGGCTTTGGTTACGTAGGCTACTGTCTTTGTCACCAAGCCAAAGTTGATTGACTGCGTACAATGTGGACTAGTGTTAAGTGTTTAGAACTACTGATAGTAGTACTCAAGTATAGAGACAGTGAAGAAGATATACTGATTCTCAGTAATGTGTTGTTCGTTTAAGAAATGGTGGTTAATTAAACTCCAATTTTAATCAGGGGCTGTCTTAAAATTAGGCTTGCTGCAGAAAATGTAATAGCCTGTCGCTAATTGAAATAGGCCTAATGAAATTAACAAATATGTGTTCCTCTCCTCCTGCCTACGCCTCAACCTCTTGGTGCTGTATTGAGAGATAGAGGATCTTAGTCAGAGGCTTTATTTGGATCAGATTCCCCCTCCATTCATCCCTCCCTCCCTTCATCCCTCCATCCATCCCCCTCTCTCTCAGTGAGAGGAGAGGAATGGAGCAGCCTGTATTGACATCACTTTCCACTATGTGGGGCAGGCGGGAGGAGGGAAAGTCTGACTCATCCTTCCATCGCTCGCCAGGAAGGGGAAAAGCAGAACCACTTATTGAAGCCCCCTCTCCTCCTCTCCCCTGCCTCTCCTACTTTTTTTCTTTCTTTTTTTAAACAAGATAAGCTGTAAAACCATATTTCTCTTTCATGAGATACAGTTGTATGGATCATCGCTTGTATGGTAAAATCACCATAGAACCGCTTATAATATGGGATACTGCTTCTTACTCTCCCAAGTGACCTTTATAGTTTTTCAATTTGCGACTGTTTTACACATGGTGATATTTTTTTTTTTTATCGAACCTTTATTTAACTAGGCAAGTCAGTTAAGAACAAATTCTTATTTACAATGGCGGCCTACACCGGCCAAATCCTAACCAGGACGACGCTGGGCCAATTCTGTGCCGCCCTATGGGACTCCCGATCACGGCCGGTTGTGATACAGCCCGGGATCAAACCAGGGTCTGTGATGCAGTGCCTTAGACTGCTGCGCAACTCGCCACTCGAGAGTGATCATCAATTTAATACTGAGATCCACTGATCCTAAACCTCTGTATATTCTGGGTTTAAAGTAGGGTCCTATGCACAGTACTAATGTCTAATGACAAAATTAATGTTAGGTTTATCTCTAGTTAGGACCAGCATTGGGCTTTTGGCAAGAGACTGTGTGTATCAGGGGGTTGCCTCGGTCTCTTTGGCCTTGTTACGTGTGTGAAAATTGGAAGTGTCATATGACCTAAAACAAGGTTATTAATCTCTGCATAGATTGATGTTTAATTATACAAGACTCATATACATTCCAAGGCGATGGATGCACTGATACTATTAATAAATATGATTAAATGATTAAATATGATTATCACAAGAGCTATTATTCATCTCAATGGATTTGTTAGTTAGTTTGTCAAAGTACATACAGTTGAAGTCGGAAGTTTACATACACTTAGGTTGGAGTCATTAAAACTAGTTTTTCTACCACTCCACAAATGGCTTGTTAACAAACTATAGTTTTGGCAAGTTCTTTAAGACATCTACTTTGTGCATGACACAAGTCATTTTTCCAACAATTGTTTACAGACAGATTATTTCAGTTATAATTCACTGTATCACAATTCCAGTGGGTCAGAAGTTTACATACACTAAGTTGACTGTGCCTTTAAACAGCTTGGGAAATTCCAGAAAATGATGTCATGGCTTTAGAAGCTTCTGATAGGCTAATTTACATAATTTGAGTCAATTGGAGGTGTACCTGTGGATGTATTTCAAGGCCTACCTTCAAACTCAGTGCCTCTTTGCTTGACACCATGGGAAAATCAAAAGAAATCAGACAAGACCTCAGGAAAAAAATTGTAGACAAGTCTGGTTCATCCTTGGGAGCAATTTCCAAACGCCTGAAGGTACCACATTCATCTGTACAAACAATAGTACGCAAGTATAAACACCATGGGACCACGCAGCCGTCATACTGCTCAGGAAGGAGACGCGTTCTGTCTCCTAGATATGAACGTACTTTGGGGCGAAAAGTGCAGATCAATCCCAGAACAACAGCAAAGGACGTTGTGAAGATGCTGGAGGAAACAGGTACAAACGTGTCTTCATCCACAGTAAAACGAGTCCTATATCAACATAACCTGAAAGGTCGCTCAGCAAGGAAGAAGCCACTGCTCCAAAACCGCCATGAAAAAATCCAGACTATGGTTTGCAACTGCACATGGGGACAAAGATCGTACTTTTTGGAGAAATGTCTGGTCTGATGACACAAAAATAGAACTGTTTGGCCATAATGACCATCGTTATGTTTGGAGGAAAAAGGGGGAGGCTTGCAAGCCGAAGAACACCATCCCAACCGTGAAGCACAGGGGTGGCAGCATCATGTTATAGGGGTGCTTTGCTGCAGGAGGGACTGGTGCACTTCACAAAATAGATGGCATCATGAGGCAGGAAAATTATGTGGATATATTGAAGCAACATCTCAAGAAATCAGTCAGGGAGTTAAAGCTTGGTCGCAAATGGGTCTTCCACGTGGACAATGACCCCAAGCATACTTCCAAAGTTGTGGCAAAATGGCTTAAGGACAACAAAGTTAAGGTGTTGAAGTGGCCATCACAAAGCCCTGACCTCAATCCTATAGAAAATGTGTGGGCAGAATTGAAAAAGCGCGTGTGAGCAAGAAGGCCTACAAACCTGACTCAGTTACACCAGCTCTTTCAGGAGGAATGGGACAAAATTCACCCAATTTATTGTGGGAAGCTTGTGGAAGGCTACCCGAAACATTTGACCCAAGTTAAACAATTTAAAGGCAATGCTACCAAATACTAATTGAGTGTATGTAAACTTCTGACCCACTGGGAATGTGATGAAAGAAATCAAATCTGAAATAAATCATTCTCTCTACTATTATTCTGACATTTCACATTTTAAAATAAAGTGGTGATCCTAACTGACCTAAGACAGGGAATTTTTACTAGGATTAAATGCCAGGAATTGTGAAAAACTGAGTTAAAATTTTATTTGGCTTAGGTGTATGTAAACTTCCGACTTCAATTGTAGGCTGAGAAGACATTCACAAAAACATACACAAAAAGCTGACATCTGAGCTTGTCTTATCTGTTTTTTCAAGGCCGCACTGGGCGCTATACCCTGGTGGAGCAATGGCGGGACACAGAGCGCCACCTGGCCCCCCACGAGAGCCCAGTGGCCTCCATCAACACCTGGGGTCAGTATGCCGGTGACGTCCAGCTGATCCTGCACCGCACAGGCCCCTCCCTGACTGAACGCTCCCCTTCCGAGGGGCCCCCGCTTCGGGGCCCGGAACGCGGTCTCCACCGGCAGAGCCTCCCCCCACTTGCCAAGCTCCGCCACCCCAGTGAGCGCTCCCTCCGCCGCCGTGAGCCGCGCCGCAAGTCCCTCACCTTCTCCGGCAGGCCCTGGGGCCTCCGGGACATCCTGAGTGGGGGCCGGGCTTGGGAGGAGAGGGAGGCCGAGGCCAAACAACGTCTCCTACTCCAGGGGAACGGTGGGAACCAGAACCACCACCACCATGTAGCAGCCGAAGCGGTAGCCCCAGGGGGGGCAGTGTCCCCCGGCATGTGGGCCTGCCGCATGGATGACTTGGTCAGACTGGTGGGGCTCCAGAGAGAGACTCTGGGTGTGCTGGAGAAGAGGCTGGAGGCCTATGAGGCTGAGCTGCAGACCTGGGGTGGGGGTGGGGGAGAAGGAGGGGGAGAGGAGGCAAAGGAAGCGGGAGGGCTGGTGGAGGAGATAGTGAGGCTGGAGAGACGACTGAGGAAGAACGAGGTGGAGATGGAGGAGGAGGAGTTCTGGGCCAGTGAGCTGCAGATTGAGCTGGAGAGCGAGAGGCAGCTGGAGGACAGGCTTGAGGAGCTAACGGGACGTCTGCAGGGCGCTAAGGTCGACCTGGGGGACAGGATGGCTCTGGTACAGGTGGGTGGAGCACACCTCGGATTTATGACCCATGGGCATTAGTTAGATATGTACAAGTGACCTGGACACTATTATTGGTCACCTAAATTGTACGAAACTGCACTTGCACTTTTGTACTTTGTATAGTTTCTTTAATGATCTCGAGAATGATGTGCTCCTGATGGTGTTTAATGTCTGTTTTTATGTGGTGAAGCCAAAGACACATTTTCACATTGCGTGGACAATACAGTTTTTGTCATTCTAATTCTAATTCGAAATGTTACGATTTCTGTTGAATATTACATTGTTATAACCCCTTATCATTAAAGGTGTACAGGCACCTTGCATCACCATTTTAAAGAGAGACAATGCCTGTCCTTTCTCTGAATGTCTCTCTATGCACTTCCATCTGTATTTATAACAGACTACCTTCAAAACAGATGATGTGGCAAGGGTGCTGGGAAGCCTATCTTCTCCTAACCACCTCCTACTCCTATTGGTCTCAAACTAAAACCTGTCTTTGTGTCAGGGTGTGGAAGCGGGTCTCGAGGAGGAGCGTCTGCGGTGGGAAAGACAGGAGACTCAGAGGGTGAGCGAGGTGGAGGCCAGGGCGCAGTTGCTTAGGGCCCGCACGGAGCTCAAGACCCAGGACAGACAAGCCGTCCAGCTGGAGAGCAGCTGCAGAGCCGTGGACAGGTCCCTGAGCCAGAGTAGCAAGAGAATGCAGGTCAGACACATGCATTGACATGCACACACACACTGATGCATGACCGTACACATAAACAAATGCACATAGAGACACATATAGAGTGTTGAATGAACATACTGGTGGGCATACACACACCATGGGCAGATTGTTGGGGCATAACATGTAGCCCACCCACGCACCAGGAACAGATTACCAGTCAGTATGGCTGCAGATTATAGAAGTACAGATGGCAAAAAATATAGATTTATATCTTTGGACAATCTGTATCTCCATTCCAGAACATGCAGCATGAGCTGGAGCAGCTGACCAAGGAGCTGAGACAGGTCAACCTGCAGCAGTTCATCCAGCAGACTGGCACCAAGGTCACTGTGCTGCCAGCCGAGCCCAGTGAGGATGAGGAGGGGACTACCCACACCGGACAGGGCACAGGTAATTTACTTCAAATGAGCTAGATGCGTCGATCCTCTGTGTGGTTGCAGCCTCTTGCATTGCTCTAATCTGCAATATCTTTGGTTCTCACTACTGCTCGTGGTCATGTCATATTGCTGAGTCTCAGTTTATTCACCTTATTCATTGAAAGGCATAATAATCACATATTATGTGATTCATTGCTGATGAATTAAACACAACCAATAGCAAGCCTGTCCACACTGAACAAAGACAGGCAACTTCATGACATTGGCTATATCACTACCACTGTGCAGAAGGTGTATTTACATTTCATTTCCCTCGTCGGGTGACATATCTGTGGAGCAAAAAATACTGTAAACCTTTCAATTAAATCATGCTGCCATCACGCAAATTAAATCCTGCTGATTCATTTAATGACCATTTTTGATGAAAATGTAACCTTTTCATTCTGCTCTTCACTGCTCTGTCTGCCAGGTCACTCAGTCAGTCCCACTAAGGCTTTTCTACAGCAGTTATCATTTTCTATGTGACGTCCCTCTGCCTGCTGAGAGAGGATTACTCGGCTACAGACAGCAAGAGCGCGAGCGTGCATTTGTTTCGCCCCCTCCAGTGGAACTTATGGTCTCCATGCCAACGGCTGCCTAAATACGGCTGCTAGCCGCCACCTCAGCTCTCCCTCTCTCCCTCCATCATCATATCCCCCCATCACTCTCTCCTTCCATCTCATGCTCAGCCGTTTTTGTGATGGACTCAGTGGACTGTATCTTGCCTGCCAAGAGGCTAGGCTGGCCTGGCAGAGAGAACAGAGTTAGACAGAGAGCTAAGAACACTGTGAACACTGAGGCTTGTTAAAAGGCTTTGGGAGAGAACAAACTATTCAAGAGTCACCAGGTGGTCTTGGAAAACCTTTAAAGACCTTTGTATAAGACTTGAATTTGAAACGGGTTCTGAAGGTGTGTTTTAGTGCCTAATCAAATTGAATCAAATCAAATTTATTTATATAGCCCTTCTTACATCAGCTGATATCTCAAAGTGCTGTACAGAAACCCAGCCTAAAACCCCAAACAGCAAGCAATGCAGGTGTAGAAGCACGGTGGCTAGGAAAAACTCCCTAGAAAGGCCAAAACCTTGGAAGAAACCTAGAGAGGAACCAGGCTATGAGGGGTGGCCAGTCCTCTTCTGGCTGTGCCGGGTGGAGATTATAACAGAACATGGCCAAGATGTTCAAATGTTCATAAATGACCAGCATGGTCAAATAATAATAATCACAGTAGTTGAATCAAATGTTATTTGTCATGTGCTGAATACAACAGTTGTAGACCTTACCGTGAAATGCTTACTTACAAGCCCTTATCCAACAATGCAGTTTTAAGAAAATAGAGTTAAGAAATATTTACTAAATACACTAAAGTAAAAAAATATATATAAAAATAACTGACACAATAAAATAACAATAATGAGGCTATATACAGGGGGTACCGGTACTGTGTCAAAGCGGGGGTACAGGTTAGTCGAGATCATTTGTACATGTAGGTAGGGGTAAAGTGACTAATAATAATTAGTGAGTAGCAGCACTGTAAAAACAAACGGAGGGGTGTCAATGTAAATAGTCTGGGTGGCCATTTGATTAATTGTTCAGCAGTCTCATGGCTTGGGGGTAGAAGCTGTTAAGGAGCCTTTTGGACCTAGACTTGGCTCTCCGGTACCGCTCGCCGTGCGGTAGCAGAGAGAACAGTCTATGACTTGGGTGACTGGAGTCTTTGACAATTTTTTGGCTATATATACTAGGCTACCTCTGACACCGCCTAGTATATAGGTCCTGGATGGCAGGTAGCCTAGTGGTTAGAGCGTTGGGCCAGTAACCGAAAGGTTGCTAGATCGAGAGCTGACAAGGTAAAAATCTGTCGTTCTGCCCCTGAACAAGGCAGTTAACCCACTGTTCCCCCGGTAGGCCGTCATTGTAAATAAGAATTTGTTCTTAACTGACTTGCCTAGTTAAATAAAGGTTAAATAAAAAATAAAATACGCACTACCCTCTGTAGCGCCTTACGGTTGGATGCCGAGCAGTTGCCATACCATGCGGTGATGCACCCGGGCAGGATGCTCTCGATGGTGCAGCTGTAGTGTTCCATGTTAGAGACTGTAAAAAGACTGTGGTTTTATGCACTAAACCAGACCTTTTTAAAATATCCTCTATATCAACCCAGACAGCAGTACACCTTTAAATCCCCCCTCACCCAATTGTTTTTCCAGATCACTTTTCCAAATAATTATTTATAACTGTATAACTGTATATCCATGTGCTTATCATTACTTACCATTACCTCATGTGAATTTATATTAGTAGTCATGCTAATGGTTTTCAATTATGTAAAGTCATGCGTTTAATGTTCATGTCCTTCTAATAACCTAGCAGGACATGTGTGTTGAATCAGTTAGAGCCCTCCATGTTTGGCCATTGAATCAACTGCTATGGCTGGTGTCCTGCATGGTTCAATGCTGACACCCTGTGGTCAGACCTAGTAATGCATGGAGGAACTCACATTTAAATCTGAGAAGTAGATTTGAAGGTAACAAATATCCAAAGCAAAATAAAGTAACAAATTATCTCTCTCTCTTTATTAATTTTTTCTCTATCTGTCTCTCTTTCAGACTTGGTTCCTCTGTCCGGTTCCCTGAAGCGTCCAGTCTCCTCGATGCCCGGTCACCTTCGGGTCCTGCAAAGCCCGCTGACATCTGGCTTGAACCCAGAAGGGATCTACGTGTAAGAGGACAGAGGACACAGAGGGGGATGTCTATGTTCCCTGCCAGCTGGCCCCCTCACTACCAACCTAAAGGTAGCCTGCTTGGTAGTCTGGTCCCAAAACGGTTGTCTTTAGCCAACTCCTCTCCTATTCACTCCTAGTCAGGAGTTGGTTATATACAGATCTGGGATAAGACTAGTTCAAGGATGTAATAGCACGTCCAGGTAAAGGATACTTCAGTAACACTCTCCTGTCATGGTTAAAAGGACCTACACTTACACAGAGGATATGGCTAGAGGCCATTGTGTACAAGCACTCCTAGTCTCCCACATGGGACAACACATGATGATGATTGCTCCAACGATGAAGGGAAGACTATGGGTAACCTACCTGACTGCAGGATGGGGCACTTAGCTTGGATGAACAGACAGAGATACACTGAGTGTAGAAAACATTAGGAACACCTGCTCTTTCCATGACATAGACTGATCAGGTGAATCCAGGTGAAAGCTATGACCCCTTATTGATGTCACTTGTTAAATCCACTTCAATTAGTGTTGATGAAGGGGAGGAGACAGGTTAAAGAAGGATTTTTAAGCCTTGAGGCAATTGAGACATGGATTGTATATGTGTCCCATTCAGAGGGTGAATGGGCAAGAAAAAATATGTAAGTGCCTTTGAACGGAACGGGCTATGGTAGGGGACAGGCACACCGGTTTGGGCATGTCAAGAACTGCAATGTTGCTGGGTTTTTCACGCTGAACAGTTTCCAGTCTGTATCAAGAATCGTCCACAACCCAAATGATATCCAGCCAACCTGACACAACTATGGGAAGCATTGGAGTCAACATGGGCCAGCCACATCTTGTAGAGTCCATGCCCTGACGAATTAGGCTGTTCTGAGGGAAAAAGGGGTGCAACTCAATGTTAGTAAGGTGTTCCTAATGTTTGGTACACTCGGTGTAGTTGAATTGGACAATATGGCAACAGACATAAGAACCATGTGTCATAGCCCAAATGGTTGCCTATCTATGGAAACCTTGTGACTAAAAGTGATGCGTCATTATCATCATCATCATTATCATCATCATCACCGTTTTCATCCCTTTAAAGTGCAATTACTTTACTTTCATTTAAATGAATTAAGCTGTAATGTAGCTACATTTGGACGGCATTGAGTCATGGATGAGATGTCCATACGGTGGCCGTAGGGGGCAAAGTAGCTTTTCATGGATTTCTGTTTCTGAAGCATTTATACTGTGTATTTATCATATCAAACTTTGACCCTCAGCTCACATCAACCAACATGCAGACTGTTTCTGCTCTGTTCTGATTTTCATTATATACTAGGCACAGTACAACATACAGCCAGTGGTTCAAGGTTTTGTTACTGAAGAAAGGATAGATGGTAACCTATGTGTCCATAAGTGTTAATATGTAAATTATTGTCAATAAATTGATATGTCATATGCGATATGTCAATTATTGTCAATGCATATTTCATATACAGTGCCTTCGGAAAGTATTCAGACTCCTTTACTTTTTCAAAATGTTGTTACGTTACAGCCTTATTCTAAATTGATTAAATAAAACCTTTTCCTCAGCAATCTACACACAACACCCCATAACGACAAAGCAAAAACAGGTTTTGAGAAATGTTTGTAAATGTATTAAGTATAAAAACAGAAATACCTTATTTACATAAGTATTCAGACCCTTTGCTATGAGACTCAAAATTGAGCTCAGGTGCATCCTGTTTCCATTGATCATCCTTGAGATGTTTCTACAACTTGATTGGAATCCACCTGAGGTAAATTCAATTGATTGGACATGATTTGGAAAGGCACACAGCTGTCTATTTAAGGTCCCACAGTTGACAGTGCATATCAGAGCAAAAACCAAGCCATGAGGTCGAAGGAATTGACCGTAGAGCTCCGAGACCGGATTGTGTCGAGGCACAGAACTGGGGAAGGGTACCAAAACATTTCTGCAGCATTTCTGCAGCATCCCCAGGAACACAGTGGCCTCCGTTAATCTTATCAAATTAAATTGTATTTGTCAAATGTGCCGAATACAGCAGGTGTAGACCTTACAGTGAAACGCTTACTTAAAAGCCCTTAACCAACAATGTAGTTTTAAGAAAATACCCCCCCCAAAAAAAAGTAAGCTAAAAAAAAAAGTAACAAATAAAAAGTAACAAATAATTAAAGAGCAGCAGTAAAATAACAATAGCGAGGCTATATACAGCAGGTACCGGTACAGAGTCAATGTGCGGGGACACCGGATAGTCGAGGTAATTGAGGTAATATGTACATGTATGTAGAGTTATTAAAGTGACTATGCTTAGATAATAACAGAGAGTAGCAGCAGCATAGAAGAGGGAGGCAATGCAAATAGTCTGGGTATCCATTTGATTAGATGTTCAGGAGTCTTATGGCTTGGGGGTAGAAGCTGTTTAGAAGCCTCTTTGACCTAGACTTGCCGCTTGCCGTGAGAGAACAGAGCAGAGAGAGCAGAGAGAACAGTCTATAACTAGGGTGTCTGGAGTCTTTGACAAAAAAAAATCTGAAATGGAAGAAGTTTGGAACCAGCAAGACTCTTCCTAGAGCTGGCCGCCCAGCCAAGCTGAGCAATCGGGGGAGAAGGGCCTTTGTCAGGGAGGTGACCAAGAACCCTATGGTCACTCTGACAGAGCTCTAGAGATCCTCTGTGGAGATGGGAGAGCCTTCGAGAAGGACAACTATCTCTGCAGCACTCCACCAATCAGGCCTTAATGGTAGAGTGGCCAGACGTAAGCCACTCACTCCTAAGTCAGGATCGAGGCAAAGATGAACGGAGAAAAGTACAGAGAGTTCCTTGATGAAAACCTGCTCCAGAGCACTCAGGACCTCAGACTGGGGTGAAGGTTCACCTTCACAACTACGCTAAGCACACAGCCAAGACAACACAGGAGTGGCTTCGGTACAAGTCTCTGAATGTCCTTGAGTGGCCCAGCCAGAGCCCAGACTTGAACCCGATCAAATATCTTTGGAGAGACCTGAAAATAGCTGTGCAGCGACACTCCCCATCCAACCTGAAAGAGCTTGAAAGGATATGCAGAGTGGGAGAAACTCCCCAAATACAGGGGTGCCAAGCTTGTAGTGTCATATCCAAGAAGACACGAGCCTGTAATTGCTGCCAAAGGTGCTTCAACAAAGTATTGAGTAAAGGGTCTGAATACTTATGTAAATGTAATATTTCATTTTTTTTTTTGAATATATATAAATTAGCAAAAGTTTCTAAAAACGTGTTTTTGCTTTGTCATTATGAGGTATTGTGTGTAGATTGATGATTTTTTTTAATTTAAGAATAAGGCTGTAATGTAACAATGTGGAAAAAGTCAAGGGGTCTGAATAATTTCCGAATGCACTGTATGTGATATGACAACTGATCTATTCACTTATTGAAATGGTAGAATACTGTAGATAGTATAAAGCTTGGTCACTATTCACATGTATTTCCATTGCTGAGGAAGAAGCAGAACTTTGGCAACTGTGTATGTACTTTACGCAATATTGTTAATGCAACAGTATTGAATAAACCGCCAGTGTTAGTTTTCTCTTTTATCTTGCTCTGACAATATGACTATGTTACTATGCCAAAATGTGTAAGCATATTCATCTGTAAAGAAATGGGACCAAAGATTAGAGATCTTATTGCATCTGTTTGGTTTTCCAAATAGCCATATCTGAATACTTATTTAAAGCTAAGTGACAGTAAGTCGACTTTTGTAAGATCCTAAGAGGGAGTGGTTTGCCTCAATTGAGATATATGCAACACTGATATAAAAGATCAAACTGATCTTAGATCAACACTCCTACTCTGAGACACGTTTATGAATACAGGCCCTGGGACCAGGCTAGAGTAGCAGTGCTGCTCTAAGATCAGTTTGACCTTTTATATCATAATGAATACGATTATATGGCCAGAGAGGACCTGGTCCTAGATCATGACCCCTAATCTGAGAAGATTTGTGGATAATGGCCCAGACCAGTTTTTCCTGTCTTGCCAATTCCTTGGCATGACAATGACCAGAGGAGTTGCCAAAACAGCACAAACTGATCTGGAACCAGGCTAATGCAATACATCACTAATACACCACTGACTAAGGGCTTGATTCAATTCGTAGCACTGAAGACCTGCACTATGGAGCGATTGAAATTGAAAGGCAATGTTCCCGTGTTTGTGGAGACTGCATTTACATTAAACGCTGCATATGTCATCTCAACCTTTCAATCGCGCTATAAGGCGGACCTTCAGTGCTACTGATTGAATCGAGCCCTAAAATCTGATAAAACAACACTCCATTTTAGTTTCTGCATTAAAGAAGAAATGAACCAATTGTTGTTGTACACAATATCATAATTGCCTTCAATATACAGAATGCCTCTCATTGGTTTTGATAAACAAATAGGTCACTGCTACTCATCTTTTAATAAGTTCTTAACAAGTGCCTTATACTCATGCTTATTTCTACATATATACAAATAATGTAAAGCTTTACCAGGAATTATTCCAACAATGACCCTGCTCTGTTCTAGCCTGGTCCCAGATGTGTTTGTGCGGTCTTGCTAACTCCTATAGTCATTGTTCCGCCAGTGACCACATGAGTTGGCAAGACAGCGCATACAGATCTGGGACCAGGCTAGCTGTGTTCATTGTGTGAGTAAGATGTTTATGGAAGAAACAGGTGGTTCGACATTTGTTTCTGATAGATTTGATTACAGCCTATATACTTACCATGGTTTTAGCATTCATTTTCCACCTAAGGTAAAGTAGGTGGCTCTATCGCTGTAAAAATAACACTTGTATGTTTCCATAGGTTGTTTTGGTCAGTGTTTACAATTTGATGTCTTGTGCATTCCCATGTTAAGAAATCAACTGTACATAGCTACATGTTTTATTTTCCTGCCTTAATTCACAGAAAATTGTTGAGAGATGTATGGATACAATTGGCTGCTGATGTGACATGGATTGCATGATTATAATAAAACGATATGACACATTTTTTGTCATCTTATATGAAGTCATACATGAGTCTTATATTCTATTAAATTATAATTGAAAGGGGGACAGGCCATAGGAAGAGTACACCGGCGAAATGTGCCCTCATCACACTACCATGCTGGCTCAGATATTTCCTTTTCACATTGTCCTTTCCAGCACGGTGCAAGCAACTATGGTGGATGTGTAAACAGGCCAGCTCAGAACAACTTGGTTTGGTTTGGTTGGACTCGCCTCAGTTTGGCTCAGTAGTGTGAAAAGCCCTATGAAAGAAATGGGAGTTATCTGGTTTATGAAGAATGTACTTGGTGATGGAGAGGGCAACCGTGTTGTCAGTATCACCACTAGATGGTGCTATCCGTCCAATAATCACAGACTAAGAACTGGATGGCTCTAGTGGTTCTAGGTGAGTGACTGGAAATAATTGCATTATAATAACCTAGTGGATTGTTTTTAAACTATTAGCAACCATAAAAATACTTCAGGCAACTTGAATGTTCAATCAGACTGATTTATAATTTCAAACTCATATCTGGTTTATGAAAATGTTTACACTGAGTTGTAATTATAAAAGTCAGTGAGGTTGACTTGATTAGATTAAATTGACTTAATATACATTCTACAGTTGTTTACCCGTCTAATCTGTTGGTCTATTAGATACTTCCAATAGTATCCTGCATTCTGGTGGCAACGGTGTAAAGCAGAAGCTTTAGTCTTCTACATCTGCATTGCTTGTTGTTTGGGGTTTTCGGCTGCTGATGTAAAAGAAATGGCTATATAAATACATTTGATTGATTGATAGTCAAACAGAAATTGTTGCGCTTCACCAGTGAGGGGGGGAAATGTTGCTGTTCAGAATATTTTAACTACAAGACTACTTTTGCATGACTATGCAGAGCATTACAGATACTGGGAACTAAGGCTGTTTCTGTGCTTAGCTGAACTTGACTAAAACAGAAGTAAGACTAGAAATCAGCTTATTACTCTCTGATTCAAATAGCTGAAAACTTTGTTATCAACTAGTCTCACAAGTCAGGCAATTAAAAAAAAATAATTAAACATACCTAACTATCCAAACAGAAACAGAAATGTAATGTTAAAGATCAAACATAGGTATCAACCACCTGTATTTGGTCGATATCAAAATGTGCAATAGGTGACATTTGCATTGATGCCTGTGTTCAGAAATAACAAAGGGGCTAGGGCTGGTCTTTGTCACTAGGCCTACTAAAAGGTGTTATTAGGAACATAGCCCTTTTGTCCTTTACACTGGAGTTGATCTTGCCGAAGCAGCACACAAGTAGTGAAAAAACGTCAGAGTGGGTGCAACTGTAAGCATACTTCATCATTCTCTTATCACATGACACATATCACATGAGCTAAGCCTTAGATGACTGTAGGGGAGAGTGGGGTAAGTTGAGCCAAAGGGTTTAAATTGAGCCACCCTTGTTTCTAGGAAACCATGCAACAACAAAAAATTATTTGTCCAAATATTTAGGAAAATGGTTTCATGAATTCTGTCAAAGAAGAAAGCACATGGTAAAAGTGGTAAACAAGTTAGGTCGAAAAAATATATTTTCACCAAGTCAAATGAATGTATTATGTTAGAGGTTTCATGATGCTTGTATGATGCTTGTTAAAATATGCTAAAAAGTATTAAAAGACAAAAAAGTGATTGTGTTGAATTGTGTTTGGGAAATACAGATAGACATGATAAACAAAGGTAGTGGTAATATTTCATTCAGTACAGAAATGTGTAGGCGGCTTAACTTACCCTGTCCTGCAGCTCAACCTACCCTATACCTGGTGTAAGTTGTGCCAAGAGACCACTTTTTTTGGACACGCTATGTTTTCAAAACTAATGTTGATATGAATTCTGTCTATTTCCAGGGATACGCAACTACCTGAAATATATGTAGATATTTTTGTGAGAAGGAATACTACAGTTGAAGTCGGAAGTTTACATACACTTAGGTTTAGGTATAGTTTGTTAATACATTTCTTGTTAACAAACTATAGTTTTGGCAAGTCGGTTAGGACATCTACTTTGTGCATGACTCAAGCCATTTTTCCAACAATTGTTTACAGACAGATTATTTCACTTATAGTTCAATGTATCACAATTCCAGTAGGTCAGAAGTTTACATACACCAAGTTGACTGTGCCTTTAAACAGCTTGGAAAATTCCAGAACATGATGTCATGGCTTTAGAAGCTTCTGATAGGCTAATTGACATCATTTGAGTCAATTGGAGGTGTACCTGTGGATGTATTTCAAGGCCTACCTTCAAGCTCAGTGCCTCTTTGCTTGACATCATGGGAAAATCAAAAGAAATCAGCCAAGACCTCAGAAAAAGATTAACGTACTTTGGTGCGAAAAGTGCAAATCAATCCCAGAACAACAGCAAAGGACCTTGTGAAGATGCTGGAGTAAACAGGTACCAAAGCATCTATATCCACAGTAAAACGAGTCCTATATCGACATAACCTGAAAGGCCGCTCAGCAAGTAAGAAGCCACTGCTCCAAAACCACCATAAAAAAGCCAGACTACGGTTTGCAACTGCACATGGGGACAAAGATCGTACTTTTTGGAGAAATGTCCTCTGGTCTGATGAAACAAAAATAGAACTGTTTGGCCCTAATGACCATCGTTATGTTTGGAGGAAGAAGGGGGAGGCTTGCAAGCCGAAGAACACCATCCCAACCGTGAAGCACGGGGGTGGCAGCATCATGTTGTGGGGGTGCTTTGCTGCAGGAGGGACTGGTGCACTTCACAAAATAGATGAAGGCAGGAAAATTGTGTGGATATATTGAAACAACATCTCAAGACATCAGTCAGGAAGTTAAAGCTTGGTCGCAAATGGGTCTTCCAAATGGACAATGACCCCAAGCATACTTCCAAAGTTGTGGCAAAATGGCTTAAGGACAACAAAGTCAAGGTATTGGAGTTGGCATCACAAAGCCCTGACCTCAATCTTATAGAAAATTTGTGGGCATAACTGAAAAGCGTGTGCGAGCAAGGAGGCCTACAAACCTGACTCAGTTACAACAGCTTTGTCAGGAGGAATGGGACAAAATTCACCCAACTTATTGTGGGAAGCTTGTGGAAGGCTACCCGAAACGTTTGACCCAAGTTATACAATTTAAAGGCAATGCTACCAAATACTAATTGAGTGTATGTAAACTTCTGATCCATTGGGAATGTGATGAAAGAATTAAAAGCTGAAATAAATCATACTCTCTACTATTATTCTGACATTTCACATTCTTAAAATAAAGTGGTGATCCTAATATCCTAATATTTACTAGGATTAAATGTCAGGAATTGTGAAAAACTGAGTTTAAATGTATTTGGCTAACGTGTATGTAAACTTCCGACTTCAATTGTATATTTTCCTTGACAGAGTGATGCTGAATGTAAAAAATGGCTGAACTTACCCCTCTCTCCCCTACATTCCACAGTAGCAGTACATATCAGCCTGAGGACTTACAGTATCAGGGTGTGCAGTATCACTTCCTATTCACACCACTTGTTTTTGGAGACCTAGTTAACTTAACGGTAGGTGATTTTTATCACCCAGAGCCGATAAGTCCAATAGTGGACATGGTCAACTAAATGGGGGTATGGCTACCATAAAGCTATGTATGTAGAGGTAGGGAGACCTTGTCAGTACCTTAGAGGGATAGTTCATTCCTTTGAAGTTGAAGTTACTATTTTGTACTGTAACGTGTTTGAACTACAGAGAGACAATCATTGTAATGTTTGTGATCATCTTTAGCACAGGTGTCAAACTCATTCCACGGAGGGCTGAGTGTCTGTGGGTTTTCAAAAACCTGCAGACAGTAGGCCCTCCATGGAATGAGTTTGACACCTCTGATCTATAGCATGCCTCCTATCAATTAAATCATTTGATATAGCTATGTCTAAGAAGGAAAACATCCATTTCGTGGCAAAAAAACTAAACAATGAGGCATCCAAATAGTTTTTGGTCTGATATTTATTTTACAACTTGTCAGCAATAATTTACAACATTATATGTGTAAAGCATTAACGAAATGTGCAACAATTTCTCAGTTCAATCTTTTTGTTGTTGTTGTTGTTCTACCTTTCTTCTATAACATTGACATCGGACATATATTCCATAGTATATTCACAAAACTATTTACACACACATGCCACTTTTAATGACAGTTGAAAACATAATGGATTTGAGGCAAGAGCTGCTGAACAGAAGCAAAAAATAAACAATATTGGATATGCAAATCAAATCTAGTCACTCACACAAGAAACTCAAACATGATAAACATCACAATTGCAGGAATACATCTCTCAAGAAATAAAAGGATTGTACATTTTAAAAGGACATTTATCAGAACTTTTGGTCACCGGACCAAAGTTACCTCCAACTACATACACCTAATCTGAATGTAAGTTTGTGTATGTATTAGAATGTGATACTAGAGCTTCTTCTTCATTCAGGGGCGGAGTATAAGTTGTTTCATGTAGCTTTATAAATACAATAAGACGTATAACCCAAAATTAATTATGATTTGTGGCTTATGTTTATTCAAAAACACTAGAAAGCCTCGTGATCTGTAGTAGCCTAGTATCTTGTTCTTCAAACACATACACAGTCTATACAGTCTGGCGTAAAGTTTCTGCCCTCTAGTTTATTGATTTTCTTCAAGAAAAATGTATTTTAAAAAATACATACAGTGATGGACTACAATAATTGGAAAGTAAGTGTTGGGAAGGAACGGGGAGATTTTTCAAAGGCAGAAACAAGTGCACTTTATCTCTGAAACTTCCAGAGCTAAGAAAAACAAAGGTAGTTACATTCAATATCAAAGTTCATGCCTAGTATAATTTTGCTGGAGGTTTAGCTGACTGGTCACGGGGTGTCCCATTATGTGTGCAGAGATGCCAACCAATCAGGGATATAATTGTCAATTGTCATAAAACAGCATCTTCCAATGACGTGCTTCCTTTCAATATTATGCGAAATATCAGCAGTCAGCAAAATGTATCTGAGGGGGTTCCTGCAAATTCCAAAAGACTAAATAAACAAATCCAAATGTGTTGGCATGGAGAGGGAGTTACATAATATGAAGTAAATCATTTGTCCAGTTAGGGCTTATCTATGATCCAGGGTGGACATCTCGGTTTGAGGTACCTAAGTAACTTTCTCAAGCACTTTATACAGAGGCCCATTTAGTGCATAAACAAGGACATGGATCAAATCACACCTATCACAATTAGTCATACTGTACAGTCAGAGTCAGAAATGTTGACCTGCAATGTTGACCTCGGCGTAGGTCAGTTACAACATCCTACATCCAAAGTCACTAGCTGATTGGGGATCAGAGGGCAATATTGCTTATAAGCAGATTGTTTGTCTTGATGTTTTGGCACTGATATTCGCAGTTTTAAAGGTTGTGTTAATGGAAAAACTCCAGCTCAATATAACCTATGATTTTAGTAATAACAGACGTGTACATGTTGTTAGTGTCAATCACTGTCGATTAACATTCAGATTATTCTCGCATTAAGTGCAAAAGGCACACACTGTCACAACTTCCCCCTGCTTGGCCAAGATACAGGAGAAATTTAACTGTGAAACTTGTCTCGAAACTCCTATATCAATAAAAATCTATCGAAAATACGAAAATAAGGTAAAACCAAACAGCTGTCGGAGAATCGTAAACAACATAGGCTTAAAATGCAGAATGCACATCAATTTAACACATACACAGTTAAATTAGCCAGTTTTTACAAGAAAGAAAACAAAATCTCAAAATGTCACCTTAATTATGTACTGTCATTTTCATTGTCTGGGGAGTCATCCCCTAATTCCTTATCATAATCATCATCGTCATCTTCATCATTCTCAAGATTGTCTTCCCTCTCATCAGGTGAGCCCGGCTCCACCACGTTTGACATGTCACTGTCGTCGGAGGGAGAGTCCTTGGAGTCGGAACCGAATCCAGAGATCTTCTCTGTCGACATGCGGGAAAAAACACCGGCTGTTGCGGCCGCAGCTGCCGACGCATGTGAGTTGAGGCCGGGGTATAACCAGTGAAACTGAGATGAGATCGTCGTCGCTGCTGCTGCTGGGTACACAAACTTCTCCAGGTTACTTTTGTCAAATAGAGGCATGTAGGACGCTGCCGCCGAGGGGTTTATGACGTAAAAGGGCATGCAAAAGGGAGTCTGCTGTCCCACGCCAGTTATTCCCATCAACGAATTCATAAAGACCAGATCAGGTCTGGTGGTCGCGTCTGCGCTTGTCGTGCAGTTTCCAGCCCAGTTCATCTTTGTTTTTTTGGCAGCGCGGTCATCCTCGAACTCCTGCTTTATCTTTACTGCCTTGGGCCCCTGCAGTTTGCTCCGGTCACATCCTTTCTTCCCATCATTCTTTTCCGCCTCACCCCCGTATCCACTGTCTGTGTCTGTGTCATTCTCGTTAAGCTCTCCATGGCTCCTCTGTATGACTGATACGCGGTCATGTCCGGCTTGGCTGTCTGGTTTTTGGCCATCGCGGTCGAGCGCGTCTCTGACAGGTAGCTGGGGATGGAGCAGTGGCTCAGGCTGAAACTGCGCCGAGACTTTGTGCAAGTGGCTGATGAGCTGCGCGCACCGCTGCTCGCATGTATTCCAGTTCTCCAACTTGTTTAGGTACTGCAGGACCTCTTTGGCACACGCTTGGAACCCCGAGTGGAACGCATCCAAATCAGCGCGAATGGGCATTTTCATCAATAGATCCCCTGGAAAACATGCATTTAAAGTTATAAATGACAACTTCATTGACTGAATTAAATTGTACCTAATTGTGAGAATGCAACCATATTCAATTTGATGGCTACAATAACTTTTACGCATAGCCTATCCAAAACTAAAGAAGACAAAATAGAGAATTCATAAACTCTAGCCTATCATGAAACTTTGAATAGTCATTGGAGGTTATGCAACAACAACTTACCATTCTGAAAAGCCATAATCTTCTGGTGCTGCTGCTCAGTGACTGCAGTCAAAGCGTTTAAATGCTTCAAAGTTAACTCAAGAACAACTGCTTTCTCCAAATGCCCGAGCGTCTGAGTGGAAAACACGAGATCAGATAACTCAACAATCATTCATCAAAACAATAAAAAACAATACATTTCATATGCAAATCACTTCTTAATCGCAAAAGCTTACCGTCAGTTTGAGATGTTCGGGTAACAAATCCTTTAACTGTCCGATACACTCATTGATTCTGTCTCTCCTCTTCTTCTCTATCAATCGGTGTGGTAACTTGTACGCGTCCTGGGAATGAAAAGATACATTTGATTACGACCACAGAAACAAATGATAGCATTAGATCAAATCTACAACAAGTACAACACAGTCAAGACACTTATCCTACAAGGACGTTTTACCTATCAGACATTTATTGATCTACAAACAAGATAAAACGCGCGCATACCTTGCCATCTTCGCGCTTCAGCCCTCTTTTCGATTTACACATGTAGAGTGAGGAGTATTCCACCCTGACAAAATGAAAAGGGCAGGTTAGTTACATAGTTATAAACGTACAAATGGTGTACATCTAATAGTTAATGGACATACTGTTCTAAAAATGAAATAATTAGATTACCCTAAGAAATCAGCATGATCCATAAATTGCCTGTCCTGCAGACGCGGTATTTTTTCATCCATAACTTGTCTCTTGTTGGTATTCCTCTTTGTCTTTACAATGTGTATTATTCCAAAACCAGCAGGCAGAGAAGCTTTTGGGAAGATGTTGCACGGCGAGTGTTCTGAATAGTGCTGCACTTTAGAATGATGTCTAGTTTCCTGAACTGCCACTTTGCGAGTCGTTTGTACGAGAGCCCACAGCGCACGCGCGACTCCGGTCGGAACAGCTCCAACTCACGTGTAAACTGCACCAGCACGAAGTCCGGTAATTAAGACCTTTGCTATTCCTGGTCTACGCGACAGCCCGTTTCTATGGCAATGCAAACTTGGACCGTATCTAATTCATGTTATTCTATTGGATTTAACATGTATATAGTGAATAAACTGAAATAAGAGTTGATTATATTATGCGCCGGTGAATATGCTCATTCCCATTGACCACATAAAGGTGAATGTGAAGCAAATGCGGCATGCACATAGGCACACCGTAAAGTAGGCGTTGTGCGTATGTATGCGTGCGTGCGTGGAAGGAGCGGGTGTGTAAGGAGAGGGTGCGCAAGGAGCGCGCACACACACACAAACACAAACATCCTGCGGGCGAGGTACTCATCCCTTCTCGTTCTCGCACCAGTAGTCACTCAACCTCCAGCTGCCCTGAGGTGCGTTTTCAGTAACAATGGCTCTGGCTGTGTGCTCAAACACGTGCGCCGCAGTTCCTTATGCCAGCCCCCTGTCAAGTTGAAAACAATATAAATAGAATCATGAACATGGCCCATTTGAGAAGAGAAACAATTACTATGAACAAAAATATAAATGCAACATGTAAAGTGTTGGTCCCATGTTTCATGAGCTGAAATAAAATATCCCATAATACAATAAAATGCCATCCTAAAATGTGTAGTTTTGTCACACAACACAGTGCCACAGATGTCTCAAGTTTGAGGAAGTGTGCAATTGGCATGCTGACTGCAGGAATGTCCCCCAGAGCTGTTGCCAGAAAGTGTAATGTTAATTTCTCTACCATAAGCCGCCTCCAACGTTGTTTTAGAGAATTTGGCAGTATGTCTAACCGGCTTCATAACCACAGACCACATATATGGCGTTGTGTGGGCAAGCGGTTGCTGATGTGAACGTTGTGAACAGAGTGCCCCATAGTGGTTGTGGGGTTATGTTATGGGTAGGCATAAGCTACGGACAACGAAGACAATTTAATTTTATCGATGGCAATTTGAATGCACAGGATACAGTGAGGAGATCCTGAGACCCATTGTCGTACCATTCATCCGCCGTCATCACCTCATGTTTCAGCATGATAATGTTGCAAGGTTCTGAACACAATTCTTCCATGGCCTGCACTCACCATGCATGTCACCCATTGAGCATGTTTGGGATGGTCAGGATCGACGTGTACGACAGCGTGTTCCAGTTCCTGGCAATATCCAGCAACTTTGCACAGCCATTGAAGAAGAGTGGAACAACATTCCACAGGCCTGATCAGCTCTATGTGAAGGACATGTGTCGTGCTGCATGAGGCAAATGTTGGTCACACCAGATACTAACTGGTTTTCTGATCCACACCCCTACTTTTATTTTAAGGTACACTACATGACTTAAAGTATGTGGACACCTGCTCGTCGTACATCTCATTTCAAAATCATGGGCATTAATATGGAGTTGGTCCCCCCTTGCTGCTATAACAGCCTCCACTCTTCTGGGGAGGCTTTCCTCTAGATGTTGGAACATTGTTGCAGGTACTTGCTTCCATTCAGCCGTAAGACAATTAGTGAGGTCAAACACTGATGTTAGGCGATTAGGCCTGGCTCGCAGTCTGCGCTTCAATTCATCCCAAAGGTGTTCGATGGGGTTGAGGTCAGGGCTCTGTGCAGGCCAGTCTAGTTCTTCCACACCAATCTCAACAAAACATTTCTGTATGGACTTTGATTTGTGCACGGGGGCATTGTCATGCTGAAACAGGAAAGGGCCTTCCCCAAACTGTTGCCAGAAAGTTGGAAGCACAGAATTGTCGAAAATGTCATTGTATGCTATAGCGTTAAGATTTCCCTTCACTGGAACTAAGGGACCTAGCCCGAACCATGAAAAACAGCCCCAGACCATTATTCCCCCTCCACCAAACTTTACAGATGGCATTATGCATTGGGGCAGGTAGCGTTCTCCTGGCATCCGCCAAACCCAGATTCGTTCGTCGGACTGCCAGATGGTGAAACATGATTCATCACTCCAGATAATATTTTCACTGCTCCAGAGTCCAATGGAGGCCAGCTTTACACCAGTCCAGCCGACACTAGGCATTGCTCCTGGTGATCTTAGGCTTGTGTGCGGCTGCTTGGCCATGGAAACCCATTTCATGAAGCTCCCGAAGAATAGTTATTGTGCTGACCTTTGCTTCGAGGCAGTTTGGAACTCGATAGTCAGTGTTACAACCCGAGGACAGATCATTTTTACACACTACACGCTTTAGCACTCGACGGTCCCGTTCTGTGAGCTTGTGTGGCCTACCACTTCGTGGCTGAGCTGTTGTTGCTTCTAGACGTTTCCACTTCACAATAAAAGCATTTATATTTGACTGGGGCAGCTCTAGCAGGACAGACATTTGACGAACTGACTTGTTGGAAAGGTGACATCCTATGACGGTGCCACATTGAACATCACTGAGCTCTTCACTAAGGCCATTCTGCTGCCAATGTTCGTCTATGGAGATTACATGGCTGTGTGTTCGATTTTATACACCAGTCAGCAACGGGTGTGGCTGAAATAGTCAAATCCACTAATTTGAAGGGTTGTCCACATACTTTTGTATATATAGTGTATCTGTGACCAATATATGCATATCTGTATTCCCAGTCATGTGAAATCCATAGATTAGGGACTAATGAATTAATTGAAATAAATGATCTGTAACTTTTTTTTTGTATGTTGCTTTAATATTTCTGTTCAATATATATGTGTTAACTTATGTGTGCATGGCTATTGAAACCAGTGGCGTAGGATGCACTCCCTCAGCACTGAAGCTACTTTTTCTTCTTCTTTTGGATAACGTTTTTTGTTGTTTAGGAAAACAGAACTTCTTGCAATTCTTGCTAACAGAAAATCTTGCTGTTTTAAAGCTAATTTCCTGCAATTCTACACATTTTTTTTGTATGTTGCTTTAATATTTCTGTTCAATATATATGTGTTAACTTATGTGTGCATGGCTATTGAAACCAGTGGCGTAGGATGCACTCCCTCAGCACTGAAGCTACTTTTTCTTCTTCTTTTGGATAACGTTTTTTGTTGTTTAGGAAAACAGAACTTCTTGCAATTCTTGCTAACAGAAAATCTTGCTGTTTTAAAGCTAATTTCCTGCAATTCTACACAGAGAAAAAAAGTGCAGTTTTATATTTAATATCATGCTATTCAACACATTTTGCCATGGAGGCTGAGAGAAAATATTGCAGTTTTGAAGCTAATTTCCTGCTATTCTACACAGGTTAAGATTTTGCAGTTTTAAAGAGAGCTTATTTTTTGGAGAGTTGGGGCACCCCTAAAGCTCGGAGGGCTCCCGCGTTGTGTGGGCTGTGGGGGAGCGTCATATGCCACTGGTGACAATAGAAATACATGCATAAGTTAACACATATAATGTAGGCCTACACTTCTGAATGTATTTATTTTGACAGTGAAGCTAAAACTTTTCAATTTGTCTCTTTACTCCACCATTTTGGATTTGTGAACACATGTTTTATGATGCGACAGTACAGAATGTTTTATTTATTTATTTGAGGGTATTTCGGTGGCCAGCCAGATGCCTGACAACAAAGATCAATGATGACTACATCCTCACATGAAGAGTTTAATTCCAAAATGCTATATATTCATTTTCAGAAATGTTGGTAAATTAAGTTTAATCTATTAAAGAAATTATGCAAGAGATTTTTATGTTTTCTCACTATCTAATCATGGCATGGGGTTGTTCAATTATTCAGACCACTAGACTTTTTACACATTTTGTTACGTTACAGCTTTATTCTAAAATTGATTAAATAAATGTTTTTCCTCATCAATCTACACATAATACCCCATAATGACAAAGCAAAAACAGGTGTATAGAAAATCTAGCAAATGTATTACAAAAGAAAACTGAAATACTTTATTTACATAAGAATTCAGACCCTTTGCTTTGAGACTCGAAATTGAGTTCAGGTGCATCCTGTTTCTACAACTTGATCGGAGTCCACCTGTGGTTAATTCAAATTGATTGGACATGATTTGGAAAGGCACACACCGACTATATAAGGTCCCACAGTTGACAGTGCATGTCAGAGCAAAAACCAAGGTATGAGGTCGAAGGAATTGTCCATAGAGCTCCGAGACAGGATTGTGTCGAGGCACAGATCTGGGGAAGAGTACCAAAAAATGTCTGCAGCATTGTAGGTCCCCAAGAACACAGTGGCCTCCATCATTCTTAAAAGGAAGAAGTTTGGAACCACCAAGACTCTTCCTAGAGCTGCTCTTCCTAGAGCAGGGAGGTGACCAAGAACCCGATGGTCACTCTGGCAGAGCTCCATAGTTCCTTCCAGAAGGACAACCATCTCTGCAGCCTTTGTGGTAGAGTGGCCAGACGGAAGCCACTCCTCAGTAAAAGGCACATGACAGCCCGTTTGGAGTTTGCCAAAAGGCACCTAAAGGATTCTCAGACCATGGCCTGAATGCCAAGCGTCATGTCTGGAGGAAACCTGGCACCATCCATACTTGTTGCCAAACCCACTGGCTCCGGGTCATCTACAAGTCTTTGCTAGGTAAAGCCCCGCCTTATCTCAGCTCACTGGTCACCAGAGCAGCACCCACCCGTAGCACACGCTCCAGCAGGTATATCTCACTGGTCACCCCTAAAGCCAATTCCTCCTTCGGCCGCCTTTCCTTCCAGTTCTCTGCTGCCAATGACTGGAACGTACTGAAAAAATTACTGAAGCTGGAGACACATATCTCCCTCACTAGCTTTAAGCACCAGCTGTCAGAACAGCTCACAGATCACTACACCTGTACATGTACATAGCCCATCTGTAAATAGCCCATCCAACTACCTCATCCCCATACTGTATTTATTTATTTATCTTGCTCCTTTGCACCCCAGTATCTCTACATGCACATTCATCTTCTGCACATCTACCATTCCAGTGTTTAATTGCTATAATGTAATTACTTTGCCACCATGGCCTATTTATTGCCTTACCTCCCTTATCTTACCTCATTTGCATACACTGTATATAGACTTTTTCTACTGTATTATTGACTGTATGTTTGTTTATTCCATGTGTAACTCTGTGTTGTTGTATGTGTCAAACTGCTTTGCTTTATCTTGGCCAGGTCGCAGTTGTAAATGAGAACTTGTTCTCAACTAGCCTACCTGGTTAAATAAAGGTGAAATAAAAATAAAATAAATAAAATCCCTACGGTGAAGCATGGTGGTGGCAGTATCATGCTGTGGAGATGTTTTTCAGCGGCCAGGACTGAGAGCCTAGTCAAGATCGAGGGAAAGATGAATGGAGCAAAGTACAGAGATCCTTGATGAAAACCTGCTCCAGAGTGCCCAGAACCTCAGATTGGGGGCGAAGGTTCACCTTCCAACAACACAACGACCCTAAGCACACAGCCAAGACAACGCAGGAGTGGCTTCAGGACAAGTCTCTGAATGTCATTGAGTGGTCCAGCCAGAGCCCGGACATGAACCCGATCGAACATCTCTGGAGAGACGCTTCCCATCCAACCTGACAGAGCTTGAGAGGATCTGCAGAGAAGAATGGGAGAAACTCCCCAAATACAGGTGTGCCAAGCTTGTAGTGTCATACCCAAGAAGATTCGAGGCTGTAATCACTGCGAAAGGTGCTTCAACAAAGTACTGAGTAACGGCTCTGAATACTTATATAAATGTGATATTTCAGTAGTTTTTTAAATACATTTGCGAACATTTCTAAAAACCTGTTTTTGCTTTGTCATTATGAGGTATTGCGGGTAGATTTTACGAGGGGGGAAAAAAACAATTTAATCCATTTTAGAAAAGGCTGTAATGTAAAAAAATGTGGAAAAAGTCAAGGGGTCTGAATACTTTCCGAAAGTACTGTATCACAGTCAAATATACAGGATACGAACATTCCATTCCAGCTAAACAAGGGATATATAGCGTTATGCAAAAAAACACATTTTTATACACATCTAAAATCTATGAATACAAAATCTGAGAACAGTTGTCACGTTCCTGACCTATTTTCTGTTGTTTTGTATGTGTTAGTTGGTCAGGGCGTGAGTGTGGGTGGGCATTTCTATGTTTTGTGTTTCTATGTTTAGGTCTTGTAATCAGCCTTATATGGTTCTCAATCAGAGACAGGTGTTTGACGTTTTCCTCTGATTGAGAACCATATATAGGTTGGCTGTTCACACTGTTTGTTTGTGGGTGATTGTCTTCCGTGTCTGTGTCTGCGCACCACACGGGACTATTTTGGTTGTTCGGTTCGTTTATTGTAGTCTGTTCCTGTTCGTGAGTTCTGCGTGTTTTATGTAAGTTCCATGATCAGGTCTGTCTACGTTGTTTGTTTGTTATTTTGTATAAGTCAAGTATAGTTCGTGTCAGTCTTCGTCTTTTCAATAAATTCATTATGTCAACATACCTCGCTGCGTATTGGTCCACCGATCCTTCTCTCCTCTCCTCGTCCGAGGAAGAGGAAGACGACAGCCGTTACAGAATCACCCACCAACCTAGGACCAAGCGGCGGGGGAGAGCTCAACAGAGCAACCAGGACTACTGGACATGGGAGGACGAGCTGGATGGAAAAGGACACTGGGCGCACATTGGGGAATATCGCCGCGCTCGTGAGGAGATGGAGGCAGCGAGAGCCCAACAGCGGTGGTATGAGGAGGCAGCAAGGAGACGTGGCTGGAAGCCTGAAAAGCCTGTGAGTACTACCCAAAAATTTATTGGGGGGGGGCTAAGAGGTAGTGGGCCAAGGGCAGGTAGGAGACCTGCGCCCACTTCCCAGGCTAACCGTGGAGAGCGGGAGTACGGGCGGACACCGTGTTACGCAGTAGAGCGCACGGTGTCTCCTGTACGTGTTCATAGCCCGGTGCAGGTTATTCCACCTCCCCGCACTGGTAGGGCTAGATTGGGCATTGAGCCAGGTGCCATGAAGCCGGCTCAACGCGTCTGGTCTCCAGTGCGTCTCCTCGGGCCGGCTTACATGGCACCAGCCTTACGCATGGTGTCCCCGGTTCGCCTGCATAACCCAGTGCGGGCTATTCCACCTCGCCACACTGGCAGGGCGACGGGGACCATTCAACCAGGTAAGGTTGGGCAGGCTCAATGCTCAAGAGAGCCAGTACGCCTGCACAGTCCGGTATTTCCGGCCAGAGCCATCCGTCTCCCCAGCGCCATCTGAGCCATCCGTCTCCCCAGCGCCATCTGAGCCATCCGTCTCCCCAGCGCCATCTGAGCCATCCGTCTCCCCAGCGCCATCTGAGCCATCCGTCTCCCCAGCGCCATCTGAGCCATCCGTCTCCCCAGCGCCATCTGAGCCATCCGTCTCCCCAGCGCCATCTGAGCCATCCGTCTCCCCAGCGCCGTCTGAGCCATCCGTCTTCCCCGAGCCATTAGAGCGGCCCGTCTGTCCCGAGCCGTCAGAGCCGATAGTCAGTCAGGAGCCGCTAGAGCCAACCAGACAGGATCTGCCAGAGCCGCCAACCAGACAGGATCTGCCAGAGCCGCCAACCAGACAGGATCTGCCAGAGCCGCCAACCAGACAGGATCTGCCAGAGCCGCCAACCAGACAGGATCTGCCAGAGCCGCCAACCAGACAGGACCTGCCAGAGCCGTCCAGCCAGGACCAGCCAGAGCCGTCCAGCCAGGACCAGCCAGAGCCGTCCAGCCAGGACCAGCCAGAGCCGTCCAGCCAGGACCAGCCAGAGCCGTCCAGCCAGGACCAGCCAGAGCCGTCCAGCCAGGACCAGCCAGAGCCGTCCAGCCAGGACCAGCCAGAGCCAGCCAGCCAGGACCAGCCAGAGCCAGCCAGCCAGGATCCGCCAGAGTCAGCCAGCCATGAGCGTCCAGAGCCGTCAGCCAGCCATGAGCGTCCAGAGCCGTCAGCGAGCCATGACCAGCCAGAGCCAGCCAGCCAGGATCCGCCAGAGCCAGCCAGCCAGGATCCGCTAGTCATTCTGGTGTTGCCCCCCATTCTGGTGTTGCCCCTTAATTTAGGTGGGGTTATTTGGAGGGTGGTCATTTTGAGGAGGCTACGGAAGCTGGGATTGACTATGGTGGGGTGGGGACCTCGTCCAGAGCCTGAGCCACCACCGTGGTCAGATGCCCACCCAGACCCTCCCCTAGACTTTTGGTAGTGCGTCCGGAGTACGCACCTTGAGGGGGGGGTTATGTCACGTTCCTGACCTATTTTCTGTTGTTTTGTATGTGTTAGTCGGTCAGGGCGTGAGTGTGGGTGGGCATTTCTATGTTTTGTGTTTCTATGTTTAGGTCTTGTAATCAGCCTTATATGGTTCTCAATCAGAGACAGGTGTTTGACGTTTTCCTCTGATTGAGAACCATATATAGGTTGGCTGTTCACACTGTTTGTTTGTGGGTGATTGTCTTCCGTGTCTGTGTCTGCGCACCACACGGGACTGTTTTGGTTGTTCGGTTCGTTTATTGTAGTCTGTTCCTGTTCGTGAGTTCTGCGTGTTTTATGTAAGTTCCATGATCAGGTCTGTCTACGTTGTTTGTTTGTTATTTTGTATAAGTCAAGTATAGTTCGTGTCAGTCTTCGTCTTTTCAATAAATTCATTATGTCAACATACCTCGCTGCGTATTGGTCCACCGATCCTTCTCTCCTCTCCTCGTCCGAGGAAGAGGAAGACGACAGCCGTTACAACAGTAATATTTTACACCACATGAAGGAACCCATAAGCAATCATTTCTCATGAAATGACACGAAAGTAAAACATTGGTGGATGTAGTGTTTTTTAAATAAACTCCATATATGTTTGCTTATAATCATATTATGATTAATTAGCCTGCTCTTGCTTACACATAACTTAAAAAGGGCTGAATTAAAAGTCTACCAGTGTTTTCTATTTATAGGCCTCAGGCCTCAGGAACTAAAAATCCAATCTTGAACTTGCTAAACTGCTGAATTTCACTCTCTGTACCCAAAGTAGCAGATGTCTCACTGTTCAGTTGAAAATTTTATCAGGTTCATATCAACCAATGTCTGTAACGATTCATGTACACGTAATTCAAAATGACTATATAATGTTGAGGAATAATTTGCCCTTTGTGCCTTTTTAACATGCCTTGGCTTTTTTATCCTCTGATGCTATAAGCTTTTTTATTTTCACTTGACCACTTGGAGCGGCAGGTAGCATTGGACTAGTAACCGAAAGGTTGCTAGATCGAATCCCTGTGCTGACAAGGTAAAAATCTGTGGTTCTGGCAAGCCGTCATTGAAAATATGAATTTGTTCTTAACTGACTTGCCTAGTTAAATAAAGGTAATAAAGTACCCCAAAGCTCTGTATTACAACTTTGACTGGATCCTGGAAGTCAAGTCTCCTCCTTCAACCTTTTCAAAGTCAACTTGCTAAATTATCACTCACAGTATTGTCATACATATCTGTATACTGCTTAGAAATAAATGCACTTTACATACCCTCATTTGAAGGTGTCAAGTATTTAGACAAATTCACTTATACAGTATGTGTATTCAAGTAGTCAAAAGTTTAGTATTTGGTCCTATATTCCTAGCATGCAATGACTACATCAAGCTTGTGACTCTACAAACTTGTTGGATGCATTTGCAGTTTTATTTGGTTGTGTTTCAGAGTTTTGTTTGCCCAATAGGAACTGAATGGTGAATAATGTCATTTTGGAGTCACTTTTATTGTAAATAAGAATAGAATATGTTTCTGAACACTTCTTCATTAATGTGGATGCTACCATGATTACGTATAATCATGAATGAATCCTAAATAATGATGACTGAGAAAGCTCTGAATAATGATAACTGAGAAAGACTGAGAGCCTAAGGCAAAATATTATGTGATCAGATTAGATAAAATTGAGCTCTCTGGCCTGAATGCAAAGCACTATGTCTGGAGAATATCAGGCATAGCTCATCACTCGTATAAAACCATCCCTACCGTGAAGCATGGTGGTAACAGCATCATGCTATGGGAATGCTTTTCAGTGGCAGGTACTGGGAGACTGGTAAGCGTAGAGGGAACAATGAATGGAGCCAAATACAGGCAAATCCTTGATGAGAACCTGCTTCAGAGTACAAACAACCTTAGACTGGTGCGAAGATTTACGTTCCAACAGGACACTGATCCCAAGCATATTGCAAAAGCAACGCTGGAATAGCTTCAGAACAAGAATGTGCAAGTCCTTGAGTGGCCCAGCCAAAACCCAGACTTGAATCCCATTGAAAATCTGTGGAAAGACTTGAAGATTGCTGTTCCCCATCTAATTTAGCAGAGCTTGAGAAAATCTGCAAGGCAGAATAAGAGAAAATCCCCAAATCCAGATGTGCAAAGCTCATACTGACATACCCAAGACTACTCAAAGCTGTTATTGCCACCAAAGGTGCTTCTACAAAGTATTGAATCAGGGGTGTGAATACTTACAGTACCAGTCAAAGGTTTGGACACACCTACTCATTCAAGGGTTTTTCTTTATTTTAACTATTTTCTACATTGTAGGATAGTAGTGAAGACATCAAACTATGAAATAACACATATGGAATCCTGTAGTAACCAACAAAGTGTTAAACAAATCAAAATATATTTTACATTTTAGATTCTTCAAAGTAGCCACATTTTGCATTGATGACAGTTTTGCACACTCTTGGCATTCTCTCAACCAGCTTCATGAGGTAGTCACCACCCATGCATTTCAATTAACAGGTGTGCCTTGTTAAAAGTTAATTTGTGGAATTTCTTTCAGTCAAAGCGGATTGAAATTGTTTGCTGTGATAATACTGAGGCCCATAGGATATTTCCAGGTTACCATGTAACCTGACAAGATAAAAATACAGGATTCCAGTAATAGGCTTTAGGGCCGAGAGTTTTTCCTGGCCATGTCACATGATGTCTGGTCCTAATAATATTGGTTCTCATTACCAGTACTATAGATCATGCTGCAGAGTGGTTGACAGATGAAGCCATATGCTACACTCAGGTGGCCAAGAGCAATATGGTGACAGGCATGCAGGGGACTGTCAGTCTCACACCACACCACTTGCCAACCTCCCTGTTCGACTAGTGTAGAACCAGTGTACCAACACTAGGAACCCCTGGAGAGAGCAGAGGAGTCCTGCAGGCTTGCTTGCTGCTCAACGTCTGAGAGCATATTCACTGAAAATAAAATATTGTGCTAGTTCTACTTTTAACAGATCAGGCAAATATTAGGCAAATATCAACTTTTTGAATATTTCCAGCATGAGGTCTTTTTATGCATAATATATTGAACTTTTAGTGTTTCACAAACACTAATATATTAAATCCAACATAAAAACATGGCTTAGATCCAATTCAATTATAATGATTCCAAACTCTTATTAAACATTACATTTACTTAATCTTTCTAATTATTCACTTTCAGTGATCGTGTCTTAATATTAACAATGTTTTATGCATTTGACCATTTGCCATTTTAACCCACATTAGCAGACATTATTGTGCACAGCACTCAACCCGTGCTTCTACACCTGCATTGCTTGCTGTTTGGGGTTTTAGGCTGGGTTTCTGTACAGCACTTTGTGACATCAGCGGATGTAAGCTGATGATTGATTCCACCAGCAGCAGTTGGAGGTAGAACTCCACACACAGCAATATGCTGCATTTGCCTCTGTCATTAAGAGTGTTGATGGTGGGAATGGGTGGTATAATCACTGAACATCAATTTGCCTGACAGTTTTGATATCCATTCATCATGATCCATTACACCTCAGGACAACAAGATGCTTAATACTAAAATATAATTTTATTTCCTCAATCATGCATACAACATTGTCTAACAGTATCAAAGTCGATATTTTGAATGTCTCGGAATCGTCAAAAACAGAGCCACGTGGCAAGCATTGAGGTATAAAATGGACCGCCTATATCCGGGTTGCATCCAGTTTACACATCCCAACTTCACATGCACACTAGCAGTCAGTGTGCACAGGGAGCAGCGTGAGCAGCGATGTCATCACACCATCCAAAAACATGGCAGACATTGGATGAATATAAAATAATATATTGGGCTGCGATTAATGGGAAAAAAATAGGCCTCAGCAAAAACTATTACAAAAATTCAGTGGATGTTTTGTGGAAGGGGCCTCTGGGTTTAGTGGTCCTATGGGGGGAGGGGCTACTGAACCTTCTTTCTTGCGGTTCTTCTGTACCTCATTGAATGTGTGTGTGGGGGGGAGGGGCTCGGTCTGAGGGAGGGAGGGAGGGAATAACGGTAAAGGATTAGCATCCTGCTCTTTTCTCTTTTGATTGTTTAATTTCATGACTGAGTGTGGACGGGGGGAGGGTGGGGGGACAGAGGTTTAATGTGACTTCCTTGTTTTTTTTGTACCCCTCTGTCAATATAAATTAAATTAAATTTAAAAAATATTCAAAAAAAATGCTTATGTCAAGACAGATAAGGACTTGTAAAATCTATTCATAAGTAATGTTGTGAAAGATTTGACAATTTAGAGGTTGTGCATTTAATTATTTACTTTAATTTTAAATGTTGCTCTGAAACCATATAATAATTTTATGACTAATTCCATTACTTTGGCATTGCTATTTATTTGGAATAAAACACCCCAAAATTCCTTATACCCTTGAGACTGAACTGTAATTGGACTAATTAATCCATGTTTTGATCATTTTAATAGAGGATCAGAGCTACAGTAATGCCCTCACATGTCTCCTGATCACATTACCTCTTCCACTAAATCATGTGACTTTGGCTTCCACCACTTGGCCCAACTGTGCGTGTAACGGTGTTGACAACAGGGATCCAATCGCTCTCATTCGAGAATGACGTGGCTGACTTTTCTGTGCCAATCTTTCTTTAACCCCTAACTGCTAATTGCTTTCTATTTCCGATTACAGCAAACATTATTTAGTTTTATTTTCTATGTAACTGATGTCTGATCACTGATGTCTGGTCATGTGTTGGAGTCCCCCTTCGTGTTCCCCCCCCCCCCCCCCTCTTATTTTTCTTCAATGTGCTGCTGCTCTGCTAAGTGGCGCCAGAGCAGCTCCAGGAATCTGCTCTAAATGTTTTCCATATTAGTTCAGAGGCTTCTCTGGTTCCAAATAGCCTAGCAGCAGAGCTTGGCTTATGCTGAGAGGAACCCTGAGCAGGAAGAGGAAGGGAACGCGGGGCGCGGGGCGCGGGGCGCGGCAGGCAGCACACCCGACAGACAGCACGACGGTAAGAGACTGACAAACAAATGAACGGGAAAGGAAAGAGAGAGAAAACCACTTCCCGAGAAGCTGAAGAAGAAGTGCTTGTCGCATCTCCCTGAAAGAAGGTGAAGAATGGGAGAAGGGAAGAAGGGATCCGGAGGAAGAGAGAAGAGGAGCACCCTCCATCAGAGAAGAAAGAGGTGAAGGCCGAGGATGGAGGCCCAGCACCCGAGAACTCCCACAAGTGCTGTGGCTGTCACTTCCCCCTACTCATCGCCCTGCTGCAGTTGCTGCTGGGGGTGGCTATCACAGCCGTGGCCTTCCTCATGGTCACAATCAGCCCCTCGCTCCTGGCCAGGGAGACCCCACACTTGGCTGGCATCCTTGTATATGGCATAGTGCCACTGTTGTAGCTGCATGGGCCTTTGCCTTATCTTTCTCTGGTCCCTATGTCCATCTGACCTCACTACATGACTGCATGGATCCTCATCGTCTAACAAATCAAATCAAATGTTATTTGTCACGCGCTTCGTAAACAGCAGGTATAGACTAACAGTGAAATGCTTGCTTACGGGCCCTTCCCAACAATGAAGAGAGAAATAAAAGAGAAATAATAGAAAAGTAATAACACTTCACAATAAAAATAATAATAAATACGCAATTAGTAACAATAACTTGGATATATCTATGGGTTAACTAGTACAGAGTCGATGTGCAGGGGTACGAGGTAATTGAGGTCGATATGTACATATAACTAGGAATAAAGTGACTAGGCAATAGGATATATAATTAACAGTAGCAGCTGTGTATGTGATGAGTCAAAAATGTTAGTGCAAAAAAGGTCAATGCAGATAGTCCGGGTAGCTATTTGGTTAACTACCTATTTAGCAATATTATGGCTTGGTGTAGAAGCTGTTCAGGGTCCTGTTGTTCCAGACTTGGTGCATCGGTATTGCTTGCCGTGCGGTAGCAGAGAGAACAGTCTATGACTTGGATGGCTCGAGTCTGAACATTTTTAGAGCTGTCCTCTGACACCGCCCGGTGTAGAAGTTCTGGATGGCAGGGAGCTCGACCTCAGTGATGTACTGGGCCGTCGACATTACTCTCTGTAACGCCTTGTGGTCGGATGCCAAGCAGTTGCCATACCAAGAGGTGATGCAGCCAGTCAATATGCTCTCAATTGTGCAGCTGTAGAACATTTTGAGGATCTGAGGGCCCATGCCAAATCTTTTCAGCCTGCTGAGGGGGAAGAGGCGTTGTCGTATGTTGGTGTGTGTGAACCATGATAGATCCTTAGTGATGTGGACACAGAGGAACTTAACGCTCATGAGCCGCTCCACTACAGCCCTGTTGATGTGGAGAGGGGCCTGCTCGGCCCTCCTTTTCC
The DNA here is from genome assembly GCF_045679555.1 of Salvelinus alpinus. Classification (NCBI taxonomy): domain Eukaryota; kingdom Metazoa; phylum Chordata; class Actinopteri; order Salmoniformes; family Salmonidae; genus Salvelinus; species Salvelinus alpinus. The sequence continues at coordinate 23,187,450 of NC_092094.1, read as the reverse complement.
TGTAGTCCACGATCAGCGCCTTTGTCTTGCTGACGTTGAGGGAGAGGTTGTTGTCCTGGCACCACACTGACAGATCTCTGACCTCCCTATAGGCTGTCTCATCGTCGTCGGTGATCAGGTCTACCACTGTCAATGCAACCTTGTGTATCTACATGCATAGACACTCAGTTTGGCCACTATGGTTGCTGCCTCTGTCCAGCCTCACCTCACTGCTTGACTGTATGTCATGGATACCTGTCCTGATCCTCTACCTACTGTGCCTCCCATGCACTTCACCTACAATAGATGCATGGACACTGGGCTGTACCACCTCATCCACTGGAATGTAGCTGAATGGACTTCTCTTCTACCTTCACTGCATGCATGGCCTAATGATGTAAATAAACACATCTGTATGACTCTAGCACACAGACATACAGTGGGGAGAACAAGTATTTGATACACTGCCGATTTTGCAGGTTTTCCTACTTACAAAGCATGTAGAGGTCTGTCATTTTTATCATAGGTACACTTCAACTGTGAGAGACGGAATCTAAAACAAAAGTCCAGAAAATCACATTGTATGATTTTTAAGTAATTAATTTGCATTTTATTGCATGACATAAGTATTTGATCACCTACCAACCAGTAAGAATTCCGGCTCTCACAGACCTGTTAGTTTTTCTTTAAGAAGCCCTCCTGTTCTCCACTCATTACCTGTATTAACTGCACCTGTTTGAACTCGTTACCTGTATAAAAGACACCTGTCCACACACTCAATCAAACAGACTCCAACCTCTCCACAATGGCCAAGACCAGAGAGCTGTGTAAGGACATCAGGGATAAATTGTAGACCTGTACAAGGCTGGGATGGGCTACAGGACAATAGGCAAGCAGCTTGATGAGAAGGCAACAACTGTTGGCACAATTATTAGAAAATGGAAGAAGTTCAAGATGACGGTCAATCACCCTCGGTCTGGGGCTCCATGCAAGATCTCACCTCGTGGGGCATCAATGATCATGAGGAATGTGAGGGATCAGCCCAGAACTACACGGCAGGACCCGGTCAATGACCTGAAGAGAGCTGGGACCACAGTCTCAAAGAAAACCATTAGTAACACACTACGCCGTCATGGATTAAAATCCTGCAGCGCACGCAAGGTCCCCCTGCTCAAGCCAGCGCATGTCCAGGCCCGTCTGAAGTTTGCCAATGACCATCTGGATGATCCAGAGGAGGAATGGGAGAAGGTCATGTGGTCTGATGAGACAAAAATAGAGCTTTATGCTCTAAACTCCACTCGCCGTGTTTGGAGGAATAGAAGGATGAGTACAACCCCAAGAACACCATCCCAACCGTGAAGCATGGAGGTGGAAACATCATTCTTTGTGGATGCTTTTCTGCAAAGGGGACAGGACGACTGCACCGTATTGAGGGGAGGATGGATGGGGCCATGTATCGCGAGATCTACACCAACAACCTCCTTCCCTCAGTAAGAGCATTGAAGATGGGTCGTGGCTGGGTCTTCCAGCATGACAACGACCCGAAACACACAGCCAGGGCAACTAAGGAGTGGCTCCGTAAGAAGCATCTCAAGGTCCTGGAGTGGCCTAGCCAGTCTCCAGACCTGAACCCAATAGAACATCTTTGGAGGGAGCCGAAAGTCCGTATTGCCCAGCGACAGCCCCGAAACCTGAAGGATCTGGAGAAGGTCTGTATGGAGGAGTGGGCCAAAATCCCTGCTGCAGTGTGTGCAAACCTGGTCAAGAACTACAGGAAACGTATGATCTCTGTAATTGCAAACTAAGGTTTCTGTACCAAATATTAAGTTCTGCTTTTCTGATGTATCAAATACTTATGTCATGCAATAAAATGCAAATTAATTACTTAAAAATCATACAATGTGATTTTCTGGATTTTTGTTTTAGATTCCGTCTCTCACAGTTGAAGTGTACCTATGATAAAAATTACAGACCTCTACATGCTTTGTAAGTAGGAAAACCTGCAAAATCATCAGTGTATCAAATACTTGTTCTCCCCACTGTATGTACATATCTCATCTCCATATTTGTCTCAACACATTTGCATGGCCCTCTTGTACATTACTAATTGCTACCTCTTCAGTTTGTACGCCGTATGTCCTTCTGCATAGACTTGTCACATTGTCCCTGTTGTATTTCCACCTTGCCCTGACTGCATGTACACATACAGTATACACCTCCTTATCAGCCTAGTCTCATCTCTCTATTCACACTTCATCTTACATTATCTCCATCTAAAGTCAAAATTAGGGTTATCATGTTTTACTGCCTTTTCTATAGCAGTTAGAATCTCAGTGTTTAAAAGGGAACGTTCCCCTCAGTCTCATTGAACACATTGGGTGACATTCTAAATGTAAACATTTTGACTACTACCAATTAGCTTGATGTTATTTTCACATTTGCTCCCTCATTCGCTGACTGTTGATTAGATCTATCTCGTAGAAGCAGTATACCGGCTTAAAGGGCTGTAACAAGTTTCAAACTTTTCCCCAACTGTAATCATGGCAAGACTTTGGCCTTGTAAAAGTAAAAGTACTTGGCTTGCAGGGAAAACAACAAGTCTAGAATGCCAGTCAGCGTTATGGCTCTTAGCCTCTTACCTCAATCCTAGTTAGCTAATGTCTTCAGATAAATAAAGCAAATAATACTGAAAACAATAGAATGTAACACTTTACCTTATGTTGCAACATTGTATTAACATGTAGTCAGGATTTCCACTGAAGTTCTGCTAAGGAGTAATACAAGTTACATAAGATACAGCATTTCTATATTGAATTTGGAATATTCTCATGCTACAACAAATAATATTTTACTCTATAGAAACTACAATAATGAACGCTTTCAGCCCCAAGGCTATAGAGGCCTACTAATGATAACACAGGGGTCTATGTGTTTTTCTCTACTATCTATAGCATTGACTTTCTAGTGGTGAACATGAGCATTTCTTTAACAAAATCATGTTGTCCACGTGAGGTACTTCACAGTTGCATCTCTGTACAGGAGAAAAACATGTTGTTTTCTCTCAGCTTCCCATTATCCCTAATTACAGTGTGTACAGATGTGTGCAATCGGAAGTCTTAGTACACACAGGGAACATCCATTCTGAGTTTTACCGCCCGGTGAAAAACACTGAGTTCACCAAGATCCTTCAAGAGTATTCTGATTCCTCACCGCTTAAAATAATTCAATTAGATGCTGCATGTTAGTCACAAGACTCTAATATGCTCTGAGAGAGCGTGTGTGTCATTGCAAGAGAGGAGGAAAACTGTTTTGCCATAGCAGTAAGAATGTAATCAGATGACAAGCTGATGCTGAAAGTGCAGAATATTAATAGTGAACTTGGGATGAACAGCTTGAAGAGGGTTGAAGAGGCCCCTCTCAGCAGCAAATAAGATACGAGGTTTGCGTGTGTGTGGCTTAGAGCACCATGGCAACACTTGGTGTTTATCAGATCCGAATAGATTCAGTTTCCCAATAACACATATGCCATTCAGAAAATAAAAAAGCAGTGATCATGTACTGGTAACTATTTACTTAAAGCATGCAGGAATAATGCATAATGATGCAATGCAAGACTTTCATGAGCATGCATGACCCCTTATGTCTTGCCACTGAGCAAGGCAGTTAACCCACTGTTCCCTGGGCGCCGAAGACGTGGATGTTGTTTAAGGCAGCCCTCCACACCTCTCTGATTGAGGGGTTGGTTAAATGCAGAAGACACATTTCAGTTGAATGCATTCAGTTGTACAACTGACTAGGTTTCCCTCTTTTCCTTTCCCTTAAAGCAGTCTTTGTATTTTTAAATCCAACATTAAAGAATGATTAACTTAAAGTATACAAGTATATTTTGCAAAGCATATCATTTAGAGAATGACCCTCACTAAATAAATTTCCCACTGTGTTCTATGTTATTCTAGTTGTGTGTGGTCTCATTGCTGGGCTTCCTCCTCTACTGCATTACGTACCTACCAGATGAGAGTACCTCCATGCAATTCATCGCCAAGGTGAGACTCACATGCCATGGCCGCGGGAAGATAATTTGGGGTGGGGGTGCTGTCGATATGCAATACCAGTCAAAAGTTTGGACACATCTACTCATTCAAGGGGTTTTCTTTATGCTTACTATTCTCTGCATTGTAGAATAATAGTGAAGACATCAAAGCTATAAAATAACAGACATGGAATCATGTAGTAACCAAAAAAGTTACTGACAGCATCCCCATCAAAGCAAACCCACACCATCATACCTCCTCCTCCATGCTTCACAGCGTGAATCAGGCCTTCATGGTCGATTTGCTGCAAAGAAACTACTACTAAAGGACACCAATAATAATAAGATAGTTGCTTGGGTCAAGAAACACGAGCAATGGACATTAGACCGGTGGAAATCTGTCCGTTGGTCTGATGAGTCCAAATTTAAGATTTTTGGTTCCAATCGCTGTGTCTTTGTGAGACGCAAAGTAGGTGAACAGATGATCTCTGCATTTGTGGTTCCCACCGTGAAGCATGTTGGAGGTAGTGTGATGGTGCTTTGCTGGTGACACTGTCAGTGATTTATTTTGAATTCAAGGCACACTTAACCAGCATGGCTACCACAGCATTCTGCAGCGATACGCCGTCCCATCTGGTTTGCGCTTAGTGGGACTATCATTTGTTTTTCAACAGGACATTGACTCAACACACCTCCAGGCTGTGTAAGGGCTATTTGACCAAGAAGGAGAGTGATGGCGTGCTGCATTAGATGACCTGGCCTCCACAATCACCTGACCTCAACCCAACTGAGATGGTTTGGGATGAGTTGGACTGCAGAGTGAAAGAAAAGCAGCCAACAAGGGCTCAGCATATCTGGGAACTTCTTCAAGACTATTGGAAAAGCATTCCTCATGAAGCTGGTTGAGAGAATGCCAAGAGTGTGCAAAGCTGTCATCAAAGCAAAGGGTGGCTACTTTGAAGAGTCTGAAATCTAAAGTATATTTTGATTTGTTTAACACTTTTTTCGTTACTACATGATTCCATATGTGTTATTTCATAGTTTTGAGGTCTTCACTGTTATTCTACAATGTACAAAATAGTAAAAATAAAGAAAAACCATTGAATGAGTAGGTGTGTCCAAACCTTCAACTGGTACTGTATATATTTTTCCTATTTATCGGAGGGTGCTGCAGCACCCTCAGCACCCCTACTTCCCACGGCTATGCCACATGCCCTCTGACAATTTCCTGTCCAACTGAGCGGAGACCAAGATAAACTGGTCTCTCTAATGGGATGATTAGTACTATTTATAGACCAGAATACCATTCATTACTAAACGCACGCCCCCTGTTCAAATCAACCATACAAAGGTTGTACTTAGTCAGTTGGATCTGATTTAAAGTAATGTGTAGGGCCAATATACTACAGCACAGAGAACATTGATTGTCACATTGACATACTGTATGCAGACCTGGTTTCAAATACTATTTATAATCTTTTGAATACTTGCTTTAGCCTGGCTAGAGTGCCATATGGACAGGGTTTGCACTTTTGCAACTGTTCTTTTAGTTCCATTGCAACAGGCAAGCTTAGTGAAGCTCAGATAAAGTATTTGAATTTATTTCAAATATGATTTGAACCCATGTCTGATTGTAGGGTTGTATGGTTGAACCATAAAGGTGATACTGTATGTATAGGGCCATACAGAGAAATGCAGAACACAACATGTCTATTGGCAAGACTCTGTAGGAAGCCTATGGGTAGATGAGCACAGTTATTGGACATGACTTGATCGTTTCATTTAATTGGCCATACAATGTAGGCAATTGGATTTTCCAACCAATTAATAATACATTGAATATATAATGCGAAAAACTCTCTCAAAGTGATACAGTGAGTGCACTAAAAACAAGAGACGTGGACAAAAAAGGACAACTAGACAGGGCCACTGGCACAGAGAACACAGCTATAACTAACCGAATGCCTTCCTAAAGAGGAGGGTTTTTAGGCCATTTTTAAAGGAGCCCAGAGTCTATGGTGCCTTCACGTGGTCCAGGAGAGCATTTCAGAGGCGCGGGGCGGTTGAGCAGAAAGCCCAATCCCCCATGGAGCAGAGCTGGGTCCTGGGGATGTGGAGGAGTAGGCTATCATGCGATCGGAGGTTGCGGTGAGATTATGGGATAGCAGCAGTTATTTGAGGTATTTGTAATTATTAAGGATCCCCATTAGTTCCTGCCAAGGCAGCATCTACTCTTCCTGGGGTCTAGCAACATTAAGGCAGTTATAAACAATTAAACATTTTACATGACATTTCATAAAACTTTTCACAACACATTGCGTTCCCTCAGGCCACTACTCTACTATCACATATCTACAATACAACATACATGTGTACGTGTGTGTAGAGTGCGTGTCTTATCATGTGTATGTGTCTCTTCACAGTCCCTGCTGTTCCATAAGGTGTATTTTTATCTGTTTTTTATATCTGATTCTACTGCTTGCATCAGTTACCTGATGTGGAATAAAGTTCCATGTAGCCATGGCTCTATGTAGTACTGTGCCCTCCCATAGTCTGTTCTTAACTTGGGGATTGTGAAGAGACCTTTGGTGGCATGTCTTGTGGGGTATGCATGGGTGTCCAAGCTGTGTGCTTGTAGTTTATACAGACACCTCGGTGCATGCAGCATGTCAACACTTCTTATGGCGGGGCATTGCCATGGATGCACTGGAATGTCAGCAGGACGGTTTTGAATTCAATTCTGAGTGAGACTGGGAGGCAGTGCAGAGATGCCAGAATGGGGAGCATCGTCCAAATATAACATTTTCACAGGTGGACTTCCTCCACTCAAAATGTATGTAGAAGTAGTCTTATAACGTGTATAAGCTGACCAATATATTAAAAAAGTAATACAATCTACATTCCGTGGTGTAAATGTTTGCAACAAAAGATTGTCCCTATTTTCGCCTTCTTCATGTCTTCCTAAAGTTCATAGCCTAACATAACACGTGAGTACAGCTATATAAAAGGCTTTGTGAAGCGCTTCTAGCACGCTTTGGTTCAGCACAGTACAATACATCTCATGATGTACTTTAATTCTCCATATTTCACAGTGGTTTTTAAATAAACATAAACACCATTTCAAATTAAGCAAGCATCAAACATGACATAATGCTATAAGCGGCGTGTACCGGAAAACAAATACTGAGCGAATCAGGGCTATGTTACGTAACCTGTGGATTTAGATGAAGGGCTAGTGTTATTGGGATTGTACACTCCAATTACATAAACCACACAAAGCCCCTCTCACACATTATCAAGCTGTATTTTTAGACATAATTTACATAATGTGTACATACCCACAACATGTGGATAAAGGTACAGTGGATGGTAGCTGCAGGGGATTCTCACATGAACACTACTTTAAGCAGTCAGTCCTCCATTAAAGGGATACTTCCAACTGGAATGTTTTGTGTGAAAATAACTGAATTATTTTGAAAATAACATCAAAGGGGGTCATTTTCTTTGTATCTTTTTGACATGTAAACTATTGACGTTTTAAAATATATACACACTGGTATGGTACTGCTGGACATAATGAATGAGGTTATAAAGTGGTGAAGTGCCCCTTTAAGACAGCCCTGCTCTGTCTCTTAGGGTCAGGTTCTACCTCTGGCCGATAGCCAGGACCTGCAGGTATTTATTGGCCACTGTGCGAGGAGTTAATTGTTAGCAGACAAACCTATTTGGATATGGCTAGAGAGTGGGCATACCTTGTTCACTAAGGCTGTGTTTACACAGCCAACCTAAAAATCTAAATCAGATTTTTTTCTGTCTACACTTTTACATGTGACCCACATCAAATTTGCGCATTCACACTGATGTAGCCTCTGAAGTAGCACACGGATGGAATGCTAATTTCTGGTCACTGTTCCTTTAAATATTGGGGTGGTTGTCATGGAAATGGTAGGTCATGAGCAAAGCAAAATAATGATCAGAGTGTCGCATATGGATCATCAGGTTTGTATCAGGATTCAGATCCACATATAGAGGTGGTATAAATCGAAAGTGAAAAGAACATATTCCATGTGTTTTTCTGCTGTTTACACATAAGGGAAAAGACAACTGGAGTTGTATGTCTTTACTCCGCTTACTGTAACACATTCAATTACTGATTGGCGTGACTTTTACACAGGCAGCCCAATTCAGATATTTTGCCAATTATTTGCATATCTGAAACCTATCTGATCTTTTCCCTAATGTGTAAACAGTAAAAATAACACATGGAATCTAATCTTTTGACTTTTGAATATCACATAAATCAGAAGTAAAAAGATCAGATTCCATTAGATTTTTTTGCTGTCATTGTCATTTAAATGTATTACAGTAAAGACATAAAACTCCAGTTGTCTTAGTGTAGACAACTAGAGTCATGTTTAATAGGCTCCAACAGGGTCTTAGTGTAGACAACTAGAGTCATGTTTAATAGGCTCCAACAGGGAAAATGCTTTGAAACAGTGTTGTCATTCGTAGTCTGTCCTCTGTTTCAAGTCATTGCATGCCTGCAGAACATGACCCTGCTGTTGTCCTTCAGGATTAATGATGACCTCCCTCTAAAAATGTATCCCCGCCCTGGAATCCCCACTATGCTTAGATATTCTATGCTATACTAAACTAGCTCACCTCGTCTCCTCTGCCCCTCCAGCTGCTGTACCTTATCTTGTGCGCCATGGGCCTGGTCCTCTCTGCCCTGGTCATGGCCTTCGTTGGCCACCACTACGCCCAGACCAACGGCTTCAGCTGCCTGGAGGTGGGCGACGACTGCGTGTGCACCCTGAACCCCCACGATCCTATCGCCAGGACCTTCCCCTACACGAAGGTCAGCAACTGTGGAGCGGTCACTGGCACCCTGAAGCTGTACTTCCTGCTTCAGATTGCCCTGAACCTGATCCAAGCACTGGTATGTGCCTTGGGGGCCTTCGTCATGTGGAAGCACCGCTATCAAGTGTTCTTCGTGGAGCTGCAGATGGGCTCGCCCTCCTTCCATCACTGGTAGAAGGTCTGATGGGAGTTGTAGGAAGAAGAGGCCCATGATGATGTCATGATGAGTTAGCCCATGATGATGCCACTATTGAGGGTAGAGTATTGAGAGATCAGCCAATCAGAATCTTCACTCATTCTTCTCGAATGGACAGATGTATTACAAAAACCTTTTGGTGTGTGCATAAGTGTGTGTTTAGGTTGTTCTCAATCATATTAACATTTTGGGATCGTTGACGTTTTCTATAATGGCATTTTGAACGACTTTTATATACTGTAAGGATAACTTTGTACTCGTAGTTGCCAATGCTACATGAGATATTTCTAATAGATGAAGAAAAGACACCAAACTACCAAAGTGGTACATGGATGGACAGCTGGACCGTGCCATCCGAAGAGGGAAATTATGTTTACATGGCTCATTGGCTAATTCAGAAGGACAGTGTCCTACTCCCTTCAATAGTGAAGACCGTATGCTAAATCAGTTGTCTCAAGTTGAGAGAGATTTGCCTTATGTAAAAATCAACTTTTGTGGTTCATAAATCACACGACACAACCGGAGACTAGAGCAGAATGAGAAAGAGAAACGTGATGCATTAGCGTTAACTAATGGTGGGTGGTAATATGGTATTTACTGTACAATGCAGATACTATGGTCAACTCTTTGTACATACTACATGAAGAGAAGGGTTTGAAAACTGAGAAATCTGTTTCATCTTCAATAGATACCTTATTTCTGGGGATTTAAGTGGTGAGCGTTTAAGTAATTTACATGTACATTAAAGAAAAAACGACTGCCAATGTCCATTTTCTATGCCTTTTAGCTTAGATTCACATTTACCTTGAATAAATGGTGTTGACTTAAGTCCTTGAATCACAGTTTTATTATGTATGTCACATGCAATCCTACTGTTTAACCCAATTCTGAAATACTTTTGATTAAAAACATGTGAATGAATTAATGCGTTTTGCCTTAGAGCTACAGTATCCCACCTAGCTATCACTGAAGACAGCAGACAGCTTTCGAGGGAAGCATAATAACTATCTGAGCTGAAGTCTTTTCATTCCATTACTGGAAGGGATAAGGGATCTGTGTCTCTCACCATACCCCTCCAAGGGAAAAGCATGACACCACCAGACATATTGGACTGCAAAAATACACTACAGCAGCATGTTATCATATTAAGTGAGAAAGTTAAATGGCATTAGAAGGCCTGGGCCTTGTTCATTAGACACCAAACGGATGAAAAAATACTTAAACCGGGAGGGACTACTAGGGTGTGCCCTAATGAAAACAGCCCTGATGTTTGTGGTGTTTTGATTGGCCTGAGGGTGTATGAACTACCATGTGACCATACCGCCTCATCATCCCCACAGCAAGACACAGGAAGTAACATGCAGCCCATCACGAGGGAAGTGTATTTATACAACCGGCAGTAAAGAGTTCTTTCCCTCCCACAAAATGTGTTTTTCTTCCTTTGAAAACACAAACACCTGCTTGAAATGGTCATAGATCTGTGAAGGGTAGAAACAGATATCTGATCTGGTGTCCTGTGAATTTCTTCAGAGCCTTTGAGAGGGGAGATGATTGTAGGAGATCAATGAGGTGATCAATTACTTTATTGGATCAACCTTCACTTACAGTGGGAGCAGAACACTTTCAAGTAACTCTAAAATTAAATGAAAACAAGCTAAATCACCAATGTGTGATACACTTCTGTTATTGAGATGCTTCACTTCAGTAATGGCCACATGCACCTGGCATAACTGAAACTGTCAAAAGAACGTGTCAACATTATTTGAAAATACTTGTTTTTCTTTTGTCCCACTGCAACACAAAAACACCTTCGTTTGTCACACTGCAACATCTAAAACATATGCTTCCAACAACCATTCAATAAACCCAACATCCAAACATTAGCGTGGCTGAGTCCCAGAGGGGTTTATGGCATAATGTCCTGTTTATTGTCCTACTAATATTGGGTGGGTTCGAGTTCACCCTGACAGAACAACACGTGACTTTGGGCGGGGACTGCCAGTGTCAAGAAACTCAAAGATGGCCGGTGTCCAATTGTGTCTAAGCTCACGTGCACACATCGTGTTGTTCTCATGCACAAAACATGTAGAATGTTCACTGTAGAATGGACAACGGAAATACAGTGTACCTGGCCCAATCCACTACTAGTGAACACAGTCATAGTCATATGAGAGACTAAGAATTCTAAGAGTCATTCCAGTCAGTTCCTCAGAATCACAAGTGTACAGTAAGAGACATTGACCTGGAAGTGGTTACTCATAACATCAGTATGTTCTCAGACTATGAGCAGCACAGACAGTGGAAAGACCGGAGCAGCACCGTACACCACTACAGTTCTAACTACTGTAAAATACAGTAGTCCACTGGCAGGACATGCCCAACAGAAGCTGGTACAAAGCAGTACATTAACTATGGTGGTATCTGCACTACCATTATAATTGTATGAGCAATATTTTTGAGAATATATGGCTGAAATTGTCCCCAGCTGCTCACATCATTGAAATAAAATAAAAAACAAAGCAGTGGATGTTTATGACTGTGCCATACAGTAGACAGATTCAGGGGTGGCAAGCCCCATCACTCCCTCTAGCCTTCCCTTCCCTCCTTCCCCTCACCTCATAGTCGGAGCATTTCAGATATGCTGGACTTTCCCCTTCCTGCCTTGCTCAGTGACAGCTGTGGGTTATTATGACACCACGTGCAGCTCATTTTAACAGCTGTCTCACAAAGGCGGCATGAGCCAACGCAGCCCCGCCAGAGTCAACACTAACAAAACATAACCGGGCCATCTCTGAACGTGAGCCCTGTCCTGTTTGTTTTAGCATACAATATAGCTCAGTATGTGTATTATTTATTTTACAGGTTTTTTTGGTCATCTTTATTTTGTTATAACTCGACTGTATTCCTGCTGACCCAAAGTCGACATCAGGCATCTAATGTGTGTTAACTAGCTGTTCTTATCCAGTTAATTAGATGGAAGAAGCAGAATAGTTGCAGTGTAATCAGGGCTAATTAAAGCATGATGTTTACTGTGAGCGTTGATCAATTGCAGATGACTGCAGGATCTGACCATGAGGTGAAACGTGACACTGTAATGCCACTGAGCCAGTGGTGCTGTTAGGGGGGCTAAAGGTCCCATTCTGGGTTCATGATCCGTGTGAGTAAATGAGTGTCTATTTGGGTGTGTAGGTGGCCCAAACATGAATTTCAACCCCAAAACAACAATTATTCAACCCCAAGATGGCTGACTAAATACACAGAGACAGTGATCAACTCAAGGCAGAAACATCCAGTCTCATCTTATCATAGATTTATTACAATATAGCATTTGATCAACATAAAACACACTATCTGTTTACAGAAAAGTGTCAAAGGGCATTCCCCTCTGAAGTGCATACATACTCTCATACTGTCATGTGATTGTGGAAGATAAAAACATTTACAGACATACAAGTTTTATACACACATATTAAATTGAATTCCATGTGACTGAGTTACATGGCAGAGTTACAAGAGTTAAAACAGACAAAAGAAAATAGCTTGACCAATTGGCAACAAATTTGGTACATAGCATCTATGAACATCTTTAAACAAAATATTTTCCAAGACTCTAGCTCAAACAACATGGCCACTATAAGCCAATGAGCTTGCATGATTGTTTTTTCCTGTTTTTACAGGAAACCTAACCATACTCTACAAGTTAGCTACACCCAGATCCCTGAGCGTGTGTGCCAAATCTCATCAATCTGAGTGAAACAGATCAAGAGATATAATCATGTGCCCCTGACAGTGCCACTTTGTGATTGATCTAAATGTGCTTGCATATGTTGAGTTTTGACAGTGTTTGGAACATGTGTTTGAAGTTGTTACAATACAAATATCTGTGTCTGATTTATATGCATTTATGTGCCAGGTCACGCCAACTTAAATGTTTTTTGGTCACTAGCGGCCATGTTGTTTGAGATGCTATCCTGTAAAATATTGCTTAGAGAGAACTTGGTACATAGATACCATGTATCAAGTTTCATGCAGATCGGTCATTCGATGCCAGATGAGTAGCGTTTTAAATGTTTATCAAAAAATTGGAAATGGTAGAAAATCCATCATGGAAAACCTTATGCCTCATTGAAGCAAATTCATTCCTTGTGAGGAGAGGGACCTATGTACCGAATTTCATGACTCAAACGGGGTAAGGGACATGACCTTTCAAAGTTTGCATCTTCAATCGCTTGTTATAACGCCACCATGAGTCCAATTGACATGGCATTGCTTGAGAGGGTGTGGGGCCCATGGGCCTTTACCATCATGCCAAATTGCACCCTCTTAGGCCTTACAGGAATGTGCGTATTCATTTTCCTTGGCGGAAGAAGATGTATAATAATGAACGCCAACAAATACAATAGGGCTTCTCACAGCTTCACTGTTTGAACCCCTAACAAACCATAGAGAATGATCATTACAGTATGAGATGAGTTGATGCCTATGTCCCAAATAGCAATCTATTCTCTATACATTGCCCTACTTTTGACCAGGGCCCAGGGCTCAAGCACCTACTTGAGCCCTCTAGGCCCTGGTCAAAAGTAAGGCACTACATAGGAAACAGGGTGGTATTTGGGACGCACACCACGATTACATTATGATCAAACATCTCTATCAACATGAGTGAGTTACTAAGACTATCTACTGTATTGGACACAAGCACATGATTTTCAAATCAATCCTCCTGACTACATTCTGTACCAATATAGGATTTAAGACTCAAGGCATTTCAAGTAAATTCCGTACAGATAATCAGATTATCTTCATATACATTTTCTTTTCATTCTGTTATTTATAGACTATGTACAATATGAATAGAAAGTCATAATGCTGTTCAGGGATTGCATTATCACGGAGGACACTTCTCTGAGAGAAAAGGCGACAACACTTTACTTGAACTCGTCGTAAACATGCCGTGAAGCTTCATAGCATAAGGCTAAATACCACAATACATGTAAATATATATGTGTCATAACATTGGCATAGTATATCCTGGAGACCTGACACATTCTATGAAGCTTTACGACATGTTAATGAAACTGGTATGAAGCATTATGGCAGCGAGTTCAAGTAAAGTGTAAAACAAAAGGCAAAGTAACATCATATGCAAATCCGTTTCTCCAGTTGTACGTTATTTTTTTTTTAAAAGTGCAGGATATTGAGAACATTGACTATCACAGTCATAATGATTGAGATGATAAAGCAATGTTACCCCCCAAGGCAGCCAGGCGGTAAGTTGATCAATGTTACCCCCCAAGGCAGCCAGGCGGTAAGTTGATCAATGTTACCCCCCAAGGCAGCCAGGCGGTAAGTTGATCAATGTTATCCCCCAAGGCAGCCAGGCGGTAACTTGATCAATGTTACCCCCCAAGGCAGCCAGGCGGTAACTTGATCAATGTTACCCCCCCAAGGCAGCCAGGCGGTAACTTGATCAATGTTACCCCCCAAGGCAGCCAGGCGGTAAGTTGATCAATGTTCCATTTCTAATTCCAAAGTATAAAAAATGTAATACTCCAGTTCCGTTCACAATTTAACAGGTCATATTAAAACATATCCAAAAAGAATAACCTGGTCCCACATCTGTTTGTGCGGTATTGCCAACTCCTATTATCATTTTCGTAGGAGTTGGCAAGACAACACAAACAGATCTGAGACCAGGCTAGGAAGAAAATACTTCACCGTAAAGTTACACGTACACCCTTTCCAAAGAGGGCCTATCAGTAATACAAGGAGCAGCCCCTTTCAAGTCCAAAGAGAACTGAACAACACCAACCAACCCAATGTACCAATACCTGACCTGCGTATAGCCCAGTCTCTGTCTTCATCTTAGTCTCAGACAGACACAGTACACTGAGAATACAGAAGAAAGAGCGTGGCTGCCCACAGGGCCACTGTACTTAACCTTTAACCCTCTCCCATGACCTCCAGTCTGCAGGAGTCTGCCATAGTGACACTGGCCAATGTGTGGTATACCTGGCATCTCATTCAGAGGCTCACTCATAGAGCAGCAGGACTGACATGGGATGATCAGCATGACTGGGCAGCTTGTGCTGTCCTAAAGGCAGACATCACTGTACTGTTCTATGTGATATGTGAGAGGGTGATGCTGGGTGAGGAGTCAGTACACTGTCTAAGAACAAGGCACTGTTTGCTTTGAATACAAAGCACTGTTTGAGTAAATTATGCGTGTGGGCCAGTGGCTGCTGGCCCCATAAATCTGATACTATTGTGTATGTGTGTGTGTGTGTGTGCACACGTGTTTATGGCCCCTTTGTGTACCTCCAGCAGTTTCTCTGTTAGCAGGGGGACCCAGGCCCCTCAGTGTGCTGGGATGTGGTGGTTGTTGACCCCAGCAGGCCCCAGGAAGCCCATCATCTGTTTGTTCTTCCTCTGCTCTGTCATCTGGGGAGAAGAGAAGGAAATAATAACTTATTCAATATAAACTAGTGCTCAGACTGTCTGCAATAGGCTGAGAGAGGCTGGACTGAGGGCTTGTAGGCCTGTTGTAAGGCAGGTCCTCACCAGACATCACCGGCAACAACGTCGCCTATGGGCACAAACCCACCGTCGCTGGACCAGAAGGGACTGGCAAAAAGTGCTCTTCACTGACGAGTCGCGGTTTTGTCTCACCAGGGGTGATGGTCGGATTCGCGTTTATCGTCAAAGGAATGAGCGTTACACCGAGGCCTGTACTCTATCCCCCCAGAAATGTCCGGGAACGTGCAGGTGCCTTGGTGGAAGCGTGGGGTAACATCTCACAGCAAGAACTGGCAAATCTGGTGCAGTCCATGAGGAGGAGATGCACTGCAGTACTTAACGCAGCTGGTGGCCACACCAGATACTGACTGTTACTTTTGATTTTGACCCACCCCTTTGTTCAGGGACACATTATTCCATTTCTGTTAGTCACATGTCTGTGGAACGTGTTCAGTTTATGTCTCAGTTGTTGAATCTTGTTATGTTCATACAAATATTTACACATGTTAAGTTTGCTGAAAATAAACACAGTTGACACAGTTCACTTTTTTTTGCTGAGTTTACATAAGAGTCCTCTTAATTAACAGCATTTCCCTCACTCAGACAAAACATTTTAAAAAGTTGCCCAATTAGCAGGAGGGATGGGGGCAACTTCGTGTCGCGTGAGGTGCTCAAGCTCAGATCTTCTGTCAGTCAAAACCCATACAGCAATGTGAAGTGCAAAGCTTGAGCTCTGACGTCATGTATAGCATGTTACTGTAGAGCCACTGCGCTCCAATTTGTGTCCAAATCTGTTGTTTTCATTCTGTATACAGGTACGAGTGTAAAGGGCCAATTAGCCTCGATTTCCTGTCTTCCATATTCACCCTGCTCTATGTAATATTTCAGAAACAATTGTCTGACTTGAGTCCTTAACAACTCTCCTAGGTAAACACAGTAATGTCTGTGACAACATGAACACCAGCACTTTGATTGTTTAGCCCACATATGAGGAATCGGAACCACATCAACACATGACTCATGTCCTGTTCTAGCTCTGTTTTAACCGTGAAGTTCTCTTCCTGAGTATAAAAGGGCTGTGTTCACAAACCACATCCAAGAGTTCCAGCTCGCTTTTTACCAAGGTTGCTATTTTCTCTATCTGAAGTTTTTCACTCACTCACTCACTCACTCAAGGCAGCAGAACAGGAACACACAAGGAGAGGCCTGTGACTGCCTTGAGATCACATGCAGGAGAGGCAGGTGATGTGGTTGTGATGATGGTGTCGTGATGATCGGGTGATGTCGTGATGATCGGGTGATGATCAGGTGATGGTGAGTTATGAGATTGTCACACTACTTGCTGCACACAACTAGTTAGCCCAAGGTCAGGGAGGGAAATTGCCTTGTACATAAAGGCATGATAACCTCAGAGAAAATGACAAGTGCATGTGAACGTGCAGGAATGATAGGCCATTGTGATGGGAGTGAGTAGACCCGTGGTGATCTGTGCCTTGGGATGTCATGAAGGAGTTGAGAGCCTCTTGGTCAGAGAGGAGAGAGAGATGGCTGTATGGTTGAGCACTGAAACACAGGGTTGCTGATTTCAATCCCTGGTTAAAAAGATATGTACTGGAATCAAATGTAACTTTGGATATTACACTGAGTTAAAGATAATGGAAGGCTGAATGCATAGATCTGGTCCTCAAGGGCCACAGTGGATGCTTCTGAACTTTTAAAGGGATACAAATGAAGAAAGTCCGTAGCATGTGGAAAAAACTCTGAACAATCAATGAAATCCATTGATCAGTTAAGTGCTAGGGACACCCACAAAATCAACAGGATGGTGGCCCTCGAATACTGACCGGTGTTCATAAGGCACCAAGCACTCAAACATGGACTGAAACGGGGAAAACCTATTTGAACTTAACCAATAGGAAGCGCTCATCAAACATTGCGTGCCAAAAATGAACATGACACTGGAGTGTTCAGTGTCTAAATGAATGCCTTGTTCAACGACAGTAACGTACCTGATCCTTTAGCTCAGACAGCTGGGAGGACAGCAGGGACACCAGTGTGACGGTGCTGTCCAGTTTCTCCTGCAGGGAGCGCATCTCGTTCTGCTCGCCGTCCCCCTCGCTGCTCACCAGGGACATGGCCCGCATCCGGGGGAACCAGTCCAGGTTCTTCTCCTGGAGATAGAGAGAGGGGAAGGGAGAAAGAGAGGGTAGATTAATGTATTTACATAGCAGATTCAAAGTTAAAACCAGAGGGAGAGAAAGGGTAAGAAATGGTAAAAAGGGCGAAAACCAAAGAGAGGAGAAGAAAAGTGTGAAGGCTATACAGGTCATTCAGAAAGTATTCAGACCCCTTCACCTTTTCCACATGTTGTTACTTTAGAGCCTTATTGTAACATTAGGTTGTTTTTCCCCCCTCATCAATCTACGCACAATACACCATAATGACAAAGCAAAAACAGTTTTTTTGAAAATTATGCATAAGGCTGAAATCACATTTAAGTATTCAGACCTTTTACTCAATACTTTGTTGAAGCCCCTTTGGCAGAGATTACAGCCTTGAGTCTTCTTGGGTATGACGCTATAAGCTTGGCACACCTGTACTTGGAAAGTTTCTCCCATACTTCTCTGCAGACCCTCTCAAGCTCTGTCAGGTTGGATGGGGAGCGTCACTGCACAGCTATTTTCAGGTCTCTCCAGAGATGTTCGATTGGCTTCAAGTCCGGGTTCTGGCTGGGCCACTCAAGGACATTCAGAGACTTGTCCCAAAGCCACTCCTGCGTTGTCTTGGCTGTGTTCTTAGGGTTGTTGTCCTCTTGGAAGGTTCTCCCATCTCCATAGAGGAACTCTGGAGCTCTGCCAGAGTGGCCACCGGGTTCTTGGTCACCTCCCTGACCATGGCCCTTCTCCCCCAATTGCTCAGTTTGGCCGGGAGGTTACCTTGGTGGTCTTGGTGGTTCCAAACTTCTTCCATTTAAGAATGGAGGCCACTGTATTTTTGGGGAACATGCTGCAGAAATGTTTTGGTACCCTTCCCCAGTTCTGTGCCTCGACACAATCCTGTCTCAGAGCTCGACAGATAATTCCTTTGACCTCATGGCTTGGTTTTTGCTCGGATACGCACTGTCAACTGTGGGACCTTATATAGAAAGGTGTGTGCCTTTCTAAATCATGTTCAATCAATTGAATTTACCACAGGTGGACTCCAATCAAGTTGTAGAAACATCTCAAGGATGATCAATGGAAACAGGATGCACCTGATCTCAATTTTGAGTCTCATAGCAAAGGGTCTGAATACTTATGTAACTGAGGTATCTGTTTTTTATTTTTAATAAATTAGCAAAAATTTCCAAAAACCTGTTTTCACTTTGTTATTATTGGGTATAGTGTGAAGATGGATGAAAAATTAATTTAATCTATTTTAGAATAAGGCTGTAACGTAACAAAATGTTGAAAAAGTCTAGTGGTCTAAATACTTTCCAAAGGCACTGTACAAAGACAGAGGCAGGCTGACACAGAGTGAGGGAACCAGGAACAGAATGTGAAAGAGGAAGGCAGGATGGGGAGCAGAACATCCGTGTGAACCAATGTTGTATATAAACTCTGGATTACTGATGCTATGTATTGGCCAATGAGGGCTTGAAGCCACCGGTTGGCCATATTGGCACTTTCCAGAAACCCCTTCAAACATTCAACCTCCAGCTGCGTACCCCCTCTAGCACCAGGGTCAGCACACTCTCAAATGTTGTTTTTTGCCATCATTGTAACACACACACACTATACGATACATTTATTAAACATAAGAATGAGTGTGAGTTTTTGTCTTAACCCAGCTCGTGGGAAGTGACAAAGAGCGCTTATAGGACCAGGGCACAAATAATAATATAATAATAATCAATAATTTTGCTCTTTATTTAACCATTTTACATATAAAACCTTATTTGTTCATTGAAAATTGTGAATTCTTCACCACAGATTAATGAGAAGGGTGTGCTTGAAAGGATGCAATGTTGAGTTGTATTTGAGACTCTCTCCATCTTAAATCATTTCCCACACAGTCTGTGCCTGTATTTCGTTTTCATGCTAGTGAGGGCTGAGAATCCACTCTCACATAGGTACGTGGTTGCAAAGGGCATCAGTGTCTTAACAGTGCGATTTGCCAAGGTAGGATACTCAGAGCAGCCCAATCCAGAAATCTGTCAGTGGCTTCTGATTAAATTCAATTTTCACAGAACCGCTTGTTGCAATTTCGATGAGGCTCTCTTGTTCAGATATCGGTAAGTGGACTGGAGGCAGGGCATGAAAGGGATAACGAATCCAGTTGTTTGTGTCATCCATTTCGGGAAAGTACCTGCGTAATTGCACACCCAGCTCACTCAGGTGCTTCGCTACACCACATTTGACATTGTCCATAAGCTTCAGTTCATTTGCACACAAAAAAATAATGTGTGTTGTCCGTGTTAATGCAGACAGAGAAGCGCTCCAACTTCTTAATCATAGCCTCAATTTTGTCCCGCACATTGAATATAGTTGCGGAGAATCCCTGTAATCCTAGATTCAGATCATTCAGGCAAGAAAAACATCACCCAGATAGGCCAGTCGTGTGAGAAACTCGTCATCATGAAAGCGGTCAGACAAGTGAAACTTATGGTCACTAAAGAAAACTTTAAGCTTGTCTCTCAATTTAAAGAAAATGTGTCAATACTTTTGTTTTGTTCCCCAGTTTCTGTGTTGTAGTTTGTATTTGAGTGTGTGTGTTTCAGGAGAGGGCTTCCTGAATTCTCCCCAAGCAGCTGATTGGTCAGCCCCATTGATGATTGGAGCTGACCCCGCCCCCTCGTCAGGACGCAGCTGTCTTCAATTAGATTCCTTCTGAAGCTATATAAGGCAGTGTTCTGTTGCTCAGAGGAGAGATTGATTGTAATATCCTGAGGATCATAACTGAGAGATGATTGCTGAGAGAGGAGGCTGATGGCTGTGGGTTATTTACTGTGTTAGTTGTTGCTGGGAGCAGCTTTGGTATGTTCTGTGTTAGTTTGTTGCTCAGTCAGATAGAGCTTATTTGATGTCCTGTGTTTCTCAGTTTGTTTGTGAAATTGTTTAATATTCTGTTTCATTTGTTCCCAGGGGGGAAGGGGAAGGCACCTAGGGAGTGCTTAGGCAAGAGGCCCGCGGGCATACATATACCCGTAGTATATTCACTGTCTAGGCATACTAGGAAAGACCTGGGCGGACCACCCCCTGTATTTTGGTTAGCGCACCAGGTGGTGCTAAATTAGGTAAGTAGTGGGTAGGCAAGTAAGGTAGGAGGGGGCTTTGATATTTACTTTCTTTGTTTTGGTTCCGTCCAGCCCCTTTTCCCCATATTACCGTGTGAAGGAATAAATTCCTAGTAAACGGTAAATTCTCTGCCGTTTGTCATCCTTACTCGCACCTACTGTCCCATACCTCTCACTTCACAGGGAGTTGAGTTGTAGCAGGGTGTCGCGTTCCCTCTTCTTCGAGGCGCGCGTAACAATTTTGCCCCTTGATAACCAGCGCACTTTTGTATGTTGTAAAAGCGTTACATGGTAGCTGCCCATATCATTTCGTAGTGCAGAAAATACACTTGAGTTCAGGGGCCTTTCTTTAACAAAGTTAATCATTTTCACTGTTGTGTACAAAATGTCTTTCAAGCAGTCAGGCATTCCCTTGGCAGCAAGAGCCACTCGGTGGATGCTGCAGTGTACCCAAGTGGCATCGGGAGCAACTGCTTGCACGCGCGTTACCACTCCACTAGGTCTCCCCGTCATGGCTTTTGCGCCATCAGTACAGATACCAACACATCTTGACCACCAAAGTCCATTTGATGTCACAAAGCCATCCAGTACTTTAAAAATATCCCTTCCTGTTGTCCTGGTTTCCAGAAGAGGATGTCTTCCTTAATTTACCCCCCTTTAAACATAACGGACATATACCTGGAGCTGTGCCAGGCCCGCCAAGTCTGTTGACTCATACAGCTGTAACGCATAGAATTCACTGGCTTGTATGCGAAGCAGTAATTGTTTCAAAACATCTCCTGCCATGTCACTGATGCGTCATGAAACAGTGTTGTTTGATGAAGGCATTGTGTCCTGTGACGATCTGAAGGATCAGGTTGCAGTGGGTCTGAGATTGGAATGTAAACTGTGGAACACAGAGAAACCCTTGGACATCAAAAGTTTGAATTATTAAACAATATTTATATTTTTGAGAATGTGGGAGTGGCCCGTGGACACTTAAGGGACAGTCATGACGAGTGTGTTTCATTTGGTGATCTCATGAAGGACAGGAAACCCACATTACTGTATCTCTGTTTGTGTACACTACTCAATTATCAGGTTTACATCTAAATGTTGTGAAACGTATGTGATTACATATGAAAGTATTTGTGAAAAGATGAAATGTGATGTTAGCCTTCTAAATGAGAGCATGGATTGTCATATAAAGTGTAACTAGTCAGTGGCCACGCCCCCGTGAGCCCAGACATCACGTTAGGCGTCATAGGACTGCCCCTTCTTCCACAGAGTATAAACCCACTTCCTACAAAATGTACATTAAGTCAGAGAACGCCGGGACGGAGTCCCCACGTTGAAATGGTTACCACTCTATAGGCCCAGGAAACCAGACAGCGTGTAGTGTTGGCCTCACGGCTGGAAATGGTTCAACTCTGAGACTATCAATCACTACAGAATAAGAGCAAATCCTACACGTAGAATTACTAGTCTACAGCTGGAAATTACATAAGTCTAGTACGAGAATACCAACAAATGCAGAAGCATCTATTCTATGCAAGTACCATCTGTACGCCTGACATAACCATTACAACAGACAATACCCAGAGCCGCTGAGAAAGCAACAACCACGAAAGACATTGTGACTCCTGGGGAAGTTAACCAGAGACTGTCTGATGAACTGACTCTCCAGCAGATGGACCGGCGATTCCAACAGAGAAGACAACAACGACATACGGGTGTAAATATATAAATTGCAATCATTTTCAAATGAGCAGCCGTTCATGTGCAAAGGATTAGCATTTCAATTAATATAATTATCAACTGTGTGCAGTGAATACATTTTGTTTTTCCCGCTCTTTATCTGCTCCCCCCTTTCCATTGTCTACCAAGCCATCATACCGGTTTATCCCAATAGAGACTTATCAATGCATTGTGTTAGTAACCAATAATTATATTGTTTGTTATGTGATTCTGTGTGATTTAGTTAGTTCGTAAACAAATAATTAAGCCAATTTGTATATTGCTGATTCATTATGGAGACTAGCGTTCGTGCAGATAACCAATAATTTTACGACGTTTAGGATGAGACTGACGAAGGTAACGATTAATAATCATTCATTGAAGACTGTAATTGATAAGATATTAAAATATCTGTAGAGTTATATTCAGGAAATTATAACTAACTCAACATTTTCCCGCGGTGCCCTGACTTCTAAGTTAATTAATATTAACATGATTAGTTAAATCACAAAATAATGAAACCTAGAGAACTGATTTGATATAAATAAGTCTTCACATTTAATGATAGTCCAGACACAACACTCACCATATAAGACGCTTCAAAAGCACCTTCTTAATAATGGTATCTGTTGCTTTTGTACATGTCTTACTACTCGAAAGTCTTAATTCTCGCTCAAAAAACTCGTGGCTTATTTTTCAAATTGGCATGGTTTATTTCTAAATGTCCGCACAAGAGTGAAGGCTTCATCGAGTTGTGAGATAGTACTTTTGCACATATAACACACTGTGGCTGAGGAAAGGCACTACTCCCAATATAAGTGAACCCCAAATCAATGCAGTTCTCATCATATTTGCGCCTCTTCGATGGTCCAATGTCCCTGCCTGATGTTCGGTGCTTTTTTAAGGGGGCAGTAGCCCTTCGGCTGCATCAGATTCACAACTGTCAGTGTCCATGCTAGCTGGGCAAACAACAAATGTAGAATTACTGATGCTAGCATTGGATGTGCTCGTGGAAGCAGAACAACTTGTGTCGTCGACAGGTGCATTTTAGTACTGCTGGTAGCAGTAGTACTACTACCAGTACATTTGGCTACATTCTTTTAACAATTTATCAATTTTCGAGCAAACGTAATGAGCAGCAGCTACGTTTGGCTACATTCGGGCTGTTGGTGGAATTCCTGCAACATTGTGTTATTTCGCTGAACACTAGATTCAGATTCAATTTTATTTTTGGCAGTGAAACGAGGCTACTCAGGAAAGGAAAAAAAAACTCACCCAAATGTATAGCTCCGTTGGAAAATATAAACTACATAAACGTCCCTTTTTCAGGACCCTGTCTTTCAAAGATAATTCGTAAAAATCCAAATAACTTCACAGATCTTCGTTGTAAAGGGTTTAAACACAGTTTCCCATGCTTGTTCAATGAACCATAAACAATTAATGAACATGCACCTGTGGAACGGTCGTTAAGACACTAACAGCTTACAGACGGAAGGCAATTAAGGTCACAGTTATGAAAACTTAGGACACTAAAGAGGCCTTTCTACTGACTCTGAAAAACACCAAAAGAAAGATGCCCAGGGTCCCTGCTCATCAGCGTGAATGTGCCTTAGGCATGGTACAAGGAGGCATGAGGACTGCAGATGTGGCAAGGGCAATAAATTGCAATGTCCGTACTGTGAGATGCCTAAAAGAGTGCTACAGGGAGACAGGACGGACAGCTGATCGTCCTCGCAGTAGCAGACTATGTGTAACAACACTTGCACAGGATCAGTACATCCGAACATCACACCTGCGGGACAGGTACAGGATGGTAACAACAACTGCCCGAGTTACACCAGGAACGCACAATCCCTCCATCAGTGCTCAGACTGTCCGCAATAGGCTAAGAGAGGTGGGACTGAGGGCTTGTAGGCCTGTTGTCAGGCAGGTCCCTCAACAGACATCACCGGCAACAATGTCACCTATGGGCACAAACCCACCGTCGCTGGACGAGACAGGACTGGCAAAAAGTGCTCTTCTTCGACGAGTCACAGTATTGTCTCACCAGGGGTGATGGTTGGATTCGTGTTTATTGTCGAAGGAATGAGCGGCCTGTACTCTGGAGTGGGATCGATTTGGAGGTGGAGGGCCCGTCATTGTCTGGGGCGGTGTGTCACAGCATCATCAGACTGAGCTTGTTGTCATTGCAGGCAATCTCAGCGCTGTGCGTTACAGGGAAGACATCCTCCTCCCTCATGTTGTACCCTCCCTGCAGGCTCATCCTGACATGACCCTCCAGCATGACAATGCCACCAGCCATACTGCTCGTTCTGTGCATGATTTCCTGCAAGACAGGAATGCCAGTGTTCTGCCATGGCCAGCAAAGAGTCCGGATCTCAATCCCATTGAGAACGTCGGGGAAATGTTGGATTGGAGGGTGAGGGCTAGGGCCATTCCCCCCAGAAATGTCCGGGAACTTGCAGGTGCCTTGGTGGAAGAGTGGGGTAACATCACAGCAAGAACTGACAAATCTGGTGCAGTCCACGAGGAGGAGATGCACTGCAGCACTTAATGCAGCTAGTGGCCACACCAGATACTGACTGTTACTGTTACTTTTGATTTTGACCCACCCCTTTGTTCAGGGACACAATATTCCGTTTCTGTTAGTCACATGTCCGTGGAACTTGTTCAGTTTATGTCTCAGTTGTTGAATCTTATGTTCATACAAATATTTACACGTTAAGTTTTCTGAAAATAAACACAGTTGACAGTGAGAGGACGTTTCTTTTTTGCTGAGTTTAAATCGACTGTTTGAAAATGTATAGAATTCACATAAAATTCACATAATTAAAAAGAAAATATGAATCACATTTTTATTTGGCGTACCCCCAACGGCATTGCCTGTACCCCAGTTTGGGAATACCTGCTCCATAGCAATCAATGGAATTCTACAGTGTTTCAATGACAAAATTACATAGTGGGGACAGTAACAGTAACATTAAGGAAATGTTTTTTATATATTTTTTCATTTTTGTTTAATGTTTAGCTCACATATCATTTAAAAACATACATTACGGTGTCTGTAATATAATAAACGTGGCAAAACACGGAGTTACCTCTGTTGCAGAGGATAAGTTCATTAGAGTTACCAGCCTCAGAAATTGCAGCCCAAATAAATTCTTCACAGAGTTCAAGTAACAGACATCTCAACATCAACTGTTCAGAGGAGACTGCGTGAATCAGGTCTTTATGGTAGAATTGCTGCAAAGAAACCACTACTAAAGGACACCAATAATAAGAAGAGACTTGCTTGGGCCAAGAAACACGAGCATTGGACATTAGACAAGTGGAAATCTGTCCTTTTGTCTGAGGAGTCCAAATGTGCGTTTTTTGGTTCCAACCGCTGTGTCTTTGTAAGACGCAGAGTAGGTGAACAGATGATCTCCGCATGTGTGGTTTCCACCGTGAAGCATGATGAGCAGGTGCGATGGTGTGGGGGTGCTTTGCTGGTGACACCGTTGTGATTTATTTAGAATTCAAGGCACACTTAACCAGCATGGCTACCACAGCATTCTGCAGCGATACGCCATCCCATCTGGTTTGCGCTTAGTGGGAATATCATTTGTTTTTCAACAGGACAATGACTCAACACACCTCCAGGCGTGTTGGGTCAAAAAATATATATATACATTTTGATGTGTTTAACCCTTTTTTTGGTTACTACTTGATTCCATATGTGTTATTTCATAGTTTTAATGTCTTCACTATTATTCTACATTGTAGAAAATAGTAAAATAAAGAAAAACCCTTGAATGAGTAGGTGTCCAAACTTTTGACTGGTACTGTATATATAGTGTGTGTGTGTGAGCATGTGGGCTGAGCAGAGAATACACAAAAAACATCAATCAAATTACTTCTTTGTACTTTGAGGTGCTACGCCTTTTAGGGCTTTTAAACTCCAACTCCTCTCCTGATGTACCAAAAGCCTGTGGATTATGTCTTTGTACATACATTGGAGATATCCTGCCATTTAAGTATTGTGGTCAGTTTGTATTACCGGAAGCGGAGTTGAGATTTGATTCCTGTCTGATCGGAATGCATTGCTTGCGTTTTTTTCTCAGCCTAGCAGACAGGTCCTGGACCAATTGAATGGACTGGCTGTGGATTTGATCTCTGTGCCTTCAGAATGTTGACTTTGGTCTAATAGTACCACAGCTTGAGGATTACAGTGCGATGGTATTTAGTGTTCTTCTGTTTCACGATGATCCTATGGCATCGTTTAGTGATATATCCACGTCAAGTTCCTCCGATATCAGCTTGAACACGTAGTTGGAAAGGTCCCCTTTTTCCTTGTCTTCCAGTAAGAACAATATTCTCATGTTGTTTCGTCTCATTCAGTTTTGCTGCTGGTCAAATCCATTTTCTAAAGTTTGTAACTTTGTTTCCAGAAGGCTAATTTTGTTGTCTTGTTCGTTCATGCGCACGACTTGTATGTGCATGTCTGACATGTCAGACACTACTTTCCTTTTGAGCTAATCTACTTTTCTAACAACAGATTGTAGCACTTTGTTTTGGTGTGCATTGACAGCATTTTAGCTACATTACACGACCAGCGGTATGTGGACACCTGCTTGTCGAACATCTCATTCCAAAATCATGGGCATGGGAGTTGGTCCCCCTTTACTGCTATAACAGCCTCTACTCTTCTGGGAAGGCTTTCCACTAAATGTTGGAACCTTGCTGCAGAGACTTGCCTCCATTAAGCCACAAAAGCATTAGTGAGGTCGGGGACTGATGTTGGGCGATTAGGCCTGGCTCGCAGTCGGCGTTCCAATTCAATCCCAAAGGTGTTCGATGGGGTTGAAGTAAGGGCTCTGTGCAAGCCAGTCAAGTTCTCCCACACCAATCTCGACAAACCATTTCTGTATGGATCTCTTTTTTTTTGCACGGGGACATTGTCATGCTGAGACAGGAAAGGGCCTTCCCCAAACTGCTGCCATAAAGTTAGAAGCACAGAATCGTCTAGAATGTCATTGTATGCTGTAGCGTTAAGATTACCCTTCACTGGAACTGAAGGGCCTAGCCCGAACCATGAAAAACAGCCCCAGACCATTATTCCTCCTCCCCAAACTTTACAGTTGGCACTATGCATTCAGGCAGGTAGCATTCTCCTGGCATCCACCAAACACAGATTCGTCCATCGGACTGACAGATGGTGAAGCGTGATTAATCTCTCCAGAGAACACATTTCCAATGCTCCAGAGTCCAATGCCTGTGAACTTTACACCACTCTAGCCAAGAATTGGCATTGCGCATGGTGATCTTAGGCTGTGTGCGGCTGCTTGGCCATGGAAGCTCCCGACGAACAGTTCTTGTGCTGACGTTGCTTCCAGAGGCAGTTTGGAACTCGGTAGTGAGTGTTGCAACCGTGGACAGACGATTTTTGTACGTTATGCGCTTCAGCACTCGGTGGTCCCGTTCTATGAGCTTGTGTGGCCCACCACTTTGTGGCTGAGCCGTTGACGTTTCCACTTCACAATAACAGCACTTGCTGTTAACCGGGGCAGCTCTAACACTGCAGAAATTTGACAAACTGACTTGTGCGACATTGAAAGTCACTGAACTCTTCATTAAGGCCAGTCTACTGCCAATGTTTGTCTATGGAGATTGTTTGGCTGTATGCTCAATTTTATACACTGGTCAGCAACGGGTGTGGCCGAAATAGCCGAATTCACTCATTTGAAGGGGTGTCCACATACTTTTGTGTATATATAGTGTATGTTTTCCTGGATATCTTTTAGCTGTTCTTTACTCTCGTTTGCTTCGTGTCGCTGCGCCGCTTTACCAAACTGATAGGTATGCTGTTGTTCATAACTGACCGCTCGCTCTCTCCCAGTTGCTTGGGTATATATTGATCTATCAATTTTAGAGGCTTAATTTAAACTGTTGTCTGGCTTCTACATTTAATCACAGTTTTGCATGTAAAAACTTGACCTACTCATTCCTCAAACATCCTATCGGTACACGCATGCTCTCGCATTTCTATAGCTTCCTAAATAAAAATTATAATGGTGGGGAAGTGCCAAGATGGAGGCGCCGTGGCGTCAAATCAGCGCCCCGTCAGTCATCTAGTGAATACATAAATCATTGGTGGGAACTGATCCAAGTTCCTCACTTAAGAGGAGTGTGTGCTGGGAGACAGGCCTGCTGTCTCACAGCCAGCCACTGCAGTAAGCTGTAGAGAGAGCTGCTCAGACAAACTGACTCCAGATCAGATGGCTGGGTACTGCAGTAAGCTGTACAGTACGTCTCCTCAAAGAAACTGACTCCAGATAAGCCTCCACAAGCTCAAACACATAACCATTGTGTTTCAAGTGAAGGAGTGAATAAAATGAGTAGGAATATAGCACTGTTGTAATTGCAGATACAGATCAACAATAAACAAGGATTTGAAAAGGAGAACGGGGCCCATTATATAACAGCAGCATTATGTAATAGGCTTAAGTTGTGTACGTGTGTCTGTGCCAATATCTGTGTGTCGGTTTGCCTTTGTGTGTGTGTGTCTTTTGCGCAGATGTGTGTTGATTATTCTTACTTATGCGCATGTGCGGATTTGTATCTGTGTGTGTGAGATAAGACGACGTTCAGTGAGACAGATAGATTGCAATCAGCTGATGTTATGTAAGCTCTTGTTGCTGAAAAACATAGTTTAAAAAGGTGCTGAGAGTGCTTTTACTAAAAGCATACAGTCCACAGACTAACCTTTGAGCTGTGGGCTAATATAAACAATCCCAGCCTACCTATGACATAACAAGTCTTTCCCAAAATAACCCCACAGTGTAAAAATTTACTTGGGCACAATCCCCTGCCAAAATAATAACAGTCTACAGTATATTAGGGTGAGTCAGGGGTTCAGTACTGCTTCACTGAACCATTCTGACACCTCACTTAGTCTCACACTACAGACTACACCACTCGCAGTGGCTCTCCGGTGGTTGGCTCTCGCCATATCGCTGTGAAGCTTTTCCACCAGGCACACAACAGAACATGGACAAACCACACAACTCAGCATGATAGTGACTAGGGGAACAACCATTTTAGGCTTGAGAGGAGTTGTGTATGGTTTGAGAGGAGTTGTGTATGGTTTGAGAGGAGTTGTGTATGGTTTGAGAGGAGTTGTGTATGGTTTGAGAGGAGTTGTGTATGATTTGAGAGGAGTTGTGTATGGCTTCTCCTGCCTGCAGCACTGAGTCTCTAGTGGAGGAATCTACACTGCAACAGAGAGAGAAAGAGAGAGTGTGTGTGTATATGAAAGAGAGAGAATCAGAGAGGCACAGACCGATAAAGGAGAGTTATAGGGACACACACTCACACACTCTTAACCTGCTCAGAGGGATGACTAAATAATGAACCATAATGAAACTCCAGAGTATGCTTCGGGTATAGTCAGGTACAAGTGCCCTCTGTAGGGCTTTTGTTTATTGGTTAGTGCTATTTGGAATCATTGGGATGTCCCTACCCTAAACATAAGACTTACCTAACCCTAACCTTACCCTTTTACATTTCAACTTCAATGGGGTGACATCAAAGTTGGGACATCCCAAGGATACCGTTTTGACTTTTCCTTTGTCTATTTGGCTAGTCACTGACATAGCACCACCCATAAGGGTACACGCTCACACCTCACCTGAGGAAGCATTCTTTTTTTGACCAATCCACTTCCATAATCAACCCTAGTGGCCTATAGTCCACTACACTGCTATCAAATTAAGAAAAGCAAGCAGCACATGATTGTGTTAATCACTGTCTTGAGAAAGAGCCCCAAGGTTGTTCAATTCACCCATCTCTGCTGGAGACTGTACTAAATGGGCTGCCTTCCACTTGACTCACCTAGGTAAAAACTGACTGACTCAGAGGTAGTGTGTGCGTGCACGCGTGTCTGTGTGAGTGAGTGAGTGAGAGACTATGCGTGTGTGATGTATAGGACCCCCACACAGGGACACGCTGACCTTTGGCTTCTATAGATCATGAGTTCAGAGGCCCCTCGATGCTCGTCTTCCTCTATCCTGTTGCACCCAACGGCGACGTTGCTAAGGAGTGTGTGTCTGTGTGTGAGAGTGTTTGTGGGAGAAAGGGACGGGAGAGCACGTGCCATGCAAGGCTGATCCATTAGCAGGCCACTTGAGATGGGTTATGTAACACAGCTGTGGCTGCAGTACACCTGCTGGTTCTGTGCTCACTGTGATAAATCACACACACAAAATTCAGAAAGTATTCAGACCCCTTCACTTTTCCACATTTTGTTAGGTTATGGCCTTATTCTAAAATTAATTAAACCGTTTTTTCCCCCTTATCAATCTACACACAATACCCGCTAATGAGAAAGCAAAAACAGGTTTTTATACATTTTTGAAAAAAATAAAACTGAAATATCACATTTACATAAGTTTTCAGACCCTTTACTCAGTACTTTGTTGAAGCACCTTTGGCAGCGATTACAGCCTCGAGTCTTCTTGGGTATGACGCTACAAGCTTGGCATACCTGTATTTGTGGAGTTTCTCCCATTCTTCTCTGCAGATCCTCTCAAGCTCTGTCAGTTTGGATGGGGAGT
This sequence comes from Salvelinus alpinus, assembly GCF_045679555.1. Lineage (NCBI taxonomy): Eukaryota > Metazoa > Chordata > Actinopteri > Salmoniformes > Salmonidae > Salvelinus > Salvelinus alpinus. The sequence continues at coordinate 23,156,284 of NC_092094.1, read as the reverse complement.
GTTGCTGCACAGCTATTTTCAGGTCTCTCCAGAAATGTTCGATCGGGTTCAAGTCTGGGCTCTGGCTGGGCCACTCAAGGACATTCAGAGATTTGTCCCGAAGCCAATCCTGCATTGTCTTGGCTGTGTGCTTAGGGGCGTTGTCTTGTTGGAAGGTGAATCTAAGCACTCTGTAGCAGGTTTTCATCAAGGATCTCTCTGTACTTTGCTCTGTTCATCTTTCCCTCAACCCTGACTACTCTCCCAGTCCCTGCCACTGAAAAACATCCCCACAGCATGATGCTGCCACCACCATGCTTCACCGTAGGGATATTACCAGGTTTCCTCCAGACGTGACGCTTTGCATTCAGACCAAAGAGTTCAATCTTGGTTTCATCAGACCAGAGAATCTTGTTTCTCGTGGTCTGAGAGTCCTTTAGGTGCCTTTTGGCAAACTCCAAGCGGGCTGTCATGTACCTTTTACTGAGGAGTGGCTTCTGTCTAGCCACTCTACCATAAAGGCCTGATTGGTGGAGTGCTGCAGAGATGGTTGTCCTTCTGGAAGGTTCTCCCATTTCCACAGATGAACTCTGGAGCTCTGTCAGAGTGACCATCGGGTTCTTGGTCACCTCCCAAGAACCCATTTAAGGAACCCATTTTCGCTTTGTCATTATGGGGTATTGTGTGTAGATTGATGAGGATTTTTTTTAAATGTAATACATTTTAGAATAAGGCTGTAATGTAACAAAATGTGGAAAAAGTCTAAGGGTCTGAATACTTTCCCGAATGCACGCACGCACGCACGCACGTACGTAACAGGATTCTGCCAATCACAGTGCTTATAGGCCCTACATAAAAAGATTCACCATGGCGTCACCATGCACTAGTACCTTGGACTGACTGGCCGTCAGAAGAGGACGCATCACTTGTATAAAACATGTTAAAATAGATTCAGTTGTCAATTATGTTATGCAAATCTGCATTGTTATACAATCATCCCTGATCTCCCATTATGTCGTAATGTAAATCACCACAATGATGTTTACATCCATTAACTCTTGGCAACCATCTAAAACAGCTTTAAATAACCCTTTACTTAAAGCATCCAGCTATAATGCTTTATAACATGTTATAATCATGTATGAGCTTTTATGTTTTATAACAAGGCATATCATATGTTAAGTATCTCTTTGTTTCAACATTTGAACAGATTCAAAAATCGCTGGTAGTATTCAGAATCATTTTGAGATGATTATAAGCAATTATGCGGGGGATATTCATGCTCATGACAAGCCTAACGATGCATCATAATACCTACCCAATACATAAACGCTCCTCTGTATGGCTTCTTTTCCAGACAGGTTGCAGCACTCATTACATACAGTGAGCTGATGCCTCCACCCTTTATATTACTATATCACACTACTACAACCCTAGAGGGGAGAAGGTCTGAGTATCACACTACTACAACCCTAGAGGGGAGATGGTCTGAGTATCACACTACTACAACCCTAGAAGGGAGAAGGTCTGAGTATCACACTACTACAACCCTAGAGGGGAGAAGGTCTGAGTATCACACTACTACAACCCTAAAGGGGAGAAGGTCTGAGTATCACACTACTACAACCCTAGAGGGGAGAAGGTCTGAGTATCACACTACTACAACCCTAGAGGGGAGAAGGTCTGAGTATCACACTACTACAACCCTAGAGGGGAGAAGGTCTGAGTATCACACTACTACAACCCTAGAGGGGAGAAGGTCTGAGTATCACACTACTACAACCCTAGAGGGGAGAAGGTCTGAGTATCACACTACTACAACCCTAGAGGGGAGAAGGTCTGGGTATCACACTACTACAACCCTAGAGGGGAGATGGTCTGAGTATCACACTACTACAACCCTAAAGGGGAGAAGGTCTGAGTATCACACTACTACAACCCTAGAGGGGAGAAGGTCTGAGTATCACACTACTACAACCCTAAAGGGGAGAAGGTCTGAGTATCACACTACTACAACCCTAGAGGGGAGAAGGTCTGAGTATCACACTACTACAACCCTAGAGGGGAGAAGGTCTGAGTATCACACTACTACAACCCTAGAGGGGAGAAGGTCTGAGTATAATAGTAACAGTCACTAGTTTCTGTGAAACCTGAGAGAAGTACTGCACTGTAGCTTTATAACCAAGTCTGAGAAGATAATTAAAAGGAGAGGAAGAGAGAAGAAAGGGAGACTGATGCTGGGCAGGGGGAAGGGGGGGGTGACTCTCAGTCACGTTTTGGGTGTTTTTTTCTCTCTTTTTTTGGCTGAGTCTGCTGCAGAGGCTGGGGGTTCACAGTCAGACTGGAACACCGTGTCTGGCTACTGAGGACAAAGATGAGGAGGAGAAACATACATTTTCAGACGCTATGGGTACTGCATACACATACACTGTCAGGACAAACGTAGTGTTTGTGTGTGCAAGGAGTGTGAATTTATCGTTCCAACACGGTTTTCACATTCAGCGTAGGGGCTCAAATATAAAATCCTGACTTATCATTGCATCACCAGTACCTTGGTGATAAAACACACGCACCCTTCTGTCATGCAACACAGACCCTGTGTATTGAGGTAAAGACATGTGTAGAGCATGGATGTAGCTAATTAACTACCCACCTTGATCATCTGGGCCACGTAGCTCTCGGGGCCAGTGTACTCCGTGGGGTCCTTCACCCTCACCAGAACCAGGAAGTACAGGTAGTGCCACATGTTGTGTTCCGACCTGATGTGCTCCTCAAATGACACTGTCTTGTTGTCAAACTTATCCCTCTCCAACCCTGAGAGAGGTGAAACAGTACTTATACACTCTGATAACAATTCACTTTACCGTTCCGTGTTCTTAACCATATTTTAGAGCCTCCATCCTGTCTTGTATATCTACAGCACATATGAATGTCTGATATCTACAGGCAGCAAGCACAATATAGCAAGTTCGATTTTTTTCTAACATTCCAAGACAGTCGAATGGGTATTGCTACCAAAGTTGCAAGATGCAAGAAATTTACTGTAGAATGACACTATTTACTGAGTTTTCATCATGATGATACAAAACCCCCCACAGTTTCACGCAGAAGGGTAACAAATAAAGCAACAGAACTGTACTATTTGTATTTCTCTGCTATGTACAGTTATGTAGTGCTATGTACTGTTATGTAGTGCTATATACTGTTATGTGGTGCTCTAGTGCTGTATGGTGCCATGTAGTTCTACATAGTGTTATGTAGTGCTATGTGGAGTTATGAAGTGCTATGTAGGGCTGTGTACCCACCACAGATGAAGCAGGTGGTCTTCAGTATCTCCTCCTTCCTCTGCTTCTCGCTCCTCAGGTCGGCGAACGTATCGATGATGACGCCGAAGATGAGGTTGAGGACGATGATGATGACAATAAAGAAGAACAGTAGGTCATACACCACACGGGCCGCAAACAGAGGATCCTGGTTAATGAGAGGACCAGTGAGAAACAATGAAAAAGTGATATTCATCAGCATCATCATCATACTCAGCATCATCATAATCAGCATCCCAATTAATACCATTATCATAATCATCATCATGAAAAAGATTTGGTCTTTTGCTTTCTATATTTTTTGTAAAACAAACAGTCAATCCACCCCCCCCATCCATCAATTACTGGCTGACTGGTTCATTGATCAACTGATTGATTGTACCAGGTCACTCACGTCTTTGGAAGGCTTCCTCAGCACGTCTCCTACTCCCCCTCCGTTCCTCAGGCCCTGGTTCAGCACCGTCACGATACACATCAGCAGAGTGTCACACACACGCTCCGTCCCATCGTTCTCCTCCACCATCACTGGACACAAAAATAGTGTACGAAACTAATGATAAATGTACACAACAAAGGTAGTAGTGTCCTAGATGTTCCTGACAATGAGTGACCTGTTTATAATTCAAAAACATTCTGACAAAATTCTAAAACTTTCACAGGTAGAAATCCCTTCACAATAGTAGATGTAGGACTTCAACACAGGATGAAAGAGTTTAAACAAAAGGAACACATGGGATGATGTGACCCCTCTACGTGACAGAAAAAAATTAAAGAGAGGGTGTATAGAAAAAAGCAAGGGAGAGATTGAGAGGGTGAAACATAGCCAGAGATGGAGGGATAGAAATAGCACGGAGAGAAGTGCGGGTTAGGACACGTGTAGAGGCCCCTGAAGTGCTTGTGATCCATGGACACACACTGGGCTGGAGAACAAAGATGAGTACGATGAGTCATCCCCTCTGCTTCTCCCTCTCCAGGATGCTGCTTTAACATCCTGCCTCTAACACCCTGTCTCAACACCCTTCCTCAACACCCTTCCTCAGCGTGGAACCTTCCAGAGGCTAACTGACTAGAGAGAGTAGCCAACACTTCACATTTACACAGCTCCCTGAACAGGTACACACCTAGAGGGCTACTGAACATGAAGAACTGAGAACTGACTGAACTAGCCTTGTTCTGATTAGGAACCACTGTTACAGGACATTGAGTTTGGGGATCCATGTGCCAAATGCTGTTAGATAAAACATTCATGATAAGGACAAGTGGTTGGCTGTTCATATCACATGGCCTCAAAAAAAAGAGAGATAGAGGTGATAGGTAGAATAGAAAGTGCTGAAAGGGCAGAGGGCCGGATTCAAACCCATGTTCGCTACAGTACATTGTACATATGCTCCAGAGGCAGCGGCTATGGACCACTAGACCTGCCCAGACCTGACCACACACAGCTTCTTTAGTTGGCTAAACGGAATTGACATGGAGAGTTCTAAAGCCTGCTGCATTGTCAATTATACACAGAGGAAAATGATAATGAGACAAGGGGAGAATACCTTTTAAGGGGGTCATTTTAGAGACTTAGTTGGTGATAATAACTTACTGGTGACAGACGTGGGTAAGTAGTCTGGACAGCCGTCTTTCAAACACTTGTCGGAGGGAGCTCGGCCATCTTTTAGTGTTTCCAGTTTCCCTAAAAGCAGGAAAAAAGAAAGTCCAACTGAAAACAAAACAATAGGACAATATACAGAAATGATTTTGCGAAGGTTACTAGAGAAGAGACGCTTGAAGGTTCTCATCAATATTTCATAATCTATAAACGTTATTAAAAAGGTCGCAGCAAAACAAGGAGCAGACATGCCCCTTTTGTCATGGAGGATAGATATGTTATCTATTCATAACCAGTCATGATAGACTCAACATTAATCACATTAGCAGTAGTTGCGTATCCAGCACATAACAGCAGATGCAGGCCGGTGGCTATGTGTGTTTGAAAATACTGACATTTCAACAGGCCCTTCATATCCTTTTCAACAGTTGTTGACTGTGATAATGAGAGACAGGCAGAGTCAAGAGGTCCACACCTGGGCTGGAGAGTCACGACCAGGGACCCTTGAGACCATAACAGGGAGTAGGGAAGCTGGGGAGATGGGGCAGGGTGCTCCCCCCTCCTCATCACTACTAAAACATAACGTTGTCACAACATTATAAATAGGTTGTGAGAAGGCTGGTTATGACATTGACCACGTTTACATGCGCAAAGTAGTCCGGATAGTAGCTCATAACCCAATTAAGGGTCTTATTTGGGATAAGCTGTTTACATGCACCTTTGATATCCTGCTCACGAGTATCCCTGTCTCCAGAAATAAACAGAATATTCCTAATTGAAGTTCATATGGGTTAAATGGAATAGTAACTTAAATGTGGACACTGACTGTGGGCCTATAACATCTCACATGTAAAATAATATAATATTAACTCCTGCAGAATTATGCATTTCTTGCAGTGAAATTATCTTGGGAACAGGAGTGGAGAAATATTATTTATTTCATTGAACATCTCGAGAAAATGTGAATGCACGTGTAAAGTGTTATCTTTGACATTTGGCAAGCAGACAGTATTTTAACCACATATAATATGCACCCAAAACCAACTGAAGACTTTTAATTTCCTTAAAACCGGTCAAACTGATGACATTTGGACATTTTGCACAGGAACAATCTTTCCACTGTTTTGGAGTTATTGTGTGTTACTCCCCATTCCCTAAACGAAACAGACAACTTTACCGTTGTTAACTAGATTACTAATGTATTCATTTTATCAATATAAGACATTATTCTGGTGAACACTATTTTATTTAGTCTTCTAGGGCAAAAAGTTATGACAGATACATGCAACTTCTCTTCTAACTATAGTTGACAAAGAAATGGCCTACCAAATGTCGGAAATGAAAAGCAGAAACGTATCTAAATTAGGGGTGAAAGTAGCCTTAGCCAGTAGTCTATAATGTCCAGTACGGAGTATCAGCAAAACAAATTATTATGGTGGATGGAACTGTGCAGGTAGCCTACTTTTTAAAGTGATGTTTGACAATCAGATGAAAACATCACACAATGGGATGCGTAAAACAGTCTGCAATAAACAACATTAAATGGGATAAGAGGTTTACATGCCACAGTATTCCATCGAAGATAAGAATATCCCAGGCATTTTATGCAGGTTTCTCATAACCGGGATACAAACTTTTTCGGGTGATTGTGAACGGCATATGATGTTTATATAAGTCAACTCGAGAATTGAGTATAGCGAATAATAATGAGATATTGGTGTGCATGTAAACGTAGCGACTTGTGAGAACGTCTCAAATTGACTGATCACATATAGTGACAACTTTGTGACAACCAATTCTGTCTAATAGGGTCCATGCCTGGAGGTCGTTTTCTCGTAAGAGATTCTAGTATATACCCATCTCACAACCCTCTCTCTTCGCTGCTTCAGATGGTCCCAAACATATATTTTCTTTTCAGGCACATTTCAATAAACCCAAATAATTTCACCATCAAACAGTTTGTCCCAAGCTTCACCTATGGCCAATGGACTGTGTGGTATAACACTCACATAAAGAGGTAATATGCATTATAAACCTTGATAAACGGACAAACACGATTTGAGAAAATGAACTGCAACTTAAAGAGCTCTGTTGACTGTCTTTTAGCTAGGTCTTTTTCATTTGTCAAAAATTGCACTAAGAATTGCAGTGCCCTCAGACAGCTCAGCCCACAGACAGACACACCCCCACCCCCCAGCCGTGCTGCACAGACAGAGACACAGACACACCCCCACCCCCCAGCCGTGCTGCACAGACAGAGACAGAGACACACCCCCACCCCCACCCCCCAGCCGTGCTGCACAGACAGAGACACAGACACACCCCCACCCCCCAGCCGTGCTGCACAGACAGAGACACAGACACACCCCCACCCCCCAGCCGTGCTGCACAGACAGAGACACAGACACACCCCCACCCCCCAGCCGTGCTGCACAGACAGAGACACAGACACACCCCCACCCCCCAGCCGTGCTGCACAGACAGAGACACAGACACACCCCCACCCCCCAGCCGTGCTGCACAGACAGAGACACAGACACACCCACACCCCCCAGCCGTGCTGCACAGACAGAGACACAGACACACCCCCACCCCAGCCGGTTACATAAGAGAGTGCTGCGCTGCACAGCCACTGCTCCAGATTATGCAACAGGTGCACATGTGCTGGCAGGTTCTCTCCCTCTGACTGCCCGAGCGCTGTGCTAGAGCACGTACACACGCCCACACAGACACACTCTCGCATGCATGCACTCATGCTCTGGAAAGCTCTCACACACACATAGCCAAATTGGGAACTGAGCAAAGGCATAGGCTATTCTTTCTCCATGTAAAGATGTATTAACGTACAGCGCCTTCAGAAAGTATTCTTACCCCTTGATCTACTCCACATTTTTTTCTGTTACAGACTGAATATGATGATTATTATTTTTTAATTTAGCCCCCCCCCAAAAAAAATACAGTGGTGGAAAAATAACCCAAACGGAGCGTTTGAGTTTAGTGAGTGCACCAGATCAGAGGCAGAAGGGATGACCAGGGACGTTCTCTTGATAAGTGTGTGAATTATACAATTTTCCTGTCCTGCTAAGCATTCAAAATGTAACGAGTCATTTTGGGTGTCAGGGAAAATATATGGAGTAAAAATGATTTTCTTTAGGAATGTAGTGGAGTAAAAGTAAAAGTTGTCAAAAATACAAATAGTAAAGTAAAGATCTCCCTTAAAACTACTTAAGTAAAAATACTTTAAAGTATTCATACCCGAGTCAATATCACCTCTGGAAATGATTACAGCTGTAAGTCTTTCTGGGTAAGTCTTTAAGAGCTTTGCACACCTGGATAGCACAATATTTGCACATTATATATATTTTTATTCTTCAATCTCTGTCAAGTCGGTTGTTGATCATTGCTAGACAGCCATTTTGAAGTCGCCATAGATTTATTAACCAATTTAAATTAATTGTCACCACTGGTAAATCCACAATAATTGAGAATTTCAATAAGCATTTTTCTACCGCTGGCCATGTTTTCCACCTGGCTACCCCTACCCCGGTCAACAGCTCTGCACCCCCCACAGCAACTTGCCCAAGCCTCCACCATCTCTCCTTCACCCAAATACAGATAGCTGATGTTCTGAAAGAGCTGCAAAATCTGGACCCCTACAAATCAGCTGGGCTAGACAATCTGAACCCTCTCTATATAGAATAACTATCTTCAAAGTAATGACTCGGGACGTCGGGTTTGATATGAAAGCTTCTTTTAGTAATAATTCTTGATCACGTTACATTTAACAACTTTAGATTCTACAAAGCAATGCTAAGATGCTAGCGCAAAGGAGCCAAACGTAATCACCTCTTAATTGCACTTAACTAGCGCGTTCCCTCTCTACTTCCTGTCGCAAGGCATTCTGGAACTTGCAGTCAAAAGCGTAATTCAATACTAACCAATACAATTACATATGTAAATAACTGTAAAGAAATATCTTTAGATACAGCTCAATGAATTAACTTAAACATTAACTCTGTAACACATTAAAGTTACAACATCCTCCCCCCCCGATGAACAACTGTGTTCATCTAGATCTCTAGGCAGTATATCAACTGAATAGGTCTCCTCAACAAAGTCCCTGAAACAGTACGAACTGAACATGATCTAACTAGGCCATCTCGGCCTGGAAACAGTTCCTCAATCTTTCCTAGTTTCCAGGTTTGTCTGGGTGTGTTATCTTCTCCAATGAGTACAACGTCACCCGCTTTCAGTGGGGTGGGCTGTGGTGTATCACAGCGGTGTGCTGACTTTAGATCCAGCAAGTAGTCTCTTCGCCAACTGTTCCAGAAACTGGTCACAAGTCTCTGCCTGTACTTCCATCTGCGTTTCATGTCCTCCTTGTTTAGCGTTGGGTGCTGAGTGTCAGCTGGAAATGGCTTTGGAGGCAAAGAGGTTAGTCGTTTACCCACCAGGAAGTGTGCTGGGGTCAGGGGTTGTGGTTCATCCACTTCATTGTGCACGAAGGTCAGAGGCCTAGAATTTAGAATAGCTTCAACCTCTGTCAGGACTGTGCACATCTCTTCAAAGTTGAGTGAAGCTCTCCCAAGAACCTTTCGCAGGCATGTTTTCACTGACCTGACAAGTCTTTCCCAGAATCCGCCCCACCAGGCTGCTCGCTCGGCGATGAACCTCCAGGTGATGCCCCTTTCTGAGAAGAAAGCCAAGAGTTGGGGCTCTTCGATTGCCTTCCACAGCTCTTTCAAGTCCTGATCAGCTCTCTTGAACGTTTTTGCATTGTCTGAGTAGATTACCTTGCATAATCCTCTCCTTGAGATTAATCTTTTTAGAGCTAAAAGGAATTTCTCTGTTGACTGATCTGAGACCAGTTCCAAATGCACTGCTCTGGTTACAGCACAAGTGAACAGTGCAATGTATGACTTCTTCACAGACCCATTTTCTTTCACATAGAGCGGTCCTGCAAAATCCACACCTGTGACTTCAAATGGTGGCGATTCCGTTATTCTGTCTTTTGGTAAAGGCGCAGTGACCTGCTGTCCGGCCCTTGCCTTGAATCTTTTACACACTATACATCTTGCCACTGTACTCTTGACTAGCTGCCTAGCACGCAAGATCCAGTATCGCTCCCTGATTTGTACTAGAGTGTCTCTTGCTCCAGAATGCATCACCTGCTCATGGTGGTACTGTATCAGCATTTCTGAGTATCTGTACTTGTTGGGCAGAACCCATGGGTGCTGCTCTCTGAATGTGAAGCTGGACTGTTGCAGTCTTCCTCCTACACTGAGTAGTTCGTGTTCGTCCAGGAACGGTTTCAGTTCTCTGATTTTACAGTCATTGTTTAGGCTTTTTCCTGCCTTCAGTATTTTGATCTCCTGTCCAAAACTCTGTTGTTGTGTTACCTTAATCCAGTACTTTTCTGCATCGAACAGTTCGTCAGCAGTCAGTTCACCTTGTATCTTTATGGTTGTACGAGCATTGGCTATGAATCTCTTTATCCAGGCGGTGACTCTGAACACTCTTTTCAGTTTGCTGTACCTTTCAAGCTCCAACACAGGTTCAGGGATGTCTGTGCTGTTTGCTGCGAGTTGTACAGAAACCTGGCAGCTGGACTTGAGTTCTATATTCACCTCTTCCGGAACCTTGTTATCATCAGTCTCTTCGGACTGATTGGGTGATATCAGAATTCTGGGTCCATTCCACCATAGCTCGCTCTGTATCAAGTTTCGAACAGTTTGTCCTCTTGTAGGGAGGTCAGCTGGATTAGTTTTCCCTTCAATATGTGACCATGACTCTGAATTGGTCAAGGACTGGATCTCCGTCACTCTGTTCGCAACAAACTGTTTCCATTTCTGAGCTGAGCTGCAAATCCAATGCAGCACGATCATCGAGTCTGTCCACATTTTGATCTGTTTTTCTTCCATTTTCAGTGTGGTCATCAAGTTGTTTGCTAGTCTCGCTCCAATCACAGCTCCCATGAGCTCCAGGCGTGGCAGCGTCATTTTCTTGAGTGGGGCTACCCTGGACTTGGATGCGACTAGACTTGTTGTTTCCCTGTCTTGTGATTCACCTTGCAAGTAAGCTACTGCACTGTAAGCCCTTTCACTTGCATCACAGAACACGTGTAGTTTCAGGGTGTGGCTATTATGTGGCCGCATGTCTGTTCTGTACCACCTTGGTATGGTGAGCTGGTGTAACTGGGGTAGTTCTGAACACCACTGTTGCCATTCTCGTGTCAGATCAGGTGGTAATTCTTCGTCCCAGCTGAGTCCCCTCTCCCACATTTCCTGGAACATGCACTTGATCCTGATGGTGAAGGGTGTCAGGAAACCAAGAGGGTCGAAGATACGTGCAGACGACTGCAGAACACTTCTCTTTGTGTTTTCCTTTTGCTTTAGAATGCTCAGTAGCGGCCTGAGGTCAAACACAAAGTCATCTGTTTCCGGTCTCCATACTAAACCTAAAACCTTCAACACTAATTCTTGTGTTTCTAGCGTCAACGGGTGGTCAGTTGTCGTACTCTCCTCCCATTTTGTTTTCAATTCAGGAGAGTTGGTCATCCATTTGCAGAGGTCCATGCCTGCAATCGACAACATTCGCTTTGCAGTTGTTGTCACAAGGTAAGCCTCTTCAACATTGCGTGAACTTGCAATGAAATCATCTACATAGAGTGACTCTCTCAGTATCTCTACAACTTCTGGTTGTTCTGTTTCATATTGTTTCAGGTGCTTCCTGATTGTAGCTGCCAGCAAAAATGGACTTGGGGAAGCTCCAAATACCACTCTTTTCATCCTCAGCACACGCAGCTCCTCTTCATTTTCTCCCTTTGGTGGGCCTGTGAGCCATAGAAATCTCACGGCGTCTCTGTCTCTCTCTGCTAGGGATATCTGCAGGAAAGCTTTCTTGATGTCTGCCATGAATGCGATCTCATGTAGTCTGAACTTTATCAGAACGCTGAGCAGATCCGGATTCAGGTTCGGTCCTGTGAGTAGACAGTCATTGAGGGATGGACAGCCATCTTCATGGGACGAGGCATCAAACACCACTCTCAGTTTTGTTGTCACCTTATCTTCTCGGAGTACTGCATGGTGAGGTAAGTAGTATTTTACGTTGTCTGCACTTGATGCGTTGTCCTTGGGCACGTCCTCTGCCATATCCTGTTGTAAGTAGTCCTCTACCACTTCATTGTATCTGCTGTACAACGTCACATCCTTCTTCAGTCTTTTCTTCAGACCTTCAAACCGTTTCTTGGCGATTCTATAGTTGTCTTTGAGTTCTGGCATTTCTCGTTTCCATGGCAACTCCACGTGGTATCGCCCATCTTTGAAGGTGGTTGTTTCCTCGAACCTCTGTAGAGCCTCAGTTTCCTCTGGGTTCTGTGTTTTCTCGCTTATAATACCCAGAGACTCAAGCTCCCAGAATGCATGCAGTTGTTTGGAGACTAGTGTGTCTTCATCAAGTGGGATGAACATGCAAGTTGCCTCGGCGACACTTGACATGAACACGGGTCCCTGCACCGACCATCCAAAGGTGCTCTCTAAAGCAACCAGCGTCTCCGTCAGTCGCTCCACTCTGCCTGATACTATCTGCCAGTAGTAGTCTGCTCCTATCAGGACAGAGAGTTCAGGATCATTGTCATCTCCTGGAAAGTCTGCGAGCTGCAGTCCCTTTCTATTGAGCTCATGTCGAATCTGTTCACCAGGAACCTTCATCACAGCTGTGCACACTTGTGGGGTTTCAATTGCCTCTATCTCTATTCTCTGCTGTTTGTCCCAGACATTCTCCAAGATGACTTTCACTGTGTTGCGTTGGGACGTTGCTGGGGCAGAGGAGCCAAACGTGTGAAGAGTGAGTGCCTCTTGTCTGATTACTGGTAGCTTCAAGCCCTTCACAAGGTTTTCATGTATGAAGCTTCTCTGACTGCCTCCATCTAGTAAGCAACGAGCTATCTTCCTGCCCGATGGGCCTTCTACCCATGCCTTTGCCGTTTGTAGCAACACAGTGTTCTGTCCATCTGGTTTCATCTTCACTGAATGGGGAATAACTGAGGAAACAACAGCATCTGCAGAAACAGTAGGGGGTTGCACCTCACTCCTCTTACCGGTACACACAGCAATGTGATGTCTGCTTCCACATGTTGCACATGACACATCTTTGACTTTACAGAATTTTGCTATGTGTTTCTGTCCTAAACATACAAAGCATCTTCCCATTTTCTTCAGTTTCTCTTTGCGTGTAGCAATATTGTGGTCAGGGCAGTTTTCTGATTTGTGGTCTGCACTGTCACAGAATAGACAGTTTTGTTCCTTCTGGCTGGCTGTATGCAGTGCTGCAGCAGAGGGCATGTTGGGTCTTTTTGTTTTCATTTCATTGGAGAAGCATGACTTGTTCCATGGTTTGCTCTCTTTCTGTTGGTTGCATGATCTTGTCATTTGTAGCGCTCTCTCCCTGCTCTGAACCTCCTTCTGTAGGAAACTGACAATCTCAGACACTTTCCATTCATCATCTACTCCCCTCTGACGACTATAGTCAAGAGCTATGTCCTCTGGAATCATCTGCAGTAAGATTGGGCATAGTAGGCTTCCATAGGTTTCTGACACTACACCCAGTGATTCCAGGCTCCTAATCTGAATTTCACATTCATCATATAGCTGCCTCAATGCATTTAGATCAGAGGATTTCTTCACAGGAGTGAGATTCAGCAGCTTTGACATATGAGCACTAATCACAAGATCTTTCCTTCCAAATCTGCTCTTGAGTAGAGCGATTGCATCATCATAGTTACTGTCTGTTAACATCAGTCCTGCTACTGCCTTTGCAGCTGGTCCAGTGAGATATGTTTTCAGATAGGTAAACTTCTCTTTATTACACAGTGAATCATTGTTGTGAATAGCAGTCTCATACTGACTCCAAAACTCCTGCCACATACTGACATCTCCATAGAATTTCTCAATAATCAACTTTGGTAGCCTTACTGATTGTCTCTGTGATCTGTTTGAGTTAGCGTCACTCACCCGTGCTGGTAGTGGATTGAGATCCTGGTTTTTCTTTATCACTCGTTGTGCACGGCTCTTAAGCATGATAACGCGCTCTTTGTAATCCTCCGTGCATGCAATCTCTGCCTCCAATCCGTCCAATGGGGTTAACTGTTCAATTCCACCATCAAGTTCAAACAAACTGTTCTCCTTAGCTAACAGCAATTCCAACAATGTACTCAAGTGATCGGTATCCGGATTTGACTGGGATATTTCCACGTCAATCTGATTCAAAATCCGTGTTGTGGCACCTCGAATGGTACCCCGTGTAACAGTCCTGACCTGTTTTATGTTGTTTTTATGTGTTTTTGGTCAGGGCATGTGTTTTGGGTGGGCAGTCTATGTTATTCGTTTCTATGTTGGTTTTGGTTTGCCTGGTATGGCTCTTGATTAGAGGCAGGTGGTTTGCGTTTTCCTCTAATCAAGAGTCATATTTAGGTAGGGCATTCTCACTGTTTGTTTGTGGGTGATTGTCTCCAGTGATGTCTTCGTCATTGTCGATGTATTTTCACTTTCGGGGCTGTTTGGCTGTTCGTGTGTTTTGATGTAACGTTCCTGTTCATGAGTTTACGTTTGTCTAGGTAAGTTTATGTTCAGGTTCCGTTCGTTACGTTTTGTTATTTTGTAAGTTTTGAAAGTGTTTTTGTTTTGTTTAGTCGACGTCTTATTTGTAATAAAGATGGCTTATTTCCCTGACTCCGCATTTTGGTCAGAAGATCCTTCTCTCCTCACCTCATCTGAGGATGAGGAAAGCGACAGCCCTTACAGAATCACCCACCAACAAAATGTGACCAAGCGGTATGGGAATGCTCGACGGAGCAACAAGGACTTTTGGACTTGGGAGGAGATCCTGTCTGGTAGAGGACCCTGGGCGCAAACTGGAGAATATCGCTGCTCTCGTGAGAAGAGTGAGGCAGCCACAGCCCAGGAGCGGTGGTTTAAGGAGGCAGCTAGGAGACGTGGATGGAAGCCGGAGAATCAAGCTCGAAACCGGAATTATGAGGGGACACGTCTTGCACGGAAGCCCGAAAAGCCCGTGAGTAACTCCCAAAAATTTCTTGGGGGGGGGCTAAAGGGTAGTGGGCCAAGGGCAGGTAGGAGACCTGCGCCCACTTCCCAGGCTTACCGTGGAGAGCGGGAGTACGGGCAGGCGCCGTGTTACGCAGTAGAGCGCACGGTGTCTCCTGTACGAGTGCATAGCCCAGTGCGGGTTATTCCACCTCCCCGCACTGGTAGGGCTAGATTGAGTATTGAGCCAGGTGTCATGAGGCCGGCTCAACGCGTCTGGTCTCCAGTGCGTCTCCTCGGGCCGGCATACATGGCACCTGCCTTACGCATGGTTTCCCCGGTTCGCCTACATAGCCCGGTGCGGGTTATTCCACCTCCCCGCACTGGTCGGGCAACCGGGAGTATTCAACCAGGTAAGGTTGGGCAAGCTCAATGCTCAAGAGAGCCAGTACGCCTGCACGGTCCGGTATTTCCGGCGCCACCTCCCCGCCCCAGCCTAGTACCTACAGTGCCTACATTACGCACTAGGCTACCAGTGCATTTCCAGAGCCCTGTTCCTCCTCCACGCACTCTCCCTATAGTGCGTGTATCCAGTTCAGTGCCTCATGTTCCGGCCCCACGCACTAAGCCACCTGTGCGTCTCCTAAGTCCTGTACACACTGTCACTTCTCCCCGTACTAGTCCTGAGGTGCGTGCCCTCAGCCAGGTGCCACCAGTGCCGGTACCACGCACCAGGTATAGAGTACGCTTTGAGAGTTCAGTGTGCCCTGTCCCTGCTCCACGCACTAGTAGGAAGGTGCTTATCATTAGCCCGGTGCCTCCAGTTCCGGCACCACGCACCAGGTCTACAGTGCGCCGTATCCGGCCAGAGCCATCCGTCTCCCCAGCGCCATCTGAGCCATCCGTCTCCCCAGCGCCATCTGAGCCATCCGTCTCCCCAGCGCCATCTGAGCCATCCGTCTGCCAGGAGCCTGCAAAGCCGCCCGTCTGCCATGAGCCTGCAAAGCCGCCCGTCTGCCATGAGCCTACAGAGCCATCCGCCAGACAGGAGCCGCTAGAGCCGTCAGCCAGACAGGAGCCGCTAGAGCCGCCCGCCAGACAGGATCTGCCAGAGCCGCCCGCCAGACAGGATCTGCCAGAGCCGCCCGCCAGACAGGATCTGCCAGAGCCGCCAACCAGACAGGATCTGCCAGAGCCGCCAACCAGACAGGATCTGCCAGAGCCGCCAATCAGACAGGATCTGCCAGAGCCGCCAGCGAGCCATGAGCAGCCAGAGCCGTCAGTGAGCCATGAGCAGCCAGAGCCGTCAGTGAGCCATGAGCAGCCAGAGCCGTCAGTGAGCCATGAGCAGCCAGAGCCGTCAGTGAGCCATGAGCAGCCAGAGCCGTCAGAGCGCCATGAGCGTCGAGAGCCGTCAGCCTGCCATGAGCGTCGAGAGCCGTCAGCCTGCCATGAGCGTCGAGAGCCGTCAGCCTGCCATGAGCGTCGAGAGCCGTCAGCCTGCCATGAGCGTCGAGAGCCGTCAGCCTGCCATGAGCGTAGAGAGCCGTCAGTCTGCCATGAGCGTCGAGAGCCGTCAGCCTGCATGGACCTGCCAGAGCCGTCCAAACAGGACCTGCCAGAGTCCTTCAGCCGGGATCTGCCCCTTGTCCCGGTGTTGCCCCTTGTCCCGGTGTTGCCCCTTGTCCCGGTGCTGCCCCTTGTCCCGGTGCTTGTGCCCCTTGTCCCGGTGCTGCCCCTTGTCCCGGTGCTGCCCCTTGTCCCGGTGCTGCCCCTTATTCCGGTGCTGGTCCTTATCCTGGTGCTGCCCCTTGTCCCGGTGCTGCCCCTTGTCCCGGTGCTACCCCTTGTCCCGGTGCTGCCCCTTGTCCCGGTGCTAGCTGTTTATTTAGGGGAAGGTAGTGTTAAGGTGGTCATTAGAAGGGGTAGACAGAAGAGGGGAGTGACTATGGTGGTATGGGGACAGCGTCCTGAGCCGGAACCACCACCGTGGTCAACTGCCCACCCGGACCCTCCCCTGGACTTTGTGCTTGTGCGCCCGGCGTGCGCATCTTGAGGGGGGGGTACTGTAACAGTCCTGACCTGTTTTATGTTGTTTTTATGTGTTTTTGGTCAGGGCATGTGTTTTGGGTGGGCAGTCTATGTTATTCGTTTCTATGTTGGTTTTGGTTTGCCTGGTATGGCTCTTGATTAGAGGCAGGTGGTTTGCGTTTTCCTCTAATCAAGAGTCATATTTAGGTAGGGCATTCTCACTGTTTGTTTGTGGGTGATTGTCTCCAGTGATGTCTTCGTCGTTGTCGATGTATTTTCACTTTCGGGGCTGTTTGGCTGTTCGTGTGTTTTGATGTAACGTTCCTGTTCATGAGTTTACGTTTGTCTATGTAAGTTTATGTTCAGGTTCCGTTCGTTACGTTTTGTTATTTTGTAAGTTTTGAAAGTGTTTTTGTTTTGTTTAGTCGACGTCTTATTTGTAATAAAGATGGCTTATTTCCCTGACTCCGCATTTTGGTCAGAAGATCCTTCTCTCCTCACCTCATCTGAGGATGAGGAAAGCGACAGCCCTTACACCCCGCTTTCGTCTCATTCTTTCGGTTTCATTCCGACGTTCTTCCTCAGCCATTTCAGCCGCTTCTTCGTCGCAGCTCATATCCCGGGTTTCGGCACCAAAATATAGAATAACTATCTTCAAAGTAATGACTCGGGACGTCGGGTTTGATATGAAAGCTTCTTTTAGTAATAATTCTTGATCACGTTACATTTAACAACTTTAGATTCTACAAAGCAATGCTAAGATGCTAGCGCAAAGGAGCCAAACGTAATCACCTCTTAATTGCACTTAACTAGCGCGTTCCCTCTCTACTTCCTGTCGCAAGGCATTCTGGAACTTGCAGTCAAAAGCGTAATTCAATACTAACCAATACAATTACATATGTAAATAACTGTAAAGAAATATCTTTAGATACAGCTCAATGAATTAACTTAAACATTAACTCTGTAACACATTAAAGTTACAACACTCTAAAAGCATCTGCTGCAATTGTTGCAACCCCTATTACTAGCCTGTTCAACCTCTCTTTCGTATCATCTGGGATCCCCAAAGATTGGAACGCTGCCGCGGGTCATCCTCCTCTTCAAAAGGGGAGACACTCTAGACCCAAACTGTTACAGACCTATATCTATTCTACCCTGCCTTTCTAAGGTCTTCGAAAGCCAAGTTAAACAGATCACCGACCATTTCAAATCCCACCGTACCTTCTCCGCTATGCAATCAGGTTCCCGAGCTGGTCATGGGTGCACCTCAGCCACGCTCAAGGTCCTAAACGATATCATAAACGCCATCGATAAAAGACAAACCTGTGCGCAGCCGTATTCATCGACCTGGCCAAGGCTTTTGACTCTGTCAATCACCGCATTCTTATCGGCAGACTCAACAGCCTTGGTTTCTCAAATGACTGCCTCGCCTGGTTCACCAACTACTTCTCAGACAGAGTTCAGTGTGTCAAATCGGAGTGCAGGTTGTCCGGACCTCTGGCAGTCTCTATGGGAGTGCCACAGGGTTCAATTCTCGGGCTGACTCTTTTCTCTGTATACATCAATGTTGTTGCTCTTGCTGCTGGTGATTATCTGATCCACCTCTACGCAAACGACACTATTCTGTATATTTCTGGCCCTTCTTTGGACACTGTGTTAACTAACCTGGGGCGGCAGGTAGCCTAGTGGTTAGAGCGTTGGACTAGTAACCGAAAGGTTGCAAGAATGAATCCCCGAGCCGACAAGGTAAAAATCTGTCATTCTGCCCCTGAACAAGGCAGTTACCCACTGTTCCTAGGCTGTCATTGAAAATACGAATTTGTTCTTAACTGCCTAGCTAAATAAAGGTAAAATAAATAAAACCTCCAGAAGAGCTTCAACGCCATACAACTCTCCTTCCATGGCCTCCAACTGCTCTTAAATGCAAGTAAAACTAAATGCATGCTCCTCAACCGATCGCTGCCTGCACCTGCCCGCCCGTCTAGCATCACTACTCTGGACGGTTGTGACTTAGAATATGTGGACAACTACAAATACCTAGGTGTCTGGTTAGACTGTAAACTCTCCTTCCAGACTCACATTAAGCCCCATATACTACCCACCACTGCGATCTGTATGCTCTCGTTGGCTGGCCCTCGCAACATATTCTTCGCCAAACCCACTGGCTCCAGGTCATCTATAAGTCTATGCTAGGTAAAGCCCCGCCTTATCTCAGCTCACTAGTCACCATAGCAGCACCAACCCGTAGCACACGCTCCATCAAGTATATTTCCCTGGTCACCCCCAAAGCCAATTCCTCTTTTGGCCACCTTTCGTTCCAGTTCTCTGCTGCCAATGACTGGAACGAATTGCAAAAATCACTGAAGCTGGAGACTCATATCTCCCTCACTAACTTTAAGCATCAGCTGTCAGAGCAGCTTACATCATTGACCATTGCACCATCGTACCTCATCCCCATATTGTTATTGTTTTTCTCCTTTGCACCCCGTATTTCTAATTGCACAGTCAATCTTCTGCACATCTATCACTCCAGTGTTTAATTGCTAAATTGTAATTATTTCACCACTCTGGCCTATTTATTGCCTTACCTCCCTAATCTAACTACATTCATTTGCAAACACTGTATGTAGACTTTTCTATTGTGTTATTGACTCTACATTTGTTTATTCCATGTGTAACTCTGTGTTGTTGTTTGTGTCGCACTGCTTTGCTTTATCGTGGCCAGGTCACAGTTGTAAATGAGAACTTGTTCTCAACTGGCCCACCTGGTTAAATAAAGGTGAAATAAAAAATAAAAATAAAAAACAAAGTTCATTTCTTGGCAATTTTTTTGCAGTTTTATTGAAAACAGGATGTACATTTTGATGGCAATTTGCATATAGTCCAGAATGTTATGATGAGTGATTAGATGAATTACAATTAATTGCAAAGTTCCTCTTTACCATGCAAATTAACTGAATCCCCCCAAAATATTTCCACTGCATTTCAGCCCTGCCACAACAGGGCCCGCTGACATCATGTCAGTGATTCTCTCGTTAACACAGGTGTGAGTGTTGACGAGGACAAGGCTGGAGATCACTCTGTCATGCTGATTGAGTTCGAATAACAGACTGGAAGCTTCAAAAAGGAGGGTGGTGGAATCATTGTTCTTCCTCTGTCAACCATGGTTACCTGCAAGGAAACACGTGCCGTCATCATTGCTTTGCACATAAAGGGCTTCACAGGCAAGGATATTGCTGCCAGTAAGATTGCACCTAAATCAATTATTTATCGGATCATCAAGAACTTTCAAGGAGAGCGGTTCAATTGTTGGGAAGAAGGCTTCAGGGCGCCCAAGAAAGTCCAGCAAGCGCCAAGACCATCTCCTAAAGTTGATTCAGCTGTGGGATCGGGGCACCACCAGTAAAGAGCTTGCTCAGGAATGGCAGCATGCAGGTGTGAGTGCATCTGCACGCACAGTGAGGCGAAGACTTTTGGAGGATGGCCTGGTGTCAAGAAGGGCGGCAAAGAAGCCACTTCACTCCAGGAAAGACATCAGGGACAGACTGATATTCTGCAAAAGGTACAGGGATTGGACTGCTGAGGACTGGGGTAAAGTCATTTTCTCTGATGAATCCCCTTTCCGATTGTTTGGGGCATCCGGAAAAAAGCTTGTCCGGAGAAGACAAGGTGAGCGCTACCATCAGTCCTGTGTCATGCCAACAGTAAAGCATCCTGAGACCATTCATGTGTGCGGTTGCTTCTCAGCCAAGGGAGTGGGCTCACTCACAATTTTGCCTAAGAACACAGCCATGAATAAAGAATGGTACCAACACATCCTCCGAGTGCAACTTCTCCCAACCATCCAGGGACAGTTTGGTGACGAACAATGCCTTTTCCAGCATGATGGAGCACCTTGCCATGAGGCAAAATTTATAACTAAGTGGCTCGGGGAACAAAACATCGATATTTTGGGTCCATGGCCAGGAAACTCCCCAGACCTTAATCCCATTGAGAACTTGTGGTCAATCCTCAAGAGGCGGGTGGACAAAAGAAAACCCACAAATGCTGACAAACTCCAAGCATTGATTATGCAAGATTGGGCTGCCATCAGTCAAGATGTGGTCCAGAAGTTAATTGACATCATGCCAGGGCGGATTTCAGAGGTCTTGAAAAAGAAGGGTCAACACTGCAAAGATTGGCTCTTTGCATCAACTTCATGTAATTGTCAATAAAAGCCAATGACACTTACGAAATGCTTGTATAGTATTCCATAGTAACATCTGACAAAATATCTGAAGACACAGAGGCAGCAGACTTGTGAAAATTAATATTTGTTTAATTCTCAAAACTTTTGGCCACGACTGTATGTTTTGAAATATTTTTTTTTCTGTACAGAGCCTCCTTCTTTTCACTTTGTCATTTAGGTTAGTATTGTGGAGTAACTACAATGTTGTTGTCATGACGTTGGCCTGTGGGTGAGGTTTATGACACCACCAAAAATACCTTTCTCCCTTTCCTCTCTCTTGACTCTACTGTAGGACTCTTGAAAAGCCTTTGTTAAGCATAGAGAGTCTGGGAACATCAAAAGGTGGGGGGAAAGAAACCATATTTCGGTAATCCAACCAGCTGAAAATATGCGTTGGTACTAAATGAATATGATGCCACATCAGTTGGCGTCTGAGACATTATTACTGATGATAGGACGACATAAACTGTATCTTGGAAAGTCTACACATTATAGTTATCAGATTTACATGGAATTGTTGTGCAATTTAAATGTGAAACTATTTGTGAAAAGATTAAATGTAATTTAGCTTCTTAATGAGAGAATGGTTTGTCATAGAGTAAACTATGCTCAACTCAGTGGCCCTGCCCATGTGAACAGACATTGGTTATGAAACACGCCCTTCTCTCCCCTCCTATATAAAGCCCTTGACGAACATGTTTGTCAAGGGCTTTATGTTCGGAGGAAGAGAGGACGCCGGTCCCCACATTGAAAGGGCTGATAATAAGATAATAACCAAACGAAATTAGCATCGAATTTCAACGTGAGGATGACGATCAACACGCCGAAAGGATGAATTTCGACTATACCAGCCAGAATATAGCATGCGCTAAAAGTATGGCAACTTGGTATGAACTCTGAACTCTTATTTACTCCAGAAGTGATACCTCCTAGCCGTTGAGTTAGCAGCGGCCGCTGTAAACGTGGGCTAGGAAAGGACGGACGACGTATCCAGTCTACCACACAGCGACGATACTACAACGTATCCAGTTTACCACCAGAGACACTCTTCAAAGGACAAAGAAGATCTCTCTTGGGCAACACGGCCTTCCATCTACAACCAACCTATTGAAGCGCAGCTCAGAGTAAATATTTATTGCATTTTCCTTTTCCAAATGGGCAGTTATTTAGAATGCATAAGATTCTGTATTTACGATTGCATAGCTTCTCCCTTTGTTCTTCAGTCCTCCCGTGCTTTCATTCAAGCCAAACCCCCTCTCTTTGTGTAACCAGTCGTCATACAGGTTCCGTCATACAGGTTCCGTCCCCCAGGGACGTATTCTTGTAGGACATAATTAGTAATCAATGTATGATCCATTCTGTGTTTGTAATTCTGTGTGATTATTTAGGTATTTAGTAAATAAATAATTGAACCAAAGTTTGTATTGCGGATTCAACTTGTTAGCCAGGGTTCGTGAAGATTTCCAAGAATCTACAATGTTCAGATGAGACTGAAATAAGGTGATGATTAAATATTGACTGCTATTGAGGTAAAAGATTACCAGGTCTTTAAGAGTTTATTCGGAAGATAACAGCTCTATAAACATTCTTTCGTGGTGCCCCAACTTTCTAGTTAATTACATTTACATGATTAGCTTAATCAGGTAATATTACAGATAAATTATTTTATAGAATAGCATGTCATATCACTTATTCCGGCATAGCCAAACACACGACAGTGTTGACCCATCTTCAGTTTTCTCCTATCACAGCCATTAAACTCTGCAACTGTTTTAAATGCATCATTGGCCTCACGGCAAAATCGCTGAGCGGTTTCCTTCCTCTCTGGCAACAGAGTTAGGAAGGACACCTATATATTTTTTGTGACTGGGTGTGATGACATACCATTCAAAGTGTAATTAATAACTTCACCATGCTCAAAAGGTTATTCAATGTCTGCTTTTTAGTTTTTTAAATCTACCAATAGGTGCCCTTCTTTGCGAGGCATTGGAAAACCTCCCTAGTCTTTGTGGTTACAAATCGACTGAGGCACCTTACAGATAAGTGTAGTACGTGTACATGTAGGGTACGTGTACTTATAGTACGTGTAGGGTACAGAGATGAGGTAGTTATTTAAAAATGTTAAACACTATTATTGCACACAGAGTGAGTCCATGCAACTTATTGTTTGACTTATTAAAGCACATTTTGACCCCTGAACTTATTTAGGCTTGACTGAAAACGTTTCAGCTTTTCATTTTTCATTCATTTGTAAAATAAATCTACAAAAAATCTACAAACACAATTCCATTTAGAATATTATGGGGTGTTGTGTGTGTAGGCCAGTGACACACAATCTTGATTTAATCCATTTTAAATTCAGGCTATAACAAAATGTGACTAGTTTCAGGAAACTAGGCGTTTGTCACACTTCCCAGGAGAGGCATTTGAACATAAACATTTATTTTCATATCAAAATGAATTTTTTGGGCAGATATGCTTTCTGGAGGCGAAAGAAACACACCTCTATTTAGGCGAGGTGTTGGCTAGCGGAGTGGAACACGTGAAAAATAAAGGAGAGCCGCACACCCTAGGAGATCAGATGCAAAAATGTAATGTCCAACGTTTCGACATACATGCTGTCTTCATCAGGGTATAATGACAAACACTGCGGGGTGACTCGTTTATATAGTATCAAAAGACACACACAGGTGTCTGTAATCATGGCCGGGTGTGGCCTGATATCATTGGTTAATTCTCATATATTAAAACAGCATACAAAAAACAAATGGATAGAGCACGATCATAGATAAAATTTGGCTACACAGGCCAAACATTTACAATAGCAAAATCACAATAATCACAAGAATGGCTTCATATCAAAGTCTACGTTGAGACCGAAGGGAGCAAGGGTCTTTAAATTAAAGATCCAGGCAGCCTCTCGTTTTAACAATAAATTATCGAGGTCACCCCCTTTCCTAGTGACGTTAACATGTTTGATGCCAATATAACGTAGAGACAAAATCGAGTGGTTTGCTTCCAAACAGTTGCGGCCCACTTCCAAGTGGGCCGCAACTGGGTAAGTCGAGTTTTTGCACCTAATGGTGCTACGATGCTCCGAAATTCGTACTTTTAATTCACGCTTTGTTTCAATGTGACTAGTTTCAGGATACTAGGCGTATGTCGCACTTCATAGGAGAGGCATTTCAATGTAATTTTTTTTTTACCAAAATGCGTTTTTTGGCAGAAATGCCTTCTGGAACATGTGAACTTTCATATACCTTAATAAGAAACTTGTATGCCATCTGTAAATACGAATAAAATGGTTAAATTACGAGCCCAGTTGGTTTAGCCACGGAAAAAGACAGGAACCTTCCAGCTTGCCATCATTGGCTGAAACAATGGATGGGCTGGACATGCCGAAAAGATGAGTTCAGATTGGTCTGCCATGTAGCTAACTTGCTTCTGTCTATAACATGAGCTGCTCAGTATGTGTAGATAATCCTTTCTACCGCAGCTTTTTTGAAAGATATCATGAATAACTGCAAAAGTGCTGCCCTGAATTTAACAGGCGCTATTGACAAAGATCAGTAGGAAAAGGTTGTGATGGACTACTTACTGGAGGACGATGGTGCAATGCTGACTCTGACAATGAGGAAATCCCTGATTTTGGTAAAAACATCTTCACTGAACCAGATAGAGTCTTCTGATGACAGTGATGGGGAAGAAATGGCGATCAACAGTGTTGTTGTCACGAAGATGTTGACCGAGTTTTGAAATCAGTAGAATGCCCGGTGGAAGCAGAATATGATAGTTAAGGAGCTAGAGAAAAGTATGTTGTTTGATTGCAAATATGTGTAGGGAGTCAAAAAGAGAACACGTGACATCTGTGACAGAGAGGGAGACGTGTTCATCCATGTATACGGGTAAGAGTCTAGCTAGCTACACTTTCAGATATTATACATATCTAATTTGTCAGAAAATTATTTTCATTGCAAGTTAAAGTGTACCGTTTCGCTGGCTGGCTCGCAAGCTAACGTTACGTGTATGATCTGTTAAGTAATATTATTAGTATCACAGAAATCGATTGCATTACTAATTATACGGTCATCAGTACATGTCTAGACAACAGTGACCCATCCACTTAGCTAGAAGTCACCTCTTATTGGCCCAACTCTCTTAACTGCTAGGTTAAATAGTTGTACTTTTTTTTCTTATTTTTTCTTCATTAATCACATATCTGGCTTTCAGGTTTGTTTATAAAAAATACCCTTTTTGTTAGAAATTTGACCAGAAACATGCATAATGCACCTTCACTAATAACGTAGCAGGCATTATAGAAAATGAACACCGATCTCATAAACAATCTCTCAAGCACAAGCCCACGTGCTAATGAGTAGACTGCTGATATTTATATTTTAAGTTTAGTCAACTTGGATCTATTTGCTAGCTAACAAGGTAAAACAGTTGAATTGTTATGAACACACCATTCTGTCCTTCTCCAAATGTTTGAACAGCATGCTAGCCTGTCCACTTTGCTCAGAGGTTGAACTCAAGTGTCCTACCTTATTTCTCAGAATGAGAACGAGTTGGCAATTCTTTATATAATTGTTTAATACTTATTGCACGTTTATAAAACACAGACTAAACAGCCAGTATAACAATCTTTACTTGACTAAAATGCTGCTAGCGATACGTGGTAGCGTAACGTGCGCAACAAACTGGCCATTGTTTTTCCAGAATGAATGTTCATTGACACATCCATTTTAGTAGTGTCTGATCTGCTCAATTTGAGGAGTTGAAACATAAACATTGTATGGGTCGAAAGGTTAACTTCTCCTCTATTACAGTAAAATAATGTCTCCATGTGTTTCGGTGTCCATATGACCCATTCTGTTGGACCAAACCTCAAATGCAAATAGCGAAACCATTTGTCAGAGTGGGCTTGGGTGTGTATGTAAACCAGAGAAAGAGGAGAAGCAAGTGGTTTCACTCTTGCCAAAATCTGTCCAAATAAAAAAAGCCCAATGCTTTTAATATGTGCTTATTTTGAACCTACGCTTGTCACCTGCCTTCCCACCTTTGGGACAACAACTCCTATTGTTAGGGCAGAGACATAAGCATCTCGTCATTATATACATATATCTGGTGTAAATGGGAAGGTGCACACAGCACAGAAGGAGCGAACGAGACCAAAAAGACAACAAGCGGACATAACGCTCATAAAAATGAAAAATACAAAGAAACCTTGATTCTGCGATACAGGCATTTGGATTAACGTGCAAAAATCACGCAGCCCTACTACCCAGTGGGCAAAATGAATTGCACTGATGTCATTAGATAGTGGTCAGATTGTATACTGGCTGTATGAGGAAGTTCTTACAA
This sequence comes from Salvelinus alpinus, assembly GCF_045679555.1. Taxonomy (NCBI): domain Eukaryota; kingdom Metazoa; phylum Chordata; class Actinopteri; order Salmoniformes; family Salmonidae; genus Salvelinus; species Salvelinus alpinus. The sequence goes on along the minus strand of NC_092094.1, from coordinate 23,129,722 downwards.
TCGAGGGCCATAGAATTGGCCAGTCAGGTGTGGGTATTGAAGGGCAACGGTTAGGTGTGGGTGGGTGGGTGGCAGGACTAATGGGGAGACTATGTGACCACAGTCCAGTGTAAGAGGTGTTCGGGAGCAACATCAGAGATCATGTACCTTATACTGAGCAGTGACAATATCAGCGATCAGCAGGACAGGCTGAGGAAGGTGGGGTAGTGTGGGGGAGCAGGGGGGCGACAGAGCAGAGTAAATGGGCAAAGACCTAGGGTAGTAAAGGAGTTGAGGAACATTTGGTACTAGTACTAATTGAACTGGGGTAAAAGTGCAGAGACCTAGGGTAGGGTATAGAGGCAAAGGTAGTGAGTAGGGGGTGACTGTGGTTTCTAGTGCAGACACCTAGAATAGAGTACAGGGTTCTGGGCTGTAGACAAGGGGACGTCTATGGGTACTGACCTGGCAGACGTTGCACGTCCATGAGGAAGTCGTCCTTGAGGAAGAGGAAGCCCACGATGGAGAAGAGGTAGACCAGAATGAGGGCCAGCACAGCCGTAAGGACGATGGAGCGCCCATTACGTGTCACGCTCTTGATCACGTTCAGCAGGGTCTCCTCGCGGTTCAGCAGATCAAAAAGCTGAGGGGGACAGACACACAGTCAGACAAATGCAGACACAGGGACACACACGGGCACACACAGCTTTAGGAGAGCTGTAAAGGAACCAGACATCACATAGCTTCCGAACAGCAACAGCAAAAGTAGAGAGGATGTGGCTTTCTGCAAATGCAGCTGTGTCTGAAAAACCTGGTTCAAGTGGGGGAACAAGGAGACCATGAAGCTAAATGATGGAACCACACTATAACCACCTCCCGGGATCACATGGCACCAAGAAAGGTCCAGACTTAATCAAGATCACTGTTAAACGTCCATTTTATGTTTTCCGAATGATAACCAAGTACTTTCAAGTTAAATTAATCCAGTTCATTTAATGGATATTTAAAATGATAAATAAGCAATAATAATATAAAGTTCTTGTATTATTTTAAGTTAAATGGTGAAGTGTTGCAGAGATTGTTTCCACTAACCAGGAAGCTGTAGAAGAACTCATGGACGAAGAGGCCCAGCATACAGACGATGATGTAGCCCACGTGGTAGAGGAAGGGCATGTCCATGACCACCGCCTTGTAGCCCCGCGTGAACGTCCCCTGGTTGCCCACGAAGCTCACCAGGAACACTATCTTATTTAGGAGCTGGAGAGAGCAGAGGAAAGAGGACTGAAAGATGGCTTCAATAGAAGATGATGCTGAGATTACAAAACAGGAGTTGTTAGTATTACACTGTACATTTACTTAAAACAATTGTCTGTATTTGACTTTGCTGTACTTACATTGGCGGCCCCCAGTAGCAGCAGGGTCGGGCCCAGGCCCAGTGTGTAAATAGAGCGCAGTATGACAGAGACAAGGAAGGGCCGGACACTCCCTGGTTTGGGCAGGATGAAGAGCATGGCGGTGCACACCACCAACGCCACCCACAGCAGGATGGACACAAAGGGGGGCAGGATGCCTGGGCACGGAGTAAACAAACAACAAATACAGATGAAGAGATTCACACTGTTCAGAGATTTGCATTTGAAGCCTTTGGGTTCATGTATTATGCAACAGAGCAGAGTGCTTCATTATAGCCTGGTCCCAGATCTGTTTGTGCCGTATTGCCAGTTGGGGACAAGCCTATAGCTAAGTGGCAACTGCCAACTGGCAAGACCGCACAAACAAATCTGGGACCAGTCTAGCACTTGGCACAACACTCTAGGTTCTCTGCCTCTCGAGAGACAGTCACAACAGGCAACAGTGGGGAATGTCAAACAATGGCCCAAAGGGAAGACTGGTGATATCCAAACCACTGACCTCGTGCATCTCATAAACACTGTTGCCTTAGCACATGAACCAACATTTACTGTGATTATCACACACATGACCATGCAGAATTCGCCATACAAGATTGGGACTTTCCTTCTGTGCTTAACTTTTTTGCATCATGATCTACCTTTAGATTTCTCTATTACTATCATGAAATGAGAAGTCATGTTTCCAGCCACAATCCAGGCTTTAGCCTTTTTATTTTTATTTATTTTACCGTTATTTTACCAGGTAAGTTGACTGAGAACACGTTCTCATTTGCAGCAACGACCTGGGGAATAGTTACAGGGGAGAGGAGGGGGATGAATGAGCCAATTATAAACTGGGGATTATTAGGTGACCGTGATGGTTGAGGGCCAGATTGGGAATTTAGCCAGGACACCGGGGTTAACACCCCTACTCTTACGATAAGTGCCATGGGATCTTTAATGACCTCAGAGAGTCAGGACACCCGTTTAACGTCCCATCCGAAAGACGGCACCCTACACAGAGCAGTGTCCCCAATCACTGCCCTGGGGCATTGGGATCTTTGTTTAGACCAGAGGAAAGAGTGCCTCCTACTGGCCCTCCAACACCTTCACCTAAGATAAACAGCTTAACTCACTAGTGGATTCCAGAGCCACTTGGGACCCTTTGGGAATTACTGGGTCGTGCTCATTAGGCATCAAATGGAAGAAAACGGACCAAAAACAGGTAGGGACTAACTGAACATGTCCAATAAGAAACGCTTGCTTTCGTGTTTTTTTTGCTACAATGTGCCCTAAGGGACAGGTCGAAAAAAATGCACCCCCCTCCCCAACGTAAAAAATATTTTCACATGACCATTCTCTTGTACTGTAAACCCTGTAGCAACCCTGTGTTTATAAATGTGGATATCAACTTTACGACTTCAGCAGGGCTAACAGGCCAGAAGTTTGAGGATTTGCTGACCACCACGGACGAGCTCACTCTCCCTGCCTGTTTCATTACACTACGATCAGAGCCGGCTGCAGACAATGATCAGCTGGGGGGAAATCTGATTTACACAATTTGATGCTATATTACGCAAAAAGGCACGAGGAGCCCTTAGCTGTGGTATATTGGCCATATAACACAAACCCCAGAGGTGCCTTATTGCTATTATAAAATGGTTACCAACCAAAATAAATATTTTGTCATACCCGTGGTCTGATATACCACGGCTGTCAGCCAAATAAGCATTCAGGGTTCGAACCACCCAGATTATAATTATATACAAATATATGCAACAAATTTTCCACCAACAGGTTTCTGTGCCAATGCACCACACAAAACCAATAATCAACACAACTGCATACCGATTACCGACTTCGAGCGCTTATCATAATGGTTTGCGTTTTCAACAACACAATCAAGTAGCGAATATAAAAATATAAAAAAATGAAAATGCATCTCTCCCTACTCAGCATCGATGGTTTGGTTTGACAATCTCCAAATGTCATTACTATTTTTGGTGTTTCTCTTTTCATTTATCGAATGGCAGTTGCACAGTTTGAATGCTGGAATTATATTAGAGTGGAATGGATGAACATGTACAGACAGCCTACAGGAGACTTTTGAAGTAGTATAATCAGATTAAAATATTGTGACTAGTTGTGTTTATGCCACACACAAATGGTAATACATTTAAAAAGTTAAATGACAAATATTTAGGCTATATTGAAGCGTTAGGGTCTAGGTCGAGGAATGGCTGCTCGTGTTTAGCTTTCCTGAATAACTGGGCCTGCTGGGAGCATAGGCCTGTGGCCAGGGCGACTTGGGAGAATGATGATCGGCAACAGACAGCGCATCAGAAGTAAAAATACAGCCAGACTGGCCTGCTACTGTGCCTTTACGTAAACTGTTGAGAGTAGACCCACTACTGATCCAAATGGAATGAATGGAATCAAACATTCATATAACAGGGCTTTTGCGCCATTATTCAAATGACATTTTCACTGCAGTTTACAGCCTTGAGTAGAATTGTGATTACGAGAAAAAAACTATGCAATTATTCATTGGATTGTGGTGTTGTAGGCTAGTCTAGGTAGGATAATTTTATTGTCCCTAAAACAAGATCAATAGGGGAGCTTTTTGAGCTGCGTGTCTTCACTGTTCTTTCATGTGCAATGAAGCACCTGGCCTCCACTGCCTATCAGCTATTCCTCTATCTTGTAGATTTATATAGAAAATTGTGACTCGTTTCAGGAAACTAGGCGTAAGTCACGCTTCACTACTTCACAGGACAGTCATTTGAACGAAACCTTTTTTTATTTTTATTAAAATGTGTTTTTTGGCAGAATTGCCTTCTGGAACATGTGAACTTTCATGTGCCTTAATAACAAACTTGTGTGCCATCTGTAAATATGAATAAAATTGTTAAATTACGAGCCTAGTTGGTTTAGCCATGGAAAAAATACCGAAATCTTCCTGCAAGCCATGACTGGCTAAGATAATGAGTGGGCTGGACATGCCGATAGAGGAGTTCGGATTGGTCTGCCATGTAGCACGCTTCGGTTTATAATATGAGCTGGTCAGTATGTGTTGTTAATACTTTCTAACACAGCTTTTTTTTTTAAGATATCACGTAGTAGAACTGCATAAGTGTTGCTCTCCACTCTCTGAAGGACTGAGTTTTGAAATAGTGAAATTTGAGTATGATAGCTAAGGAGATGGAGAAAATTCTGGTGTTTGACTGCAAATATGCAGATGGAGTCGAAAAGAGAACACACAGAAGGCTTCGGATTACATTTTCAAACTATGGACAACCACGACATTCGTGACAGAGAGGGAGAAGCGTCCATCCACGTATACGGGTAAGAGAGTCTAGATAGATGGATAGTCTACATTTTCAGATATTTCACATTATTCATTTTGTCAGAAAGTAATTTTCATTTCAAGTAAAAGAGTACTGTTAACTAACTAGCTAAAGTTAATAGGCTGGCTAGCTAGCTAACGTTATGTGTATGATCTGTGTAGTAATATTATTCATATCTCAGAGCCATTTGGATTTCTAGTTTAAGCCTAATGTTAGCTAGCTAACATTGAACCTGTTTGGTTAGCTACCTTCAGATTCATGCAGGGTAGTAATGTTATGAGTTGGGATTATGGTTCATTGTTTAGCTAGCTAGCTACATGTCTAAACAAAAGACTGCACCATGCAAGTAACTATTTCAATAGAATGTTTATGTTGTCACTGCAACAACTTTCGATAGATATAGCTGGTAAATTCGCTCTAGAATAACTGACGAATTTACGAACGCTCAACACACGTTGAATATGGTTGGTGTCAGATAACTTTGGCAAAAAAAAGCATAATTACATTATTGCCAGCAGCACAGTTGCAGTCACCAACGTTCTGGATAACATTAAAACAGCCTAACCAGCTCTGTTAGAGCGAGTAAAATGGTCAGAGTGAGCTGTTCTCTCATTTGTGTCTGGAGGTAGCTAGACTGCTGTTGTTAGGTCAGAATGCTCGGATCAATCCTACTTTTCAGCCAGAGCGTTCAATGTGCGCTCTGAACGCTCAGAGAACGAAACGCTCTGAATTTTTCGAATGGCCAATCTGGCAACGCTCTGAGTTTACGAACACCCAGAGCACACTCAGCCACTCCAGATTAAATTTCCAAACACATCCGTAGTATAAACCAGCCTTGAAAAACTTTGGTTGTTTAGTACACAGCCTCACATGTGAATCCTTAAAGAGATGGGTGGGGCTAAAGCTTAAAAGGGTGTGAACGATGCTGAATGGGTGTAGCCAAAGAAGGGCTCTCCTCCAGTAGTAGTACCAAAACACTCAAGGGCTATTTTCTCAAAAGTGAGGTTACAAGTTTATTAACTCTCAAAGCAGAATTACTTTCTCATTGTTCCTCAACTGTAGTGTATGATATACAATTTTATAGCTGAGTCTCGTTTATCCAATGTAAAAAACACTATTTCCAATTTTGCTACATAAAGACCGAATCGAGCCGGTCGGTCACAATTGAATTATTTTATGTTTGGTATGATTAACCAATTACAGGTCTAGACACACAATCCAACTACCACTATTGTCACTATAAATAAAGAGCAGGATAGGCAGTCGACTGGTAGATTATATTGACCGGTGGTATAGTAAGCGTGCAGAAAAGCGTGGTGCATAAGGGAAGTACAAAAACACCTTGATAGGGGAGGCACATGCAAGCAGATGAGGACATTATATATTTCAAACTGTCCCTAATGAATAAGAACTTGCTGTAGGACATCACACCTTCATCTCCGTCATCTCCAAAGGGGTAGAAGAGAGCCACGGCCACGTTGACTAGAACGGCTAGGTAGAAAGAGATGCTTCCCCACAGAGAGATGTGCCGAGAGAACCAGAACAGAGCCAGGTTATCTATAGAGACACGGGACAACTGGTTAATGTCCCTGTATCACAATGTAGCCATTATTTCACCACCAGAATTGTTAATCAGTGAAATACTTTGTATCTTACTGCGTATCTTCTTCTGCCAGCGCATCTCATTATAGAGGTCGTCAAACTGCGTGAAGAAGTCGTTGACCTTGCTGCCCTGGTCATCCCTCTCGGTTGTAGTGAACACGCGCGTCTTGGACTCCTCTGTCAGGTACTCACAGATGTTGGGCACTGGAAACACTATCTGCTCCATGGTGCGGTCGTGACGCACAATCTGAGGAAAGAACATGATATGATACCCCTAAGACCAAGAACAAAAGTAGCTGTACTTTCAGGGGTATATCTAATATCTAATTGAAATGCATTCCAGGTGGCTACCTCATGAAGCTGGTTTAGACAATGCCAAAAGTGTGCAAAGCTGTCATCAAGGCAAAGGGTAGCAACTTTGAAGAAACTATGTGATTCCATGTGTTATTTCATTGTTTTGATGTCTTCACTAATATTCTACAATGTAGAAAATAGTAAAAATAAAGAAAAACCCTTGAATGAGTAGCTGTGTGCAAACTTTTGACTGGTACTGTATATTTAAACAATCAGGCCCGAGGAGGTGTGGAATATGGCCAATATACCACGGCTAAGGACTGCTCTTACGCACGGCGCAATGCAGTTTGCCTGGATACAGCCCATGGCCATATACCACAAACCCCAGAGCAAAAAAAAGTGCAGAAGAGGCCTGTAGCTTTCCATCGAGCAAAATTGGATGATTTGGTGTCATTACAACCAAAAACTGGTTGAAATAAAAATAATGACGTAATTTCAACCAGTTTTACCCAGTTTTTGCCACTGGGTTGAGATAATAGGATGATGTGATTGGATGAAGACTGTCTGGGTGAGGTCTACCTCTATCTGAGCGGTGTGGTTGGCATAGTAACCAAGGGCGTCGTCTCCCTCCGTGTCATCGTTCAGCAGCAGCCCCGCCGCTGGCGGCCTCAAGCTCTGCTGCAGGAACTTGCTGTGTCTGGCTAGCTGGAACACACAAAGTACAGCCAATCAGTCAACACTCAGTACTATTACAGCTCTGTCATCGATAATAAAATGTGGAATGGGTTTGTTACCCAATCCATTTCAACACCTAATTTGTTTGTAACCTCTAAACATTCACATTTTAGTCATTTAGCAGATGCTGAGGAGGGGGTGCGAGGGGGGGGGGGGGGGGGTGCTGTGGGATTATTTAAGATACTATTTGAAGAGGTAGGGTTTCAGATGTTTTTCGATGATGGGCAGGAGCTGGTTCCACCATTGGGGTGCCAGGACAGAAAAGAGCTTTGACTGGGCTGAGCAGAAGCTGCCCTCTCGTAGGTGTGGGAGGGCCAAGAGACCAGAGGTGGCAGAACGGAGTACTCAGGTTGGGGTGTAGGGTTTTAGCATAGCCTGTAATAAGTATATTGAGAGGATATGTATGTGTGTGTGTGTGTGTGTGTGTGTGTGTGTGTGTGTGTGTGTGTGTGTGTGTGTGTGTGTGTGTGTGTGTGTGTGTGTGTGTGTGTGACATGCACATGAGTGTGCATGGGCATGCTACTGCGGGAGAGTAACAGTCTGATTGTCAAGGATAGACACATGAGGTGTAGAGAGACAGTCCTTACAATGAAACAGACCAGATCATTGCCATTCAGTGAGGTATTCTGATGTCAATCACCAAGCAGAGACATCATTCCCCAAACCATCTGCTCAATACCAAGTCTGTTGATGACAATGTACTACTTTTCCTCTCTATCCAGTGATGAATGTCTGCCTGCCTATACCTCTTTCTGTGGTGATAACCATCATCAGAGGGAGACAAATGATGCACGTCAGCAGACTTTCTTCTTCCATCAGGTGAGATGGGGGTGATTCTCAGCTGACTATTTCAGACAGCACACAGCAAACTGGGAACATTCCCAGAACATAAGCTAAGATCCCCATTAAGTTCTAGATAGGGTTTTATCTAACATTAGGATGATATCTTGAAAACACACACATATGTACAGTGCAATCGGAAAGAATTCAGACCCCTTCGCTTTTTCCACATTTTGTAACAGCCTTATTCTAAAATGGAATGAATAAAATGTTTTTCCTCCTCAATCTACACACAATAACCCAAAATGACAAAGCGAAAACAGGTTTTTAGACATGTTTGCAAATGTGTTACAAAAAATAAAAAATAAAAAATATATATTTACATAAGTATTCAGACCCTTTGCTATGAGACTCGAAATTGAGCTCAGGTGCATCCTGTTTCCATTGATCATCCTTGCTGTTTCTACAACTTGATTGGAGTCCACCTGTGGTATATTCAATTGACTGAACATAACTTGGAAAGGCACCTGTCTATTTAAGGTCCCACAGTTAACAGTGCATGTCAGAGCAAAAACCAAGCCATGAGGTTAAAGGAATTGTTTGTAGAGCTCTGAGACAGGATTGTGTCGAGGCACAGATCTGGGGAAGGGTACCAAAACATTTCTGCAGCATTGAAGGTCCCCAATAACACAGTGGCCTCCACTCTTAAATGGAAGAAGTTTGGAACCACCAAGACTCTTCCTAGAGCTGGCCCGCCCAGCCAAACAGAGCAAACGGGGGAAAAGGGACTTGGTCAGGGAAGTGACCAAGAACCCAATGGTCACTCTGGCAGAGCTCCAGAGTTCCTCTCTAGAGATGGGAGAAACTTCCAGAAGGACAAACATCTCTGCAGCACTCCTTTATAGTACAGTGGCCAGACGGAAGCCAATCCTCAGTAAAAGGCACATGACAGGTCGCTTGGAGTTTGCTAAAAAGGCACCTTAAAGGATTCTCAGACCCTGAGAAACAAGTTTCTCTGGTCTGATGAAACCAAGATTGAACTCTTTGGCCTGAATGCCAAGCGTCACGTCTGGAGGAAACCTGGAAACATCATTAAGGTGAAGCATGGTAGTGGCAGCTTCAAGCTGTGGGGATGTTTTTCAGCGGCAGGGACTGGGAGACTAGTCATGGGTTGAGGGAAAGATGAACGGAGCAAAGTACAGAGAGATAGTTGATGAAAACCTGCTCCAGTGCACTCAAGACCTCAGACTGGGTTGAAGATTCACCTTCCAACAGGACAACGACGCTAAGCACACAGCCAAGACAACGCAGGAGTGACTTCGGGACAAGTCTCTGAATATCCTCGAGTGGCCCAGCCAGAGCAAGGACTTGAACCCGATTGAACATCTCTGGAGAGTCCTGAAAATAGGTGTGCAGTGATGCTCCCCATCCAACTTGACAGAGCTTGAGAGGATCTGCAGAGAAGTATGGGAGAAACTCCACAAATGCAGGCGTGCCAAGCTTGTAGCCTCTTACCCAATATTTCATTTTTATTTTAACGAGGCAGATCAGTTAAGAACAAATTCTTATTTACAATGATGGCCTACCGGGGAACAGTGAGTTAACTGCTTTGTTCAGGGGCAGAACGACAGATTTTTACCTTGTCATCTCGGGTATTCGATCCAGCAACCTTTCGGTTACTGGCCCAGCGCTCTAACCACCTGCCGCCCCAAGAAGACTCAAGGCTGTAATCGCTTCCGAATATGCTTCAACAAAGTACTGAGTAAAGTCTCTGAATACTTGTAATATTTTTGTTTTGTTTCTAACATTTCTAAAAACCTGTTTTTGTTTTGTCATTATGGGGTAATGTGTGTAACTTGAAACATTTTAGAATAAGGATGAAACATAACAAAATTTAGAAAAAGTAAATGGGTCTGAATACTTTCCAAATGCACTGTATTTATTTATCTATGTATGTACAGTACCAGTGGTTGAGAGAATGCTAAGTGTGTGCAAAGCTGTCATCAAGGCAAAGGGTGGCTACTTTGAATAATCTCAAATATAAAATATATGTTGATTTGTTTAACACTTTTTTGGTTAACACATGATTCCATGTGTTATTTCATAGTTTTGATGTATTCACTATTATTCTACAATGTAGAAAAAATTTTAAAAATAAAGAAAACCTTGAATGAGGTAGATGTGTCCAAATTTTTGACTAGTACTGTACATGCATACATGCATACAGTTGAAGTCAGAAGTTTACATACACTTAGGTTGGAGTCATTAAAACTCCTTTTTCTACAACTCCACACATTTCTTGTTAACAAACTATAGTTTTGGCAAGTCGGTTAGGACATCTACTTTGTGCATGACTCAAGCCATTTTTCCAACAATTGTTTACAGACAAATTATTTCACTTATAGTTCACTGTATCACAATTCCAGTAGGTCAGAAGTTTACATACACTTAGTTGACTGTGCCTTTAAACAGCTTGGAAAATTCCAGAAAATGATGGCATGGCTTTAGAAGCTTCTGATAGGCTAATTGACATTGTTTGAGTCAATTGGAGGTGTACCTGTGGATGTATTTCAAGGCCTACCTTCAAACTCAGTGCCTCTTTGCTTGACATCATGAGAAAATCAAAAGACATCAGACAAGACCTCAGGGAAAAAAATTGTAGACCACCACAAGTCTGGTTCATCCTTGGGAGCAATTTCCAAATGCCTGAAGGTACCACGTTCATCTGTACAAACAATAGTTCGCAAGAATAAACACCATGGGACCACGCATCGGTCTTACCGCTCAGGAAGGAGACGCGTTCTGTCTCCTAGAGATGAACGTACTTTGGTGCGGAAAGTGCAAATCAATCCCAGAACAACAGCAAAGGACCTTGTGAAGATGCTGGAGGAAACAGGTTCAAAAGTATCTTCATCCACAGTAAAATGAGTCCTATATCGACATAACCTGAAAGGCCGCACAGCAAGGAAGAAGCCACTGCTCTAAAACCGTCATAAAAAAGCCAGACTACAGTTTGCAACTGCACATGGGGACAAAGATTGTACTTTTTGGAGAAATGTCCTCTGGTCTGATGAAACAAAAGTAGAACTGTTTGGCCATAATGACCATCGTTATGTTTGGAGGAAAAAGGGGGAGGCTTGCAAGCCGAAGAACACCATCCCAACCGTGAAGCACAGGGGTGGCAGCATCATGTTATAGGGGTGCTTTGCTGCAGGAGGGACTGGTGCACTTCACAAAATAGATGGCATCATGAGGCAGGAAAATTATGTGGATATATTGAAGCAACATCTCAAGAAATCAGTCAGGGAGTTAAAGCTTGGTCACAAATGGGTCTTGCAAATGGACAATGACCCCAAGCATACTTCCAAAGTTGTAGCAAATTGGCTAAAAGACAACAAAGTCAAGGTATTGGAGTGGCCATCACAAAAGCCCTGACCTCAATCCTAGAGAGAATTTGTGGGCATAACTGAAAAAGCGTGTGCGAGCAAGGAAGCATACAAACCTGACTCAGTTACACCAGCTCTGTCAGGAGCAATGGGCCAAAATTCACCCAACTTATTGTGGGTGGGAAGCTCGTGGAAGGCTACCCGAAACGTTTGACCCAAGTTAAACAATTTAAAGGCAATGCTACCAAATACTAATTGAGTGCATGTAAACTTCTGACCCACTGGGAATGTGATGAAAGAAATATAAGCTGAAATAAATCATTCTCTCTACTATTATTCTGACATTTCACATTCTTAAAATAAAGTGGTGATCCTAACTGACCTAAGACAGGGAATTTTTACTAGGCTTAAATGTCAGGAATTGTGAAAAACTGAGTTTAAATGTATTTGGCTATGGTGTATGTAAACTTCCGACTTCAACTGTACACACTGGTGGGAAAAAAACAATTTAATCAATTTTGGAAAAAGCCAAGGCGTCTGAATACTATATACACACACAGGGCATTCGGAAAGTACTTTTTTTACATTGTGGGAACTTTCACATCACCAATTTTGGTTTGCTGGGCAGATGCTCAGAAGTGTGGTGACTTTTACTGATAAACATGAGCAATAGCTAAAAGGGAATGCTTGGGTTATGTGTGTTATGTGTGTGTATATGAATGCTTGATGCAGGTGTGTGGTATGTAATGTATGTTAATTTGCACATGTGGGGTTACATGATGGGGTTGAGTGTGTGTGTGCAAACTTCTGTATGTGCTCACGTGTGTTTGTGTTATTTTGGAAGTGCAAACAGCCAGCCCCAGAGAGCTCGGTGGTCATGATGAAACCAGTCCGTTGGTGGGACAGAAATACCCTGTCTGACACTCAGCTCTATTTTGGGTGAAAGAGAAGTGAAAACCCGCTAGACCTGGTCTGTCTGACTCAACACAGGAACCGTTTCTTCCATTGAAAGTTACATCCATTTTCACCTGCTGAAATCACATAAAACAAGCCTATATAAACACACCTACAGACATGAATCATTAGACTCACCTGGCGGTGGAGTAAGAGTGTGACACATAGGCGAATGATACAGTATGTGAATTACCGTCTTTTTCTGTACCACTGACTTTGCCTTTGTCATTGGGCCCTTATTAAAGTATTAATATGCAGGTGCACAAATTCTCTCCCACACACACACTCAATCATGCTTGTTATAACACACGTCATGGGGTTACCTGGTGGGCCAGGATGTAGATGTTGTGTCCTACGTCTTTTGGTTTGATCTGGTCTCCTATAGAGTTCTCCTCAGCTTCACTCTCCAGCCCCTGGGCATATGTCTCCTTCATCACATCCACCTGGAACACACACGTTGTCAGTAAGGTGTATATTTGTGTGTGTTAGTGTGTGTGTGGATTCACTTACCAGCTCCATGGGCCTCATCTTGTAAAGGATCTTCTCGGCGTTCTCGCTGTCATGGCGACTCTCCATGATTGCCAGCAGCAGCTTGGAGGCGTTGTTCTAGCACAGAGAGACCACGACACATGACCATCACATCCTAACCCACTCCACAATCTGTTACCCGGCGGAAACTGACTTCAAAATCAGTACTATACGAAGGCAGAGACCCACCTGTGTTGAGCCCCACCTGTTAAGCTAAAAAAATAAACATACACTCCCGTTCAAAAGTTTGGGGTCACTTAGAAATGTCCTTGTTTTTTTAAAGAAAAACACATTTTTTGTCCATTGAAATAACATAAAATTGAGCAGAAAAACTGTGTAGACATTGTTAATGTTGTAAATGACTATTGTAGCTAGAAACAGCTGATTTTTAATGGAATATCTACATAGGCGTACAGAGGTCCATTATCAGTAACCATCACTCCTGTGTTCCAATGGCACGTTGTGTTAGCTAATCCAAAAAAAGCTGCTAGCTTACTAGCTAAAGAGCCAAGAACTTGAGAGGAACGTATATCTTCCTCAACGAGGACTATCTTGAAGCTGTGCACCAGAAGAGGAAATAACTGATCCCAGCCATAAAAGCTGCCAGAGCACGTGGGGACATTACTTACATCCGCTATGACAGGCTCATTGTCCACCCTCCCTCCCAGAAGAGCCAAGCCTATGGGTTCGTAGCTTCAACCCCGCAGCACACACACACCAATTCATTAATACTGCTGAATGTATATTTTTTTCTCTTGCTTTGTTTGCTCTTTTCAGTATTATGTCTATCTCTGATAAGCTACCCAGGAAAGGGATGAAAATATCCCAAATTAATATATGTAGCCTTAGAAATAAGGTTCATGAAATCAATAACTTGCTAACATCAGATAACGTTCATATATTAGCCATTTCTGAGACTCACTTAGATCATTAATTTGATGATACATCAGTAGCAATACAATGATATAACATCTATAGAAGAGACATAAATGCTTATGGGGGAGGTGTTGCTGTATATATTCAGAGCCATATCCATGTAATGCTTAGAGAATATCTTATGTCAAGTGTTATTGAAGTGTTGTGGTTGCAGGTTCACTTGGCACATCTAAAGCCTTTTCTTTTGGGGTGTTGCTATAGGCCACCAAGTGCTAACCGTCAGTATCTAAATAATATGTGTGAAATGCTTGATAGTCTATGTGATGTAAACAGAGAGGTCTACTTTCATGGGGACCTGAATATTGACTGGTTTTCATCAAGCTGTCTGCTCAAGAGGAAGCTTCTTACTGTAACCAGTGCATGTAATCTGGTTCAGGTTATTAATCAACCTACCAGGGTGTTTACAAACACTACAGGAACAAGATCATCCACATGTATTGATCACATTTTTACTAATATTGTAGAACTTTGTTCTAAAGCTGTATCTGTACCCATTGGGTGCAGTGATCACAATATAGTGGCTATATCCAGGAAAGCCAAAGTTCCAACAGATGGGCCTAAAATAGTATACAAGAGATCATACAAAATATTTTGCTGTGACTCTTATGTGGATGATGTTAAAAATATTTGTTGGTCTGATGTGATTAGCAAGGAGCATCCAGACGCTGCACTTGATGAATTTATGAAATTGCTTATTCCAATTGATAAACACGCACCTGTTAAGAAACTGACTGTTAGAACTGTTAAGGCCCCATGGATTGACGAGGAACTGAAAAACTGTATGTTTGAAAGAGATGTGGCAAAAGGAGTGGCTAATAAGTCTGGCTGCACATTTGACTGGCTTACTTGCTGCAAATTTAGAAATGATGTGACTAAACTCAACAACAAAAAAATAAGAAACTTTATTATGAAGCCAAGATCAATGATATAAAGAATGATGGAAAAAACTTTGGAGAACTTTAAATGAAATTATGGGCAGAAAGATAAATTCAACTCCATCTTTCATCGAATCAGATGGCTTATTAATCACAAAAACATTTGATGTTGCCAATTATTTTAATTATTATTTATTTGGCAAAGTGGGCAAACTTTGTCAGGAACTGCCAACAACGAACAGTGAGCAATTGCATTCATGCATTAAAAAAACAAATAATGAAAGAAAAGCATTGCAAGTTTGAATTTTGTAAAGTTAGTGTGGGAGAGGTGGAAAAAGTATTGTTATCAATCAATAATGACAAACCTCCTGGCATTTACAACTTAGATGGAAAGCTCCTAGGATGGTAGCTGACTCTATAGCCACTCCTATCTGTCATATTTTTAAACTGAGCCTAGAGGAAAGTCTTTGTCCTCAGGCCTGGAGGGAAGCCAAAGTAATTCCGCTACCCAAGAGTGGTAAAGCGGCCTTTACTGGTTCTAACAGTAGACCTATAAGCTTGCTGACAGCTCTTTGCAAACTGTTGGAAAAAATTGTGTTCGACCAAAAACAATGCTATTTCTCTGTAAACAAATGAACAACAGACTTTCAGCATGCTTATAGAGAAGGGCACTCAACACGTACTGCATTAACACAAATGACTGATGATTGGTTGAAAGTTACCGATAATAAGAAGATTGTGGGAGCTGTACTGTTAGATTTCAGTGCAGCCTTAATATTATTGACCATAACCTGTTGTTGAAAAAAAACGTATGTGCTACTTATGTGCTACTTATGTGCTTTTCAACCTCTGCCATAATGTGGATTCAGAGTTATCTATCTAATAGCACCCAAAGGGTTTTCTTTAATGGAAGCTTCTCTAATGTCAAACATGTAAAGTGTGGTGTACCGCAGGGCAGCTCTCTAGGCCCTCTACCTCTTTTCTATTTTTACCAATGACCTGCGACTGGCATTAAACAAAGCAGGTGTGTCCATGTATGCTGATGATTCAACCATATACGCATCAGCAACTACAGCTAATGAAGTCACTGAAACCCTTATAGAGTTGCAGTCTGTTTTGGAATAGGTGGCCAGTATTAAACTGGTCCTGAACATCTAAAACTAAGAGCATTGTATTTGGTACAAATCATTCCTTAAGTGCTAGACCTCTAGCTGAATCTGGTTATGAATGGTGTGGCTGTTGAACAAGTTGAGACTAAATGACCTGGCATTACCTTAGATTGTAAACTGTCATGGTCAAAACATATAGATTCAATGGTTGTAAAGATGTGGAGAAGTCTAGCCGTAATAAAGAGATGCTCTGCTTTTTTGACACCACACTCCAAAAAGCAAGTTCTGCAGGATCTAGTTCTGTCTAATCTTTATTATTGTCCAGTCATGTGGTCCAGTGCTGCAAAGAAAGACCTAGTTAGGCTGCAACTGGCCCAGAACAGAGCGGCACGTTTTGATCTTAATTGTAATCAGAGGGCTGATATAAATACTATGCATGCCAGTCTCTCTTGGTTAAGAGTTGAGGAGAGACTGACTGCAACACTTTTTTATTTTTTATTAATTTGTTGAAAATCCCAGTGTTTGCATAGTCAACTTACACACAGCTCCGACACATGCACTTATCCCACCAGACATGCCAACAGGGGTCTTCTCACAAGCCCCAAATCCAGAACAAATTCAAGAAAGCGTACAGTATTATATAGAGCCCTTATTGCATGGAACTTCCTTCCATCTCATATTGCTAAAATAAACAGCAAACCTGGTTTAAAAAAAACAGATAAAGCAACACCTCGTGGCACAACGCCTCTCCCCTATTTGACCTAGATAGTTTGTGTGTATGCACTGATATGTAGGCTACATGTGCCTTTTAATTTTATTAATGTAGTCCTTGAGCTGTTCTTGTTTCATGTTTTGTGTGGACCCCAGGAAGAGTAGCTAATGGGGATCCTAATAAAATACCAAATACCAAAATCACTAGCCTGCTATCCAGTGGAGTGGATGTGTGGTCGAAGTCTGGTTATAAGGGTCTCTTTTCCAAGCTTAAAAGGATAAACATTCAACATTGGCCATGCTGTCAATCCAGCATGACTTCTGCCTCATTCAAAACAACTGGAAACTGGGAAATCTCAGACTTCAGAGAGTTCAAGACAACTGGGAACTCAGGGGGGGAAAAAAAGCTCTGACTGGTAAAATACATTTTGATTGGTCATCCAATACGAAATTCCAAGTCGGGAAACTCTGTCCTCTTTCTAGAGCTACGACCTGAAGATCACTGACTTAATGATTCTACCTTGTTTTTTACCCCCCCGAGTTCCCAATTGTCTTGAACGCGCCATAAATCCAGAGAATGCCAGACTTTGAAGTCAAATCTGGATGGCAGAATCTGCCCACGAATGACCGCCGCACAGCACAATAATTTGAGTCCAAAAATGTCTTGTATGCTGCTGCATGAATGATGTAATATGCCAGGGAGATATGTATACCATAGCTAAGAAAGTAATACTAAGTGTATGTTGTATAAAAAGCTGTTAGTAGCCCATGTGCCTCACCGTAATAATTTGGTACCTTTCCCCCTAATAACTTAGCCTACTGTTCTGACTTAGTGGTGTTTGAGAGAAATGTCATCATCGAATATGGTAAGAGCTTTCATTGTCTGCTTATATGCCCCCTTCATTTATCCTACGGTTCTGACTTGGTGTACAGGGAGAATACTGTAAGAACGGCCCATGTTCTGAATTCTGTCGCTGTACATTTCAAAAGGGCTGAACAAATAATTATATTGACTACGTCTGTCCTAGCTCACTCAGCAATGTCTTAATCGAAATTACAGCTTATCCGCTCGTCGTCCCCTTTTGCCATATAGTTTGAACGTCTCCATTGTCAGTAGAAACCACATTTGTTTAAGCAAGTCAGCCATATCAGCTGTCTTCTTAAAAGGCAGTAAATGTGATTGCCAGACAATGCTCCGCTGATAGCCAGGTGTAGCAGTAGTAAGGTGTTGGGACTGCTGTTCGGACTCTGCTGTTGGGACAGCTTTAGGCTCTAACAGTTTGTGGGCACCATTATAGTGCAATTAATGTATTGTTTAGTGGCTTTTCTGGCATTTATCAACATTTTTGGGGGGAGTTTGCCCCACCAAAATGTACATGCTAAAATCACCACTGCACTGAGGAAAGACATTCTTCTGAGTGCATTCTTCCCTCACATCTCAGCAGATATCACCTCGTAAGGCCATAACACAAGGACAAATGGGTCTTTTAACAAGAAACTGACTCTGAAATGATTGCCATTGATAGTGATAACATCGTGTGTGTAGTATGAATGGCCCACTAATATAGGGCTAGATGGGATAACCTATACAGTATTCATCTAGGTATAATGATCTATTCTCTGCTGCTTATCCAGCTGTTGATATAGGGCTCTCGTAGGGAAGGGGGGGTGAATGTGTATGGAGAGGCATGCTAACCTTGAGTTCCAGCACCAGGTCCATTCGATTCTTCCCCAAGGGGTTGATGGAGTTGACTATCAGAGCTATGATGATATCGATTCCGTTGGACTCGTGCTTGGCTATACAGGACTGGGACAACAAGAGGTTAGTTAGTGAGCGGAAAACACTTTAAAATGAGAACAACTTTCCTTTGGAGGTATAATAGTGGAACAAAAATTGGCAAGTAGTTCAAATGACAACACCCAACACCCTCGACAATAAGCTAAAACTTAAAAAAAAGTGAACTATCCCTTTAATTAAGATGTTTTAGAATCAATTAGACAATACTGTTGTCAGTCTAGCAGTATTGTAGGCCAATTGTGTAACGTCCCAACCACTTTATAAATTGACATGATTCACATCTTACTGAACAACCCCACATATTTGCTGTCAATGGTTTTCATGGCTACGCTTGAACCACAAAATCAAATGCATCTTCGATGGTAAAGTAAGCACAGCAACATTATAGTTTTCTGGTGTAACCGGTGGGTGACCCCAGGCCAAGAGGTAATCCTTGTGGTACGACGGTGACATAATTTGGGTGTCCTAGTCTCAGGCAGGGATACCTCATCACGCGAACGTGATTCCACCTCTGCTACACTGGCACAGTTTTGGGGTGACCTGGTAGGTAGTGGTGGTCCCCTACCTGGTTCTCGTGGCAAGGCCCCTGGCAGTACTCGGTGATTGTCTCCAGGGTCTGCCGGACAAGGTCCACGTTGCCCTCATTGATGTAGAGGCCCAGCAGGCCCAGGCCTCCCGTGGTGCTACCACACATGATGTCCAGGAACTGCAGAGTCTCACACACTAGGTTGTAGTTAGTCTTGTTGTTCTGGTTCCGCAGGAAGTTCTGGATTCAGGGAGGAACCAGGAGGGGAAGAATGGTGGTTAATATTCATAGGATACTAGTATGACATCCTATCTGAGTGTGAGCACAACTGATCTGGGTTTATAGCAGGGTGTGTCAAAATAAAAGTCATGCTTTTCAGAATAAAACCATGAGACAGATATTGACAATAATACCTGGTTGTTGACAATGATTTCATCTCAGAATCTAATCTGTTTCCTCAAATGCATTAGGCCCACCTGCTAATCCTTGTTGAGATGATTCACTTATGATTCATGATTTACTCATCATGTGAACATGGTAAACACCATGAAGTTCAGCTTGTGGTTAGAGGAACTGTGATCTCCCAATACACTGCCCATATGCTGAGGATCAAGAAGAGGTTTATTCCATTTAATTCAATACCTGCAGGTTCCTGTTGTGGTTCTCACAGAGCAGCTGGAGGTATCGCAGGATAGGCTTCATGATGGTGATGGCCGGGCTCATCTGGGCCTCTTCCTCTCTCTCCTCACCCCCTCCCCCGGGCCCATCACCGGCCTGGCCATCCAGCACCTCCAGGTCTGTGTCCAGATCCTTCCGGAAGGAGACAAAGGCCTTGGAGGTGGCTGAGGACGCCTCCTTCAACTGGCCACGCATGTTGTCTTTCATGTGAAGGGAAGAGTCTTTCGCTTGAGGAGGAGAAGAGGAAGGAGTGGGTCACTGAAGGGTTGCACAATTCTGGAAACAATCCTAAACATCCTCAGAATTTCTGGAAAACCTGTGAATTTCTGCTGACTAGGGTTGGAGGGTGATTTACTTTCAAGTCAAACAATTTCACAGTGGAATTAAAATCCATGATATGAAAATGTTGCATTATTTTTCAATCATGTAATCACATGAATTTCAATTCCATTCCTGATATTACTGTATTGAAATGGACCCCAACCCTGCTCACTGTGAGCCAATCCATTCCCATTATTGTTTTTCAATGTTTCCCCCTCAGTCAAATTGATAGCAAAACTGATATGAAATCTTATTATTCGAAACAACCACTTTTTTGTAATAATTCCTAAATGACTGACCCCTCTGACAACGGGTTAACTGTGTAGTAAATGTTTTTGGTGTATCAAAACAACACGTCTGGGTACAATGGTCCTTTGATAGACTTAGTGCTGTGGCCCCTCACATGGCCCCTGACATGTGACTGCAGGCATGGGGTCGAAACAGGAACAGAGAACCACAGAATCACTCCACAGTGTTCAGAGGTCAGTGAAACTACAGGGGAAACCACACAGATTTACACTGTATTTACTGTAGTCACATTGCTAGTTAAATGGGTTAATGACCTCGGCCCAGAGAGATCGACTGGGGCCTAAGGTATAATGATGTCAGCAGAGAGAGAAATTACCTTTCACCTTATGAGTCACTATACCTATGTATACAAAGGATGGGGTTTTAAACCTTTGAATGATGATGCATATACTACACTGTATTACTGTATTTTACAAATTACACAGACGCACTACAAATGTGCATTTGAATAACAGCAAACGTACATTATAGGCCTATTATCTGTATGTCTGCATTGAGAGCCCTTTTCCCATCATCTCCATGGCGACCTGTAGGCTCATGTTCAGAGCTGACCCCTCATGACCATTATGACTCAGCAGCTTTAGAACTTAAATCCCTCTTCACCTCTCATCCTCCCACATTTTTGCCTCACTATTTAACTGTCTCAACCTTCCACACCACACTTCAGTCTGTGGAGTCGATGTAGATTTTACAATATCTGCTGCATCACAGACATGTCTGGACTTGTTCTCCCATGAAACAAGCGGAAGGCCAGTAAGGAGGGGAAAGACTGCAGCTCGAGAACTGAATGAATAGGTATATGAATCAAACTAACTTTATTTATCCACGTTGGAAAACTAGATTTTCCCCACTAACAGTATACAGTCAGGTCCAAATTTAATGGCACCCTTGATAAAGATTAGCAAAAAAGTCTGTATAAAATAAATACAAATACTGAGTTATATTGTATGCAAAAAATGTGCAAATATATGTTATACTAATACAATTGCTCAGAGAAATATATTTAGTATAAGTAAGATTTGTTTTACTCTAACAAGATAGGGGTCAAAATTATTGGCACCCCTGTTTTCAATACTCCAGCACCTGACTGTACATCAGAACATAGAGACATAAATACAGATGCATGATGGAACCAAATACGAGGTATGGAGGAGAGGATCATAGAAACAGAATGACCAGAATGGCCAAAGCCCCTCAGACCTCGGCAATTTGACAGTACACTCATGAGGACCCTCAATATGGCTGCCGTCCCAACCATCATGCAACATTGACTTGAATGGGAATGTCTGTTCTAGTCATTCTATTTCTATGGAGACAAAGAACATACCTGTTTTCCTGAGCCGGATGCCACTGTGACTGACGTCGACGTCCTCCTCTCTCTTCCTGCAGGTGCTGACCTCGAACATGTTGACGGACACAGTGGCCCGGATCTCTTGCTGGGCCAGACGCATGCGGTCATAGAACACCTTGAAGAAGCGCTCCGACTTTTTCTGCTTGTGCAGCTGGTGGTAGAACGAGTTCTGAGGGGGGTGGGAGGGTAGAAATGTAAACGACCCACCAGATAGTTGATAAACACTTGTATCGGAGTGAGTGTGTGTCCAACCTGAATCTCTGTATCTGTGCACATTTACGTATCTGAGTGAGCCTACCCTCTCTCCTCACCCACTGTATCTGAGTGAGCCTACCCTCTCTCCTCACCCACTGTATCTGAGTGAGCCTACCCTCTCTCCTCACCCACTGTATCTGAGTGAGCCTACCCTCTCTCCTTACCCACTGTATCTGAGTGAGCCTACCCTCTCTCCTCACCCACTGTATCTGAGTGAGCCTACCCTCTCTCCTCACCCACTGTATCTGAGTGAGCCTACCCTCTCTCCTCACCCACTGTATCTGAGTGAGCCTACCCTCTCTCCTCACCCACTGTATCTGAGTGAGCCTACCCTCTCTCCTCACCCACTGTATCTGAGTGAGCCTACCCTCTCTCCTCACCCACTGTATCTGAGTGAGCCTACCCTCTCTCCTCACCGACTGTATCTGAGTGAGCCTACCCTCTCTCCTCACCCACTGTATCTGAGTGAGCCTACCCTCTCTCCTCACCGACTGTATCTGAGTGAGCCTACCCTCTCTCCTCACCCACTGTATCTGAGTGAGTCTACCCTCTCCTCACCCACTGTATCTGAGTGAGTCTACCCTCTCCTCACCCACTGTATCTGAGTGAGTCTACCCTCTCCTCACCCACTGTATCTGAGTGAGTCTACCCTCTCCTCACCCACTGTATCTGAGTGAGCCTACCCTCTCTCCTCACCGACTGTATCTGAGTGAGCCTACCCTCTCTCCTCACCCACTGTATCTGAGTGAGCCTACCCTCTCTCCTCACCGACTGTATCTGAGTGAGCCTACCCTCTCTCCTCACCCACTGTATCTGAGTGAGTCTACCCTCTCCTCACCCACTGTATCTGAGTGAGTCTACCCTCTCCTCACCCACTGTATCTGAGTGAGTCTACCCTCTCCTCACCCACTGTATCTGAGTGAGCCTACCCTCTCTCCTCACCCACCTGTACCTGAGTGAGCCTACCCTCTCCTCACCCACTGTATCTGAGTGAGCCTACCCTCTCCTCGCCCACCTGTACCTGAGTGAGCCTACCCCCTCCTCACCCACCTGTACCTGAGTGAGCCTACCCCCTCCTCATCCACCTGTACCTGAGTGAGACTACCCCCTCCTCACCCATTGTATCTGAGTGAACCTACCCCCTCCTCACCCACCTGTACCTGAGTGAGACTACCCCCTCCTCACCCACCTGTACCTGAGTGAGCCTACCCCCTCCTCACCCACCTGTACCTGAGTGAGCCTACCCCCTCCTCACCCACCTGTATCTGAGTGAGCCTACCCCCTCCTCACCCACTGCACCTGAGTGAGCCTACCCCCTCCTCACCCACCTGCACCTGAGTGAGCCTACCCCCTCCTCACCCACCTGTACCTGAGTGAGCCTACCCCCTCCTCACCCACCTGCACCTGAGTGAGCCTACCCCCTCCTCACCCACCTGTACCTGAGTGAGCCTACCCCCTCCTCACCCACCTGCACCTGAGTGAGCCTACCCCCTCCTCACCCACCTGCACCTGAGTGAGCCTACCCCCTCCTCACCCACCTGCACCTGAGTGAGCCTACCCCCTCCTCACCCACCTGTACCTGAGTGAGCCTACCCCCTCCTCACCCACCTGTATCTGAGTGTTTCCCCCCCGCAGCAGGGCGTTGCCTAGCAGGATGCTCTCCTGGAACACGCGATCGTTCTTGGTACTGACAATGAGGTCTATGACCAGCTCTGAGGCTCCCTCACTGTCAAGCAGACACTGGATGTCCACCATGCTGCTGCTCGGCTTGTCAGAGTCCTGGACCAGAGAGCCACCTGCAGTTAGATAAGATAGATAGATTAATAAACACATGGATTGGAATGGGGGAAATGGGAGGACATGATTTGGAACAGAACTGGGTTCGAATACTATTGTGCCTGTCTGGCTTAATGGACAAATGGAATAGTAGCAAACGTGGATACCCCACCCACCTGGCAAACCAGGCAGTCTCAAGCAAATGCTAAAAGTAATTGAATGATATCAAATAGCATTTGAACCCGTGTCTGATTTGGAACCGAAGGTTTGTATTATAACTGTCAAGAATAAAAAATAGCCTATGATTACAGCCTATGAGTAAACAATAGCCTATGATTACAGCCTATGAGTAAACAATAGCCTATGATTACAGCCTATGAATAAATAACCTATGAGTACAGCCTATGAAGAAATAACCTAGGATTTGTATTTATTATGGATCCCCATTAGTTCCTGTCATGGCAGCAGCTACTCTTCATGGGGTCCAGCAACAAAAGACAGTTACATAGAGTTAAAAATACTACATGACATTACATGTCATAAGACCTTACACCTAACAAATTCAGTGTGTTCCCTCAGGCCACCACTCCACCACCCCATATTTACAATACAAAACCCATTTGCACATGTGTATATAAGGTATATATTTTTCAGTTATTTAAAACAGATTCTACTGCTTGCATCAGTTAACTGATGTGGAATAGAGTTCCATGTAGCCATGGCTCTATGTAGTACTGTGCCCTCCCACACTGTGCCCTCCCAACTAGAGCCTGTAGGACCTGCCTCATTGATAGTGTTGTTAAAAAGGCTCCCGAGTGGCGCACCGGTCTAAGGCACTGCATCTCAGTGCAAGAGGTGTCACTACAGTCGCTGGATCTAATCCTGGCTGTATCACATCCGGCCGTGATTCGGAGTCCCATAGGGCGGCGCACAATTGGCTAAGCGTCGCCCGGTTTTGGCCAGGGTAGGCCGTCATTGTAAATAAGAATTTGTTCTTAACTGACTTGCCTAGTTTAATAAAGGTTAAATAAATAAATGTGTAAAAAAAAAAAGGCAGAGCAGTGCTTTATTATGGACAGACTTCTCCCCATCTTAACTACTGTTGTATCAACATGTTTTGACCATGACAATTTACAACCCAGGGTTACTCCAAGCAGTTAAGCCTCCTCAACTTGCTCAATTTCCACATTATATATTACAAGATTTAGTTGAGGTTTATGGTATGGTGAATGATTTGTCCCAAATACAGTGCTTTAAGTTTTAGAAATATTTAGGACCAACTGATTCCTTGCCAGCCATTCTGAAACTAACCGCAGCTCTTTGTTAAGTGTTGTAGGGATTTAACTCGCTGTAGTAGCTGATGTGTATGGTGTTGAGTCATCCGCATACATAGCCACACTGGCTTTACTCAAGGCAAGTGGCATGTCATTACTAAAGATTGAAAAAAGTAAGGGTCCTAAGACAGCTGCCCTGGGGAATTCCTGATTCTACCTGGATTATGTTGTAAAGGCTTCCATTAAAGAACACCCTCTGTGTTCTGTTAGACAGGAAACTCTTTATCCACAATATAGTAAGGGGTGTAAAGCCATAACATATACAGCACCAGTCAAAACGTTGGACACACATACTCATTCAAGGGTTTTTCTTTAATTTAACTATTTTTCTACATTATAGAATAATAGTGAAGAGATCAAAACTATGAAATAACACATATGGAATCATGTAGTAACCAAAACAATTGTTAAAGAAATCAAAATATATGTTTTATTTGAGATTCTTCAAAGTAGCCACCCTTTGCCTTGATGACAGCTTTGCACACTTTGAGCCAGCAAAGGAGGCTTTACTATTCTTGAGAAGCGAAATTACTTTTGCTTCCTTCCAGGCCTGAGGGGGCACACTTTCTAGTAGGCTTAGATTGAATATATTGCAAATAGGAGTGGCAATATTGTCTGCTATGATCCTCAGTCATTTTCCATCCAAGTTGTCAGACCCCGGTGGCTTGTCATTGTTGATAGACAATTTTTTCACTTCTTCCACACTCACTTTACGGAATTCAAAACTACAATGCTGGTCTTTCATAATTGGATCAGTTATACTTGGATGTGTAGGTTCAGCATTTGTTGTTGAAATGTTATGCCTACATTTGCTAATCTTGCCAATGAAAAAATCATTCAAGTAGTTGGCAATATCAGTGGGTTTTGTGATGAATGAGCCACTTAATTCAATGAATGATGGAGCCGAAATTTAAGGTGCTCCAAATCTTTTTACTATCATTCTTTATGTAATTTATCTTTGTTTCATAGTGTAGTTTCTTCTTATTCAGTTAAGTCACATGATTTCTCAATTTGCCATATGTTTGCCAATCGGTTGTGCAGCCAGACATATTTGCCATTCCTTTTGCCTCATATCTCTCAACCATACAAATGTTCAATTCCTCATCAATCCACGGGGTTTTAACAGTTTTTACAGTCATTTTCTTGATGGGTTCATGGTTATTAGTAACTGGGTTAAGCAATTTCATAAATGTGTCAAGTGCAGTATCTGGTTGCTCCTCATTACACACCACAGACCAACACATATTCTTTACATCAACAACATAGGAATCACTACAAAACTTATTGTATGACCTCTTATACACTATAGTAGGCCCAGCCCTTGGAACTTTGGTTTTCCTAGATATGGCTACTATATTGTGATCACTACATCCAATGGATTTGAATACTGCTTTAATGCAAATTTCTGCAACATTAGTAAAGATGTGATCAATAGGATGTCGATAATTTAATTCCTGTGCTGTTTGTTTATAGATTACAGCCTATGAGTAAATAACAACCTATGATTACAGCCTATGAGTAAATAACAACCTATGATTACAGCCTATGAGTAAATAACAACCTATGATTACAGCCTATGAGTAAATAACAACCTATGATTACAGCCTATGAGTAAATAACAACCTATGATTACAGCCTATGAGTAAATAACAACCTATGATTACAGCCTATGAGTAAATAACAACCTATGATCACAGCATATGAGGAAATAATAACCTATGATTACAGACTATGAGTAAATAACAACCTATGATCACAGCATATGAGGAAATAATAACCTATGATTACAGCATATGAGGAAATAATAACCTATGGAGGCAGGCTACCAGTAAACAATAATGCATGTTATCTGCTCACTCCCCACAAGTAACAGGGAGTATTGTTAAGGTATAGTTGGGGTTATTCGGGGTCGTGTTTAGTACCTCCAAAGCCTCCAGCCGAGCTGTTCCCGCTCCCAAACTCTGATTTGGAGAGAAGCCTTTGATTTCCAAAGTAGCGAGTGAGGAGAATATGCCTTAACACATTTCCCTGCAGGAGGAGAGAAATTGAAAAGATTAAATCCACACCAGAATGTGTCTGTTTTATGCCAGACAGAAACATGAACACAGGCAGGCAGGCAGGCGCACACACACGGTGAGGTTCGCTCATTGTTTGTGCTTCCCATCAACAACCAGACACCAAAGAAAAACATATTTTCAATGCTTAATCAATCATGACACAAAGGTTGCATCCCAGATGGCTCCTGTAACCATTATAGTGTGCTACTGTTGACCAGAACCCATAGGGAATAAGGTGCCACTTGGAACACAGACATATTCTTAGTCTTTCCATGTATCAGAGTTTATTCATAGAAGATAGCTTTTGCCATTGATACAGAATGACAATACTATGCCGGCCATATTGAGTGTGTTCATGAGGGGCCTTGGCCATTCTAGGAAATAGCTTTTATATCTGTGGTACATCCTACACACATGCTGTACACTGTGGCCATACGGTGCCAATATTCCACTATTGGTTTCATATAAAATGATGACATCGCGAGTGAGATCGTTACATAAGTAACATGGATGTAATCATTCAAATTGCATTCTAGGATGAAGCGA
This sequence comes from Salvelinus alpinus, assembly GCF_045679555.1. Taxonomy (NCBI): domain Eukaryota; kingdom Metazoa; phylum Chordata; class Actinopteri; order Salmoniformes; family Salmonidae; genus Salvelinus; species Salvelinus alpinus. The sequence continues at coordinate 23,102,144 of NC_092094.1, read as the reverse complement.
CTTCTTCCTGTGAGAGAGAAAGAAAGAAGGGGAAGAAGGAAACTGAGCTGAGCAGTGTGCTAGGAACAGATCCTGTGCTTCCCCTGGGAGAACACACAAGGAAGACTGAGTGTATGTGTTACATAACACCTGGTGGTGGCTGGCTAGGAAATCACGAGGGAAGCCAGACGGAGAGCGGGGGTTCTCTCTCTTTCTCTCCCTCTCTCTTTTAGTTTGCGCCTCTGGGTAGAGACTCCACTTGTGACCTTTGCCCTCTAGAGAGACACTGAAATAATCACCCACTCTCTCCGATTGCATAATATGCATGTGTGACTGACTGTTAAAACTTGTCTGGCATGTAGAAAACATGTATGCTCAAGAGACTCACTCTTTTTTACTACCAAGATGTATTATTTAAGAGCACAGCAAATGAGGGATGGATGGAGAGAGGGATGGACACAGGGGTCAGCCCGTTTCCATGGTAAGTACCACAGAGAGCTGTGTCATGACAAACAACCAACCTTTCTCGCATGGGATACCACAGAGAGGAGGAAAAAAACTGAAAAGGTAAAAGTGAAGTTGATCAAAGGTTCAGTCCAGAGAAAAGTTGAAAAGTTGAGCTGAAGCCCTTCAACTAAGTGTTCTGAGGAAAGGAGCAGTGTTCTGGTAGATAGAGAGCACGTGCAGCTGATATTCCCCATCTCAGTAAACACTAACTCATCTGCAGTCAGCACTGACGACCGACTGCCTGCACTGTCTGGCTGAGAGCGGCGTCTCCAAACAGGTTTGCACACAGAAACAAACACAGAAACACACAGACCCTTCATTGATAACAGATGATGATATCAGTGAGCCAACTCGGCTCATTCCTACTCAAATCAGACATATAGACATGTACACAGAGCGCAAACGAACACTGAGCTGTCTTTTAAGGCAACAGCAATACGTTTCCTTTTGATTGATTGCAGATGGAATCGTGTTTGACATTAACATTTCTACTTTTATAAAAGGAGACGTCTGTCTTGCGCCATTCTTTCACACAGCCTAAAAGAGAGGTAGAGTGCAGCAGGCAGGGGGTTTGAGGTGTGGGGCTCCCCAGTCTCTCACCCTACCTCCCTCCCTGCCTGCCTAGATGCATCCCCCTCAGGTGATGCAGTCTGCTGGCCAGCTCTGCAGAGGGAGGTGGAGAAAAGAGCAGCATAGAGAGAGAGAGCGAGAGATTGAGGGAGAGTCGTGCCAGCCTGACTCATCTGTCTGCTGCTGCATGGAGAGAGAGGGAGGGAGGGAAAGAAGATCAAGCCTAATGGGTTTTTAAAATGTGCGCCGGCACGCCACACTGCGGCTCTGGGTGTCCGAGGTGGAGATGAGCAGTTCGCCAAAACCTCTATCCGCCCCCAAACTCAACCACGCCTCCCTCCCTCTCCTCTCCATACATCCACCTCGTCTGGAGATGTCTCCAACTCTGGCTGGGCAGCAGAAGAGAGGGAGGGAGAGAGAGAATGCGGGCTGAGCTCACCTCTCCTCCATGCTTGTTCAGGAGGTCTCACGTCTCAGGCAGGAGGCTGGGAATAGAGCCCCAGCCCAAGACAGACAAAGCTCCAGGCTCTCAGGGGAAGCTAGTGAAAGCAGAGCCCAGCAACAGAGCATGCTCTTGGAGTCAGACTACGGTCAATTATAGGTGGTACTACCGGGGCCAGCCAGGGAGGGGAAAGTTAGAGAAGTTGCAATGAAAAAGTTGGCTGAAGATTTTCCAATCTGAGTTCTTGCTTGTGCAAAGTGTGAAAGTCTCACCACAACAGACACGAGGTCTCACAGGCCAGGGCTCTAATTCATAAAGTGTCTCAGAGGCTGACTGATGTAGAATCTAATTAATTAGATGTGGGACCTGATCCTACATAAGCACTCCTACTCGTTTTATGAATATGGGCCAACTCAATTAGAATCAGTTTAGCAGATTACATCAGAATGAATAAGATTTTATGGGTAGGGGGTGGATCTGATCCTAGATCAGCACTCCTAGTCTGAGATGCTTTGTGAACACAGACACAGGTGTCTATTGATAGCAGAGGGGAAACACTGGTCTTGTGTTACACTAGAATGTGTGTGTGTGTGGCTCCTGTTAAGGTGTTTCCACATGGCTGAGCAGGAGCAGAGACAGGAAGCAGGGTGGATCAACTTACAGTAAGTATGATTGGAGGGAATACAGTCTGTGTAACCGGCCCTCTGGTGTGCTGTATCATAGCATTATTCACCAGCTTACTAAAGTATAGGCTATTGATCCAATAACAACCATGAGAAGCACTGAAAGGAAAAGCAGATCAGAGGATGTTCAACGTCAGACAGAACATTCAACAGATCGTTAGATTAAGCATTAATTCCCATGCTCCATGTTTTCTTAAGTCTTTTAGTCTGAGAACATAGGAAGTTTACAATCAAAACTCAAAACTCAATTCAACTTACTATAGGCCTACAGTACATATTTACATGCTCCTTATTTCCATATGAAATTTGTAGGATGTAATGTGAGCAATTATAAAGAGAGTCACTGATCCATCACATTTCATATCATAACATTGGTGTTATGAAATGCAGCCAATGTCCAAAAACCAAACAGAAACCAAATGAAATCTGAGCGTGAACATCCTGCCCATCCATATCACCTAGTTGTGAGACGCTGCTTCAAAAGACAAATGGAGGGGGAAAATCAATGCACCTAAAATCTCTTCCTGTTTGGGCATGAAACCTATAGCAACACTACAGCAATGCTATAGCAACACTGGTAACTCTATAGCAACACACCATCAACGTTACACCAACATTACAGCCATCAGACCGGCTGTGAGGGAGTCTAAAACACGATGATGGGAGCTGTTAGGGATCAGTGCTGCCGTTGCTCCCTGGACAAGAGGACCCGAGAGTGACTTCTCTCTCTTCACTCTATGCAATCTCTTACATCATCTTAGTCTTCATCTCTCTACCTTCCTATCTCTCTACCTTCTTCCTTAGCGGACCCTGCCTGCACCCCACTCTCTAGCTGTAGTCCTGCAGAACTCTGCTCCCTTCATGTGGCAGACCACTCGCCCGTTCTCTGCCAGCTTCACTATTATACCGACAATGGAAATATATTCTAATTTTAAAGTGTTTTCCGCTCAACCTATTGTTGTCCCAATCCTGTATAGCCAAGCACGAGTTCAATGGCATAAACATACTCATAGCTCTGATAGTCAACTCCATCAACCCCTTGGGGAAGAATCGAATGGACCTGGAACTCAAGGTTAGCATGCCTCCCCACACACACACACACACTTTTCCTTATATTGTCTCATAGCTCATTGTCATACTCCTCGCTACCGTTTGAAATTCTTTCCCCCACAAAGAGGTCAGGCAGCAAAACAACTTAACAGCTGCATGTGAGAGCAATTGGTCAGATTTGTGATTTTTAGACAAATAGCAGAATGAGCGCATAAACAAAGCATTCCTCCAGTGGCTGACCCTTTGCCGGCAGGTTCACTTTGGAAGTGGCGCATGTGATTCGCTAACATTGTTAGATAGGTTCACGGCATAGGGTTTGTTTTTGTCAGGAGGACTGTGTGATGACCAGCGGTTATATGGTAGGGCACCAAGCACACACACCCCTATCGTTGCACGCACACACATTCTGAATGTTCTGATTTTAAAGTTCAGCTCCAATTAAAGGCACAGTAAACTGCATCTAAATGATGTTGAGAATGATGAGAGCTCCCTTTATTCATAGATGGAAGCCTGGGTCCTTATTCAAGCATCTTATAGTAGGAGTGCTGATTTGGGATCAGTTTTAACCTTTAGATCTTAATGAATGAGATTACATGGCCAAGGGAGACCTGATCCTAGTTCAGCACCCCAACTTTGAATACGGTCCCTGCAGAACTCAAGCCACTTATCCATCCATTCACATGTACAACTTCTCCTCCATAGATTTGAGAATACTTGGAATTGAAAGTGTGTTCAGGTGGCCTGAGAGGCAATTGAGAGGCATCTCTACAGCATGGTTTCTTGAAGTCTGGGTCGGGACCCAAAGTTGGCCCTAGGTTTGTGAGAGGTGGGTCGCGGGTTATGAGAAAACATCTATAATCATGCAATATTTCATAATTTGGAAGACCATTTGGGTCATGGGAGAACAGTCAATTTCTCATTAGGGTCTCGAGCTTAACAGTTTAAGAACACCTGCTCTACAGGAGACCCCCTGTGCCTGCAGGAGTCCCGGGCGAGACAGGTAAACATGTGCTGGTCCATCACCATGGAGACCACAGACCTCAAGTCAGAGAATGATAGAGAATTGAGGGGAAAACCCCAGCCAAAAGAAACACACACACTAGAAAAACAGACACAAAAGCAAATGTCCAAAAAGCACACACACTTAAACACCCATCTCTGAAGCCCCTTAAAAGGGTGACATTTTCTCCTCACAAAGACAGAACACTTAGTGTCAGACTAAGTGTCAGGGAGAGTCTAGGTTAGGGCAAGTCAGGGGTTAAGGCCTGTCTGGTATCAGTGACTGAGCCAACGCTGCCCTGGCTGGCTGCATGTGAATGAGCGGATGAGTGGAGGGATGAGGCTAAGCTATTTTACACTGCGTGACGCATTGTGCTTGTGCCTGTGTGTGTACAACGCCTTGCAAAAGTATTTAGACCCCTTCGATTTCTTCACATTTTTTTGTGTTAAAGTGGGACACAACATTTCTTTTTTTTGTCAACAATCTAAACACAATACTCTGTCAAAGTGGAAGAAAAATGCAAAAATTAAAATATAGTAATATAGTTTGCATAAGTGTTCAGCTCCCTGAGTCAATACGTGTTAGAAACATCTTTGGCATTGATTACAGCTGTGAGTCTTTCTGGGCATGTCTCTAAGAGCTTTGCACACCTGGATTGTGCAACATGTACCCATTACTCTTTTCAAAATTCTTCAAGCTCTGTCAAGATGTTGGCGATCATGGCTAGACAGCAATTTTCAAGACTTGCCATAGATTTTCAAGCAGAATGAAGTAAAAACTGTACCTTGGACACTCAGGAACATTCAGCCTTCTAGGTAAGCAAAAACAGTGTAGATTTAGCTTTGTGTTGTAGGTTTTTGTCCTGCTGAGAGGTGAATTCCTCTCCCAGTCTCTGGTGTAAATCAGACTAAAGCAGGTTTTCCTCTAGGATTTTGCCAGTGCTTAGCTACATCTCGTTTATTTTTATCCTGAAAGACTCACCAGTATTTGCCGATGTCAAGCATACCCATACCATGATGCAGCCACAACAATGCTTTAAAATGAGGCAGTTACTCAGTGATGTGTTATGTTGGATTTGCCTCAAACACAATGCTTTGCATTTAGGGCAAGAAGTGTATTCCTTTCCTGTGTTTTTTTTATTGTATTACTTTAGTGCCTTGCTGCATGTTTTGGAATATTAGTATTTTTCTTTTCACTGTCATTTAGGCCATTATTGTGGATTCACTGCAATGTGTTTGGTCCATCCTCAGTTCTCTCCCATCACAGCCAATGAACTCTGTAGCTTTTTAAAATTACCAATGGCCTCATGGTAACATCCCTGAGCAGTTTCATTCCTGTCCTGTAGCTCAGTTCAGAAGGATGACTGTATCTTTGATGTGTCTGGGTGGTTTAATACATAATCCACTTGATTTCAGTGCTGCTTTTGACCTTGTTGATCATAATATACTGTTGATGAAATTGTTTTTTATGCATTTCATAACACCTCACTAAGACGGTTATTGGTGTTTTTAAATCACTGATGAAGGATTTTGAGACTGATTCCCTGACCTGTCAATGTTTTTAATTTGCTATTTTATTATTTTGTTATACTCTTGTGAATTCTATGGTTTTTACTAGATTACTACGCTCTTGAAAAAGAGATTTCAAATCTCAATGAGGCCTTCCTGGTTGAATAAAGGTTAAATAAATACAATTCAAATAAACAGTTCTGCTTTCTGTTGACAAGATAGTTTAAATTCATAAATGATGCCTATGCGGAACCTCAATCTGTATGCTGTGGTGTCCCATAAGGCAGTTGCCTAGGACCTCTTATGTACTTGCTGTATTCAAATGACCTCCCTCGGGTGCTCTCCAATCCTATGGCAACCATGTTTAGCTGATGATACCACGGACTATGTAACAATCAATTCTGTAGGGCAGCTAAAAGAGGCTCTTTAAGCTGACATGATAAGTACTTCAAATTGTATCACCCAAAACAAATGAGTGCTAAATACAAAGAAAACCAAGGCAATGCTGATATGTACGAAGAGGAGAAGGAAGAAACTACCCTCCTTACAGCGAACAGTTGGCGGAACACCCATAGAAGAGGTTTCAGAGACTAGGCTGTTAGGTGTGCTGCTAGACAACAGTATCTCTTCGTGATTACACATTTCACAGCTCTGCAACAAAATCACCAGCACCTCCTATATGCTCAGAAGGATTGCAAAATATATGCCAGAGCAAATTTTTTACAGATCACACAAGCTCTCATCCATAGTCAAATGAACTACTGCTCTGTCGTCTGGAGTAATGCAAGTGTTGGTGACCTAAAGAGAATGCAGATAGCACAAAATAAGGCAGCGGTAATCATTCCGCAATGTGGTTACGAGAGGTCTTCCATAGAATTACATAATGCACTCGAATGGCTGACTCAAGGAAATTCTAAAAATAATATACTAATCCTTTTTCATAAAATTCACCACTCTGAAAGACCAAACGCTATCCATGATAAACTGGATATGGTCAAAGACAAACACTCTCGTAACACACAGAGCAGAACCAAGCCCACCTATAGATCACCAAAACCAAATTAGATTGTAGCTTCAGGGCAGTAAAGTCCTGGAACTTCTTGACAGAAACTCGCCAAATAGTTGTTTTAAGAAGGGGGGGGGGGGGGTATATGCTGGGGAGTGTAACTCGTAATATGTATACTGTAGGTAATAGGAATGTGGCTTTTGTTTGTATTTTTGTGCTTTTACTTTTTCTTTTGTTAGTCTTCTAATTTCTGTATGTTTTTTACATTTCTTAAGGACTCTTGGAAGACTAGCCCTGAGGCTAAAAGAGTTCCTAATCAAACTAAAATCAGAGATATTTTTGTATTTTATAATATAAATTACCAGTCAAAAGTTTGGACACACCTACTCATTCAAGGGGTTTTCTTTATATTTACTATTTTCTACATTGAAGAACAATAGTGAAGACATCAAACTATGGAATCATTTAGTAACCCAAAAAAGTGTTTAACAAATTGACTGACCTTCATGTCTTAAAATTATGGACTGTCGTTTCTCTTTGTTTATTTCAGCTGTTCGTTCTTGCCATAATATGGACTAGGTCTTTTACCAAATAGGGCTATATTCTGTATACCACCCCTACATTGTCACAACACAAGAATTGGCTCAAACACATTAAGGAGGAAAGAAATATCACAAATTACATGTTTGGGTTACTACATGATTCCATGTGTGTTATTTCATAGTTTGACGTCTTCATTCTACAATGTAGAAAATAGTAAAAAGAAAGTAAAACCCTTGAATGAGTAGGCGTGTCCAAACGTTTGACCAGTACTGTGTGTATGTGTGTCTGTGTCTGTGTGTATGTGTGTCTGTGTCTGTGTGTGTGTATGTATATACATATACAGTTGAAGTCGGAAGTTTACATACACTTAGGTTGGAGTCATTAAAACTTGTTTTTCAACCACTCCACAAATTTCTTGTTAATAAACTATAGTTTTGGCAAGTCGGTTAGGACATCTACTTTGTGCATGACACAAGTCATTTTTCCAACAATTGTTTACAGACAGATTATTTCACTTACAATTCACTGTATCACAATTCCAGTGGGTCAAAAGTTTACTGTGTCTTGAAACAGCTTGGAATATACCAGAAAATGATGTCATGGCTTTAGAAGCTTCTGATAGGCTAATTGACATAATTTGAGTAAATTGGAGTTGTACCTGTGGATGTATTTCAAGGCCTACCTTCAAACTCAGTGCCTCTGCTTGACATCATGAAAATCAAAATAAATCAGCCAAGACTTCAGAAAAAAAATGTAGACCTCCACAAGTCTGGTTCATCCTTGGGAGCAATTTCCAAACGCCTGAAGGTACCACATTCATCTGTACAAACAATAGTACGCAAGTATAAACACCATGGGACCACGGAGCCATCATACCGCTCAGGAAGGAGACGTGTTCTGTATCCTAGAGATGAATGTACTTGAGCGAAAAGTGCAATTCAATCCCAGAACAACAGCAAAGGACCTTGTGAAGATGCTGTAGGAAACAGGTACAAAAGTATCTATATCCACAGTAAAACGAGTCCTACATCGACATAACCTGAAAGGCCACTCAGCAAGGAAGAAGCCACTACTCCAAAACCGACATAAAAAAGCCAGACTACGGTTTGCAACTGGACATGGGGACAAAGATCGTACTTTTTGGAGGAATGCCCCACGGTCTGAAGAAACAAAAATAGAAGTGTTTGGCCATAATGACCATTGATATGTTTTGAGGAAAAAGGGGGAAGCTTGCAAGCTGAAGAACACCATCCCAATCGTGAAGCACAGGGGTGGCCGCATCATGTTGTGGGGGTGCTTTGCTGCAGGAGGGACTGATGCACTTCACAAAATAGATGGCATCATGAGGTAGGAAAATTATTTGGATATATTGAAGAAACATCTCAAGACATCAGTCAGGAAGTTAAAGCTTGGTCGCAAATGGGTCTTCCAAATGGACAATGACCCCAAGCATACTTCCATAGTTGTGGAAAAATGGCTTAAGGACAACAAAGTCAAAATATTGGAGTGGCCATCACAAAGCCCTGACCCCATCCTATAGAAAATGTGTGGGCAGAACTGAAAAAGCGTGTGCGAGCAAGGAAGCATACAAACCTGACTCAGTTACACCAGCTCTGTCAGGAGGAATGGGAAAAAATTCACCCAATTTACTGGAAGCTCGTAGAAGGCTACCTGAAACGTTTGACACAAGTTTAAATTGTTTAAGGCAATGCTACCAAATACTAATTGAGTGTATGTAAACTTCTGACCCACTGGGAATGTGATGAAAGAAATAAAAGCTGAAATAAATCACTCTCTACTATTATTCTGACATTTCACATTCTTAAAATAAAGTGGTGATCCTAACTGACCTAAGATAGGGGAATTTTTACTAGGATTAAATGTCAGGAATTGTGAAAAACTGAGTTTAAATGTATTTGGCTAAGGTGTATGTAAACTTCTGACTTCAACTGAACATATTACCTCAATTATTTTATACTTCAGTTTATTTAAGTAAATCCTTTACACTTTTTCTGAAAACTGCATTGTTGTTTAAGTAAGCATTTCACTGTACGGTCTACACCTGTTGTATTCGGCGCATGTGACAAATAACATTTGATCCTATTTGATTTGCTGTTAGTGGACTATCATTTGTTTTTCAACGGGACAATGACCCAACACCTCCAGGCTGTGTAAAGGCTATTTGACCAAGAAGGAGAGCAATCGAGCTGGGCATCAGATGACCTGGCCTCCATAATCACCCGAACTCAACCCAATTGAGATGGTTTGGGATGAGTTGTGGACCGCAGAGTGAAGGAAAAGCAGCCAACAAGTGCTCAGCATATGCGGGAACTCCTTCAAGACTGTTTAAAAAGCCTTTGAGGTGAAACTGTTTGAGAGAATGCCAAGAGTGTGCAAAGCTTTCATCAAGGCAAAGGGTGGCTACTTTGAAGAATATAAAATAAATTGATATGTTTAACACTTTTTTGGTTACTACATGATTCCATATGTGTTATTTCATAGTTTTGATGTCTTCACTATTATTCTACAATGTAGAAGTTTGTAGTTATGCACGCTCAAGTTCAGTTTTTTTGTCTTATTTCTTGTTTGTTTCACAAGAAAAAATATTTTGCATCTTCAAAGTGGTAGGCATGTTGTGTAAATCAAATGATACAACCCCCCCCAAAAAAATCTATTTTAATTCCAGGTTGTAAGGCAAAAAAAATGCCAGGGGGGAATACTTTCGCAAGCCACTATATGTATACATACAGTACACACACACTTTGTTTTTTTTGCATATACTATTAAACTGAAACATGTTCTTGTATTTGTTTGTAACTGTCTATTTTTAATAAACCGTGATCGACTAATATGTATTAAGTATGTATTAAGACTAGGGGTGCTACTTTTGGGTGATCTTTAGTGATTATTTTTTGTCTGCTGATAATTGCTTCAGGGTTGTTGAGTCTAAGAAGCATATAGAGTCAACTGTTGTTTATTTATGATTTATATACATTTTCATAGAAGCATTTCAAACGGTCATTAATTGCATTGGTGTTTCTATTTACAGCATTTTATCTTTATCTTTTAAAATTATAACTGGTTTAGCGTGTATTCGTTTTGTGAAAGCTGCAAGGTATTTACCAGGTTAATTTGCCATTATGTAGTATGCTTTATTTGAGTTTAACTTGTAGTTGTTGGCTTTCGTCAAAAAGGATTCTTTTTAATCCAGTAAATTGTTGAGTGCATTTTTTAAATATTTTTTTTTGTCAATTCATGAATAGCTTTTCTTACCTTGAGAAACAAAGGAATAGTCATTTGTAGTTGGGAATAGTAATTTCCAGGTGTCCTTTAAATTATTTGTAGAGATTAAGATTTTTCAGCCTCTTTGGAACCTCCCTAAAATGTGCCTTTTTTATTACTACGTCTGTCAATCTTATCAAAAGTATGATTTACTGCTAAATGTCACCTGCTAAAATAATAGTTCCTGTCTGGATCTGATCTCGAATAGTTTGAATTTATCTAAAAACATCAGATTTACACCTGGTGGGATAATCAATTAAATCAATGTGTATTTGTCCCCATGTAAGGTACAATTCAACATTAGAACACTGCCTTCTTGGTCCATGTGCTGGGATATAAAGGGAAAAGGGTGTATTCTTATTTATCAGGATCCCCGCTGACGTTACTACAGTATTTTATTTTACCTTTATTTAACCAGGTAAGCTAGTTGAGAACAAGTTCTCATTTACAACTTCGGCGACCTGGTCAAGATAAAGCAAAGCAGTGCGACACAAACAACAACACAGAGTTACACATGGAATAAACAAGCGTACAGTCAATAACACAATAGAAAAAAAGAAAGACTATTTACAGTGTGTGCAAATGGCGTGAGGTGGTAAGGCAATAAATAGACCATAGTAGCGAAGTAATTACAGTTTAGCAAATTAACACTGGAGTGATAAATGAGCAGATGATGATGTGCAAGTAGAAATACTGATGTGCAAAAGAGCAGAAAAGTAAATAAAATAATATGGGGATGAGGTAGGTAGATTGGGTGGGCTATTTACAGATGGGCTATGTACAGCTGCAGTGATCGGTAAGCTGCTTCAGATAGCTGATGTTTAAAGTTTGTGAGGGAAATATAAGTCTCCAGCTTCAGCGATTTTTGTAATTCGTTCCAGTCACTGGCAGCAGAGAACTGTAAGGAAAGGCGGCCAGAGGTGTTGGCTTTGGGGATGACCAGTGAGATATACCTGCTGGAGCGCATGCCACGGGTGGGTGTTGTTATCGTGACCAGTGAGCTGAGATAAGACAGAGCTTTACCTAGCATAGACTTATAGATGACCTGGAGCCAGTGGGTCTGGCGACGAATATGTAGCGAGGGCCAGCCGACTAGAGCATAGAGGTCGCAGTGGTGGGTGGTATAAGGGGCTTTGGTAACAAAACGGATGGCACTGTGATAGACTGCATCCAGTTTGCTGAGTAGAGTATTGGAAGCTATTTTGTAAATGACGTCGCCGAAGTCGAGGATCGGTAGGATAGTCAGTTTACTCATGTAAGTTTGGCAGCGTTGTTGCGAAATAGAAAGCCGATTCTAGATTTGATTTTGGATGGGAGATGTTTAATATGAGTCTGGAAGGAGAGTTTACAGTCTAGCCAGACACCTAGGTATTTGTAATTGTCCACATATTCTAGGTCAGAATCGTCCAGAGTAGTGATGCTAGTCGGGCGGGCGGGTAGCGAACGGTTGAAGAGCATGCATTTGGTTTTACTAGCGTTTAAGAGCAGTTGGAGGCCACGGAAGGAGAGTTGTATGGCATTGAAGCTCGTTTGGAGGAGAGTTAAGAGTGTCCAAAGAAGAGCCAGATGTATACAGAATGGTGTCGTCTGCGTAGAGGTGGATCAGGGAATCACCAGCAGCAAGAGTGACATCGTTGATATATACAGAGAAAAGAGTCGGCCCGAGAATTGAACCCTGTGGCACCCCCATAGAGACTGCCAGAGGTCCGGACAACAGGCCCTCCGATTTGACACACTGAACTCTATCTGAGAAGTAGTTGGTGAACCAGGCGAGGCAGTCATTTGAGAAACCAAAGCTATTGAGTCTGCCAAACAGAATATGGTGATTGACAGAGTCGAAAGCCTTGGCCAGGTCGATGAAGACAGCTGCACAGTACTGTCTTTTATCGATGGCGGTTATGATATCGTTTAGGACCTTGAGCGTGGCTGAGGTGCACCCGTGACCAGCTCGGAAACCGGATTGCACAGCGGAGAAGGTACGGTGGGATTCGAAATGGTCAGTGATCTGTTCTCCATGGACTTAAGTGTCCCAAAACTTTTTGGAGTTAGAGCTACAGGATGCAAATTTCTGTTTGAAAAAGCTTGCCTTTGCTTTCCTGACTGACTGCGTGTATTGGTTTCTGACTTCCCTGAACAGTTGCATATCTCGAGGACTATTCAATGCTACTGCAGTCCGCCACAGGATGTTTTTGTGCTGGTCAAGGGCAGCCAGGTCGGTGGCAGCACAGACCTCTCCAACCCAGCACCTCTTTAAATATAAAATTTCTCCTTCTAAAAAAAATAACTCTTGCAAAGAAAACCACACCTGCTGACAATCGCTTGAAGTGTTCAAGAACCATATGTTCCTCTCCCCATCAAGTGATGAGTTGGAATTTTTTGGTCTTTACTTGTATAAAATCAAATTTAGCCTTATCTGTTCCGTCTATCATTGAAGAACAAAATAAAACATTTTTAGCAGACATGACCTATGAGGGGGCGGTGAGCATTCCACAGAATGGGATGATCATAGTATAAATATATAGTTATTGTATACATTACATATATAGAGCATATCAGAACGTAAGCTGAGCAGACATTTAAAAAAAAGTCTTTGTATGCCTTTTTAGGGGGTTTAAGCTCCAACCCGTCTCATAATGTACCAAAAAAATTGGATTATGTCATTGTACATATATTGGAGAAAGACTGCCACTTAAGTACTGCGGTCAGTATGTATTACCTTATAAATTAAAGTATAGTGGCTGGTGGGGGTCTACTTGGGGAGAGTGGGTCCACAGAGAGACTGAAATTGAATGAGTGGAGGCCCCACGCACACCTTAGCCTGTTGAGGACAGAGGGCGCTGTTTTCACTTTGGGGGAAAATCGTGCCCAATTTAAACGGCCTCGTACTCAATTCTTGCTCGTACAATATGCATATTATTATTACTATTGGATAGAAAACACTCTCTAGTTTCTAAAACCGTTTGAATTATATCTGTGAGTAAAACAGAACTCATTTTTGCAGCAATCTTCCTGATCAGGAAGTGGAAAATCTGAAAACGATGCTCTGTTCTAGGGCCTGCCTATAAATGGGCTTGATACGTATTAGTATACATGCACATCATACACCTTCCACTAGATGTCAATAGGCAGTGAGAGAAGAAATGGAGTGTTTATCTTGGTCTGAGGTGGAATAATGGCATGACGTGTCACCCATTTCCTGTTTTCTGGAAAGCGCGAGAAGGAGCCTGGGATTGCCTTCTGGAAAGCTGTCGTTATAGACCACTAATATCTCCGGCTTTGATTTTATTTGATAAATGTGACAATATCATCGTAAAGTATGTTTTTTCAATATAGTTTTATTAGATTATTTAAATTTTTTCGGGACGTTAGGCGTGTTGCGTTGTGTGCCTTTGTTCAGGAAGGAGAGCTTCGCGCTACTTTGCTAGCTTTCCGTGCTAATTGACTGGAGAAGAGGACGTTCTAAAACCAAACAACGATTGTTCACGACAAAGGACCCCTTGTACAACATTCTGATGGAAGATCATCAAAAGTAGGACCCATTTTATGATGCTATTTCATATATCTGTCGAACATGTGTACTATTAGGTAGCGCCCAGATTTTGGGCACGCTCTCGCTATAACATAAGCTGGATGTCGTAATGAAGTTATTTTTTGAATTCTAACACGGCGATTGCATTAAGAACTAGTGTATCTATCATTTCCTATACAACATGTATTTTTTAGTCATGTTTATGAATAGTTATTTGGTCAGAATAGGTGAGTTTTAGAAAAATATCCGCACATTCTGGGAAAAAGATGCTACATTAGCACAATGTATAACCACTGATTTCAGCTCTAAATATGCACATTTTCAAACAAAACATAAGTGTATGTATAACCTGATGTTATAGGACTGTCATCTGATGAAGGTTTATGAAGGTTAGTGAAAATTAATATCTTTTGCTGGTTTATTCGCTATCGCTAACGTGCCTATTGCTATCGCTAACGTGCCTTGATGAATGAATGCGGTAGTGTGGTAGGCTATTGTAGTAAGCTAATATAATGCTATATTGTGTTTTCGCTGTAAAACACTAAAAAAATCGGAAATATTGTCTGGATTCACAAGATGTTTGTCTTTAATTTGCTGTACACCATCGATTTTTCAGAAATGTTTTATGACGAGTATTTAGGTATTTCACGTTGGTCTCTATAATTACTCTGGCTGCGTCTGTGCTATTTTTGACGGTAGCTGTGATGGTAGCTGCAATGTAAAACTGATTTATACCTCAAATATGCAAATTTTTCGAACAAAACATAGATTTATTGTGTAACATGTTATAGGACTGTCATCTGATGAAGTTGTTTCTTGGTTAGATCTTGGTTAGTTATGTTGGTTTTGTGCATGCTACCTGTGCTGTGAAAAATGTCTGTCCTTTTTTGTATTTGGTGGGCGGCTAACATAAATATACGTGGTGTTTTCGCTGTAAAACATTTTAAAAATCGGACATGTTGGCTGGATTCACAAGATGTGTATCTTTCATTTGCTGTATTGGACTTGTTAATGTGTGAAAGTTAAATATTTCTAAAAAATATTTTTTTGAATTCAGCGCTCTGCCTTTTCAGTGGAATGTGGGAGGAGTTCCGCTAGCGGAACCCCGGAGCCAGACAGGTTAGAGAAGTGTCTGATGCCCTCCCAGTAACCCCATCCCAAACCCCTGGATGAAGCCTCTCTCTCCATGTCCCTCCTTCCCTCTCTTCCAAAGCAAATCCATCCCTCTCCACCACCCCGACCCAGCCCCCCCCCCTTTTACCCCACCCAAGCCAACATTATACCAACCTCCCATCTTTGCTCACTCAAACTTGTCCCACCCTCCCTCCCATATCTATCAAAGCCAAGCTTATCACCACCTCCCATCCTTGCCCTCTCTTACCCACCCAGGCCAAATTTATCCCAACCTCTCACAGCTTCTTGACACACTGCCCGCTTAACCCGGAAGCCAGCCGCACCAATGTGTCGTAGGAAACTCCATGCACCCACACAAAATGTGAAGAAATCCAAAGAGTCTGAATACTTTTGCAAGGCACTGTATGTGTGTGTGTGCGACTAGCTGACTGGTGAAGTTGTTTGGTAATCCGTCAAGCTGCTTTGTCTAGGGCGGCTGGTGTGAAACTTGGCAAGAGTTACAGAGAGAGAAAGGAGAGAGAGAGAGAGTGCCGCTTTTTCCTTTGTAACAAACACGGGAGCCATGTTTACGCATACACAGGACACACATGCACACATGTGAATGCTCACAGAAACACATGGCAAAATGAAATAATTCACTCCTTACGTGTCCTGGTTGAGATAACCTAAAAGCAGTCTTCTCACGTTTATTGCCAATGACCAGATTGCACAGCAGACAGGTGTTTTACCTGATTAGATACTGTGACTTTTCGAACTACATCTAAAGAGCAACTCATTAGGTTTTCATAAAGACACTGGTACTATCATATAGTTATGTTTCTGCACTGCAGTACACAAATCTTCGAAATCCCAATTGTCAGTTTCACCTGCCTACAAAACAAAATTGATTGACTGGCTCTAAATTATTTTATTATAAATGCAATGGTTTAACTACAGAGCATTGTCATCGCGCCTACTCATCCCTGTACACAAAACTCATCCCAAACTCATACCTGCCCCATGCGGTGCCTTCCTCAGACCAGACACATGGAACAGGTAGAGCTCTAAACATGAACTCTGTCCTTATTCATAACCCAAACACATTACACTACACTCTAGAGGGCCAAACAAGATAAATCCTTCTCAGCCTACTGCAGATCCATCAGTCAGTTCACTGTCTGCCCCTGCCACGACCCAGAGTGCGACAAAGAGAGCGACAGAGAGAGAGACAGACAGGCAGAGTGATAGAAAGAGAGAGGGAATGAGAAAGAGGCTCACACTTGCTCTAGTGAGAGAGAGAAAGAGGAGGGAACGTGATGGTCCGCGTGACGCTGGCTCAGACACTGCAGGCGGTTACGTAAGTGCACCCCCTGCCCCGTCTCCTCATGGACTGAGCAGACGCCGCTCTCCTCCAATCCCTCGCCCCGCAGCCGCGGCCTGCTTTTTTCCCTCCGCTCACATGGCTCTTCACATGCTACCTTCCTTGCTCTCTCTCTCCCTCTCTCTCTTCCACTCACTCGAGCGCTCGTTCTCCCTCTCCTCCTCTTCCCACTCACTGCGCCCCAGGGATCCACCAACCTCTGCTGTCGCTTTTCTCTTTCTCTCTTTTTCTTGCCCTTTCTTTTTCTTGCACGCTCCTGTGGAGTGAGACAGCAGCGCCACACTCAGGGCAACGGGGATATTAAAATCAAATGTTAGTCACATGCGCCGAATACAACAGGTGTAGTAGACCTTACTGTGAAATGCTTACTTACGAGCACCAAACAACAATGCAGTTTAAAAAAAATAAGAATACGAAGTAAAACGAAGTATCACACACACAATGCCACAAATACACACTCGGAACACACACACACAGACATTCTTAGTCTTTTTAAACATACCAATATGTTTTCCACTTGTAAATGTCACAGTGCTTTTGAATGCATCATTTACTCTGTGAATGATATCATATCAGAGTACAAGCTCTGGCTTAGTCACCTGTGTATTTGAGTATGATTATGAATAACATTTAGCAACATGACATGATCTCAATACAATTACCAGTGCTATTCTCCAAAAGGCAATGGCATATCAAGACAGCACTACTTTTACTGTGTGTAAACTATTCAAAGTCTCATCTCCTGATCATCCTCTACTACAACTAGCAGCAGACAGGCTTCACTTTACCCTCCAGAGGTGACCACCAACCCAGTAATAACTTTCTCCCAACACGCTCTCCCTACTTCACGGGCCCATGTTGGAGAGAGTGAGCGAGAGAGAGAGGAGCACTCCCACTCACTGCAGTATTGATTTGTTTGTTCAGAGTTTTCCCACCTCCATCCCTCCTCCCTCCCTCCCTTAATCCATCACTTTCTCCCTCACAGTGTGAGCTTGTCCTCGAGTGCCTGCCTTATATAACAGCATGGAGAGGCCCACAGAATACTGATGAGAAGTCTGGGCTCAGGACCCACACACGCAGAGACAGAGAGACAGAGACAGAGGAGGCTAGAGCACTGTGGGCTCCTGCAAGACCTGATCGGGGTGCAGCCCACCCGCTCCATCATGGCAGTGCAATATGAACCAACCAAGCATGCTTCATCTTAAAGAGGAATTAAAAAAAAAAAATGTTCTGGTTAAAAATCAGCCTCTGTGGCATCAATAGTAGTCTTAAACAGAAATTTGTGGCAAAATTGACTATAAATTGTAAATACTTCAGCAAAATTGAATGCTGAGCCTCAAATAGCCGTCTGTCCCTTTTAATAGCCGAGGGAAATGACACACATTTCAGCAAATAAACGCCTGTTTCAAATAAACGCCAGGTCTAAATAAATTGTTTACAAGGTTTAATGTTTGATTTGTTATATTAAATAATTCAGTAATGACTTGAAAAAATTATGGCAATCATCCATTTTTAACAGCCAGTAAGAAACTGCTAGCCATCGGCTGTTAACAGCTGAAATTTGCTAGCTAACTGGCAAGCACAAAAACAGTCAGCAACTTCAGGAGTACAGACCCCCAGAAAATTGACAGATCACCCTCTAGTGGTAAAAGTAAGAATTGTTGAAAATGCACAGTCAAAAAGGAGAATAATTATTGTCACAGAAACTTAAAAGAAAGAAAGAGGCATACTAAGAAAAAATAAACGTGACAGTGTGTAAATGATAACATTTGCGCAGGATATGAAGAAATGTATTAAAATGCGGTAAGTGAATGCTGGAATTAAACAATTAACTATGCAAATGAGAAAAAGCTGTTTGCATTAATGAAATAGACACCTGGTTTAAATATAAGCCTGTCTCTAATAAGCACCTGTTGAGTTAAGCAATAAATGCCTGGGCTTTTAATTGTTTTACCGTAGGATAACTTTGGTCATACAAATGGCAGTATCTTCCAAAATGTAGTTTTGTGAGATTTAGGAAATTAACGATGTTCCTAAATCCTTGGATATTTGAGTTATGTTTTTTTTTTATTATATAGAGTACCAGTCAAAAGTTGAGTCGCCTACTCATTCAAGGTTTTTTTGTTTTTTTTGTTTGTATTTTCTACATTGTAAAATAATAGAAGACACCAAAACTATGAAATAACATATTGACTCATGTCGTAACAAAAAAAACAAAAAAAACTGTTAAACAAATCAAAATATATTTTATATTTTGCAATAAAACGCAAATAAATTACTTAAAAATCATACAACGTGATTTTCTGTACCTCTACATGCTTTGTAAGTAGGAAAACCTGCAACATCGGCAGTGTATCCAATACTTGTTCTCCCCACTGTATATAGCTAGATGATAGATAGATGATAGATAGATGGATACACACACACACACTAGATTTAACTTTTTTTGTGGGCAAGTACAAAAGGGCAAGTACAAATGGCAAGTCTAAATGTGCAATGAATGCAAATTGAAAGTGCAAGGAGGCATGCAACTGAAATGCAGGGATAGCAGCAATGAGGTTACCGAGGTAGGCATGTACAACTGAATAATGTCCTTAATCAGACTTTGCAAAGCAATGTCAGAGTCCAGTAGTACAGTGAAGAGTGCAAAGAGAGTAATGCAACAAGGTCCCTGAGAGGCAGTACTAAGCGGTGGGCGGGTGGATATGGCTAGTGCCGTTTTAGAGTTCAGCTACTCTAACTCAGGTTAGAGTAGCTGGAAATAAACTGTTCTTGAGCCTGCTAGTGCAGGAACGTAGAGACCTACCTGATGGTAGGAGGGCAAACAGTTTGTGGCATGGTTGTGAAAGGTCCCTGATGATGCCGCGTCCTACGTAGACACCGCTTTCGCTGGAGGTCTGCGGTGGCAGGGAGCTGGGAACCAGTGATGTGCTGGGCAGTTTTCACCACCCATTGCAGGGCTTTCCGATCGGCCACGGAGCATCCGCTAACCACACTGTGGCGCAGTTAGTCAGAATGCTCTCGACCGTGCAGCGGTAAAAGTTCACCAGGATCTTGGGAGACAGGTGGGCCTTCTTCAGCCTCCTCAAAAAGTACAGGCGCTGCAGCACCTTTTTGACCAGGGTTGAGGTGTTGAGGGTCCAGGAGAGGTCCTCGGAGATGTAGACACCCAGGAATTTGAAGCTGGGCACACGCTCCACCTCAGTGCCATCAATGAGAACTGGGGCGTGGCTGCAGCTTTTAGACTTACTGTAATCCACAATGAGCTCCTTGGTTGTCTTTGCATTGAGGGCCAGGTTGTTGTCAGCGCACCATGCAGCCAGTTGCTTGACCTAGGCTGACTCGTCATTGTCACTGATCATGCCTACCACTGTGGTGTCGCCTGCGAACTTGACGATGGTTTTGGAACCGTGTACAGGAACGCAGTCGTAGGTGAAGAGGGAGTACAGGAGGGGGCTCAGCACGTAGCCCTGTGGCACACCAGTGTTCAGGTTCAGGGTTGAGTAGGTGAAGTTGTCTAACCTGACAGACTGTGGTCTGTTGGTTAGGAAGTCCAAAGTCCGGTTACAGAGAGAGGGGCTGATCCCTAGGTCATGGAGTTTGGTGACCAGTCTAGAGGGAATGACCGTATTGAATGCTGAGCTAAAGTCTATGAACAGCATTCTCACATAGGTGTTGGGTTTGTCCAGATGGGTCAAGGCAGAGTGTAAAGCTGTGGAGATGGCGTCCTCTGTAGACCTGTTTGGTCGGTAGGCAAACTGGTGGGGATCCAGTGTTGGAGGGAGGCAGGACTTAAGGTAGGCCAAAACCAGTCTTTTGAAGCACTTCATGATCGTGGGGGTGAGTGCAACAGGTCGGAAGTCATTCAGGCTTGATGCGGTCGACAGCTTCGGCACTGGCACAATGGTTGCGGTCTTAAAGCATGTACGAACAACAGCCTGGGCCAGTGACAGGTTGAAAATTTCAGTGAAGACTTCGTCCAGCTGCCCAGCACATGCACTGAGCACACGACCGGGGACGCCATCAGGACCAGCATCCTTGCATGCATTCACCCTGCTCAGTGCAGACAGCACATCTGCGATGGATAGTCTGAAGGGGAGGTTGTCTGGGGGGAGCTCAGCTTTGATGGCTGGATGTTTGTTGTCCCTGTCGAAGCGAGCATAGAACCTGTTTAACTCGTCAGCGATGGAGACGTCGCTGGCTGTGGGGGTAGGTTTTTTTGGCCGGTAGTCTGTGATGGCTTGGATGCCCTGCCACATGCGTCGGAGTTGTTGTTGAAGTGCTCCTCAATCTGCAGTTTGTGGTCATGTTTAGCCATCTTGATGTCCTTTTTCAGGTTGGCCCTGGATGAGCTGTAGGCTTCCGCATCGCCGGATCTGAAAGCAGCATTGCGTGCCTTTAGCAGTAGTCGGACCTCTCTGTTCATCCAAGGCTTCTGGTTTGGGAAGGTCTATATTAGTTTATGGGTGGTGACATTGTTGATGCAGATGTTGATGTAATCCAGAACGGAAGAAGCATATGTTTCAATATCCGTATGGGAGTCAAGGGTGGCCTGAGTGACAAACAATCTCCAGTCCGTGAGTTGAAACTGGTGCTGTAGTAATGAGTCTGACCCC
The DNA here is from genome assembly GCF_045679555.1 of Salvelinus alpinus. NCBI lineage: Eukaryota > Metazoa > Chordata > Actinopteri > Salmoniformes > Salmonidae > Salvelinus > Salvelinus alpinus. Next base: position 23,080,935 of record NC_092094.1, on the reverse strand, counting down.
TCTGGCCACACTTTGACTGTCCTCACTGATGGTTTCACACGTTTAATGAGGGGTAAATACTTGGGGAGTAGGAACAGTGAAAGGTGATCAGACTGTCCCATGTGGGGGAGGGGAATGGCTTTGTAAGCCTCCGGAATGTTTGTATACACGTGGTCTGGTGTATTGTCTCTCCTCTAGTGGGGCAGGAGACATTTTGGTGGAATTTGGGAAAAACTGTTTTCAGATTTGAGTGGTTAAAATCCCCTGCAACAATAAGAGCACCATCAGGATGTGAAGTTTGCTGTTTGCTAATAGCAACCTGCAGTTCTTTCATTGTTAGTTTAGCATTAGCATCCGTAGGTATATAGGCTGATGTAACAACAGTGGATGTAAGGTCCCGAGGCAAGTAGAAAGGCCTGCACCTAATCATCAGGTACTCCAGATTGGTTGAGCAGTACACCATGCTTTGTTTACATACTTGCACAGACCACCTCCTCTGGAGAGAGGAGTCCTCCGCAGTACAATGGGCACTGAAGACGTCGCGCCCCGATAGCCCAATATCGTTGTCGGGTATGCTGTTGTTTAGCCACGTTTCCGTGAAAATCATGACGCTGCAATCCATAATCCTTTTTTTGTGAGATGATTCTTAGTTGTATTTCGTCCATTTTGTTCGCCGGTGACCGGACGTTAGCGAGGAAAAGGCTGTGACATAACATCCACCAGTCCTATTTATGATATAATTTACAAAAGATAGCTTTTTTTTTATGATTTTTTAAATCATTTAGTATATTTGAGTTTAACCACAATATTTGTTGTATTATTTGTTCTGTATTTTCTGGTGGATTAAATTTAAATTGCAACCAACTTTCTATGACTTGTTTTAAAAACAGCGATATTTGGGAGATGATTTCCTTTTCAAATAACTGAAAGTGAGAGGTTGTAATCTGAATAAAGGGAAAAAGGCCTTTCTTGAACATGGGGTGAGACATTCTTACTAATTTGCTAGAGAACCAGTTCGGGCTTAGGTACAACTTTTGTATGACTGACGCCTTTAGTGAGAGGTCTAATGCTTTAATATGTAATCATTTCTGCCCTCCAAATTCATATTCATTATGTAAATAGGCCCATTTAATTTTGTCTGGCTTGCCATTCCAAATAAAATAATATTTTTTGCTTATATAATAAAAAACAAAACAGGTCGCTACGTGTAAGCAAGAGCATAAGCAAATAGGTAAACTGAGTTGGGTTTTGATTTCAGTCATGTCCACACACATGGAATAGTAAGGCCTAGGGAGAATTGTCATTAAATAATGAAAGGCTAAACGGAGAAACAGCTGTGCGCTCTATCCAATCATAGCAACAGAATCAACTTGCAGCAGGAATCAACCCACAGCCCGCCCATTTCTTCACAGAAGTACCCAATTTAGTCATTATCATGCAGCATCTCGGGACTTGGGATCGAGAAATAGCTAGCCTGCAATACATCAATGCCAAGTTGAATGAATGAGACTTGTTCTTTATGCCTTGAGCAAGGCATTTAACCCTACTTTTGCGCCAGGGGCGCCATACTACTATGGCTGACCCTGTTAAACAATATTTCCTGCACCTATCTGGTGTATGTGACAAAAATATTGTGACAATTAAATTAACAGCTTGTTTTTTTCAACTTTTGTGAGCTAACGTTAGCATTAGGACTGGCACGGTAATTGTATAAAACGTGTAACTGACGATTATGGATGAACCAAAGAATTCATAACCAAATCATTTTTTGTTCTTGAACTTCCTTTTCAAGTCGACAAACTTTATCCAAAAGCAGTAAAGTGAAAGTAAGCCTGGTTCACATCTAACAGACAATATAACAGACACTAAAAACTAGACAGTTTTAGATTTGTGGTGTGGAAGAAACAGCTCACTGAAGACAGCTGCAGCCGACATGCAGTTCAGTCCCTTTCCGTGGTAACATGGACTCTTTACAAAGTGATGAAACCTTGTTGCTCCTTGTTTCAGCAAGGTTTTGTAGCAAATTAGTATCATTAGATACATGCACCCAAAAATAGGGCATACTGAGACAGTGTGTTATTCAAATTATTATAATGTTGATCGTGGTCATTTGACTGACAAACAACCGTCATTCAAAACCGTCACAGCCTTAGTTAGCATCACAATCACAAGGGTCATTCCTTTAGCCAAAGTACGGTGGCTATTTGGGATATTTCAACTACGGTGAGTGAAGAGGAACACAAAATGGTAGGCTATAGCGAACATAACACACCCATTGAACGAACCAACTCTCGTTTGCCTCAGTCATGGCTTCTAGCAGTTCTTTAATGAGGCAGAAAAAAAGACGAAATAAGTGAGTTCAGCCCTCCTTCAATTTGCTTTCACCTGTAACTGAAGCCAAATTAGATTTTTTTATTTCACCTTTATTTAACTAGGTAGGCCAGTATCTCCCTCTCTAACAACTGCGACCTGGCCAAGACAAAGCAAAGCAGTGCGACAAAATCAAACACAGAGTTACACATAAACAAAGGTACAGTCAATAACACATAGAAAAAATCTATGTACAGTGTGTGCAAATGTAGAAGAGTAGGGAGGTAGGCAATAAATAGGCCATAGAGGCGAAATATTTACAATTTAGCATTAACACTGGAGTGATGGATGTGCAGATGATGATGTGCAAGTAGAGATACTGGGGTGAAAAAGAGCAAGAGGGTAAGTAATAATATGGGGGTGAGGTAGTTGGGTGTGCTATGTACAGATTGGCTATGTACAGGTACAGTGATCGGTAAGCTGCTCTGACAGCTGATGCTTAAAGTTAGTGAGGGAGATATAAGACTCCAGCTTCAGTGATTTTTGCAATTCGTTCCAGTCATTGGCAGCAGAGAACTGTAAGGAAAGGCGACCAAAGTAAGTGTTGGCTTTGGGGATGACCAGTGAAATATACCTGCTGGAGCGCGTGCTACGTGTGGGTGTTGCTATGGTGACCAGTGAGCTGAGATAAGGCAGGGCATTACCTAGCATAGACTTATAGATGACCTGGAGCCAGTGGGTTTAGCGACGAATATGTAGCGAGGGCCAGCCAACGAGAACATACAGGTCGCAGTGGTGGGTAGTATATGGGGCTTTGGTGACAAAACGGATGGCACTACATCCAATTTGCTGAGTAGAGTGTTGGAGGCTATTTTGTAAATGACAACGCTGAAGTCAAGGATCGGTAGGCTAGTCAGTTTTACAAGGGTATGTTTGGCAGCATGAGTGAAGGAAGCTTTGTTGAGAAATAGTAAGCCGATTGTAGATTTAATTTTGGATGGGAGATGCCTAATGTGAGTCTGGAAGGAGAGTTTACAGTCTAACCAGACACCTAGGTATTTGTAGTTGTCTACATATTCTAAGTCAGAACTGTCCAGAGTAGTGATGCTAGTCGGGCGGGAGGGTGTGGGCAGTAATCGGTTGAAGAGCATGCATTTAGTTTTACTAGCATTTAAAAGCAGTTGGAGGCCACGGAAGGAGTGTTGTATGGCATTGAAGCTCGTTTGGAGGTTTGTTAGCACAGTGTTCAAGGAAGGGCCAGATGTATACAGAATGGTGTCATCTGCGTAGAGGTGGATCAGAGAATCACCAGCAGCAAGAGCGACATCATTGATATATACAGAGAAAAGAGTCGGCCCGAGAATTTAACCCTGTGGCACCCCCATAGAGACCGCCAGAGGTCCGGACAACCGGCCCTCCGATTTGACACACTGAACTCTATCAGAGAAGTAGTTGGTGAACCAGGCACCCATGACCAGCTCGGAAACCAGATTGCATAGTGGAGAAGGTACGTGGGATTCGAAATGGTCGGTGATCTGTTTGTTAACTTGACTTTTGAAGAGTTTAGAAAGGCAGGGCAGGATAGATATAGGTCTGTAGCAGTTTGGGTCTAGAGTGTCTCCCCCTTTGAAGACGGGGATGACCGCGGCAGCTTTCCAATCTTTGGGGATCTCAGACGATATGAAAGAGAGGTTGAACAGGCTAGTAATAGGGGTTGCAACAATTTCGGTGAATAATTTTAGAAAGAGGGTCCAGATTGTCTAGCCCAGATCATTTGTAGGGATCCAGATGTTTTAGCTCTTTCAGAACATCAGCTGTCTGGATTTGGGTGAAGGAGAAGCAGGGGGGCTTTGGCAAGTTGCTACAGGGGGTGCTGAGATGTTGGCCGGGGTAGGGGTAGCCAGGTGGAAAGCATGGCCAGTCGTAAACAAATGCTTATTGAAATGATCAATTATCGTAGATTTATTGGTGGTAACAGTGTTTCCTATCCTCAGAGCAGTGGGCAGCTGGGAGGAGGTGCTCTTATTCTCCATGGACTTTACAGTGTTCCAAAACTTTTGGGAATTAGTGCTACAGGATGCAAATTTCTGTTTGAAGAAGCTAGCCTTAGCTTTCCTAACTGACTGAGTATATTGGTTCCTGACTTCCCTGAAAAGTTGCATATTGCGGGGGCTATTCGATGCTAATGCAGAACGCACAGGATGTTTTTGTGCTGGTCAAGGGCAGTCAAGTCTGGGGTGAACCAATGGCTATATCTGTTCTTAGTTCTACATTTTTTGAATGGGGCATGCTAGTGTGGTTGATGACAACCAACAGTACAGATTATTTTGTATCGTAGCCTTGGGTATTGATACAGTATCATATTGATGTTCTGCACATCCCTATACCAAAAAGACCTTGTATATAAACAAACTCTTGTCTCACCATGTCTGGATCAGTACTCACAGGCTCATCGAAGGCCTCCTTCTTGTCCAGCATTTCTCTAAGTGTCTGCAGGATCTTAATGCACAGTTTTTCCTCTTTGTCCATCAGCTTCTTGGTGTGTTTGATCAGTCTGAATGACAAGGGGAAGGGTACAGGTGGAAGATGAGTATCATGGCTTCAAGTCATCTAAACACACATGTGACCTATGACTGGAGGATTATAATAAATTAGAACATATCTTTTCAGAAACATTTAGGAGAAGTCAGTTAGATAGTCTAAACTAAATCACAAACCAGAACAATGGTAGGTCAAATGCTAACTTTGCACTGGTCTAAATGCTCTGTAAATGCAGCCCATAGATAGTGTATCTGTGATCAGTGTCTGACTGCATCTGTGCCTCTGCAACACTCACTTGGACATGAAGGCTCCACTCTCACAGCGCAGTCTGGCAGCCTCTGGGAACAACAGCTCAGGGCTGTGTAGTACATCCACCAACACAGAGAACTCGGCCTGCACCTTAGGACTGAACTGCTCCTCTAGACACGCCACCACACCCTGGAGCACAACACAGTATAATACTCTCTGCAGTATAGTGTGTGTGTGTGTGTGTGTGTGTGTGTGTGTGTGTGTGTGTGTGTGTGTGTGTGTGTGATCACCTGCAGCTTCTCAATGATGCTCTTGTAGTCGGGCCCTCCTAGGGTCTCCTTTCGGGGCCGGGTGCGTGCTGAGATCCTCCAGTCCTTGGCGGCACGATGCACCACATTGGTGTGGGCCTTCAGAGACAGAGTGTTCACCTGGCTGTCCAGATCCACCGGTATGGCTATGGCACGCGCCTTGGCTGGACAGGAGACGAGGAAGACTTTAAACATGGCCATACTCGTATTCGTAATTGTATACGTAAGTTGATAGTTGGATCAGATGATACTCGTGATGGGAAAAAACTGACGTGTTTTATTATGCCTAAATAGATGTTGGCAAAAAACCTCCCTGCACGTTCTCACTGCAAAAAAGCTGCAGATTAGGAGCAGCGAGCAGAGAAGTGGGTGTGGGTGTGTGTGTCTACAACTTGCAGCCAAGTTTGCTGTCACTCAGTCAGAATGCGCATTAGCGTTTGGTATTCTTTCCCTACCCTTGCCCCACTTGTTAGATATTATGCACATTGATAGTTTGATAGGAAACATCCTCACCATGTGATTTATAGTAACATTCTAAATGAAAACCTGTGAGGAAAAGTGATCGGATGAAGTGGACAGAGAAACACAGCTTCACTCTATCCAATCAGAGCAGCAGGAACAACGTACAGCTTGCCCTTCTCTTTACAGACAGGCAAACTAGCCAGTTGAGCTATTTAGACCACGAACATTACTGACTCAAAGACAGTACAGTATGATTTAGAAACTTTGTGATTGACTGACATGAGAAAGATGCTTGCCAGAACCCAAAAATAACTTTTTTTCCAATCACGGATAATTACAAAAAATACTCAGATCAGAAAATTACCCATATCCGTTACGATACTCTTTTTGTCCAACTACTACACCACTACTTTATAACTAGGAACTGAGGGAGCCTCAAAGTAGGAGTGCTGATACAGGATCAATTTAGCCTTGCAGATCATATTGAATACTCAGACACTTTATGAACACCGGCCCAGATTTCTTCCAGACACAGATATTAATATAAACTGACATGACACCCAATCAACCAACAGAGAACTACTTTCTGCAAATATTGTCTGAATACACAGTGGTTGCAGAATAACAGTTGTGGCAGAATAACAGGGTTTATTGGATGAGACTCAAGACTTGCAATGTCTGCCTGTCATTATAGCAATCACCAACGTTTCCAGTTTACCAACCTTGGTCAAGGCCTGTCAAAGTGCAATTATTGGGCTGTGAGACTCACCCACGTCAGCCAGTGTTTTGATGCAGCCCTCAATGTTGTTCTTCTGGGCCGAGCTGATCCAGGTGCAGTTATAGATCCTGAAGGAAGACTGGAGCAGCTTGATGAAGATGGGCTGGTGGGTCTGACATAGTAGAGAGGAAAGAGAGAGGGATAATAGGAGAAGATAAAACGGACACTTCAATAACACTCAAAATGTTGTGCCAACTAAAAAGTGTCCGTTTTATCTTCTCCTATTATCAGCATTTGCCGGAAGTACCTGAACTGAACCAAATCTGGTCCTCTGTCCTTCCAACATTTGGAAGTGACCTGGGGAAGGTATTTAAATGCCCATGTATAAGGTTAACCTCTCTCCCAGCCATACCTGCAGGTTGGAGTTGTTGACAGGGAACTGGGAGCTGAAGAAGCCCTTGACGATGGCCATTACTGTCTCAATCACATACATTTCCAGGGGAACGTCGGCATGGTTACGGTCCGTGGTGCTGTTGCACACCTAAAAACAGAAAAGGAAAGGGGGATGTGAAGTCTGTCTGTCACTCAGGAGTGAGGGGACAGAGACTTACCTGGGGTATATCTCAATAGTCAAATGGACTTCTCTTCTCCTTTCCCTCATCTACAATGAACTGGACTGGGGAAAAGCCCATTCCCTTAAGGGACCCACCATGTTGTTTTTTTGTGTTCAGATCAGTGCAGATGAGGAAGAGGACACAACGAAACAGAGGAAAAATAACCTGTTTTGGACTATTGAGACACATCCCTTTGAGGAGGACCTTAGTGAGGACATTACCCGTGCCATGTCCACCAGAAAGTTCTCAAAGAGCTTCCAGATGTGGTGGCTGGTGTAGATCTCCTTCATCTCCACCTCCGTGTCCACATAGCAGTGGTTCACAAAGTTCACGTAAGCCGTCTTCACCTGGGGAGGGAGGGCCAATAGAAACCATGCATCCAGATGAATGACAGGTGTGAGCGATTCCACTGAGGTGAATGAATGCTAGGCTATATCAAGGCTGGCTGTTCTGGAATCACAATGTGTATGCATTGGTATGAATCTAGGTAAGCAAACCTCTGACCACTCTCTGTATGCAAACAAAATAGGTGCATGTCAATTATCTATAATGCTATACTATCCTGCTTTACTCTGTATCCTCAGATCAGTACAGATGAAGTTGAATACAAGGATATGAAATCACATTAGACTACTGAAAGACTCCTCAGCATCCAATGACACACAGACTCTCAAGATGACCCCATACCTCAGCGATGCAGTCATCGTGGGTGACCACCTTGACGATGTCATCCAGGGGCAGCAGGGAGTTACATTTCAGCTCGGTGTAGACGTTTTTTCCCTCGGTGCAGGCAGCGAGGAGCTCTACCAGGGTGTTGTGGTAGGCCAGGGCTCCGCCCTCGTCCCCACGCTCCCGCTCGCAGCACATCATCTGGAACAGCACCGGGAAGGAGGAGCGGTCGTTGTAGAACACCAGCACGTCCTCGCCACCGTTCACCAGCTGGGGGTGGGATGGACAGAAAGGGAGACAGACGAGTAGAGGTTAGATAGGGAATACCTTATAACTAGTGGGGGCACCAATATTGATCATTCGATAGACACTGAACAAAAATATAAAAACGCAACAATTTCAAAGATTTTACTTTGTTACAGTTACATATAAGGAAATCTGTCTATTGAAATAAATTAATGAGGCCCTAATCTATGGATTTCACATGACTGAGAAGAAAGATTTACTGTACAACTTTTGGTCACAGCACAGATACCTTAAAAAAAAGGGGGAAAAGCTAGGGGCGTGGTGACCACCATTTGCCTAACGCAGCGAGACATCTCCTTGGCATAGAATTGATCAGGCTGTTTGTGGCCTGTGGAATGTTGTCCCACTCATCGTCAATGGCTGTGCGAAGCTGCTGGATATTGGTGGGAACTGGAACACTGTCGTACGCATCGATCCAGAGCATCCCAGACATGCTCAATGAATAACATGTCTAGTGAGTACGCCGGCCATTGAAGAACTGGGACATTTTCAGCTTAAGGAATTGTGTACAGATCCTTGCGACATGGGGTGTGCATTAGCATGCTGAAACATGAGGTGATGGCGGCGGATAAATGGCATGACAATGGGCCTCAGGATCTAGTCGCTGCATCTCTGTGCATTCAAATTGCCATCGATAAAATGCAATTGTGTTCGCTGTCCGTAGCTTATGTCTTCCCATACCGTAACCCCACCGCAGGAACATTTCTGGGATCTTTTATTTCAGCTCATGAAACATGGGACCAACACTTTGCATGTTGCGTTTATTTTTGTTCAGTATAGTTTGATACTGATGAGCAGGACATACCATGATATTGGTTTACACTTCCTGTTAACCTAAACTGAGACGCAACATGCAATGACTTCCTGTAATGCCCTCAACCAAGATTCCGACCACTGTCAACGGGACACAAATTCATCCACAAGGTATTTTCAGAAAGTAGTCAGGTTTTATTTATTTTGGGAATGGATAGATCTTGCATGGCTACCCAAACTCCTTGCTCCGGCCAAACGCTACACCACGCCCACGGACGTTAGTTTCTTCTCCGCAATGGCTTTGATACTCTGATTGGTTAAAGATGATCCAATCGCAGAGGACTTTGTTTTGTACAACACCCCTCATTTTGACCTCATCACAAATGTCTTCAATGATGGCGGTCTCTGACTGAAGTATGGAGCGAGCATAGAGCAGCAGAATAAATCAGTTTGAGTCATCAGGCGAGGATAGATTAGCTATGGAACTAGAAAATAGATTACTCTATAAAATAACAGTACTTATCCTTTTTATAATTTTTTTTATAGTCACATTTTAAGAGATAGTGGTAGTGGAAACTATACTATTGTGTTGTCTCCACAGCCATTCAAAGATCGCATCATCCCTCTCTCACCTCGGTCATGACCTTGTCCTGGCACTTCTTGACATACTTCCCGTCGGCCTTAACGATGGTCTGGAGGAACTTGAGGTACTGGACGTGTCGGCCGTGCGTCTCGATGCAGTGAACAAAATGGTGGACCACACGGTCACTGATATCGTTGCACAGATAGAAGTTGTTCATGAAGATGTAGCGCATGGTCTCAGCCTCCAGGAGCTGGAGAGAGAAAAGATGTGTACAGTGATTTCACATTTATTGACATATGGATATCTTGTAATAAAATGCATTTATTTTGTTGAATAATAGTTAAAACATGTAGACAAACGTGTGCGGCTGCGTGTTTGTGTATTTGAGTAGAGTGTGCAACTATACACGCATGCATACATTGTGTGGATCCGTGTGCGCAGTGTGGCGTGAATGCATGCGTAACGCCTCGAACACACCGACCACGTCATTGCGCAAAATAGTACGCAGCATCACCAGGATGTGTGCAACAAAAGTTCAACATTCACCTTCTGCTACCATTTCTGTCAAGCCGTCTACGCATACAGTTTGACACATACGTTCGATAAATCCAACATATGCACCACACCAAAAGCACTGCAACTGCCTCTGCAATGCAATGCTGCAAGGCAAACGCAGCGTTTCATTGGAAATGAATGTAATTCTGGTGTACCAAAATGCAATGACGCTGTCGGTGTGTTCGAAGCGTAACGTGCATGCTCGTGTGAGTGTGTTTATATGTGAGCATACCCCTGGTGTGAGGAACAGGTTGAGGTGTTTGTGGAGCAGAACCTGGTTCTGGCTGTTCCCTTTACAGAAGTTCTGCAGGAACACATGGGCCAGTGTCATGATCTCATTCATCTTCTTATCACTCTGGGGACAGACAGACCGACAGACAGGACATGAGTCACAACACAGTTATACAACTGCGTCACCACAAAATCAATCCATAAAGATGGTCAAACAAAGCTACCAAGGCAGTGTTAATCTATCTCAGGACTCTCCAACCATGTTCCTGGAGAGCTACCCTCCTGTAGGTTTTCGCTTCATCCCCAGTCGTAACTAACCAGATTCAGCATATCAACTAGCTAATTATTAGATTTAGATGCGCTAGATTCGGGTTGGAGCGAAAACCTCCAGGACGGTAGCGCTCCAGGAACAGGGTTGAAGAGCCCTGACCTACCTAGTCAAGCTTTATCAAAATAAAGTCTGATTATTGATAATGACAACATTTGTCAAGCTTTGAGGCGCCTCACCTGAAGCACTTATTTTATAAGCCCATATGGACTGGTTCCTGTGTGTAAGACACCTACTTCCACTTGTGAGTAAAACATCTCTAAATGTGATGTGCTCACCTTCTCATAAGGTATCTGGAGCAGGTCCAGCACCACAGTGTGAGCGCCCATGTTCTTCAGTAGCCTCTGCTGCTGCACACGACTCTTTTTCCCGGGGTAACACTGCTTACTGAGCCGCAGCAGGATCTACTGACCACACACAGATCAAACACTAATACGTGCATTACACAGCAATAGCAATCAGTCTAAAAACACTTGCATTTTCAGCTGCTGTAATTTACTGTTACTGGAGTAAATTAAATGTAACTTTATTTATCCCCTAGGAGCAATTAAGAAATGCAAGTCAAGTTACAAGTCAGGCCCACATAAAACATGGCTACATTGGCCAGCGACGTAAGGTCTGTAAATTATTAGTGGACAATCAATTATCCCAGCGTCATGGTGTGTTTTCAAAGACTGCACTGACTCTAATTGATAATGCTGCTTATACCACACTAGGGTTGCAAAGTGAGGGTATATTACCAGAAACTTTCCAAGTCTAATTAGTGAGAAAAAAAATGAGAATGGGTCTGCCTGTCTAAACACAGCCTGTGCGGCCTCACATGTAAAATATATAAAATAATCGAATAACATTCTTTTTAAAAATATATATTTTTAAAGCTGTAAAACATTATCCTAAATTTAACCCATCAACATTGTGTACCATTGGTGTTTAAAGGTGCAATATGCTGAAATCTCTTCGCCAATTCCTGGTTGCTAAACTTCGAATAGTTAGCCTAATTGCAGTTTGTGTGACAAAACAAGAGTTGTATTTCAGCTGTTTGAAGCTGGTGTACAAAAGTAAAAGACGCAAAAATTTAACTTAAGAACGGGAAGCATAGAAATGGTGCACATACAGTAGAACAGATCTGGCACTTCTTAGACTTGCTTTCAATGAGAATGACATATCTATAACTCACATTTCTTTGTGAATTTGGTCAGGTCACCCAAAAAGTTACATATTGCAGCTGTAATATATATATTTTTTTTTTTTTACATACAAATTTTGCTATGTCAACATGTCTTTGTAAATATTTTAGTACCAAACTGGTGGCAGTTGTGAAAAAAAGTTAATAGTTGGAAGAGATGCAGAGTTAATTAAATACACTGCTCAAAAAAATAAAGGGAACACTTAAACAACACAATGTAACTCCAAGTCAATCACACTTCTGTGAAATCAAACTGTCCACTTAGGAAGCAACACTGATTGACAATAAATTTCACATGCTGTTGTGCAAATGGAATAGACAAAAGGTGGAAATTATAGGCAATTAACAAGACACCCCCAATAAAGGAGTGATTCTGCAGGTGGTGACCACAGACCACTTCTCAGTTCCTATGCTTCCTGGCTGATGTTTTGGTCACTTTTGAATGCTGGTGGTGCTCTCACTCTAGTGGTAGCATGAGACGGAGTCTACAACCCACACAAGTGGCTCAGGTAGTGCAGCTCATCCAGGATGGCACATCAATGCGAGCTGTGGCAAGAAGGTTTGCTGTGTCTGTCAGCGTAGTGTCCAGAGCATGGAGGCGCTACCAGGAGACAGGCCAGTACATCAGGAGACGTGGAGGAGGCCGTAGGAGGGCAACAACCCAGCAGCAGGACCGCTACCTCCGCCTTTGAGCAGGAGGAGCACTGCCAGAGCCCTGCAAAATGACCTCCAGCAGGCCACAAATGTGCATGTGTCTGCTCAAACGGTCAGAAACAGACTCCATGAGGGTGGTATGAGGGCCCGACGTCCACAGGTGGGGGTTGTGCTTACAGCCCAACACCGTGCAGGACGTTTGGCATTTGCCAGAGAACACCAAGATTGGCAAATTCGCCACTGGCGCCCTGTGCTCTTCACAGATGAAAGCAGGTTCACACTGAGCACATGAGCACATGTGACAGACAGAGTCTGGAGACGCCGTGGAGAACGTTCTGCTGCCTGCAACATCCTCCAGCATGACCGGTTTGGCGGTGGGTCAGTCATTGTGTGGGGTGGCATTTCTTTGTGGGGCCGCACAGCCCTCCATGTGCTCGCCAGAGGTAGCCTGACTGCCATTAGGTACCGAGATGAGATCCTCAGAGCCCTTGTGAGACCATATGCTGACACATGCACATTTGTGGCCTGCTGGAGGTCATTTTGCAGGGCTCTGGCAGTGCTCCTCCTGCTCAAAGGCGGAGGTAGCGGTCCTGCTGCTGGGTTGTTGCCCTCCTACGGCCTCCTCCACGTCTCCTGATGTACTGGCCTGTCTCCTGGTAGCGCCTCCATGCTCTGGACACTACGCTGACAGACACAGCAAACCTTCTTGCCACAGCTCGCATTGATGTGCCATCCTGGATGAGCTGCACTACCTGAGCCACTTGTGTGGGTTGTAGACTCCGTCTCATGCTACCACTAGAGTGAGAGCACCGCCAGCATTGAAAAGTGACCAAAACATCAGCCAGGAAGCATAGGAACTGAGAAGTGGTCTGTGGTCACCACCTGCAGAATCACTCCTTTATTGCGGGTGTCTTGTTAATTGCCTATAATTTCCACCTTTTGTCTATTCCATTTGCACAACAGCATGTGAAATGTATTGTCAATCAGTGTTGCTTCCTAAGTGGACAGTTTGATTTCACAGAAGTGTGATTGACTTGGAGTTAAATTGTGTTGTTTAAGTGTTCCCTTTATTTTTTTGAGCAGTGTATAATGTTTTTGTTGTAGGTACTTATTTCATTAATTTGGCTATTTTCTCTTGAACCATATGGTATATCCACTAGAAACTTGTGGTCAATATGAACAGACATAAAAAAAAAGATTCTATATATGATTTAAAAATATATATATTTTAAAAGCTATTCAGGTATAATTTACCAAAGTTACCATAGATTACCTGTTCATTACCAAAATTACAGAAAGTAAATAACCCATAACTTTGCAAACCTATACCACACACACACACACACACACACACACACACACACACACACACAAAGTTCAAGGAGACAGAATAGCAGCCCACCTCTTTGACAATGTTGTAGTTGTTGGCTTTGTTGCTGTCTATCTGGGGCTTCACATCCCCACCCTGTACTGGGCTCAGGATTCCAGCCTCCTGTCAATCACACATTACACAAAAATACATTTAGATTTGAAGAAATTACTTGGATATCGAGTAAGGATTCAGCCCTCGCTCAGCCATTAGCCCTCTATGATGTGTGGCAACTGTGGCCTGTAGGGGGCATACTGTAGTATAGTGTACTGTAGTGTGATGTACCTCCATGGTCTGCTCCTTGCCCTGACTCTCTCCTATGTCCTCACTGCCGTAGGCTCCACTTTTCTCCACCCACAGTTCAGACTTCTCCACCGTCAGCCTTAGCTGGTCCAGGTCTGTCTTGATCTGCTTGTAGTTCTCTACATCCTGCTCCGACACCAGCAACTGGACCTGCAAGGGACCACAGAAACACACACAGTGAGATCAGACCCCCACACACACACACACACACACTGAAACCACACACACAGACAAAAATACACAGATCAGACACAAGCACATGTATACACACACACACACACACACACACACACAAACTGTACTGTTACCTGTTTGAAGGCCTGTAGGACCTCTGCTCTCTGGCTGAAGTGTTTGAACATGAGCTGCAGCGAGCCTGAGACCAGTGGGGGGTAGTCCTGCATGATGAGATGGATCAGCACCCTCAGGAAGGTCCTACCCCCTTCGTCATCCAGCTCCACAGCACTACACTCTGAACTGGAAGCACCAGACGCAGGGTTAGAAAGAGACAGTGGAGGCATACACAGTGTTTTGACAAACACTGGCACACTAGAGATGGGCATTTGAAGTACTTTCATTATTCAAATAATATCATGACATGCGGATAGTTGACAAACTTTTGTACAACTTTTTTCCGAAAGAACAGTTGTTTGCTGCACAAATCTATAGAGACATTGCTACTGCTGCTGCTGGACAGGGGAAGATTGTTAACATTCTCTCTAATTTGGCACACAAGAGAGGCCATGAGTCACGGACGAAAATATTAGCCCCGATTGGCCTATAGGTGGCACTGTTATAAACAGTCTCACTAAAACCCTGTTTGACCGAGGGACTTGAAATGTATGTAGGCATCTTTCCTCATGGTGAACAAATTTGCCTGAAGGACCCATAAGGTCCATCAGGATAGATCTTGGACATTTAGGAAAACCTTTGAAAAACGTATTCTTATTAACCATAAGTCCAAATAATACCAAATTGGTTAAGAAATGGCTAGGCTCTTGTTAAATCAGGAAATCATATTTTACGTGTCCATATAAGTTGAAAATCCACTCCACAATGGCCTATCAACTTGAAACGTTTTAGAGTCAAAGTCATTACCACAATGAACTGTGTAATGTTTGGCATTGATATCTTAAAAAAGGAAACTATAAACAGATCACTTTTCTGACTTTGTAACGCTAATGCTTAAAAAGTCAAAAACGTGAATTTTCTGTGTTTTATATACACACACTCAGTGGCCAATTTATTTAGGTACACCACCCCTTTAACGAAAATTGTCACATGGCAGTGGCTTGCTATATAAAGCAGGCAGACAGGCATCCACTTACTCATAGATTGAACATTAGAATGGGAAAAATTTGTGACCTAAGTGACTTTGAGCGTGGTATGATCGTCAGTGACAGGCTTGCCGGATCCAGTATCTCAGAAACTGCCGTCCTCCTGGGCTTCACGCACGACAATGTCTAGGCTTTACACAAAATTGTGTAACAAACAAAAAACATCCAGTCAGCAGCAGTCCTGTGGGCAAAAACAGCTCAGATGCAGAATGATATTTCAGAAAGCACAACTCGTCGGCCCTGGTCATGGATGGGCTGTTGCAGGAGTTGACCACACTGGGTTCTACTCTTATTAGCTAAAAGAAAGTGGCTCCAGTGGCATGTGATCAACACTGGACAATTGAGGAGTGGAAAAACATTGCCAGGTCCGACAAATCCAGGTTCCTGTTGCATCATGCTGATGGCAGTCAGTATTTGGCATAAGCAGCATGAGTCCATGGACCCATCCTGCCTGGTGTCAACGGTACAGGCTGGTGGTGGTGTCCTGGTGTGGGGAATGTTTTCATGACACACGTTAGATCCCTTGATACCAATTGAACAGCGATTGAACGCCATAGCGTATCTGAACATGCTTGCTGACCAAACCCAATGGAGCATCTATGGGATGAGATAGAACGGGATGTTCGCAGCATGAATGTACCGCCGCCCATCTGCAGCAACTGTGTGATGCCATCACATCAGCATGGACCAACATCCCTGTGGAATGTTTCCGTTACCTTGTAGAATCCCATGCCCCGAATAATTAAGGCTGTTCTGGAGGCAAAGGGGGTCTGACCCAGTACTAGATGAGTGTACCTAATAAACTGGCCACCGAGTGTATATTTCCACACTATGAGGTTGGAATAATACAGTGAAATTGTTAAAATTATGAAACTGTTCTTTAAGTGTAAGAGCTGTTTGAAAAGACGAACTGAAATTTCAGCCTGTTTTGGTGGGATGGAGTTTTGGCCTGCCTGGTGAAATCACCAGGTGGTACAAATGAGTTAATAACCAATAAGAAAAAGTTCCAAACCTCTCTGCCAATAACAGCTAGTTTTCAAGTTTCCCCTTCCCCACTCAGACCACTCCCAGACAGTCCTAACAAAATTCTTGCTTGAGAAATTGCTTAATTAATTTAGTTTATTTTTTACCATTTGAATTTAAAACAGTAAGTAACAAAAACAGTAAGTTACTTAACTGTTACACAGAAGTTATTTGATATTGAGATACACACTGCTACATTGGACCATTAAAATAGTCATTCAAATCTTCAAGGACTAAGTCAGATTCATTCCAAATTTGGTCTTTGAAAAAATAAAGTTGATGCATTCAAAGATGGCTACACTATACCAGTAGATGCATATTTTCACATACGCTAATGAGCTAAAAATACCTCTAAAATCATCTCATGAATCATAGGACCAAATCACACCAAATGTGTTCGGAATGTCGGCCCATGGTACGTCTTAACTTAGGTTTTATCAAACTAAGGGATTGGTCAAAACATGGCAGAGTTATTGAAAAATAAAATAATTAATTTTACGTGTCCATTTAAAACCCCTGATTTGTTATCCAACTGATCTTGTGGCCTTTCATCCTGTGAACTCCATTCATTGTGGCTCGCAGCTATATTTTTTCATTCCTTTTTGCATTGATTAGAAATATCCCACTTCACCTGCTAGGCAACATATAGAGCCACTGACCGTAGTGCAGCTTTGATTGCCCAACAATAACGAGCTACATGTGTGAAACGTGTGCAGGCTACCGGTATAACTTCTTTATGGGACGCACCTCGTAAAAACTACATCCAAGAGTTTATTTATTTTTCTCCCCAATTTCGTGATTACGATCTTGTCTCATCTCTGCAACTCCCCAATGGGCTCGGGAGAGGCGAAGGTCGAGTCATGCATCCTCCAAAACATGACCCTCCAAGCCGCAATTCTTAACACCTGCTTGCTTAACCCGGAAGCCAGCTGCACCAAAGTGTCGGAGGAAACACCATTCAACTGACAACCGAAGTCAGAATGCAGGTGCCCGGCCCGCCACAAGGAGTCGCTAGAGCGCGATGTGCCAAGTAAAGCCCCCCTGGCCAAACCCTCCCCTAACCTGGGCGACGCTTGTGCACCGCCATATAGGACTCCCGGTCACGGCCGGTTGTGATACAGCCTGGGATCGAACCCTAGGCTGTAGTGATGCCGCAACACTTCGATGCTGTGCCTTAGACCGCTGCGCCACTCGGGAGGCCCAAGAGTTTGTGGTTTTATTAAATTAAGAACATCAATTGTCATGGTATATACAGTGCCAGTCAAAAGTTTGGACACACCTACTCATTCAATGTTTTTTCTTTATTTTTACTATTTTCTACATTGTAGAATAATAGTGAAGACATCAAAACTATGAAATAACCCATATGGAATCACGTAGTAACCAAAAAAAGTGTTAACCAAATCAAAATATATTTTAGATTCTTTAAAGTAGCCACCCTTTGCCTTGATGACAGCTTTGCACACTCTTGGCATTCTCTCAACCAGCTTAACCTGGAATGCTTTTTTTGTCATCAAGGCAAAGGGTGGCTACTTTAAAGAATCTAAAATATATTTTGATTTGGTTAACAATTTTTTGGTTACTAAATGATTTCATGTGTTATTTCATAGTTTTGAGGTCTTCACTATTATTCTACAATCTAGAAAATGTTAAAAATAAAGACAAACCTTGGAATGAGTAGGTGTGTCCAAACCTTTGACTGGTTCTGTACTTGTATGTAGCAATGTCACACGTATACATTTATTTAATTTATTTAATTCAGACAAATCCTTTTCATTGTTAAAATAGGCCTATAATTATTTATATATTTTTTATGAATACTCTCACAAGTAATCGAATATTCAATTAACCGTGCACATCCATCCATATGACACACACAGACATATAGGCATACATACAGCACTTTTCTCTGAACTAAAACCACAGTGCCCCATTCGTCACACACATGCATGCATACATAAACACAACACACAGTTTACTTACCTTCCAGCAAACATGGTCTCTGCTTTGGCTGCAATCTCATCTATGTCTGGATCTGAAATTGAACAAAATAATGTGAATCACTGAACCCAATTATAGAAAGCCCAAATAAGCCAAGTCCAGAAAGTAATTAGTGCCTGTGACAGCACAGCTCAAACAACAGTAATCAACAAACCAGCAGGATTCCCTTAGGCATTGACTGACACACTCTAGATTCTCCTAGCCTGGTCCCATTGCAACCATAGGCCTCTACATCGCGACCACCCCTGAATGCCCATCCGATAGCCGCAGCCCGCTAGCTGCTAGTTGTCTAGAGCATATTGGACAGTGAGCTGTATAGATCCATCGGCCAATTTCTTGGGCCACTATACCTATTTTACCAATTGGACTTGGACCCCTCTGGTACTTGGAACCCTACTAATCCATCACGACTGGTCTATCGGTGTCACCGCACGCGGAGGCCAAAACAGACTTTCCTCCATCGAGACGTCCCTCTAAGGCCCTTCTGCTAGCTTACTAGCCCCGGTCTACTAGCTTGCTAGCCCCGGCCTAATAGCTTGCTAGCCCCGGCCTGCTAGCTGTCTGAATCGCCGTGTCTCCAGGCAGCCCAACCACTCACTGGACCCCTATTGATCACCCGGCTACGCATGCCTCTCCCTAATATCAATATGCCTTGTCCATTACTGTCCTGGTTAGTGATTATTGTCTTATTTCCCTGTAGAGCCTGTAGCCCTGCTCAATATGCCTTAACCTACCATTTAGTTCCACCTCCCACATATGCGGTGACATCACCTTGTTTAAACGTCTCCAGAGACAATATCTCTCTCATCATTACTCAATGCCTAGGTTTACCTCCAATGTACTCACATCCTACCATACCTCTGTCTGTACATTATGCCTTGAATCTATTCTCTCACACCCAGAAACCTGCTCCTTTTACTCTCTGCTCTGAACGCACTAAACAACCAGTCCTGATAGTCTTCAGCCGTACCCTCATCCTACTCTTCCTCTGGTGATGTAGAGGTTAATCCCTGCAGTGCCTAGCTCCACTCCTACTCCCCAGGTGCTCTCATTTGTTGACTTCTGTAACCTTAAAGGCCTTGGTTTCATGCATGTTAACATTAGAAGCCTCCTCCCTAAGTTTGTTTTATTTTCTGCTTTAGCACACTCTGCCAACCCGGATGTCCTAGCCGTGTCTGAATCCTGGATTAGGAAGTCCACCAAAAACCCTGAAATTTCCATCCCTAACTATAACATTTTCCGACAAGATAGAACTGCCAAAGGGGGCGTTGTTGCAATCTACTGCAGAGATAGCCTGCAGAGCTCTGTCATACTATCCAGGTCTGTACCCAAACAATTCGAACTTCTACTTTTAAAAATCCATCTTTCCAGAAACAAGTCTCTCACTGTTGCCACTTGCTATAGACCACCCTCTGCCCCCAGCTGTGCCCTGGACACCATATGTGAATTGATTGCCCTCCATCTATCGTCAGAGCTCGTGCTGCTAGGTGACCTAAACTGTGACATGCTTAACACCCTGGCCATCCTACAGTCTAAGCTTGATGCCCTCAATCTCTCACAAATTATCATTGAACCCACCAGGTACAACCCCAAATCTGTAAACACGTGCACCCTCATAGATATCATCCTAACCAACTTGTCCTCCAAATACACCTCTGCTGTTTTCAACCAAGATCTCAGCGATCACTGCCTCATTGCCTGCATCACTGTCAAACGCTCCCTCAAACACTTCAGCGAGCAGGCCTTTCTAAATCAACCTGGCCCGGGTATCCTGGAAGGATATTGACCTCATCCCGTCAGTAGAGAATGCCTGGTTATTCTTTAAAGTCCCTTCCTCACCATCTTAAATAAGCAATTCAAACATTTTTTTAACCAGGAACAGATATAGCCCTTGGTTCTCTCCAAAACTGACTGCCCTTGACCAGCACAAAAACATCCTGTAGCGTTCTGCATTATCATCCAACAGCCCACGTGATATGCAACTTTTCAGGGAAGTTAGGAACAAATATACACAGGCAGTTAGGAAAGCTAAGGCTAGCATTTTCAAGCAGAAATTTGCATCCTGTAGCACAAACGCAAAAAAGTTCTGGGACACTGTAAAGTCCATGGAGAATAAGAGCACCTCCTCCCAGCTGCCCACTGCACTGAGGATAGGAAACACTGTTACCACCAATAAGCATTTTTCTACAGCTGGCCATGCTTTCCACCTGGCTACCCCGGTCAATAGCCCTGCGCTCCCCACAGCAACTCGCCCATCCATACCTCCCCCACTTCTCCACCCAAATCCAGATAGCTACTGTCATGACGTTGGCCTGAAGACACGACACTGATGTTCTGAAAGAGCTGCAAAATCTGGACCCTCTCTTTCTAAAATGATCTGCCGAAATTGTTGCAACCCCTATTACTAGCCTGATCAACCTCTCTTTCGTATTGTCTGAGATTCCCATAGATTGGAAAGCTGCCGCGGTCATCCCCCTCTTCAAAGGGGGAGACACTCTAGACCCAAACTGCTACAGACCTATATCTATTCTACCCTGCCTTTCTAAGATCTTCGAAAGCCAAGTTAACAAAAAGATCACCGACCATTTCGAATCACACCGTATCTTCTCCGCTATGCAATCTGGTTTCCGATCTTGTCATGGGTGCACCTCAGCCACGCTCAAGGTCCTAAACGATATTATAACCGCCATCGATAAGAGACATTACTGTGCAGCCGTATTCATCGACCTGGCCAAGGCTTTCGACTCTGTCAATCACAACATTCTTATTGGCAGACTCAACAGCCTTGGTTTCTCAAATGACTGCCTCGCCTGGTTCACCAACTACTTCTCTGATAGAGTTCAGTGTGTCAAATCGGAGGGCCTGTTGTCCGGACCTCTGGCAGTCTCTATGGGGGTGCCACAGGGTTCAATTCTCGGGCCGACTCTCTTCTCTGTATACATCAATGATGTCGCTCTTGCTGCTGGTGATCCTTTAATCCACCTCTACGCAGACGACACCATTCTGTATACCTCTGGCCCTTTTTTGGACACTGTGTTAACTAACCTCCAGATGAGCTTCAATGCCATACAACTCTCCTTCCGTGGCCTCCAACTGCTCTTAAATGCAAGTAAAACTAAATGCATGCTCTTCAACCGATTGCTGCCCGCACCTGCCCGCCCGACTAGCATCACTACTCTGGACGGTTGGGACTTAGAATATGTGGACAACTACCTAGGTGTCTGGTTAGACTGTAAACTCTCCTTCCAGACTCACATTAAACATCTCCCATCCAAAATTAAATCTAGAATCGGCTTCCTATTTCACAACAAAGCTTCCTTCCCTCATGCTGCCAAACATACCCTCGTAAAACTGACCATCCTACCGATCCTCGACGATGTAATTTACAAAATAGCCTCCAACACTCTACTCAACAAATTGGATGCAGTCTATTACAGTGCCATCCGTTTTGTCACCAAAGCCCCATATACTACCCACCACTGCGATCTGTACGCTCTCGTTGGCTGGCCCTCGCTTCATACTGTTCCTAGGCCGTCATTGAAAATAAGAATTTGTTCTTAACTGACTTGCCTAGTTAAATAAAGGTAAAATAAATTTAAAAAAATACTCGTCACCAAACCCACTGGCTCCAGGTCATCTACAAGTCTCTGCTAGGTAAAGCCCCGCCTTATCTCAGCTCATTGGTCACCATAGCAGCACCCACCCAGCAGGTATATCTCTCCAGCAGGTATATCTCACTGGTCACCCCCAAAGTCAATGCTTCCTTTGGCCGCCTCTCCTTCCAGTTCTCTGCTGCCAATGACTGGAATGAACTGCAAAAAACAATGAAGCTGGAGACTCATATCTCCCTCACTAGCTTTAAGCACCAGCTGTCAGAGCAGCTCACAGATCACTGCACCTGTACATAGCTCATCTGTAAATAACCCATCCAATCTACCTCATCCCCATACTGTATTTATTTATCTTGCTCCTTTGCACCCCAGTATCTCTACTTGCACATTCATCTTTTGCAAATTCTACCATTCCAGTGTTTAATTGCTATATTGTAATAACTTCGCCACCATGGCCTATTTATTGCCTTACCTCTCTTATCCTACCTCATTTGCACATGTGCTGTATATAGATTTTTCTACTGTATTATTGATTTTATGTTTGTTTATTCCATGTGTAACTGTGTTGTTGTATGTGTCGAACTGCTTTGCTTTATTTTGGCCAGGTCGCAGTTGCAAATGAGAACTTGTTCTAAACTAGCCTACCTGGTTAAATAAAGGTGAAAAATAAAAAATAAAAATAAATAGGAGTTGGCAAGACAGTGCAACAGATCTGAGACCAGGCCAAGATGTCCATATGTGACGGTAGAGCTTTACCTGACATGGAGGGGAATTCAGACACCGACATAGAGCTGTCCGGTAGATTCCTGTCGCCAAATTCTTTCTTATAGATGGATAGCAAGTAGGTGATCCTGTAGTCCAGCCGCACACTCAGGATGAACTGATGGGAGAACAAGATAGAAGGCGATAAATAAAGGGTCAATGTTGAATACCTCAAATCCATATTCAAGCTAAAAGATATAAATCAGAGACCTTAAAACAGTGGTTACCAAACTATGTTTAGAGATCTCTTGTAATCAACCCCACAAAAAAAGTTTAGCCAGGATCTCATTTTATGACGCAATTCATGATTTCAAGAACAAGCGGTTGCGTTCCATTTCTCTACCCTTGACCCAGAAGTATACACACGATCACTTCCCCTTAAGCATTTAAAAGCATTGGAGACCGGTGTAGAGAATCGGACCACAGCCAGCCTCAAGATATTACTTTAGAACAGTTACAGGTAACTGGCCCTCCAGACCACATGGTGGCGCTCCACTCACCTGTAGGATCTCAATGATTTTGAGCTTGGTATCCATGACCATGACGTCTTCGTTGTCGGGCAGAAGGAAGGGTTGTATTCCGTGCTGGAGGGACGGGGGCGTGTCGGGGAGGTGGTGAGGCAGGACGTACCCTCTACTCAGCACCATCTGTGTCATCATCTCCCCCACGCCGTGGATGGTACGCAACACGTTGTTTCCTGGAGGACAGGGAGACCATGGAGGTGTTCATTAGGAACCAAACATAAGGAAATGGACTGAAACAGAGAGGGACTACCTGGCTTTGTCCAATAAGGAACGCTAATATTCTGTTGCAAAACGTTTGAAAACATTTTACGCTGTGTGTCCTAATTAACACTACCCAGGTCATAAAAGCTCTTTTGACTTCAGTAAGTGTAATAAAGAGATGAGGAGCAGAACCCATGTCTCTTGAAGTTTCAGATCCGGAAACTCATCTATCAATTAGCCTATATGCATTGTGCATGCTTAATAAACTTAGTAAACAAATACATTTGTTTTGTGATTTAACAAAATGTTTGAATCAGTTAATTAATTCATTCTCTGTGTGACTCACCTGCCTCGGGACTCTTGCTGAGCTTGTCCATGTAGGTGAGTGGGTGCTGGACAAAGTCCAGTATGGCCAGGAGGGTACGTGTGAGACGCAGCAGCTCACTGAAGCTGTAGAAGCCAAAGTAGACCAGGTTACGGGCCAGATGTACCACCTATAAGACCAGAGAAGGATTTCCCCAGAGGCCAGAGTTAAGATGCAACTTTAACATCAGAAAGTGATCATGTCTGTTACTATCTTTGTGTTGGGCGCAGGGGGGGTCACCACTGGGGGAGATGGGAGAATGATTGTTGTAAGGTTGTATCATTGTGTTTGTGATGTTGTATGTCTTGTGAAAATTGTAATAAAACTTGAACTGAAAAAAAGAAAGTGAGCATGTCTATGTAATAGGAATTTTAATGTTTGTGCTTTTCTGATAACTCATTTCTGTGTTCTATTCATGTGCTGTTCTAATAACCAATTTCTGTGTTCATGCAAGTGACTGATTTAACGAATCCTCAATTATCAGTATCTGCAATTTGGCAGTATGCCCAGACCTTGTTGTAAGAATGAAAGATATCACAGTTTCAAGATATCAGCTTAGAGGGAAGAAGCCTCGTGAGGTATTGGTCTGTCACATGTTATGAACCAGTATTGGTCTGTCACATGTAATGAACCAGTATTGGTCAGTCACATGTAATGAACCAGTATTGGTCTGTCACATGTAATGAACCAGTATTGGTCTGTCACATGAATGAAACAAAACGGCAATGATTAATTAATTATGCTAAATCATACAAATATAACTTGTCTGTGTAGTGCCCAGGCAGAGCTTCTGATTGACATGTGTACTATGGTGCACTGAGTTGGGACTGCCCCAGCAGAGCTTCTGATTGACATGTGTACTATGGTGCACTGAGTTGGGACTGCCCCAGCAGAGCTTCTGATTGACATGTGTACTATGGTGCATTGAGCTGGTTGGAACCTCTCCAGCACGCTGACAAATAATGATTCATTTAAGATTGAATTCGAGTGTCCCTGTGTAAGAATTTCCATGACATCTATATCCATAGTTTGGAATGGATAACAACCAATTACAAATAGTTGTGTGTGTTTTTACCTCCAGAGTCAGTTCATTCTTCTCTTTATCTTCAAAGGGAAAGGGTTGGCTGACCACGTCTTTGAGGTATTCCTCTACAAACTCCATGGTGGGGGCAAACTTCCTCTTCATCTCCTCTCTGGAGGTGTCTCTGAACTCATACTCATACCTATGGAGACCGTTATTATATAGCACAGCAACTATACAATCTCTACATGAGAAACTAATTAACAAAGCAATTCAATCAGTTGTTTAAAGCTGTGAAATAGACCTTCAGCCTAGAAAATCTGACTGCAATGTTTCTCTAGAGAAAATAAAGTGTTCTCGCTACCTAGATGCATGAAACATGCAGAAAACTGAAGATGCAATTCATCTGTGATAGATCTCTAACCAGAGGCCGTTTCCTTTCAGGTGGTGTGCCAGTTACAGATACAGTATGCTATTGCCACATCCACAGATCCCAAAGCCACATAAACAACACCACTCACTCATGGATGGTGATCTTGGAGGGGATCTCGGTCCAGAGGCGGGCGTACCGCACGGCCACCACGGCCTCCTGGGGCTCGCGGTCCACGTGCATGTGCAGCATGAGGCGGCAGAAAGAGGCGCGCAGGTTGTAGGGCAGGCAGTCGTCAAACATGCAGCGCAGGATCAGTTCCACGGGCAGCTGGCTGGACAACCGGTTGATGGCCAGGTACTGGCGGTCCAGACACATCTTGGCAAACAGGTTGAGCTGGTATCTGGAAGGTGGATGGGGAAGGGGGGACGGAAATACACGGAAGAGAGGTGTCATAGGTGTGTCATAGAAATATGACGTGAAATGTTTGTTAGTTGAGCTGAAGACACAAGGTGGACTGTTGCCTAACGGACCAGAAACTAAGTTGGACACTCGATACATCAATAAATTGGAGAACCAATGTTTCGCCATACAGACCAATAAAGACCCCCAGAACACCTTGCTGCAGCAGCTGTCTAGTACCTGTAGTAGGTGATGATGTCACTGTCCAGCTTGTGGTTGCCCTTGGCGTCCTGGGCCAGGTGGCGGATGGACTTGCCGTGCGGCTCCTTGTGGCTGTCGATCCAGTAGAGCCACACCTCCTCCTCCTCTGTGTCCTCCAGCAGCAAGGACGACTCCAGGGATGTCTCTGTGTTGGGGATTAGCCTGGGTGGGAGGAGGAGAAGGAAATGGAAGCATTCATTCTTCACTCTGGAGCTCAACCACACACCCACGTATTCACTACCACAGACAAGATCTGCTACTTCTCTTTGCACATCTGCATACACCAGCTTAATGACATTCACCCATGCTGTGCCTTTTTACACAGATGTAGCAGCTTATGTGATTGTGAACTTCTAGTGTATAGCACAGCCAGGTCAAACATCAGTCCCCAATCTGAAAACCTGGCCACCAGTGTTAGGTAGAGCGCACAGGCGTGTGTGTGTGTTAATATGTGCGTGAGACTCACTTGGTCTGGATGAGGATGTCAGCATTGGCGGAGTTCAGCATGAATTTACAGATGAGCTCCTGTGTCACTGGAATGGCCGTCTTATTGGACACACACAGGTCTGACAGATAGTCCAGGAACCTGATTGGACAGAAGAGGACAACCAAACGTATTGGACTAAATCTGCTCAAAGACGTTGAACCCAGTAGAGTGGCTTGCCAATACCTAACAATCATAGGCAACACAAATATACATAGGTTTTTTGTTTGTGTGGCACATTGTGCTTTATAGCCCCAGTGTGCATATCTATTTGAGGATCAAATGTGTGTGGGTGTGTCATATGCATGTTATAATTAAGCAATAAGGCCCAAGGGTGCATGGTATATGGCCAATATATCACGGGTAAGGACTGTTCTTAGCACGACGTAAAGCAGAGTGCCTGGATACAGCCCTTAGCTGTGGTATATTGGCCATATACCCCGAGGTGCCTTATTGCTATTATAAACTGGTTACCAACATAATTTGAACAGTACAAATATATATTTTGTCATACCCGTGATATACGGTCTGATATACCACGGCTTTCAGCCAATCAGCATTCAGGGCTTGAAACATCCAGTTTATAATGTGTGTTAGGTATAGTATTCATTCCTCCTCCCTGCTCTGCTCTGTCCTGACCTGGGCTCTCGGTTGCGTCGCAGCAGTTTGACGAAGGTCTCGATCTCCTTGGCTGTGATGTGTTTCTCCAGCAGCTTGCGGTTGTTGTGGAGCAGAGCTGTAATTGTGTCCTCCGCCAGGATCTCATAACCGATCTGAGACTGCATGATGGAGAACTTCTTGGCTATGTACTCCTGGAGGGCAGAATGAGACCAGTTAGTCGAAATGGATACCATTATAGGAATACATCTGGGTTGTGTATATGAACTTGTCCAATAAGAAACACTCGCACCGTTGCAATTTGTTTTCAAATCAATCAAAATCAGATACAATTTTTGTCACATGTACTGAATACAAAAGGTGTAGACTTGACCTTGAAATGCTTACTTTACCAACAATACAAAAAAAGGTTGAACTACTGTGTGCTCTAATGAACATGACCCTGTTGTGATGGGTTGGCTGATTAAGAGTTTCTGCTTGAGATACTTCAACCAGCATACAATGGATCTTCATCATTCACAAACACGACTGCCTACATATAAGCTTATATTATAAACTGGGTGTTTCGAGCCCTGAATGCTGATTGGCTGACAGTCGTGGTATATCAGACCGTATACCACGAGTATGACAAAATATTTATTTTTGCTGCTCTAATGATGTTGGTAACCAGTTTATAATAGCAATAAGGCACCTCGGGGGGGTTATGGTATATAGCCAGTATACCACGGCTAAAGGCTGTTCTTAGGCACGACGCATCGCGGAGTGCCTGGACACAGCCCTTAGCTGTGGTATATTGGCCATGTACCACACCCCTCCGGCCGAATTGCTTAATTATATAACATACAGTTATTGATCTTATTGACCAAGATAGTCAGGGTTGCGAGTTGGACAAAGCTACAGTGCTACTAGCCTGGTTCTTGCGGTAGTCCTGTTGGGAGTGGCGCAGCACCCGGTAGCACAGCTGCAGCATGTACTTAAAGGGAGCGTAGCGCTGGTCCCCCAAGTCCTCCAGCTTCAGCATGGGACCCTCCCCCTGGTCCGTGAATGGAGCCTTCAGAATACCAAAAATCTGGAGAAGGCAGACAGCAGAAGAGAGAAGAGATCAGAGACAGACAAAATTACTTGTTGATGATTCTGATTATTTTGTTGTCCGTATCATCCCTAATCACAGTAATTACCACTGCCAGCATCACTACCACTAACAATGCTATGACAATGCTATTAGCACAGCCTTAGGCAGAATTTACTTGAATTATTAATCCCTTCAATTACTGTGATCAGAGGGAGCCTGCTTTCTGCACTCTAATAAGTCACAGTGTAATGGCCATTGGAAGGAGACAGTGGAATTCACCTTCTAGCTTGGGTGCCAGTCTGCTTCTGCGTTAGCCAATACGTCTATGAAGTCAAAATAAATCTGCACACTTGTAGCTCAATCTAACAGTGTCTGTAAGATACAAAAAGCTTCTTTGTCATCATTACCCAATATATTTGTTATGACAATGACAGACAGCACAGGAACCGGCCAAAGCAGAATCAGACTCAAGACCAAAGCTAGAGGACACTCCTTTAGGTGATATTCTGGGAGAGTGTGTGTATGAGTGAGCTGACCTGGGCTAGAATGTTCTGTTCCCTCATTAGTTTCTGCCTTTCCCTGTTGGGGTTGGAGATGACCACAGACAGCACGTCCTGACCGTTGTTGGGGACCTCGCACACAAAGAAGATCAGGTCCTCCAACAGCTTGGTCACAAACCTGGGAAACACGGGCCACAAAAGAACATTAGTTAATTACACAGAACACATTATCTGTCAGAGAGAGTTATTGTGGACATAGAGATTCCACAGAGAATGAGGAAATTAATACATGCAATAAAAAGACTAATTGAAAACAGATTGAATTACATAGTATTGCACCAAATAAACAGTGTAACCCTGTTGGCTGTGTCACTAGGGGACATACTGTAGCTCCGATACGGACTATCACGTTGTATTCTACTCAGGAGCTTTTCAATTGCACTGCACTGTCAAACAATGTTACTGGCCGTCAAATCCTTGCTTTCTCTGTCCTTGTTTCCTCCATTTGGCTCCCTCGACCACCTCCTCAAATGCACTTTGGGAGAGGAGCAAGGAATTTAAAAAACAAGTAAGGAGGAAGCAAGGATTTTCTGGCAAGCAACATTTCCAGACACAGCCAGGATGTCTTGGCTGTATAAGCAGGACTGTGCTGTACCTCCTCTCGTTCTGAGCAATGTTGCCATACTGCAGCTTCTTCACAGTCGACTCTAGGACCTTGTTGGCATCGTTGGCAAAGTCCAGGTCTCGGACCTCAAACAGGGGTACAGAGACAATAGCAAATGCCTCCTTGTCCTCCTTCGTAGGGCACGTGCCAATCTGTGGGTAGAGGGAATTCAGTATGAAATTAATGATTCATGTGTACTGTAGGCCTATAGACTCAACAACAATCCCTCCAAACACCAGAATCAAACCTATGTCTAATAGTAACTTACAATGTTGAAAGGTTTTGGGGAAAAAAGTTGACTACATTGTGATAAGCACAACATTGTAAGTGGAACTTAAACAGCAGGGGTGTAGTATTGGACCTTGAGCATGACGGGGCGCTCCTCCTCAGCGTCGATGGGGAAGTTGGTGCTGCTCACCCAGGTGTTGGTACATAGGTGTCTCAGCCGTACGTACGAGTTCCTGAGGGAAGGCACAGTGTGTTTGAAGTGTGTTTCGAGTAGTGCTGAGCGATTAACTGACATTTCGTCGGTTCAATTACTTGAATTTAATTTAGTTGGTTTTTTTGTGAGCTCAATGCTCCGTTTCTCTAAAGAGAAATCCTATCAAGCACGAGAAACATCAAATCAAGAACGAACTGTGGGACGCTGGACGGAGTTGTAGTTTTCAATAGGAAAATATTCAACCTAGTTCTAACCCACCTCTTTGCACTAGTTTTGAGTGTGTATATTGTTTCTTAGGATGTATTCGAGATCTCTTCCAAGAGTCCTTTAAATGTATGCAGTGTTTTAGATATTTTAAAATGTCTTTTAGGGGCCATTCTCTGACCTGGGCACCAGACAGTCAGCCATCTGCAGCGTGGTGGCGTCCAGCTCAAACAAAGAGGCGATGTCGTTGCCATGGGGCACAGACACCAGGGTGCAGGCTATCTTCTCTGCAGCCTGACGCTTCCTCTTGGAGTACGCTGTATCTGTCTCCGTCTGCAGACAGACACAGACAGACACACAAAGATGGATACCAAAGTTCTTGCAACTAAAGCATTCTCAATGCTAATATCAATAAACCTGTGCCACAGATTCAAAGCGCTGTAAAAAAATATATATAATAACATGGCAGCTTACGTTATTACAGTGAGATAGTGGATGAGGTTGGGATTGCACTGTGTGGATGCTGCAGACAGATAATAGGCCAGTCCTGGGAGGGTTAACCGCTGCAGTGCTCTATGCATGTCAATGGGAAAGAGCTCCTCTGAGCCACCCCTGTGCCTTATCACCTCCTCTCCTCTGGGTGACTCACACCATCCAGCAGTACATAACAGCAGAGCAGACAGCACGTCTGTCTCCCCTCCTCTATCTCGCTCTCTCAAAGAGCACCCCCACACTGAGACGTTATATAAGGGGCCCACTGAGTGTCTGAGACGAGTTTGTGTTGTTGTGTGAGCGGAGGCAGAATACCAATGCAGAAGGTCGGCAAGAGGAGGAAAATCTGTATTGAAATAGAGTTTGTACATTGTCTACATTGTGTACAGGGCTTGGAAAAAACAGAAAACCGGAAAATAATGACATTTTTAAGGAACCGAAATGGAACCTGGAATTAAAGTGATCCATACTATACCAGAACAGATCCATTATTTTAAAAGCGTGGGTACTGGTTAATAACGTTCCAGGTATCATTTTCTAGTCCCACAAAAATAACAACAAAGCGCTTATGCAAAGTCCTCACTCTGTCACTCAGAAACATATTCCAGTGTCTGCCTGCAAGTTAAAGATCTTTAAAGATCTTTTCCAGTGTGTGTGCGCATGTTTAGGCAACCTGCCCCTTCCCCCCTTCGAACCATAGGCTACTGTACTGACGTTACCATAGGCTACTGTACTGACGTTACCATAGGCTACTGTACTGACGTTACCATAGGCTACTGTACTGACGTTACCATAGGCTACTGTACTGACGTTACCATAGGCTACTGTACTGAAGTTACCATAGGCTACTGTACTGAAGTTACAAGCATAATTCAGAAGATAGGGAGAATATTTTTTATTAGATAGAGAAGAATGGATACATTTCTTCAATGCTAGTTAAGGATACTATAGGCCTAGTTATCAAGTTTCACTTATTAACTACAAAAATAGCTAGCTAGCTCAAAGGAAATGTAAAAGTTCCTCCATAGAAGCCACTCCTCCTAGGTATAATTCTGTGGACATAATTATATAATGCATGTCATAAGATGGCCAGCGCTTCAAGCCTCCTCTTCAACCCTCTCTGGCTCTCTCACCACCTGCAAAATTTCAGTAGCATCTTGTGCCATGGGCTACACTTGTCTGTCCATCACGCATGTAAACAACTAGCTTGCCTGCTCTATCCACACTGATTGGTGAAGTAATTTAATGAGCAAAAAAAAGGTTAAAAAAGGAATGATAAACCAATATTTTTTTTCTGCTCGGAACTGTAGAACGGAAAAAAAAAAAAAAAGTGGTTCTGTTCAGAACAAAACGATTGGAAAATAATTTGTTCCAACCCCTGGTTGTGTATGTTGTGAGTATGTGTGCGTGTGTATGTGTGAGAGAGAGAAAGATAAAAAGAGAGAGAGGAAAGAAGGGAAGAAAGAGAGTTTGCATGTGAGCGGATGAGTCTGTTCTTGCTAGTGAGTGTAAGAGAGAAAAAGGTATTGCATAATAGGAGTTTGCGGTGGTGTGAGAGAACAGAGGGCCCAGCAGGAGGCCCAGGGTTTGACAGGTACACTCCCTCTATCAATGCATAGAAACACACCCACAAAGTTGCTCTCTTAGCAGAAACACAGAGGATGCACAGCTCCCTAAGCTTTTGATCTACCCTTTATGCAGTACTGTTAGTAAAATCTCATCTAAGAGACCATGGTCATGCATTGTTAAACACCACACATACCAGAATACTCATAGATATACCATGTGGTTGAAATGAGTGGAAATGAGGTCCAGACTAAGGTCCATCAGACAGGAATATGAAAACCAGTGTTTCACTAACCTGATTCACCTCTGCTTTAGAATCCACACTTTCATCCCGGAAATCAGGGTTAATCTATAGAAAGAAAAGAAAGTCAGTTAGTCAGTCAATCACTTTCTTCATCAACGGTAACATTTTCCTCACAGCCAACTATTCAGACCCCACACTCTTCCCAATATTGTCTGAGAAACTATTCAAGATGAACCGTTTGTTGATTGTGATTAAGTTGACAGATATGATTAACTTTATTATCTCCTTTGGGAAATTCTCCTTGCAGTGCTGCACCTGTACAGCACAATGAAGGAGATTAGAGAGAGAGGGTCACAATGGTGACGGGTCGTTTGTGAACGAATAGCTCTTTTTGAACAGATATTTTTTATGAACTTACGGAACCGAATCGCATCTGTGAAAGAGCTGTTCATTTCGCTCCTTGATTGGCATCCTGCTTTTGAGCTCAACGATTATAGATAAGTGATAAAAACATTCTCTGAGATGGTAATTTTTCACTGCAGGAACAATAGGTAGTGGGGAGAGAGCCACAATATAGTTCACGCTCAATTTTGCAGTGATTTCGCAGTATTCTAATTTCGTAAGGTAAAATGTATTTGAACTCACATTTCACATTCTGACAATGGTAGGAAATGTGAAATTTGTCAGTTTTTTTCTAAGCACTACTGAACAATGAGCCGTTTAGGAACCAAATTAACGGCTCATTTTAGGTGAACGTAGCCAAACTATCCGGTTCACCATAAAGACTCGGAACACCCATCACTAGGCCATAAAAATGGGAACACTGCCAT
Source organism: Salvelinus alpinus (assembly GCF_045679555.1). Taxonomy (NCBI): domain Eukaryota; kingdom Metazoa; phylum Chordata; class Actinopteri; order Salmoniformes; family Salmonidae; genus Salvelinus; species Salvelinus alpinus. Next base: position 23,047,827 of record NC_092094.1, on the reverse strand, counting down.
CTGCAGCACGTCTGGAACATCAACATCTGCTCACTACAAGCCTGATCGTAGATGTATAATGCGCAGAAACAGTCTGTAGCTAGAGGCCAAGCCAAATCCCAACTCCTCGGACTATAGTTTTCATGCCATACATGAGTAATCAGTAGGGTTAGCTAAAGCACACAGTATTCAAAGAATCTCAGAGCGGATTGCTGATATAGGATCAGTGTTAACTTTTAGATCATAATTAATAGGATTATATGGACAGGGAAGACCTGATTCTAGACCAGCACCCTTACAGCCTGACCACAGAGAGAGGACTGACATAAGAGACAACACAGAGACAGTAGTCTACACAGAAAGCTCCATTGTGGTCTGTTGGCATTTCTCTCAGTTTTATGTAAAGTAGGGATTAACCAACAGTGACAGGATGTTAACCGGAGTGGAAAACACCCACACATTGGCAATCAGTCAAGTCAGAAAACACTCAAACATGAGTTGGTAGCATTGGTAATTACACATTTTAGTTAAAAAAATTCCATCATGTGATAAGATAAGTATTATCTTACATGGAGTGTATTATATTGTGGGTTTTTGGAAATGAAAAAAGCAATGAAATTGAACAACATCCTGTATTACTGTACAAGATTAGTCATTCATGGATAGAGTATTTAAATGAACGGTATTCAAATTGAGCAGCAGAGTCAAAACACAATGAAAAGACAACCGATAACCACGATAACAGTTTGACACACAGTCAAAGAGAGAGAAGAGGGGAGAAAGTAACAGCCTACCTCTGCAGCCAGGTAGTTTCCAGTGGCCAGGTGTTTGAAGCGAAACAGGCTGTTCCACTGGCCGGCACCTCCTCTGCAGGGGTCGTAGTGCACAACCTGCCATAGAGAGAAACACATTTAAAACACACTGATCAACGAAGAAAGAGTCCTCAACATCACTCAGCGCCATTAATAACATCATAGTATGAGGTAATGTATTTGTTTACGAGGAACACACTTGTTTAATCTCCCTCTGGGGAATTTCCTAATCAGAACAGGTTTTTCCACTCGTTCTACAAAATCAGGAGCTAAAATCTGAGCAGAGAAAGTGCTTCTAGCTCTGTCCCAATTCTCTGTTCTAAGTATACACTTCTTCACTTGACTTTTTCAAATTAAAGGCAAAGGACTGGTGTAAGAAATATGGTGGAAACTAACCCACACCAATACATGTGTGGGTTGGAGTGCACAGGTGAACACTGGGAGAATTGGGACGGAACCATTGCAGTAGGCAAATAGTGCAGTAGGTACCTCTATTTCCCAGAGTGCTTTGGAGCTGGTGGCAGAGGTGGCAGACTGTCTCAGGGTGGTCCTGAGGAAGATGTGCTGCTGATTCCTGTATTCGTCACATGTCAAGAACTTCTCTTGTTCAGCGTGGAACAGGCGCACCACATCACCCTGAGAGACGACAACAACAAGGTTTAGCTGTTTGGGCTAAGAAACAAATCAAGTGTTACTTTAAAGTATTTATTTTGAGTTATCAACTGAGCATACATTCATATAATTTAATTATTATAATCATGATGCCATAATAACAATTTTGTAAAGCATAAAAAAAATGGTACTTTAAAGTGTGGATGTGAAAGCATTAATTCTTTCACCTAAGACGGAGAGCCACCCCATCAACAACATTTGCATACAACCCTCTGTCTGCACTGAAGGACATTAGGCGGACAGCATGTAGAAGAGGTAAGATAAAAACACTGACTCCTTTGAGGACGTCCTCTCTGTAGTCACTGAACTTCATGAACAGAGTGACCTTCCAGCTGGTGTTGCAGTTCACAGCGTTCACCTACAGAAAAGGAGAGGAGCAGAGAAGACCAACGGACTGTCATGACTAGACCTGAATTATACACTTCTTTTCAGAGCCTAAGATAGCTGCTGGTTTACCATTCCTGCAACAATGCCAGTTCTGCAACCATGAAGGGACTATTTTTATGGACAGCGATAGTCGGAAGGTAGAGAGGGAGACCGATAGAGAGACAGAGTAGGGTCAGAGGTGGCATTTGTAACCCCGTCGCCAGCGGGTATGTATGGACTGTAGTCTGCCGCGCTACCACTAGACAAGATTCTTAAGGTTCTCAATACTTACTGCAACCTGGTAGGTTTCCAAACGCATGTTATGATATGGGTGCGTTAGCAAGTTGTTATGGTTAAAGGTTAAGGGTTAGGATAAGGTTAGGCTATGGCATGCTAGCGAGTGGTTAGGGTAAGTTTACAGTAGATTAAGGCATACTAGCAAGTAGGTAAGGGTTAGGATAAGGATCGAAAACAAAAACATGCCTGGATTCGAACCACTGCCACTCGCATCTCATGAGTCCTATGCACTTAAATAGACAAATGTGCTGACCAACAGCTTTTTGGGAGTCTTCAAAATGCGACTATGGGGCCTTCCGAGTGGCGCAGTGGTCTAAGGCACTGCATCGCAATGCTAGCTGTGCCACTAGAGATTCTGGGTTTGAGTCCAGGCTCTGTCACAGCCGGCCGCGACCGGGAGACCAATGGGACGGCGCACAGCGTCGTCCGGGTTAGGGGAGGGTTTGGCCGGCAGGGATGTCCTTGTCCCATCGCGCACTAGCAACTCCTATGGTGGGCCGGGCGCAGTGCACGCTGACACGGTCGCCATTTGTTCTGTGTTTCCTCCGACACATTGGTGCAGCTGGCTTCTGGGTTAAGTGGGCATTGTGTCAAGAAGCAGTGCGGATTGGTTGAGTTTCGGAGGATGAACGGCTCGCGACCTTCGCCTCTCCCAAGTCCGTACGGGAGTTGCAGCGATGAGACAAGACTAACTACCAATTGGATACCACGAAATTGGGGAGGAAGGGATACATTTTTTAAAATAATTAAACATTTTAAAAATGCGACAATGGAGGAATTGTTGCATACAATACATTTTTATATCGTAAGTGCTATACTGTAGCTCTAATCAAATTGTTTCATGGATCTTACCTCCTTGCAGCCGGGGTTGTCTAGCAGCTCAATGTTGCTGGCGTGGAGAGGCTGCCCTGCGTTCACGGGCATCAGGACCACCTTGTCTCCCACCACCACCTAGGGACCAACCACAGCAGGTCAGACACTAGCACACACATGGTTACACGTAGAGTAGAGTGAGAGTAGAAAAGAGATACAAATGAGGCAGATGCTTATGGGACCTATCACAGGACAATGGGTATGGGTACACTTCAAACAGCAAAGGTCCACAGTCACAACTTGTCCCATGCAAAGGGCAACTATCCATCTAGAGATAAGCATTCCCCACAACAATGCAAATAGAGTGAGTGGGCTTATTCTGTGTATCATTTTCAATAGTAGATGATCACAAACCATGGTCAAACTAAGGAAGTGAAGCATGTAGGGGATTTATAGTGTATAGACATTCATTCACTCATACAGCCATGTGTGTGGTAGCGTGAAACTCTGAATGCAGTGTACTGTCCTGTGTGCACCAAAGTCTCAAACATCTCCATTCAAACTGTACTCTACATTCAAAACACATATCGCAATAAACAGAATGTAAATTGACAAAAAAGGAGAAGAATTGTACTTAAAGGCACCCTTTCCAATAATGACGTAGCACCTATCTACACTTTACATACAAAAGTATGTTGACACCCCTTCAAATTTGTGGATTCGGCTATTTCAACCACACCCGTTGCTGACAGCTGTGTACAAATTTAGCACAGCCATGCAATCTCCACAGACAAACATTGGCAGTAAACAAGTCAGTTTATCACATTTCTGCCCTGCTAGAGCTGCCCCGGTCAAATGTAAGTGCTGTTGTTGTGAAGTGGAAACGTCTAGGGACAACAACGGCTCGGCCGAAAAGTTGTAGGCCACACAAGCTTACAGAACGGGACCGCCCAGTGATGAAGCACACAGCGCATAAAAATGGCCTGCCCTTGGTTGCAACACTCACTACCGAGTTCCAAACTGCCTCTTGAAGCAATGTCAGCATAATAACTGTTCCTCTGGAGCTTAATTAAATGGGTTTCCATGGCCGAGCATCCCCACACAAGCCTAAGATCACCATGCGCAATGCCAAGTATCAGCTGGAGTGGTGTAAAGCTTGCTGCCATTGGACTCTGGAGCAGTGGAAACGCGTTCTCTGGAGTGATGAATCATGTTTCACCATCTGCCAGTCTGACAGACAAATCTGGGTTTGGAGGACGCCAGGAGAACGCTACCTGCCCAAATGCATAGCGTCAACTGTAAAGTTTGGTGGAGGGAGAATAATGGTCTGGGGCTGTTTTTCATGGTTCGGACTAGGCCCATTAGTTCCAGTGAAGGGATATCTTAACACTGCAGCATACAATGACATTCTAGATGATTCTGTTCCTCCAACTTTGTGGCAACAGGTTGGGGAAGGCCCTTTCCTGTTTCAGCATGACAATGGCCCTATGCACAAAGTGAGGTCCATACAGAAATGGTTTGACGAGATCGGTGAGGAAGAACTAGACTGACCTGTACAGAGCCCTGACCTCAACTCCCATTCATTGGGATGAATTGGAACGCCGACTACGAGCCAGGCCTAATCACCCAACATCAGTGCCTGACCTCACTAATGCTCTCGTGGCTGAATGGAAGCAAGTCCATGCAGCAATGTTCCAACATCTAGTGGAAAGCCTTCCTAGAAGAGTGGAGGCTGTTATAGCAGCAAAGGGGGGACCAACTCCATAATAATTCCCATGAATTTGGAATGAGATGTTCTACGAGCAGGTGTCCACATACTTTTGGTCATGTAGTGTATCAATCTATCTATAGCATTGCTGTAATCTAAAACTTCCAGATAATGTTAGTCAATAATAGTTAAAGGGCAACTCCCCCACTTTTCAACCTAATTTTCATTATCTCCAGCACAATAAGAGGGTCATGGAAAACTGCACATTTCTAAGTTTTGTAGAAAAAAATAAAAAAGTTCTACATGATGACAAAACTTAACATAAAAAAACACTATGATATTCCCGGTGACGTGGGGAGCAAGAAAATACCCTCCCTTGGGCTAGAAACTCGTTGCAGGTTTAGAAAAATCACTCTGTGATGTCATCTTTTTAACCACAGATCATAGAAAAGTGCCGTTTTCACATATGTAGACACTGGTTTGGTACCGGAGATTATAAATATGAGGTTGAAAAGTGATGGAATGGCCCTTTAAGGGAAAAAATGGCAAATTGTAGAAGACTAGTGGAAATGTACTTATGTTTTTCAATGCTCAATGACTACATGCAAAGGTTAGTGCTAACATGCTTTCACAGCAAATCTCATGGCCTAACACACACACCATGCACTACAAACAAGAAGAATACCTTCCACCATAGGATGCTAAAGCAAAAGGAAAGGAGAAAACCAATCAAGTTATTTCAGAAGGATTAGACATTACTTGAACATAATACCAATCTAATTAAAATAGGAAATGTTCAATACTAAGACGGCCCCTAAAAACTTTAAATAATTATTAACAATACTGAGGTTCATCATGAGGTTTGGTTTCGGGAAAAACTCCTGGCCCTATTTACAGGGTACATTCAAAGCACTGATCTGTAGCGAGTCAGGTCAGGGCCCCTTTTCATAAAGCAGCTCAGTAAAAGTGCTGATCTAGGATCAGTTTTGCCATTCAGATAATAATTCATAGGATTATATAGACAGTGGGGCCTTGAACCAAGATCAGCACTAAACAGGGGTACCTACGTTATCCCCCTCGCTGCGGAGTTTCCAGAAGGGCTGGATGTAGAACCAGGAGCCCTCATTGCCGGCTGGGTCCAGAGACACACGCATGGCGTTCTTCTCCAGCAGCGCTGGCAGACGCTTGTTCACCGTCAAGTACTTGTTACTCTTTATATGCAGAAGCTGAGGGGGAAATAAATGGGGCCGATTCACAAGGACACATCTTACACAAGGTCCATAGTTCGAATCCCACCCCAACACCTAACTCCAATCTTAACCAATCACATTTCTTTATTGCTAGGAAACAGTTACCGAAAGAAATTGGTACTCTTTTTTTTTATTAAAGTAAGATGTAGGGCAAGTTCATCATTTCATTTCACCAATTCAAAATCATCAGACCAATTCGTTATGAGCTCAGAATTTACTTTATTTGGAATTGACCTTAGAACAAACCTGCACTAAATTGAATATTGAAAATGATTCAAGCTTAAATTACTCTGTGCCATTCATCATTTAGGCTGACAAATTGCCTCAATGGCAATGTGAGGCACTAGAGGCCAGACTACAAACAGAAAGGCAGCCTTGGTGACCAAGTGAAAACAAACACAAGGTTCATGGCACAACGCAAACAGAGATATAGCCTCTGATAAGAAGAAGGAGTTGTCTGTAGTTGGCTTTTACCTGGATGACGTTACTGTACTTTACCACCTCTCCCAGCAGCTTCTTATTCTCCGTCTCATTCTGCTTCTGTTCCAGTTCTGCTGCATGCTGGGACATGAACAAAAACATGTTTGGGACTGATTACATTGCAGTCATATTGTGAAGAGTCACTGAACTAAACACCTTGCATTTCAAATGACTACTTATGTGATCAAGATAAGTGATTCTGTGCCTCGGCTTGCTCAAACTTATCTTGGTTGACTTAAAAAAGGGGCAATCAGCAGTTTCTACATCCATTTTTGGGTGTACCCATTGAATCTTAACTTATAAATGCCTCAATGCCACAGTTTAACTGACGTACCCAATCAGAACACAAAATATAAGTTTGTTGTACAAAGTAAATGTAAACAAGCACTGTATAGCCTCAAAACATGGTTAAATTATCATTTTGATATCATGTAGGTTCAGTCCTTGCATCCATACCTCTGTCTATGAATTTGAGAGTGGTTACACATCTCCAGCCCCATCCCTCAGCTTTTTACCGAAACATTGGCCCTTTAAAGCAGTGCTTTTCAGTCCAGGTCCTGGGGACCTACAGGGCGTGCAGATTGTTGTTCCAGCCCTGCACTAATACTTGATTTGACTAATTAACTATAATAATAATTAAGCCCGATTCAGTGAATCGTTTGTGTTAGTGCTAGGATGATTCAAAATCCTGCACACCCTGTGGTTGCCTTGCCCAGGACTGTGAATGAAGAAGACTAGGACTTTCAGACAGACCTGTAACTTCTTGAATAGGTCTTCTTGTGTGTTGTTGTTGCCTTGTTTGCCCTGTTTGGCCTTCCAGAACTGCTTCTGAGCAGAGTACCTGTTCATCGGACACACCTTGAACAGGCAGTCTGGAGAGAGAGACAGAGAGATATGGAGAGGAAGAAATAAATGCGGAGGAAAAAATGTAGAAAGATAAAGAAATAGAAACAGGGAGGGAGGAGTGTTAGAGAGTGAGCGGAATACATACATGAATCAAACAAACATAATTTTTTTATATATTAGTAATTTAGCAGACGATCCTATGCAGAGTGACTTACAGTTAGTCTATTAATCTTACAACAGCTAGGTGAGGCAATCATATAGCTCAGTCCTAGTAAGTACATTTTCCTCAATAAAGTCGCTATCAGCAAAGCCAGAACTAGTAAGGGGGAAAGAAAAGTGAAGTGCGAGTGTTAATTCACAAAAGGCTTACTAATACATACTCATTTGAATGGCAGCTTTAACTGTCACTTGAGTCTAGGTGACCTATGTGATTGTGCAGCTGGTCAGACTCCTCCCACTCACCTCTGAACTTTTTGGGCGGATTGGCCAGGTCTCCTGCATCGGGCTGCACCACACACCTGTCATCAACAAGCCTGGGGAGAAAACATCCCAATATCATATACACACCATTTATACAGTTCATATGGGAGAGAACATAACACACATCTTTCCTACTATTAATTAAACTCCATGACAGAGCTCCATGGCAGGCATGTTCTGCAGTTTCCTATGATCCAATACACCTTCCTCTCCCAGAATAGACAGTGGTACTCCATGGCAGACAGGGTTGTTGATGATGTCTAGCACCCAGGTTGAAGACAAGAGGATTACAATATCATATAACTCTTTGCATAAATGAGGAATAATTCTAAGAATGGGACCAGCGATGCTAGTTAGCAACGGCGCTGGTTCCATGCGGTTTTTATTTTCACAAGCTTCATAATGTAATGATTAGCTTGTCCTAACCTGGTCATCTTCAACCTAGTCTAGAACCAGACTATCAACATAGCATGTAAGAAGGAAGAAATCAGATCAGCAAGCATTGTATGTGATCATCCTCATTGGATGTCATGTTGAATTCAGAGCATTGCCAGATTTCATTAGAGTGTAGATATAATCGCTGATTGTGATGGTTAGTGTTTACTGTTTGTTTTACAATGATAACAGGGCCAGTATTAAAATTGCTTTTCAGAGTATGTGTAGTGATCTTGTATCAGGTTGACACCTATCCATGTAACCGTATTATTATCTAAAAAACTAAACTAATATCAGCGCTAATACTGAGATTCTTTGGGGCAATTCCACAGCAACAGAATGATGCTCTAAACTCAGATATTTCACTTTATAATATGTGCCAAACAAACCAATTATTGCAAAGTCAAACAAACCATACAATTCTATGCACAAGGTCGACTTTACAATTTCCAATGAACATTTTACAAAAATGCATTTGCATCTGCACTGTTCAAGTAAAACAATGTGAAATTTTCTGTGGAAATTGTTAAAAGTAGTCCTTGTGCATAGAGTCGTATGATTTGTTTAAGTTTGCAATCATTGGTTTTTGTTTGACACACATTTTAAAGTGAAAAATCTCATCATTCTGTTTCCGTTAGAGGTCGACCGATTCATCGGAATGGCCGATTAATTAGGGCCGATTTCAAAAAGAACAATCGGAAATCAGTATTTTTGGACGTCGATTTTGACACCTTTATTTAACTAGGCAAGTCAGTTAAGAACACATTCTTATTTTCAATGATGGCCTAGGAACGGTGGGTTAACTGCCTTGTTCAGGGGCAGAACGACAGATTTTTACCTTGTCAGCTCAGGGATTCAATCTTGCAACCTTACAGTTAACTAGTCCAACGCTCTAACCACCTGCCTCACGAGGAGCCTGCCTGTTACGCGAATGCAGTAAGAAGCCACGGTAAGTTGCTAGCTAGCATTAAACTTATCTTATAAAAAACAATCAATCATATAAATCGATGCGGTGCGCATTCGCAAAAAAGGACTGTCGTTGCTCCAACGTGTACCTAACCATAAACATCAATGCCTTTCTTAAAATCAATACACAGAAGTATATATTTTTAAACCTGTATATTTAGCTAAAAGAAATTCAGGTTAGCAGGCAATATTAACCAGGTGAAATTGTGTCACTTCTCTTGCGTTCATTGCACGCAGTCAGGGTATATGCAACAGTTTGGGCCGCCTGGCTCATTGCTTACTAATTTGCCAGAATTTTACGTAATTATGACATAATATTGAAGGTTGTGCAATGTAACAGGAATATTTAGACGTATGGATGCCACCCGTTAGATAAAATACGGAACGGTTCTGTATTTCACTGAAAGAATAAACGTTTTGTTTTCGAGATGATAGTTTCCGGAATCGACCATATTAATGACCTAAGGCTCGTATTTCTGTGTGTTATTATGTTATAATTAAGTCTATGATTTGATAGAGCAGTCTGACTCGCTCTGAGACTTGGAGTAGTTCCCCTTGCTCTGCATGGGTAACGCTGCTTCGAGGGTGGCTGTTGTCGATGTGTTCCTGGTTCGACCCCAGGTAGCGGCGAGGAGAGGGATGGAAGCTATACTGTTACACTGGCAATACTAAAGTGCCTATAAGAACATCCAATAGTCAAAGGTATATGAAATACAAATTGAATAGAGAGAAATAGTCCTATAATTCTTATAATAACTACAACCTAAAACTTCTTACCTGGGAATATTGAAGACTCATGTTAAAAGGAACCACCAGCTTTCATATGTTCTCATGTTCTGAGCAAGGAACTTAAACGTTAGCTTTTTTACATAGCACATATTGCACTTTTACTTTCTTCTCCAACACTTTGTTTTTGCATTATTTAAACCAAATTGAACATGTTTCATTATTTATTTGAGGTTAAATTGATTTTGATGTATTATATTAAGTTAAAAATAAGTGTTCATTCAGTATTGTTGTAATTGTCATTATTACAAATAAATACAATTTTTTTAAATAATTTTTTTAATAATTTTTATTTATTTTTAATTGTCCGATTAATCGGTATCAGCTTTAGTGGTCCTCCAATAATCGGTATCGGCGTTGAAAAATCATAAATCGGTCGACCTCTAGTTTCCGTGGAATTGCCCTTAGTGAATATAGGCCCTGGTCTAGTTGAAATGGAAACAGTGAATTCTGTAAAGGGCTTGGTGGGGCCAGAGGAAATGCTCTTGGCTTCTGTGTGTGGCTGATTAGTCCTAAATGCTGATACGTTGACATCTAACCACCTTGTCTCCACACTGCATGCCTGGATTTTATCGTCAATGTCATTGTATAGTCAACCAGCCTGCAACAGCAATTGTTTCGCTTAAAGTTTTACAGCTACAATAAAACGGTGAACTGGTGAACTTCACACAACATACTGTCCATCCACACTGAACTAACACACCAACGCAGCGTGATATAATATGTCAGTGTTACCACATTCTCACAGAAGCTTCGAAAAACTATAAACTCAAAAGGATTCTGTTGGCACTTGGCAGAGAATGTGACTCTATTCTTCACTTCTAACTTGTATGTGACCTGGCTGCATCATGTGAAACAAGTATATATTATATCATCAAATTTCAGTTTATGCTAGCCTGGTCCCAGATCTGTTTATCCTTTCTTGCTAACTCCTATGGTGGTCATTGACACACCAATGAACATAGGATTTGGCATGACAGCACAAACAGATCTGGGACTAGGCTAGGACCAGGATAGCTGATGCCAGTCTGTGACAATGTGTAAAGTTCCACCCGGTATGGGGAAGGAAGCCCAGTGTGAGGCATCCTCTTATTGTGTTGACTGGAGCTTATCCTTGTGGTCGGTTTCATCCTTGGTGTGTTTGTTCTCTGCTAGTCTGCATTGCTAAAGAAATAACCAGCAGATTATTGTATCCAATGCAGTTCCATGCGCTTGACTTACAACTGAACAAGATTTACAAATAGCTTAGTCACCTAGCAAAAGCATGGGGTGTTCTCGTTTCCACACATTACTTCTAGCACACTAACTTTTGTATCGCTCTTCTTCTGTGATATTCATATCCTCATCTGCCTCCAGATTTTAAACACATCCATAGAGCTAAGCTCAGCCTCTGACTCAAACAGTAGGGGTGTATTCAGTGATGTGGAACATTCAGAACGTTGCAATGCAGATAGCATAGAGCTTACAATGATTAGACAGACAATGACAGGATTGTTCTACGCAATCTATTTCCATCTGAACAATCTGCACCCTCCTGAACAGGCCCCTGGCATCTTCATGCACTAGCCTGTCATAATCACATTCATCATAAACAAGTCTTCACTGGAATACACAGAAGTACACATTCATCTACCCTACTAGGGGGAAAATGCAAGGCACAGTCCCTCTAGTTTAGACAAAGCTGGCAGTCCAACTACAGTAAGTCAGCCGGGTATTTTCTTTTGCTGCCATAGCTGTTGATCATTCAGTCCCAACTGTCTGGCTGTGGTTGTGCATATGTCCTATTCCTCAGCTCCCATATCAAAGTCCCATCTAAACTAGAGACAATAGGGTCCAATAGGATTTCAAATCAAGTGCTACACAACAAAACAGGATACATACTACTCATTACTCTAGCTAACAAATGAGCAACAAATGGCCCGCATTCATTAGGCACCAAACGAAATAAAAAGTGAACAACAAGGAGGGACTGCCTGAAGCTCGTCCAATACGAAACACAAATTTACATTTTTTCCATTGCAAAAGGCTTTGCTACAGTGTGCCCTAATGAATAGGCACATGACTCTGCTCAGTTCAAAGAGCTAGGGCCCTATTCATTAGGAATCAAATAGAAGAAAACTGACCTAAACAGGGAGGGACTACGTGTACAATAACAAACACTAATTTTAAAATGCTTCCCATTGCATGACTTAATTAATATGACCCTGGTCCTGGAACTAAAAGTTGAAGATGAAACAGCGGTACATCCGGCCAACAGAATACGGGCAAGCTAATTACAGTGCATTCGGAATGTATTCAGACCGCTTGACTTTCCACATTTTGTTATGCTACAGCCTTATTCAAAAATTGATTAAATAAAATAAAAAATCCTCAATCTACACACAATATCCCATAACAACAAAGCGAAAACAGACTTTTAGAATTTTTTGCAAATGTTAAACAGAAAATACCTTATCTACATAAGTATTCAGACCCTTTGCTATGAGACTTGAAACTGAGCTGAGGTGCATCCTGTCTCCATTGATCATCCTTGAGATGTTTCAACAACTTGATTGGAATCCACCTGAGGTAGTCAATAGATTTGACAAGATTTGGAAAGGCACGCACCTGTCTACGTAAGGTCCCACAGTTGACAGTGCATGTCAGAGCAAAAACCAAGCCATGAGGTCGAAGGAATTGTCCGTAGAGCTCCGAGACAGGATTGTGTCGAGACACAGATTTGGGGAAGGGTACCAAAAAATGTCTGCAGCATTGAAGGTCCCCAAGAACACAGTGGCCTCTTAAATGGAAGAAGTGGACTCTTCCTAGAGCTGGCCGCCCGGCCAAACTGAGCAATCAGTGGAGAAGGTCCTTGGTCAGGGAGGTGACCAAGAACACGATGGTCACTCTGACAGAGTTCTAGAGTTCCTCTGTGGAGATGGGAGAACCTTCCACATCTCTGCAGCACTCCACCAATCAGGCCTTTATGGTAGACTGGCCAGATGGAAGCCATTCCTCAGTAAAAGGCACATGACAGGCCGCTTGGATTTTGCCAAAAGGCACCTAAAGACACTCAGACCATGAGACATAAGATTCTCTGGTCTGATGAAATCAAGATTGAACTCTTTGGCCTGAACGCCAAGCATCACATCTGGAGGAAACCTGGCACCATCCCGACAGTGAAGCATGGGTGGCGGCATCATGCTGTGGGAATTTTTTTCAGTCTCTGAATGTCCTTGAGTGGCCCAGCCAGAGCCCGGACTAGAACCCAATCGAACATCTCTGGAGAGACCTGAAAATAACTGTGTAGTGACGCTCCCCAACAAACCACGCAAGGTTTGAGAAGATCTGCAGAGAAGAATGGGAGAAACTCCCCAAATACAGGTGAGTCAAGCTTGTAGCGTCATACCCAAGAAGACTTGAGGCTGTAATCTCTGCCAAATGTGCTTCAACAAAGTACTGAGTAAAGGGTCTGAGTACTTATGTAAATGTGATATTTCAGTTTATAAAATTTGCAGAAAAATCTATTAACCTGTTTTTGCTTTGTCATTATGGGGTATTGTGTGGAGATTGATGAGGGGAAAAAAAAAAGAAAAGTCAAGGGGTCTGAATACTTTCCAACTGCATTATATATCTCCATTACATTATGGCAAGGCAAAAGACCCCAGGCCGTGGTGTCCAAAATAAACGTGTGACCACACAGATCTTCTGATAGAAGAATACAGTAGAATGGCCAACAAACTGCTCAGATGAAGCATGATACAGAATACTCAGAGTATACCAAATATTAAGAACACCTTCCTAATATTGAGTTGCACCCCCCCCCTCCCTTTTGCCCTCAGAACAGCCTCAATTTGTCGAGGCATGGACTCTACAAGGTGTCAAAACAGTTCCACAGGGATGCTGGCCCATGTTGATTCCAATGCTTCCCACAGTTGTGTCAAGTTAGCTGGATGCCCTTTGGGTGGTGGACCATTCTTGAACACATGGGAAACCGTTGAGCGTGAAAAACCCAGCAGCGTTGCAGTTCTTGACACAAACTGTGCACCTGGCACCACAGGAGTTTAGTGGCACCTTAATTGGGAGGATGGGCTCGTGGTAATGGCTGGAGCGGAATAGTTTCAAAAACATCATACAAATGGATTGATGCCATTCCAGTTGCTCCATTCCAGGCATTATTATGAGCCATCCTCCCCTCAGAAGCCTTCACAGCCTGGTATCTACTACCAATGTTCCCTCTAAAAGAAAAATTGTGGCACCGAGCAAATTTCAGGTCTGCTGAGCGCAAACTTGAACATTCTGTGCAATTTCCAGCGCGCGTTTACTGTGAACACTGAGGCTGTACCTGCTTTAAAGTTAGTTTTAACAATGGCCAAGCAGGCTACTGAGGCTATTAAATGATCATAATGCAGGCCTACCAGAGTGGCCTACCATCAAACACAATCGAGAAAATGCATCCCATAACATTATAACATGGAAATAGCTGTTCTATCATTCAGCCTACAATAGCAGCCAATGTGCTGTGTTCAAATGTAGGCCTACATTCCATGAGACCTCTAAAGAAAACATGCAGGGCTTGACATTAACCTGTTTATCCACAGACAAGAAGGTGACTGAAACAAATGGTGTTGTTTGATGCAAGAAACCACTAAAATGTATTATTATTATTACCATACCACTATTACAGAGAATCAGACAAATTAAGCTACCCTCTGCCTATTGGCTACTTAGCTTATTCAAGCCTGCCTCAAAATACAACACTGACACTTTAAGACAAAAAAAAAAGCTCTTTACCTGACTTGCTTTTCAAAGATGTCTAGAATGTACACGTTTTGTGCTCTTGTAGGAAGCAACCAGACCCCTATTGCTGATTGCAAATTATCTATAACTGGGCTAATAACTCACTAACTAGCAAAGGATACGAACAAAATGTGCACAAATGGCTACATGCAGCTCTTGCTTTGATCTCAAAACAAGCACATTATGCTCAGCCACAGCTGTAAACACAGTAAATTGCACAGATCCATATACGGCAATGGTCCATTTGCATATAGGCCTACTGTAGTTCTGATTGGTTATGCCGCACAGGTCTGTGTAGAGTACGGGCTGAGTCTTGAGCAATAAAATCCTACTCCAATGCAATAGAATCCTACTCTACAAAAAAATCTCTAGTTAGTTTTGTTTCAGTATGTTGCACTGAAAGTGGCTAATATGGCATTGTGAGGCATCTGTTTCTCAAACTAGACACTCTAATGTACTTGTTCTCTTGCTCAGTTGTGCACCTGGGCCTCCCACTCCTCTTTCTATTCTGGTTAGAGCCAGTTTGCACTGTTCTGTGAAGGGAGTAGTACACAGCATTGTATGAGATCTTCAGTTTCTTGGCAATTTCTCTCATGGAATAGCCTTAATTTCTCAGAACAAGAATAGACTGACGAGTTTCAGAAGAAAGTTCTTTGTTTCGTTGTCATCGAACCCACAAATGCTGATGCTCCAGATACTCAACTAGTCTAAAGAAGGCCTGTTTATTGCATCATTAAATCAGCACAACAGTTTTCAGCTGTGCTAACATAACTGCAAAAGGTTTTTCAAATGATCAATTAGTCTTTTAAAATGAAAAACTTGGATTAGCTAACACAACGCGTCATTGGAACACAGGAGTGATGGTTGCTGATAATGGGCCTCTGTAAGCCTATGTAGATATTAAATTTTTGTTAAATCTGCCGTTTCCAGCTACAATAGTCATTTACAACATTAACAATGTCTGCACTGTATTTCTGATCAATTTGATTTTAAATGGACAAAAACAATGTGCTTTTCTTTAAAAAACAAGGACATTTCTATGTGACCCCAAACTTTTGAATGGTAGTGTGTGTAATGTATGTATGTGTGTATATATAAATAAATTGTACCCCTTTTTCAGCTTAAATGCTTTCAATAAGATTAAAAGTAGGCCCGAGGATGAGATTAATTGCAGTCATTTACCCTGTGTAGCTAAATGACAGGTCTATGAACAGTTCATACACAATTCAGGCTACCTTAGGGTTGTATAAAGTAGCAAGTGACTACTAAACTGAAATGTGTTGACTTGTCTGTTTGCTTGAAAGATAGATAAGCACAACAGAAAAAGAGGATTGGACCCAGGGAGAAGATCAGCCTCAGGGGAAATGAGCGTTTGTAAATGAGGTGTGACCTGAGGAACTTATTTAAGTAAGAGCTTATACTTACTATCATATAGGCTACTATCATATGTCAATATGGATTTAGTCATCAAAGCCTGTCGAGGCAAGGTTGCATGTGACGCGTACAGTAATGGCGAATCGAGCCAACATTCATGATACCATGGATGTGTCTGAAAACATTACTAGCCTTCAAATCATTGCTTATTCCAACCTTGTTTCCTTCATTTCTTGCCTTATATGATACTCAAATCTAATTGGAGGAGGATGTCGAGGGGAAGGAACTTGGATACTCTCCTGCAATGTGCCTTGAGGGGGAGGTGAGGAATTGGAGGAATGAGGATGAAGGAAGCAAGGACTAAATAGTGCACTATAGGCAACAGGGTGCCATTAAGGATGCACAATGGTTGAGTTCCTGCCAAAATAGATGCTCAGGCATTACATTGCGTCAACCAATGGTTGCATGCCACGTCATCAAAACCTGTTATTTGGCAGGGACTACAATTTGTAGATCAGTGATTCTACACCTCACTTTGCTCAAGCTGATCCTCTCCAACTGACTCGGGAAGTTGTAGCTAAAAATGGGTAAATTAGGTGCAATTAAACCAACCATCAAAGTATATTGTAGTGAATTCGGGGGTAGCCCTGACCGGGACTCGCTTGACAGTCGCTGGATTCATGCTCGAGTCCTGGTCAGGACTTCACCCCAAATTCGCTACATTGGTGTCAGAAGTGTGAGGGCGCCATCCGAGAGGCATGTACACGTGACGAACTTGGTATAGACAAGCATGGGGAGTGGAGATATGCTCTCCCGACGGTCTGGAGTAATGTAGCGACCTTAATCCAATACCTAGCGAGCTCATCCGTCTCTGGACCCAGGTTAGAATCCCAGTTGGAGCTACCTCCCAAATTAGCTACAATGGTTGGTATCAGTGGCCATGTCCGAATACCCACACTAATGTACTACATACTTAAACTGCATACTATTTAGCACGTACCATTTAGTAAAAAGTATGCAGTATGCCACGGCCACAACGCAGTAGAAGCTCCTGATTGGCTGAGTAGGCGGGGCAGGGCCGAGTGCAGGTGAATTTTTCCAAATTCAACAGACATGCATCGCATAAACTAGCCTGATAACAGCTAATTTCCAATTTAATTAATTTCTCTCAAATTTGAATAGAATAGGAATGGCATTATAGGCCTACTCAGGCTGGTGATAGACCATATAGCCCATCTATCGTATTTCAAATGGACTGACAACATAGTTTGGTTCCATTTCAACATATTTATTAATGTAATCAAAGTGCTGTAGCATATATAAATGAAATAGCCTAGTACACACACCAAAACGTTTAAAATATTAAAATCAAAAGGCTATTGTACAGAAAAATGAGGACAGTTGGGTGCATTGCAAATTCAGAGCCACTGGACAACAACATACTAAAGCACTGATCATTGGGAACGAGATCAGAATGACTTAAGGCTTGATCCATCAATTAAATAATGAAATAGGTAGCCTAACCTACAAAACTAAAACACTCCATATGTTCAAATTAAAAGGCCTGATTAACATGACATAAGTAACGCAGCCACATCCCGAATCCCAGTGCCAACACATTCAAACACTGAGAAAACAGAAACCCACTTTGGGTAAAAATATGTAACCTACGATGCAATCAATACTCGTGATAATTTTAAAGAGAACAAAAGCTACTTAGCCTACATTTGAACACCATCGCAGAAGCTTCGGGCATCTTCGAAATTAAGTTGCCTAGTTTTATTGTTTGGCTACTTGAAGAGAACTAGGGCCCATCACTCGCAGACCACCTCTTCCAATGCATCGTGGAAAAGGGTGCATATAATTCTACTACATGAAGAGCCGAAATGACCAACATCCTACCATTTAAAGCATACTACATTTTAGAAATGTCACATACTATTAAACATTCTCTTATCGCATACTGAGAATGCGCCATGCGTGATTGAGTTGTTTCCTGCTATTCGTTGATTTCGGTAGCGCATCCCCATATCTAATTGATCAGCTGTTGTCAAAGCCGAAATTAGTATTACATCCAGGCATTTAAAGTATAGTCGATTTTCGAAATGTCACATTATTAAACTGCCTACTATTTAGGACGCAAGTATGGGTATTTGGACACAACCATTGATGCGACCCTTTAAACTTATTTGGGATCGGTGTCCCTTCCACAGGACGGTTGAGCTAACGTAGGCTAATGCGATTAGCATGTGGTTGTATGTAACAGGAACATTTCCCAGGACATAGACATATCTGATATTGGCAGAAAGATTAACAAGAATTTAAGTTAACTGCACTGTCCAATGTACAGTAGCTATTGCAGTGAAAGAATACCATGCTATTGTTTGAGGAGAGTGCACAATTTGAACATGAAAAGTTAATAATAAACAAATTAGGCACATTTGGGCAGTCTTGATACAAGAATCTGAACAGAAATGCAACGGTTCATTGGATCAGTCTAAAACTTTACACACACTAATGCCATCTAGTGGCCAAAATCTAAATTGCACCTGGGCTGGAATAATACATTACAGCCTCTCTCTTGCATTTCAAAGATGGCTAAAAAAATAATACAAAATAATGTTGTTTTTTTTGTATTATCTTTTACCAGATCTATCGTTTTATATTCTACTACATTCCTTTCACATTTCCATAAACGTCAAAGTATTTCCTTTCAAATGGTACCAAGAATATGCATATCCTTGCTTCAGGGCCTGAGCTACAGGCAGATTTGAGTATGACATTTTAGGCAAAAATGTATAAAAAGGGGCTAATCCTTAAGAGGTTTTAACAGCCCCTATTTGACTCATTTTCAGCTACAACTTCGAGTCGACTGGAGAAGATCAACTTGAGAAGTGAGGTGTAGAATCACTGATCTAGAAATAGTATTCCCTGCCAAATAATAGGTTTAGTGTGAAAAAGATTTGCAGAGCTACGTCTCCCCTAACAAACACACACCCACAACCAGGCATGCATTGATTGATTGAGTGATTGGATTAATCTCTTCAGTAGGTCCTATGATTGAGTGTAGTCTGGCCCAGGAGTGTGAAGGTGAACGGAAAGGCACTGGAGCGACGAACAGCCCTTGCCGTCTCTGCCTGGCCAGTTCTCCTCCCTCAACCTGGATCCTCTGCCTCTAACCCTGTTACGGGGGCTGAGTTACTGGCGCTCTTCCATGCAGTCCCTAGGAGGGGTGCGTCACTTGAGTGGGTTGAGTCACTGACGTGATCTTCCTGTCCAGGTTGGCACACCCCCTTGGGTTCATGCCATGGGGGAGGTCTTCGTGGGCTATACTGTGCCTTATCTCAGGGTAGGAAGTTGGTGGTTTGAAGATATCCCTCTAGTGGTGTGGGGGCTGTGCTTTGGCAAAGTGGGTGGGGTTATATCCTGCCTGGTTGGCCCTGTCCGAGAGTATCATCGGACGGGGACACAGTGTCTCCCGACCCCTCCGGTCTCAGCCTCCAGAATTTATGCTGTAATAGTTTGTGTTGGGGTGCTAGGATCAGTCTGTTATATCTGGAGTATTTTTCCTGTCTTATCCGGTGTCCTGTGAATTTAAGTATGCTCCCTCGAACTCTCTCGGAGAACCTGAGCTCTAGGACCATGCCTCTGGACTACCTGACCTGATGACTCCATGCTGTCCCCAGTCCAGCTGGTCGTGCTGTTGCTCCAGTTTCAACAGTTCTGCCTGCAGCTATGGAACCCTGACCTATTCACCGGAAGTGCTACCTTGTCCCGGACCTTCTGTCTCTAACTCTGAATGATCGGCTATGAAAAGCCAACTGACATTTACTCCAGAGTAGAGGTCGACCGATTATGATTTTTCAACGCCGATACCGATTAATCTGACAATTTTTTTTATTCTTTTATTTGTAATAATGACAATTACAACAATACTGAATGAACACTTATTTTAACTTAATATAATACATTAATAATATCAATTTAACCTCAAATAAATAATGAAACGTGTTCAATTTGGTTTAAATAAAGCAAAAACAAAGTGTTGGAGTAGAAAGTAAAAGTGCAATATGTGCCATGTAAAAAAGGTAACGTTTAAGTTCCTTGCTCAGAACATATGAAAGCTGGTGGTTCTTTTTAACATGAGTCTTCAATATTCCCTTCCCAGGTAAGAAGTTTAAGGTTGTAGTTATTATAGGAATTATAGGACTATTTCTCTCTATTCGATTTGTATTTCATATACCTTTGACTATTGGATGTTCTGATAGGCACTTTAGTATTGCCAGTGTAACAGTATAGCTTCCATCCCTCTCCTCCATCCTACCTGGGCTCGAACCAGGAACACATCGACAACAGCCACCCTCGAAGCAGCGTTACCCATGCAGAGCAAGGGGAACAACCACTCCAAGTCTCAGAGCGAGTGACATTTGAAACGCTATTAGCGCGCACCCCGTTAACTAGCTAGCCATTTCACAATGGTTACACCAGCCTAATCTCGGGAGTTGATAGGCTTGAAGTCATAAACAGCGCAATGCTTACGAGCTTGCTGCTGCCTACCATCGCTCAGTCAGACCGCTCTATCAAATATCAAATCATAGACTTAATTATAACATAATAACACACAGAAATACGAGCCTTAGGTCATTAATATGGTCAAATCCGGAAACTATCATTTCGGAAACAAAACGTTTATTCTTTCAGAGAAATACGGAACCGTTCCGTATTTTATCTAACGGGTGGCAACCCTAAGTATAAATATTGCTGTTACATTGAAGGTTGTGCAATGTTATGTCATAATTATGTACAATTCTGGCAAATTAATTATGGCCTTTGTTAGGAATAAATGGACTTTACACAGTTCGCAATGAGCCAGGTGGCCCAAACTGCTGCATATACCCTGACTGCTTGCACGGAACGCAAGAGAGGTGACACAATCTCCCTAGTTATAAGAAATTAATGTTAGCAGGCAATATTAACTAAATATGCAGGTTTAAAAATATGTACTTGTGTATTGATTTTAAAGAAATGTTTATGGTTAGGTACATGGTGCAACGACAGTGCTTTTTTCGCAAATGCGCTTGTTAAATCATCACCCGTTTGTCGAAGTAGGCTGTGAGTCGATGAGAAATTAACAGGCACCGCATTGATTATATGTAACGCAGGACACGCTAGATAAACTAGTAATATCATCAACCATGTGTAGTTAACTAGTGATTATGTTAAGATTGATTGTTTTTTATAAGATAAGTTTAAATGCTAGCTAGCAACTTACTGCCCTCACGTAACAGGTAGTCAGCCTGCCACGCAGGCTCCTCGTGG
Organism: Salvelinus alpinus; assembly: GCF_045679555.1. NCBI lineage: Eukaryota > Metazoa > Chordata > Actinopteri > Salmoniformes > Salmonidae > Salvelinus > Salvelinus alpinus. The sequence goes on along the minus strand of NC_092094.1, from coordinate 23,026,465 downwards.
AGTGCAATGTAAGGCAGGTGGTTAGAGCGTTGGATTAGTAACCAGAAGGTTGCTAAAACAAATCCCCGAGCTGACAAGGTAAAAATCTGCCGTTCTGCCCCTGAACAAGGCAGTTAACCCACCGTTCCAAGGCCGTCATTGAAAATAAGAATGTGTTCTTAACTGACTTGCCTAGTTAAATAAAAGGTGTTAAAACATTTTTTTAAATAATAATAATATATTTTTTTTAAATAATAAAATATCGGCAAATCGGTGTCCGATTTTCTACATGCAGCAACACTTGGGGATAATGCTGAAAATACCAGTAAAAGCACAGCTCTACATGTGGCTAGCTCAGTGTTTCCCAAACTCGGTCAAATCAAATCAAATTGTATTTGTCACATACACATGGTTAGCAGATGTTAATGCGAGTGTAGCGAAATGCTTGTGCTTCTAGTTCCGACAATGCAGTAATAACCAACAAGTAATCTAACCTAACAATTCCACAACCACTACCTTATACACACAAGTGTAAAGGGATAAAGAATATGTACATAAGGATATATGAATGAGTGATGGTACAGAACGGCATAGGCAAGATGCAGTAGATGGTATAGTGTACAGTCTATACATATGAGATGAGTAATGTAGGGTATGTAAACATAAAGTGGCATAGTTTAAAGTGGCTAGTGATACATGTATTACATAAAGATGGCAAGATGCAGTAGATGATATACAGTACAGTATATACATATGAGATGAGTAATGTAGGGTATGTAAACATTATATTAAGTGGCATTGTTTAAAGTGGCTAGTGATACATTTTTACATAATTTCCATCAATTCCCATTATTAAAGTGGCTGGAGTTGAGTCAGTATGTTGGCAGCGGCCACTAAATGTTAGTGGTGGCTGTTTAACAGTCTGATGGCCTTGAGATAGAAGCTGTTTTTCAGTCTCTCGGTCCCTGCTTTGATGCACCTGTACTGACCTCGCCTTCTGGATGATAGCGGGGTGAACAGGCAGTGGCTCGGGTGGTTGTTGTCCTTGATGATCTTTATGGCCTTCCTGTGACATCGGGTGGTGTAGGTGTCCTGGAGGGCAGGTAGTTAGCCCCCGGTGATGCGTTGTGCAGACCTCACTACCCTCTGGAGAGCCTTACGGTTGTGGGCGGAGCAGTTGCCGTACCAGGCGGTGATACAGCCCGACAGGATGCTCTCGATTGTGCATCTGTAGAAGTTTGTGAGTGCTTTTGGTGACAAGCCGAATTTCTACAGCCTCCTGAGGTTGAAGAGGCGCCGCTGCGCCTTCTTCACAACGCTGTCTGTGTGGGTGGACCAATTCAGTTTGTCCGTGATGTGTACACCGAGGAACTTTAAACGTTCCCGTGTGGCTCAGTTGGTAGAGCATGGCGCTTGCAACGCCAGGGTTGTGGGTTCATTCCCCACGGGGGGACCAGGATGAATATGTATGAACTTTCCAATTTGTAAGTCGCTCTGGATAAGAGCGTCTGCTAAATGACTTAAATGTAAATGTAATGTAAATGTTCCACCTTCTCCACTACTGTCCCGTCGATGTGGATAGGGGGGTGCTCCCTCTGCTGTTTCCTGAAGTCCACAATCATCTCCTTTGTTTTGTTGACGTTGAGTGTGAAGTTATTTTCCTGACACCACACTCCGAGGGCCCTCACCTCCTCCCTGTAGGCCGTCTCGTCGTTGTTGGTAATCAAGCCTACCACTGTAGTGTCGTCCGCAAACTTGATGATTGAGTTGGAGGCGTGCATGGCCACGCAGTCGTAGGTGAACAGGGAGTACAGGAGAGGGCTCAGAACGCACCCTTGTGGGGCCCCGGTGTTGAGGATCAGCGGGGTGGAGATGTTGTTACCTACCCTCACCACCTGGGGGCGGCCCGTCAGGAAGTCCAGGACCCAGTTGCACAGGGCGGGGTCGAGACCCAGGGTCTCGAGCTTGATGACGAGTTTGGAGGGTACTATGGTGTTAAATGCTGAGCTGTAGTCGATGAACAGCATTCTCACATAGGTATTCCTCTTGTCCAGATGGGTTAGGGCAGTGTGCAGTGTGGTTGCGATTGCGTCGTCTGTGGACCTATTGGGTCGGTAAGCAAATTGGAGTGGGTCTAGGGTGTCAGGTAGGGTGGAGGTGATATGGTCCTTGACTAGTCTCTCAAAGCACTTCATGATGACGGAAGTGAGTGCTACGGGGCGGTAGTCGTTTAGCTCAGTTACCTTAGCTTTCTTGGGAATAGGAACAATGGTGGCCCTCTTGAAGCATGTGGGAACAGCAGACTGGGATAAGGATTGATTGAATATGTCCTTAAACACACCAGCCAGCTGGTCTGCGCATGCTCTGAGGACGCGGCTGGGAATGCCGTCTGGGCCTGCAGCCTTGCGAGGGTTAACACGTTTAAATGTTTTACTCACCTCGGCTGCAGTGAAGGAGAGCCCGCAGGTTTTGGTAGCGGGCCGTGTCAGTGGCACTGTATTGTCCAAAAAAGTTATTTAGTCTGTCTGGGAGCAAGACATCCTGGTCCGCGACGGGGCTGGATTTATTTTTGTAATCCGTGATTGACTGTAGACCCTGCCACATACCTCGTGTCTGAGCTGTTGAATTGCGACTCTACTTTGTCTCTATACTGGGACTTAGCTTGTTTGATTGCCTTGCGGAGGGAATAGCTACAGTGTTTGTATTCGGTCATGTTTCCGGTCACCTTGCCCTGGTTAAAAGCAGTGGTTCGCGCTTTCAGTTTCCTGCGAATGCTGCCATCAATCCATGGTTTCTGGTTTGGGAATGTTTTAATCGTTGCTGTGGGTACGACATCGTCAATGCACTTTCTAATGAACTCGCTCACCGAATCAGCGTATTCATCAATGTTGTTGTTGGACGCAATGCGGAACATATCCCAATCCACGTGATCGAAGCAGTCTTGAAGCGTGGAATCAGATTGGTCGGACCAGCGTTGAACAGACCTGAGCTTGCTGTTTTAGTTTCTGTTTGTAGGCTGGAAGCAACAAAATGGAGTCGTGGTCAGCTTTTCCGAAAGGAGGGTGGGGGAGGGCCTTATATGCGTCGCAGAAGTTAGTATAACAATGATCCAAGGTTTTACCAGCCCTGGTAGCACAATCGATATGCTGATAGAATTTAGGGAGTTTTGTTTTCAGATTAGCCTTGTTAAAATCCCCAGCTACGATGAATGCAGCCTCAGGGTGTGTGGTTTCCAGTTTACAAAGAGTCAGATAAAGTTCGTTCAGGGCCAACGATGTGTCTGCTTGGGGGGGAATATATACGGCTGTGATTATGATCGAAGAGAATTCCCTTGGTAGATAATGCGGTCGACATTTGATTGTGAGGAATTCTAAGGCAGGTGAACAGAAGGACTTGAGTTCCTGTATGTTGTTATGATCACACCACGTCTCGTTGATCATAAGGCATACACCCCCGCCCCTCTTCTTACCAGAAAGATGCTTGTTTCTGTCGGCGCGATGCGTGAAGAAACCAGCTGGCTGCACCGACTCCGTTAGCGTCTCTCGAGTGAGCCATGTTTCCGTGAAGCAAAGACCGTTACAATCCCTGATGTCTCTCTGGAATGTTACCCTTGCTCGGATTTCATCAACCTTATTGTCAAGAGACTGGACATTGGCGAGTAGTATGCTAGGGAGTGGAGCGCGATGTGCCCGTCTCCGAAGCCTGACCAGGAGACCGCTTCATTTGCCCCTTTTACGGCGTCGTTGTTTAGGGTCACCGGCTGGGATCAGATCCATTGTATTGGGTGGAAGGCAAAACACAGGATCCGCTTCGGGAGAGTCATATTCCTGGTTGTAACGATGGTGAGTTGACGTTGCTCTTATATTCAGTAGTTCCTCCCGACTGTATGTAATGAAACCTAAGATTACCTGGTGTACCAATGTAAGGAATAACACATAAAAAAACTAAATACTGCATAGTTTCCTAGGAACGCGAAGCGAGGCGGCCATCTCGGTCGGCGTCCTCAGGACCCCAAGGGGTGCACGTTTTGGATTTTGCCCTAGCACTACAAGGCTGATTCAAATAATCAACTAATCAAGCTTAGATTATTTGAATCAAAAACCAAAACGTGCACCCCTTGGGGTCCCCAGGACCGAGCTTGGGCAACGCAGGGTTAGCTGATATGTTACATACCTAAACAGGCGTTGTAAGATCGAGCATGCACCTGCAATGTAGTCAGGCAGGATCTCTGCCACTGACTTCCTGGGCCTTGAATGAGGCTTATTTTTAGGTGTGTGTAGTGTTGATAAAGCACACCACACAGACCTGGCTGTCAGACTGCATCAGTTAATGAATCACTGATAGACTTTATACCTTTGCTTTAAAAACAGCTGAGCTCTCTACTATGCACTCAGACATTTTATGGCTTTGACATTTGCATTGAGATTGGCTTTGACCAGTTACTTTTCAGTAACATAAAGTAGGTCATATGATTCATATTGTTGGCATAGGTCCATCTGTGGCCTTTATAGGCTTCATCTGCCCAGGTTACAAGCCAGTCTGTCCCTATATAAACATTGTCCCCGTTTCCCTTCCTTCCTGCTTGAAATTGCTGATCTGATACAGTATGATTGCTGAAAGCAATGGGATTTCACCTATCCACTAATTTTACAGATCAGTGATTACCTCAAGGACACATTGAAGGTATTAAAATATGGCTTGTGTGTCTCGTGAACACACTGGGGTTCTGAGTGACCATAATAGATAGGAGAATGGAATTCAGGAGTGATCCTCTGCTCATGCCTGCTATGCTTTTGGAGAGTTGCTGTTTGAAAGCACAGAAAGAGAAAGTAGATTGAGACAATGAAAGCGAGGGAGAGAATGTGAGAAAGAGCGGGAAGTGGGTGGGGCAGATTCAGTCCACAGAGGCAGTCTGTCAATTCAAGCCTGTTCCTGGCCTAGAGGGCAGAGGGCAGAGCTGAGAGATTCACTGAAGTGCTGGAGCCGCATTTGAACTTTCTTCTTGTAGTCACTATAAGTAACTCAGCTTGTCTATTTGGTGCATTAGTCAATTCTCTTCCCAGTTAATATTTGTAGAAATTCTCAGATGGTCCTTGGAATTAGCTGTTATTTATGATAATAAACTTTCATTAATTGAAAAAACACTAAAATTAAGTGATAATGCCATGGCATAGGTTTTAGTTTGTCGAGGGCCAATATATCAACCAAACACTGGCTTCGAGGGCATTATCACTTTCATACAATGGGTTACCACCATATTCAAATTATGATTGACATATTTTCATTAAAAAAATATTATTTTGAGGAATTTTTCATACTATTTCATCCTACCACAAGATATAGTCCTGACGCAAATCTAGGGTTGCTACCCAAGCCGGCTGGTCGTTCGTTCTATTGGTTCTGTTGCCAGAGATGCGACCCAGTCATTCAGTCTTTTTGTTCTGCATCTATGTACGTGACCCAGTTGTTCGTTCTAAACGTTCCGTTGCCATAATGGCTGGCAACGTTCTTATCCCCTGCTTGCTAGCTAGCCAACTAAGGCTAACTTACATTCACGTCAAAAAAAGTGCAGTCAGAATAACAGCAAAGCAGCTGCATTTGCATTTGTTTAAGCGGTTTTCTGGTGACATTTGGATACATCCATAACAATGAGGGGCGAATTTGCCTGGCATAGAAAATGTACTCACTCGTCACTGCTGTTCAGAGGAGCTAGCCAACAACACAGCTAACACAATCACTTCAAACTGAAGCTGGAAAGACTGAAAACTAGCTGCACTTCGTTTCATTTGACCTTTTTTCAAGTTACATTATATATCCATAAAAATGGATTATACAAATCTCCGCTGTTGAAAACGAAATGTTAGTCTTAAAGAAATGTGAGATAATGTCTAGATGCTTTTTATAGCTGATGAGACAGTGGACTGAGCAGTAAGATGGTACAGACTAAATAGGCATTTTAACATCCTAGATTTAGCCGGTGGTAACTTGTGGAATAGACACCGGCTAGAAAGCGGTTTTAACCAATCAGCATTCAGGATTAGACCCACCCATTGTATAATACTACACCATTTAAGAGTACTTGTTAGACCTACTCTGGGAAGAATCCCTTCAGCAACCAGTACCCCAAAACTCTGAGTGCAGGTTATTCACTGTGACGTTTTGTGCTCGACCAGTGGTCCCCTGTCCCCAGACTATAGTGCACCTATACACGTACCTTACTTTGGCCTTCCTTCACTGTTGTCAAAAAACTGAACCTAAACCTCATTCAGATTCTGTGCATTTGGAAAGGTTTTCATTACCCAAAAGTAAAAAATGTATATATTTTTAAAGTGGAAAGGTTAGTGAAGGTTTTCTATCATAACTTTCAGCAGATGAAAGTATTGGCCACACACACTAGCACCTTTACAGTAACTGCAGTCAACTGTGGTATTTTGGATGCATTATTTGAATCATACTGCACTCAAACGGATGTTATACTACAAGTTTCTTTTCATAAGGGTGAATTCAACAACCCAACAATTATTCATGTTGCATTGGAGGACACCCTGGTGAATATATCATACACATTCCACACATTACAGCACATCTTGATCAAACAGGTGTGAGCATTCGAGTACAATTCTTCAGTCACATCACAGCACGTGCTACTACTACAAAAAGGGCCACGACCTCTCACAAAACACTTCATACTATTTTGATTAGGTCATGGATTACAGCACATAATCCTTTCCCAGTAAACCATTTGACGCCCTGAGAGTAATAAAGTGGCTGCATGTGTACAGGACATTGCGCACGCATTGGTTACACTAGCGAGGTACATGCACATAAAGTTTGGATTCCTATTATACTTGCATAACTGTGCAATGTTACTCATCTTCATTTCCTCCTTGATACAATTGCTTGTGATTAGGCCTTTTCAACTTCCGACTTCTCAACCCCAGATCCACAGACACCAATCTCACACTGCATGTTACATTGACCCATTTCATGCATCGGACGCCAAACGAGCCTGTAGCTGTTTGTCACAGATTTTCATCAAACATGGTTTTAGATACACATAATATTTAATTAGATTATTAGAGGGAACATACCCCAATGTACTGATGAAGCCATTGACAGTGCCTTCTGCGTACAGCGACACAATGTCTCCAATATGAAGAAAACTAGATCTGTTGTCTGACATTTTCGCTTAATTCTGTCCAAAAGTCGTCTTTCCAGGGACATACAGCCGTCTTGGTTTGATTAAGTTATCCCTCTGACACGTTACAATGTATCTTGGCAACAATCCTGCGTATCACTCGTCAAATTGCGAACAACACCGCCCAGAAACGAGACATGTTTTCCCGTTTTTACCAGTCAAAATTACAAAAAGACGACAAAGGAAAAACTTGGAGTTACTGTAAACAAACTGCCGATTTAGTTTATGAACCCAACTTCTTCCCGTGTTCAGACAGCATAATGTTCTCTCTTTCACATCAACTTTAGGGGAGGAGACTGGTTCTGTTGGAGGCGCAGATACAGAACCAGTCAGCCTATCCCGTCTAATGTTGGCCTACTCATATCCAAATGCTTTGAGAAGCAATGGATGTACAATTCTGCTATGTAAGTGCGTACATGAGTAGACACAGCAATCAATTCTATAATTGAACATTTCCTGGCTATTTCTTGCAAACTTGCTCTGTAATGAGATAAATTAGTGGACATCAATGGCCTGGAGTTCCGGGTTATGCAATGGTGTGCTTGTGCGTGGGTATGTGTGTGTGTGTTGCCGCGTTCAAAACAACTGGGAACTCGGAAATCTCCGACTTCAGTCCGTTCAAGACAACTGGGAATAAAACAAGTTCCGATAGGGAACTCGGGCCTCTTTGAAGATTTCCGACTTTCCGACCTGAAGATCACTGACGTCATGATTTAACCTCGTATTTTTCCAAGTTCACAGTTGTCTTGAAAGCACCATAAACCAAATCAAGTCAAATCAAATTGTATTAGTCACATGCGTCGAATACAACAACAGGTGAAGACCTCACAGTGAAATGCTTACTTACGAGCCCTAACCAACAACGGAGTTAAAAGTTAAAAGTAAAATCAATTTGAATAAGAATAAGAAATAAAAGTAACAAGTAATTAAAGCAGCAGTAAAATAACAATAGCAAGACTATATACAGGCGGTACTGGTACAGAGTCAATGTGCGGGGCACCGGTTTGTTGAGGTAATTGAGGTAATGTGTACATGTAGGTAGAGTTATTAAAGTGACTATGCATAGATGATAACAACAGAGAGTAGCCGTGGTGTAAGGGGGGGGGGGGGGCAATGCAAAGGGTCTGGGTAGCCATTTGGATTAGATGTTCAGGAAGTCTTATGGCTTGGGGATAGAAGCTGTTTAGAAGCCTCTTGGACCTAGACTTGGCACTCCGGTACTGCTTTCCGTGCGGTAGCAGAGAGAACAGTCTATGACTAGGGTGGCTGGAGTCTTTGACAATTTTTGGGCATTCCTCTGACACGCCTGGTATAGAGGTCCTGGATGGCAGGAAGCTTTGCCCCAGTGATGTACTGGGCCGTACACACTACCCTCTGTAGTGCCTACCCTCTGTAGGCCGAGCAGTTGCCATACCAGGAAGTGATGCAACCAGTCAGGACGCTCTCGATGTTGCAGCTGTAGAACCTTTTGAGGATCTGAGGACCATTGCCAAATCTTTTCAGTCTCCTGAGTGGTAATAGGTTTTGTTGTGCCCTCTTCTCAACTGTCTTGGTGTGCTTGGACCATGTTAGTTTGTTGGTGATGTGGACACCAAGGAACTTGAAGCTCTCATCCTGCTCCACTACAGCCCCGTCAATGAGAATGGGGGCGTGCTCGTTCCTCTTTTTCCTGTAGTCCACAATCATCTCTTTTGTCTTGATCACGTTAAGGGAGAGGTTGTTATCCTGGCACCACACAGTCAGGTCTCTGAACTCCTCCCTATAGGCTGTCTCGTCGTTGTCTGTGATCAGGCTGTTGTGTCATCGGCAAACTTAATGACGGTGTTGGAGTCGTGCCTGGCCATGCAGTCATGAGTGAACAGGGAGTATAGGACGGGACTGAGCACGCACCCCTGAGGGGCCCCTGTGTTGAGGATCAGCGGGGAGGATGTGTTGTTACCTACCCTTACCACCTGGGGGTGGCCCTTCAGAAAGTCCATGATCCAGTTTGCAAGGGAGGCGTTTAGTCCCAGGGTCCTTAGCTTATTGATCAGCTTTGAGGGCACTATGGTGTTGAACACTGAGCTGTAGTCAATGAATAGCATTCTCACATAGGTGTTTCTTAGAGATTGCATCATCTGTGGATCTGTTAGGGCGGTATGCAAATTGGAGTGGGTCTAGGGTTTCTGGGATAATGGTGTTGATGTAAGCCATGACCAGCCTTTCAAAGCACTTCATGGCTACAGAAGTGCTACGGGTCGGTAGTCATTTCGGCAGGTTACCTTAGTATTCTTGGGCACAGGGACTATGGTGGTCTGCTTAAAACATGTTGGTATTACAGACTCGGACAAGGAGAGGTTGAAAATGTCAGTAAAGACACTTGCCAGTTGGTCAGCTCCTGCTCGCAGTACACGTCCTGGTAATCCGTCTGGCCCTGCGGCCTTGTGAATGTTGACCTGTTTAAAGGTCTTACTCACATCGGCTGTGGAGAGCGTGATCACACAGTCTTCCGGAACAGCTGGTGCTCTCATGCATGTTTCAGTGTTATTTGCCTCGACATGAGCATAGAAGTAGTTTAGCTCGTCTGGTAGGCTCGTATCACTGGGCAGCTCTCAGCTGTGCTTCCCTTTGTAGTCTATAATGGTTTGCAAGCCCTGCCACATCCGATGAGCGTCAGAGCCGGTGTAGTATGATTCGATCTTAGTCCTGTATTGACCCTTTGACTGTTTGATGGTTCATCGGAGGGCATAGCGGGATTTCTTATTAGCTTCTGGGTTAGAGTCCCGCTCCTTGAAAGTGTCAGCTCTAGCCATTAGCTCAATGCGGATGTTGCCTGTAATCCGTGGCTTCTAGTTGGGGTATGCACGTACGGTCACTATGTGGACGACGTCATCGATGCACTTATTGATGAAGCCAATATTCCAGAACATATTCCAGTCTGTGCAAGCAAAACAGTCCTCCTGTAGCTTAGCATCTGCCATCATCTGACACTTTGTTATTTATCGAAGTGTGTGTGTGTGTGTGTGTGTTATCACCGCGTCACATGATCCATATAAAGGTATTGACACAATATGTGAGTCTATTGTATGTATGAGAAGTTGAACTTTGAAGAATTATAGTTAGAACCATTTCTATATGGTGAGAGGCAAATTCTCTGATTGATATTTGCCCCTGACTATTTAACCTTTAATCCCTTGGTGAACCCTGGTGTTCTCCAGGGAGTCTGGGGTCCATGGGCCAGCTTGCACATTGGGAGATGTAGTGTGTTGGTCTGTGACCACTCTCTTTTCCCATGACTGATCAGTGGGCATGTGTTCAGGAAGGTGCACTGTTACAGAACCTCCAGATACTGAGACGCAATGGATGTAAAATTCTGCTATGTCAGTGTTTACATGAGTAGATACAGCAATAAAGACAATAATATACAATTTCCTGGTTATTTCATGCAAACTTGCTCTATAATGAGATAAATTAGTGGACGTCAATGGCCTGGTGTTCCGGTTTATGCAATGCTGTGAGTGTGCTTGTGTGTGGGCATGTGTGTGTGTTGGGACTTGGTCTTTTACCAAATAGGGCTATCTTCTGTATACCACCCATACCTTGTCACAACACAACTGATCGGCTCAAACGCATTAAGAGGGAAAGAAATTCCACAAATTAACTTTTAACAAGGCACACCTGTTAATTGAAATGTCTTCCAGGTGACTACCTCATGAAGCTGATTGAGAGAAAGCCAAGAGTGTGCAAAGCTGTCATCAAGGCAAAGGGTGGCTACTTTGAAGAATCTCAAATCTCAAATATATTTTCCACATTTTGTTACGTTACAGCCTTATTCTAAAATGTATTAAATACACATTTTTCCTCATCAATCTACACACAATACCCCATAATTACAAAGTAAAAACAAGTTTTTAAATTTTTGCAAATGTACTAAAAAAAAAACAGAAATACCTTATTTACATAAATATTCAGACCCTTTGCTATGAGACTCGAAATTGAGCTCAGGTGCATCCTATTTCCATTGATCATCATTGAGATGTTTCTACAACTTGATTGGAGTCCACTTGTGATAAATTCAATTGATTGGACATGATTTGGAAAGGCACACACCGACTATATAAGGTCCCACAGTTGACAGTGCATGTCAGAGCAAAAACCAAGGTATGAGGTCGAAGGAATTGTCCGTAGAGCTCAGAGACAGGATTGTGTCGAGGCACAGATCTAGGGAGGGAAGGGTACCAAAACATTTATGCAGCATTGAAGGTCCCCAAGAACACAGTGGCCTCCATCATTCTTAAATGGAAGAAGTTTGGAATCACCAAGACTCTTCCTAGAGCTGGCCGCCCAGCCAAACTGAGCAACCGGGAGAGAAGGGCCCTGGTCAGGGACGTGACCAAGAACCTGATGGTCCCTCTGGCAGAGCTCCAGAGCTCCTCTGTGAAGATGGGAGAACCTTCCAGAAGGACAACCATCTCTGCAGCACTCCGCCAATCAGCCCTTTATGGTTGAGTGGCCAGATAGAAGCCACTCCTCAGTAAAAGGCACATGACAGCCTACTTGGAGTTTGCCAAAAGGCACCTAAAGACTCTCAGACCATGAGAAACAAGATTCTCTGGTCTGATGAAACCAAGATTTAACATTTTGGCATGAATGCCAAGCATCAGGTCTGGAGTAAACCTGGCACCATCCCTACGGTGAAGCATGGTGGTGGCAGCATCATGTTGTAGGGATGTTTTTCAGCGGCAGGGACTGGGAGAGTAGTCAGAACTGAGGGAAAGAGAACGGAGAAGATCCTCCGAGAGATCCTTGCGCTCAGGACCTCAGACTGGGGCGAAGGTTCACCTTTCAACACTAGGCACACAGCCAAGACAACGCAGGGGTGGCTTCTGGACAAGTCTCTGAGTGGCCCAGCCAGAGCCAGGACTTGAACCCGATCGAATATCTCTGGAGAGACCGCAACGCTCCCCATCCAACCTGACAGAGTTTGACAGGATCTGCAGAGAAGAATGGAGAAACACCTCAAATACAGCTGTGTCAAGCTTGTAGCGTCATACCCAAGAAGACTCAAGGCTGTAATCGCTGCCAAAGGTGCTTCAACAAAGTACTGAGTAAAGGGTCTGAATACTTATGTAAATGTGATATTTCAGTTTTTGCTTTGTCATTATGGGGTATTTTGTGTAGATTGATGAGGGGTAAAAACGATTTAATCAATTTTAGAATAAGGCTGTAACGTAACAAAATGTGGAAAAAGTCAAGCGGTATGAATACTTTTCGAATGCACTGTAAATGTAATGTGTAGAACTAATCTCTTGTGGACAGACAAACGTAACGTAGGATGGCATAGAGCATCCAACGTAATTACGCAATATTGTAATACTGTATGGGTTTCTGATATATAAACTGAAAAAAAATATAAACGCAACATGCAATGATTTCAACGATTTTACTGAGTTAGAGTTCATATAAGGAAATCAGTCAATATAAATAAATTAGGCCTTAATCTATGGATTTCACATGACTGGGCAGGGGCACAGCCATGGGTGGGCCTGGGAGGGAATAGGCCCACCCACTTGGGAGCCAGGCCCAGGCAATAAAAATGAGTTTTTACCCACAAAAGGGCTTTATTACAGACATAAATACTCCTCAGTTTCATCAGCTGTCTGGGTGACTGGTCTCAGACGATCCCGCAGGTGAAGAAGCCAGATGTTGAGGTCCTGGGCTGGCGTGGTTACACGTGGTCCGCGGTTGTGAAGCTGGTTGGACGTACTGCCAGATTTTCTAAAACAACGTAGGGAAATGAACATTCAATTATCTGGCAACAGCTCTGGGGGACATTCCTGCAGTCAGCATGCCAATTGCACTCTCCCTTAAAACTTGAGACATCTGTGGCACTGTGTTGTGTGACAAAACTACACATTTTAGAGTGCCATTTTATTGTCCCCTGCACAAGGTGCACCTGTGTAATGATCATGCTGTTTAATCAGCTTCTTGATATGACACACCTGTCAGGTGGATGGATTATCTTAGCAAAGGATAATTGCTCACTGACTTGGATGTGGATAACATCTGAGAGAAATACACTTTTTGTGCGTATGGAACATTTCTGGGATCTGTTATTTCAGCTCATGGAACATGGGACCAACACTTTACATGTTGCGTTTATATTTTTGTTCAGTATAAGTGTAGAACAGACATGATTGTCTACCATGTAGAATAAGGAATTGTGTCTGCTCTATTTATTAAATGTCTATCTCGTACATCTGAGAAGAATAATTATGATCATGATTATATTGGGAGGTAGAAAGATGATGATGATGCTGCTGTGTATGATTATAATGATGATGATGATTCTTCAGAACAGTGGTGAGCGCATGACAAATACTGACACCAAAGGACACCAATACTGACACCAGAGGACACCAGACACATAAGGGCATCACTGATCATGTAAAACCACTCAGCCAGTGGTGACATGATGATATAATCTAGCCTACATTGCCACATAATGTTCAGTCAACTATAACAATAATGCACCAGATAGTGAGGCAGGGTCAGAATAGAATACATGCATGGATTAAATGTATTGCCTGCCACTCAAATATTCCTATTTTTGCCCCTGTAATTATTTATTTACTATATTTTAATGGAGATGGGTAGAGCTACTCATTTATTGTTCACACATGAATAAATCAATAAATTAATTACTATTTATGTTTACTGTATTTATATTGTATATTCTGTATGTTGACTTTGTGCAAATTCTGCCTGTACATTGTGTATTGCTGGCACCACCTATTCACTAATTAAAATTCTGGGTATGTGCAAATGATTCATTCTCTTTATTTTTTATTTCTCACACTCTCTCTCTCACACACATACGCGCGCACACACACACACACACGTGATGAAATGGATCCTCCCTGGTCAAAAAATACCATAGGATTTCAATAAAATAAAAAATCCAAAAGAAAGTCATTTCAGATTTTGGAACCTATCCTATAGGATTGTATGTTATAGGACAGAAAGAACAGAAACTCTGTCACTCCGTCGCGTCATGCCATTGTCATGAACGTTCTCAAGCCGCCCTCTACCGGCGGCGCAATAGTGGTGCGCTAAAGTCGTGATAAACCCAGTTATTTTGGACGGAGTCTAACGACTGTTTAGTTTAAATTACCTGGAAATACGGTGACATTGCTAAAGTAGTCAAATGTTTAGTAGGAAACAATTTCGCCAGCATTAGCATGTCGTCAAATTAACTTTAGACAGATGACAATGTTGTCATTAGCTAGCAAAGTTCGTCAAAAATAGCTAGCAATGATAACGTTAGCTAGGTCAAATCCGGTGACCTCCCCTCAATCTTAACTAACTAGCTAACGTTATACCAAAGATTTATAACTAAACCATGATAGACCACTGCCTATCGTTTCCAATGGGAACAATTGAGTCATAGTGGGCAGAACAAGCAAAGAGCTGGGCAGAGCCAAGCACGTGATAGCGAGATCCTATTGGCGTGTTGTAGCTGACATCTGCATATTTGCATTAGGGAACGCCTACTCTGTGAAGTGCGCGTGTGCAATCACTCAATTCGCCTTTGCACTCCATCTACACAGCGCAATGTATTAAACTTTTGCGAAGGTTAAAGTCAACAAAACTTAGTCCACTCTGTACGTAGCAGATTCTAGTTTTGGGAACAGAAAACTGTATTGAGAGTAAATGATTAATCGATGAGAACATTTTCAGAATATCGGCCAAAATCCATCTCGTTCCATCTTCACCCACTGCTCACCAGTAGGCTTCCTCTTAGTGAAATGCTTCACATTTATACATCCGGTGAAATATCTGTCTCATTGTTCTATCTGTGGTTATACTGCATCTAAAGTCAATCTGGCGACTTCAAAATGAGGTTTTCCTACTAATTATTTGCCTCCTTTTGAATGGCATTGTATTTCCAAGCCACTGTAAAGTACTTCTGAGGAAATGTTCATCAGCGCTCATTGAATATGCATTGAGTAGAATGGTGGGCATCAGTATGTATCCTACTGATGCAACCGATGAAAAGGATAGAATCCTATATGTGTCCAATAGTACTGGTTCCAAAATCTGATAGGATTTTCATTTAGATTTTAATAGGATTTTCTCATTGGAATCTTATAGGATTTTCGACGAGGGTAAAACATGTTTTTATTGTTTGGAGATCAGTTATAAAAATGTTAATAAATTACAGGACAGATGTAAGTAGCCTACAGATATACAGCTAAACATTAGAGAGGGGTACAGAAAGTGGTTAAGGGCACAGACAGTCGGCCGAGCCGTGGCTCAAACTCCTATAGGATTTCTATGAATTTTGTCGATGGGAATTGTATAGATATTTAAATTACATTCTAAAGGATTCATCCTTAGACTTGTCAATACACTATTGTTAACTTGGCTGCTTAAAATATAGAGCACTGTAGTAACCTGGTATATTTATGTTTACCAATAGATGGCAGTATTGACTCAAGACGGGGGTTTGCTTCCCGCTATCCGTAGCTATTTCCTATGTCTGCCTATTTAACTATGATTAAGAAAGCTTCAGGTAGTTTAAGCCAGGTGCATAAGAGAATGTCATTCTAAGTTACAATTAAATACTAAACCGTACTTAAGTCTCATGAGTCGTAATTCTAAGAAGCCTTTAAGGATACTACATATTTGGCGATGAGGATAACTATGGAGATGATGTCTATACAAGAAACTATGGGTTTGGTCCTAAATGGATTCCAGCTACCATTGAGGATTGCTCAGGACCAGTATCTTACACTGTGATCATCGGAAGTGGACAAAGACTAAGGAGACACGTGGATCAGATCCAAGCTCGAAATCCAGTTCCATCCGGAGATCTGGATCAATTCTAAAACGAGCAGGACAGGACATTGGAACGTTCCCCAGAGTTGCAGTTGGACAAACCACCTGAGACCAACAATGCTCAACTTCCTGAGACCACCAGTCCGGGACGACCTCCTCCTGTGAAGTCTCCACAAAAGGACTTTGTTTCACCATCAAGGGGTGAAGATCTGGTAGCACCAGCTACACCACCTCTGAGACGCTCTATTAGAGAGAGACGTCCGCCAGACTTTTTCAGATCCTAAAGGAGATCATTTTTGAAAAAATGTAAATAAGAATATAGCATAGCTCAGAAAGGAATTAAATTGGGTTATTAGCTTTAAAGGGGGGGAATGTAGTAACCTGGTATATTTATGTTTACCAAAAGATGGCAGTATTGACTCAAGACGGGGGTTTGCTTCCCGCTATCCGTAGCTATTTCCTATGTCTGCCTATTTAACTATGATTAAGAAAGCTTCAGGTAGTTTAAGCCAGGTGCATAAGAGAATGTCATTCTAAGTTACAATTAAATACTAAACCGTACTTAAGTCTCATGAGTTGTAATTCTAAGAAGCCTTTTAGGATACTACAAGCACCAACCCTCCAAACCTCTCAGACAATTATCTATGAAGATGGACAGTGGACACGTGAAGTATAATACCAGCATAAGCAACCACTATTGAACTGCAACCCTTGCCACTTGAGATGATGAGCCTATAGGTGGGAACCGCCGGCAATGTACCCTCTACCCAGTAGCTATCTCATGCAGCCCCATCCCCCTAAAGGTCCAAGGGACACAACGTGAATAAACATTTGCTTCTGGTGCATCTGCGTCACAGATTAAAGTTATTGTGCCAACTGCAACAACAATAGCTGTGAAACATACTGAGATTGTCTGCAATGTTGTTTACATTTCTGTCAAAAAAGGTGTGCTATGTGGCATCACAGTCAAAAAGCATATCAAATCAAATCAAATTGTATTTGTCACATGCGCCAAATACAACAGGTGTAGTAGACCTTACAGTGAAATGCTTACTTACAAGCCCTTAACCAACAAATGCTTTAAGAAGTTAAGATTAAAAAAAAGAAAAAAAAAGTGTTAGGTCAAAATAATAATAATTAAACAACAGCAGTAAAATAACAATACAGGGGGTACTGGTACAGAGTCAATGTGCTCGGGCACTGGTTAGTTTTGGTAATTGAGGTAATATGTACATGTAGGTAAAGTTAAAGTGACTATGCATAGATTATAAACAGAGAGTAGCAGCAGCGTAAAAGAGGGGTCTGGGTAGCCCTTTGATTAGCTGTTCAGGAGTCTTATGGCTTGTGGGTAGAAGCTGTTTAGAAGCCTTTTGGACCTCAACTTGGCGCTCTGGTACCGCTTGTCGTGCGGTAGCAGAGAGAACAGTCTATGACTACGGTGGCTGGAGTCTTTGACAATTTTTAGGGCCTTCCTCTGACACCGCCTGATATAGAGGTCCCGGATGGCAGGAAGCCTTGCCCCAGTGATGTACTGGGCCGTACGCACTACCCTCTGTAGTGCCTTGTGGTCGGAGGCCGAGCAGTGTCCATACCAGGCAGTGATGCAACCAGTCAGGATGCTCTCGATGGTGCAGCTGTAGAACCTTTTGAGGATCTGAGGACCAATGCCAAATCTTTTCAGTTTCCTGAATAGGCTTTGTCGTGTCCTCTCACAACTGTCTTAGTGTGTTTGGACCATGATAGTTTGTTGGTGATGTGGACACCAAGGAACTTGAAGCTCTCAACCTGTTCCACTACAGCCCCGTCGATGACAATAGGGGCGTGCTCGGTCCTCCTTTTCCTGTAATCCACAATCATCTACTTTGTATTGATCACGTTGAGGGAGAGGTTGTTGTCCTGGCACCTCACGACCAGGTCTCTGACCTCCTACCTATAGACTGTCTCATCATTGTCGGTGATCAGGCCTACCACTGTTGTGTCATCTGCAAACTTGATGATGGTGTTGGAGTCGTGCCTGGCCATGCAGTCATGAGTGAACAGGGAGTACAGGAGGGGACTGAGCACACACCCCTGAGGGGCCCCCATGTTGAGGATCAGCGTGACGGATGTGCTGTTCCCTACTCTTAACACCTGGGGGCAGCCTGTCAGGAAGTCCAGGATCCAGTTGCAGAGGGAGGTGTTTAGTCCCAGGGTCCTTAGCTTAGTGATGAGCTTTGAGGACACCATGGTGTTGAATGCTGAGCTGTAGTCAATGAATAGCATTCTCACATAGGTGTTTCTTTTGTCCAGGTGGGAAAGAGCAGTGTGGAGTGCAATAGAGATAGCATCCTCTGTGGATCGGTTGGGGTGGTATGCAAATTGGAGTGGGTCTAGGGTTTCTGGGATAATGGTGTGAACAATTTGATTTCAACTTAATGTGACACAGTTCATTATATTTCTATTTAAATGTTTTATAAAACCTGGATCAGGTGTGCCAAGAGGTCACTAGGTGGGCACTGGTAGTTCCATCCAGGAGGGAGATGGGGAGGATGGGGAGGGAGCACCTTCTATTGATGGGGAGGGTGGGAGGGACAGCTCTTGGGGGAGGGAGGAAGGCGGGAGAGGGGGTACAACCCTGGGAGCGAATGATTTGGGGGGGTCTCTATCTTTAGATATTTATTTTCCTCTCCCTATCCCAACATAAAGAGGGTAAAATAAACATTCTCTTTTTTTGTGTGCATAGCTGACTATTATATATGAAATGAAAGTAGTGCTCATATCTTACTCTACCAAAACATTTATTTTCCTTCTACTTTTTATTTGCGTATAAGCAATGTAAAGATGCTGTCCATTCTAAGAGGACAACCCCCCCAAAATCTTGTTATTGTAACATTGTATATAGTATTGTATGGCATATTGTGATGTCTAACTGAAAGACAAGAAGTTGCATGAATAAGAATCAAATCAAAAAAAGGTGTCCTGTACTATTGGTCATACTGCAAATTAACTGGCAGCCTTGAATCACTCCCATATTGTGGTGGTGAATAAAACCAAAATGAATATAGAACCGTTTTTTTTTCTTCAAATCAATGAAAATGTTGTAATCAATGTTGTTGTATTGTACTGGAACAAAGTACAACAAACTATAATTTAATGGGTGCATAAGAAAAAACTGTTCGAAATAAGATTCTGACTGGGGTGACAAAAACCTACAAAACCTATAGGAACCACTAGGATTACTTTTGATTTCTAATTGGAAAAAAGTAGTCCAATAGGATTCTGAAAATAAACAACTAATCCTATAGGATTTTTGGACTATGGCATTCTTTGTTCACACACACACACACACACACACACACACACACACACACACACACACACACACACACACACACACACACACACACACACACACACACACACACACACACACACACACGCACACATAAACACACACACACTCACACATAAACACACACACACTCACACACACACACACCTTTGCTTCACCTCAGGATGCTGGATAAAAATGAATACATTTTAACCCTCTTTTAGTCCAGTCCAAGCCACGAATTATACTGGTTGCCACAATAACATCGCGGACCTATTCATTGTCTGAACTAAGCTTTCTAATTGACTCATAACACATTTACATTTCGGGTAGGAAACAATTGGGCACCCATGCACGAAATCTTTCCCAGGCATAAAGAACAGCGGCCGAGACTAGTGCCAGGAGTTGGCTCCACTTTGTTTCCCAGGGCGGTCACATTGACATGACAGAGCAACCCCGAGCGCGGCACTCCGAAATCGTCGCTAAAGTACAAGCGCAGCGGATGATTCATTGCGGAGACAGGACACACGGCCGTGAGTAAACACAGAGCTTTGCTCTTCTTCATTCGACTCCTTTTTAACTTTTGTCATGTGAATAGTTTGTTATTATTTAGCCTATCGTTGGTTAATAATAATTGTAGTCTAGATAATCTAGGCCTAGTTTATAATGTTTCCCCCACGGTATTCACCTCGTGGGTGTGCGTGCGGGTGCTCTTCTGCAGCCCGCACACCGCGACAACAACAAAGAGCTAATCAGTCACTAAATCATTTTACTGTTGGGAATTCTAATGAAACAATCCTACCTGAGTTGATTAAATAGCACTTTACATGGCCTGGAGAGGCCCATTGTAAAAGTCTAAATTTGTTTCCATAATGACTAGTATGGGAAAGTTGGATCAGGTGCACGGGGGTCTTGTACCTTCCTTTTCCCACGCTATAAACTGCCAAAGCGTGACACTGAACTGATACAATGTTGCAGTAGTGCAGCGTCACAGTTAAACTGTTGCGCTGTATTCAACAATAAAACCTTTGGGTTGTTATAAGTAGGCTTTTGAACCCCATAGCTATTGACAATGAGGAAGGTAAAACTACAGGTTTTTACGGGCAACTGTAGTCTTGAAACTTGTTAGAGATTGTATCTATAGTATATTATGAACACCAACTGTAAGATAACCCAGTAAGCAAAACTACATTGAAAAGATGTCTAAAATACACTACCGGTCAAACGTTTTAGAACACCTAACGTTACTCATTCAAGTTCTTTTTCTTCTACATTGTAGAATAATAGTGAAGACATCAACATTATGAAATAACACATATGGAATCATGTAGTACCCCAAAAAGCAGTTAAACAAATCAAAATATATTGTATATTTGAGATTCTTCAGAAAAATCAGCGTCCATTGACATTGAATTCAAGGCCAGTCCAGACCACAACAAAAAAGCAAGGGGAAAAAAGGAGGTCTGGACAGGACCAAAACAAGAGTTGGCGTCGGTCGATAGCCACGGGAAGTAGGACCCCCCAAAAAACAAAAACATATATATTTTTTTACATTCTCACAAAAGTAGTGAGGTGGTCCTTTACTAGTCCTGTATTAGCGGACCGATATAACCATCTACAACGCGGGCACAACAAATACTTTCTACAGCACCCCCACACCCAAACACCTTCCCGTGGCTATGCGTAGGTCAGTGCTTAGTGGGAACTTCCCCTACCCCCACCCTCTGCCGGCAAAAGAAGCAGCTTTCAAATCCATAATTTCACTGTTTCACAACGTGAGTGGACTGAACTCTGAACAAAAAAGATTATGACTTGACGGCTCGCCTAGACTGCTTTGTATTTTGTAGGCTATTTATTATATTAGACCTAATGCAGATACATTTTTATTCCACAGAAACGTCTCTGAAACGTCGTTGCTGCTAAACTGCCAGTGGATGATCTGACCCCAACACACCTGGGAAAAAAGGACCAACGGAACACTATTTTCCTGACATAATTAGGCCTACAATGCCGTCTTGCGCAAGATGTCTATGCTGAAACAGGTTATAGTGAGCGAGAATGGCCAGGATGCAGAGAAAAGCTTGGACTGGAGTTACATTGAGTGGCTAGAGAACGAGAACATGGAAGTGACGGTTGTGACCAATGTCGAAACGCAAACTGTTTCAAAACCCACAGAGGAAAAGGAGACGCAGACCAGTAACCCCTTTATCATGCATATAGATTTGGCCAGAACGCACTCCAAACTGAAACACACGTCTTTGGTCGAGGCAGACGGCTTGCTCACCCAGTTTGACCGACAGGCCCCGGCTCGCATCTCCACCTCCCCGACCTTGAGGAGGATGAGGAGCACGCGACGTCCGCAGGTGGACTTCCGGGACCTTGTGAGGATGGACAGCACACAGGAGGAGTCGGGTATGGAAGATACACCGTCCCCGTTGAGTCCCCTCTCCCCAGTACAAAGGCACAAGTCTCCGCTGGCGGCCAGCCCCCCTCCCGTTGGAGAAAACCATCTCGATAATCTGCCCAATTCATCCGCAGGCTGGGGGAAAAGCAGATCGCATAGATCAAAGACTTTTGACAATGGTATTACTTGCACGAGACAAGGATCTCTGGGTGCACGGAGTGTGCAAAGTGTTAGTAAAGACTTTGCATTTCCTGATGATAGCGATGATCAGGTGAGTTAATGTTATGATCACCAAAATGGTGAACTTTCATTTGAGCATGAATGGTGGCCATATGCCACACTGTGGCTTTATCATATATATTTAAAAAACAATCTGAGCCTTATAAAGCAGATAGCCAGTAGCTACACCACATTCCTCCTGGGTAACAGCCATTCTCCCTGGCTTCCTGTGGTGGCTGCTCACAGTCAGCTTTTGACTGCAAATGAATCAGCAGTAAATGCACTGACAGCTCAGCACAGCCCCACCACCCAGCAAGCCCTCACTCCCTCTCTCACAACACACACACACACACACACACACACACACACACACACACACACACACACACACACACACACACACACACACACACACACACACACACACACACACACACACACACACACACACACAGAGCAAGGCAGCAAGGCTCCTCCACAGGCCTCCTATTCACCACTGTCAGCAGTAATAGAGATGTCAGTAGGCTAAATTAATGGGGGGGATCTATTCATTGGCCTCCCAGCGTTTTACCCGGCCATTCTCAATAGAGTCCCAACATTCTCTGTAGATAGTCAAGGGCTAATTGGGCTATTCAAATTCTAACGACCATATGAAAACACTTTTGACATTTCTCTAGATAATATTTTTTCAAGAGATTGAAATGTTTTGTTTGTTTGAAAGTGATATATCCATGTTATGTAGGAGCAGGAGGCCTGTGTAATGTTGATTTAGTGTTGTGTATTCTGCAAGAGTTTCTACACCTTTGAAATCAGCCAGGGCCTTCGGTTTCTCTAGTCCATCACACTCAAGGTTCTTAAATCATCATTGACCTTCTAGGGCTGGTTAACCGGACCCAGATTAACCTAGTCCTGCACTAAAAAGCATGTTCAATGGAGATTCTCTGTTGAATGTACTTCTTAGGCCAAGAGTAAGGTTAATCTGTGCCAGAGAAACCAACCCCTAATGTTTAGATCCAGTAGATATCCTGTCCTATTGTTCACTGTCTATGTGTTTGCCCTTTCACATTAGTATCTGTTTTATAACAAGCCATTTTCAACATAATTATCCTAACCAAGCTGCCTTTGTCTCTTTTTACAGGACAAGGAGGCTTGCCATAATAGGTAGGTCTGCCACCCGCAAGTCCACAGAGTGATTTGAGTGTTATCTGTGTCCCCACTTGGTTTAGGCAAAAATACCTACACTGTGGCCTGCAATTACCATATACTACCTGGACATTATTTGCATGGCAGGAGGGGAATTTGCCTATAACCAACTAACTCTGAACTATGGCACACATATAGGAAACCAGGGTTGTATTCATTAGGCTCCAAACGGAACAAAACTGACTGTTTTCCGTTGCAAAATGTTTTGCTATGGTGTGCCCTAATGAATACAACCCAGCACGAATGGGACCAAAACAGAGACAATTCCACTTTCTCTCCATTCAGTGAACAAACTATTTTTGAGCCAAATGTTCTAATTTGCATGATTGCATCCTAAACCGTGTTGTTCCTTTCTTTTGCTATCTCTAATTTGTTCACCGTTCCAGTGATCCCAGGATTTGTTTGTTTGTATGGAAACATCTTGAGGGAAAAATGTCCCCAAGCTGGGCCTTGTTGCCTGAATTACATCCGCTCATTGGACATTTGGCACTCAACGGCAAAATAAGATTGGACCCAGAGTAGAGGGAGCTCCATTGTATATTCGTTGTGCTTTGGGTTTGTTGGTGAAACTGTTTGCAGAGCAGCATAAGCTCAGTGGGTGTAGTTATGAGAGTCCCATGGTTACAGATGTAAGATCTTAATTTGAGCCAGTTTGGTACAGCAGGAAAATAATCATACAGCAACAGGAAATGTGAATTATTATGTGGATTATAATTAATATAATACATTTTTCATAAGGGAAAAAATTCAAAGTGGAAATTACAATCTTCAAAAACCTTTTTAAAACTTAAAATACACAAAGTTTTCATGCAACAGGGTGATCAAATTAGCATCCTACATCTGTATGTGTGGACGAGACTAGCCCTCATTAATGCTGTTTTTCCTCGACTGCCAGCAGTTCCACCACCACCACCCCTCCTAATGGGCCGCCCAGGCAAGGCTCTTCTACTGGATAATTAGGCAGCTATTGTCCTTGTAATTATTATAGTTACACCCTAGCACCATCCCCCTCATTTCCCCCCACATGTTGGCAGGGATCAGCAAGACCATTGGTCAGAACCGCTTTGTTTTCGGGCATCGTTATTTTGCTGCAGGGGGGTGGTTTGGGGGACGAAGTGCCCCTCTTTGCAGGGGCTCGACTCAGTGGCAGACGGGCCGAAGCACAGAGGGCATTCTGACTGGCCACAATGAGACATGATGTCTTTGTGACCTGCTTGGAAATAAACTGCAATTAGTGCTGAACTGTTTTTGACAGATCCTCATGCAGTACTCTTCCACCACCACCACCATCATCATCCACTTGCATTTACTGTAAGACGTATAGCCTGCTCAAGGTGCTGGTTAACTATAATATATAATATATGCCATTTAGCAGTTGCTTTTATCCAAAGCAACTTACAGTTATGGTTGCATGCATTTTACGTATGGGTGGTCCTGGGAATCGAACCCACTACCCTGGTGTAACAAACGCCATGCTCTACCAACTGAGCTATGTATTGTTAACTCAGCCCCCTTTGTGTGCCTATACATATAAGGCCCATAAGATGCGCCAGGGTCCACACTACCATGACTGATATTAGTTTATTAAAGAGAAGATAGTCCTAGAGAGGACAAAGAACAGTAGTTGCACTCAGAGGTATTATCTGTGCTGAGGCGGCCAGGGGAGTGGCCAGGAGGGAACTAACATTCCACATTACTCGGGTCTCATTGTACACCGTTGAGGTGTACACATTGGCTTGCTGCACCTCATCTACACTCCAGTCAGTCACTCTTCTGTTGGTGGTTTACATAAGATAAGTACGGCTGGTTATATAAGCATACCATTACAGATGCACAGCAGTTTCCTGAGGTCATCCATACAATCCAAGGAGTATGACAATGGGTAGACTTTTTGGATAGGGTGAGACATTTTGGTAACAGACCATAAAATAAAATCAAGAACCAACATACTTCCGTTCCCTGTAGTTGTATAACTGTTCCTGTTTGTGGGTTCTGTTTACGCCATCATAAACAGCCTTTGATTTTCAGCTGTTTGTCTTCCTTATGGTGTCATCATTTCTAGATAACCTTTCACCAAGCACAGCGAAAGTCTGTACTCCAAGTCTAACTTATGGTGCAGTATACATGATAACAAAATTATAACACCATTCACATTCTGAAAAAAATCCTAAATGACTGAGTATGTTTTACTCTGTCTTCAATCAAACACTGGATTGTGTCTCACGTAACCCTAGTCTAACGTTACTATACTCTAAATTGTCATTAATTACTCAGCTATTGGGAAGGAATAAAAAATACAAAAAAGTCTGGAATCATTGGTACATTAACTAAACCCATGAGCTTTTAGTTTAATAGAGCAACTGGAGAGATAGTTATTCAAGACCTCACTATGAAAGCTATAAAGCCAGTGAGTAGTCTAGTCTAGTCACAGCACTGGTAGTGAATGTTAAACTGAATGGCTAAAGACCAGCCTATCAGGTTGTTATTTGGCTCATCATTACTCCTCTCACTATTCCCCCGGAAAGACAACTGAAATCTATCTTGTAAACTCAGTCAGAGGTAGCTACTGTGGTTGGTTTTATAGAGTGTGTACATACACTGAGTGGACAAAACATTAAGGACACCTGCTCTTTCCATGATATAGAATGACCAGGTGAATACAGGTGAAAGCTATGATCCCTTATTGATTGTACTTGTTAAATCCACTTCAATCAGTGTAGATGAAGGGGAGGAGACAGGTTAAAGAAAGACTTTTAAGCCTTTAGACAATTGAGACATGGATTGTGTATGTGTGCCATTCAGAGGGTGAATGGGCAAGACAAAATATTTAAGTGCCCTTGAACAGGGTATGTTAATAGGTTTGTGTCAAGAACTACAGCGCTACTGGGTTTTTCACGCTCAACAGTTTCCCATGTGTATCAAGAATGGTCCACCACCCAAAGGACATCCATCCAACTTGACAAAACTATGGGAAGCATTGGAGTCAACATGGGCCAGCATCCATGTGGAACGCTTTGACATCTTGTAGAGTCCATGCCCCAACGAATTGATGCTGTTCCGAGGGCAAAAAGGGGGGTGTGCAACTACATTTTAGGAAGGTGTCCTTAATGTTTTGTACACTCAGTGTATTTATGCAGTGGTAAGGAAGTCAATTCAAGTAGGTACATACTTTATATTACCATAGCACACAACATAACGAATGCATAAGATGTCAATACATACATTCATTAATTGGCAATCACTAATCCATTCATTCTGTATGATTTGAATTTGTCATTTGGATATTTGCCTTCTGCGTGTACCTGCAGTTCACCCTCAACAACAACACAAAGGGATGACGTGAAAACAGTTGAGAACAGTGGCTGTTCCAGCACTGCCTGGGACGAAAAGGCAGTATTGTGATTTTCCTGTCTTGGGTCTGGCAATGCTTTAGTTTCTTCCTCTGACAGAAGAGCTAAGGACTATAAAAGCACAAACACACGCTCACACATGTGCGCAGGCGCTTTACGGTAATGTTTACCACAAACCCTCATGCACTTGCTAGTTCACAGTGCAGTGAGTGCATATGGTATTTCATCAATGTAGAAATGCCAAAAGGAATTCTGATATTTCCTGTTAAACCGTCTTCTTGGCAAATACTGTGAGAATATTCTGTGTCTGTTGATTCTGTTCCATTATGTTGTTAAATATACATTAGCTAATTTGTTACGCCATTACTCGTGTTCGTTATTACACCTGTATCATTTATACTGTACCTCCCTTTGACATACTGTATTGCTCACCTTGTATTACACCTTCTCTTATTACGTCATAAAGCATTGTTGTTGTTATACCTTTATATGATGTGTGGGTCTAATCCTGAATGCTGATGGGTTAAATCCGCATTCCAGCCGTTGTCTATTCCACAAGTTACCACCGGCTAAATCTATGACTTTTAAATGCCTATTTACTCTGTTCCATCTGAATGCGCAATCCACTGTCTCATCAGCCCAGCCAGGCAATTTATATACTTGATCTCCACTATAAAAAAGCATCTAGACATTATCTCACATTTCTTTGAGACTAACATTTAGTTTTCAACCGCGGAGATTTGTATAAACCTTGCTGTCTGTCTCCGACATTTGCAACATTGTTTCAATATTCAAATTCGATCTCCTGCTGTCCCATAGTAATGAACGTGTCGGGAGTCGGAACAAAACATACAGGCAGGCAGTGTTTCTCAGCCAGTTGAAATCATGAATCAGCTGGCATCATTTTATACAAAAAAATGTCAATTGAAAAAAGGTAAAACAAAACGAAGCTAGTTTTCAGTCTTTCCAGATTTTTTTTCTGAGGTCTTGGTTGATTTCTTTTGATTTTCCCATAATGTCAAGCAAAGAGGCACTGAGTTTGAAGGTAGGCCTTGAAACACATCCACAGGTACACCTCCAATTGACTCAAATGATATCAATTCAATTTGTGGAGTGGTTGAAAAAAGAGTTTTAATGACTCCGACCTAAGTGTATGTAAACTTCCAACTTCAAATGTACATATACAGTGGGGAGAACAAGTATTTGATACACTGCCGATTTTGCAGGTTTTCCTACTTACAAAGCATGTAGAGGTCTGTAATTTTTATCATAGGTACACTTCAACTGTGAGAGACGGAATCTAAAACAAAAATCCAGAAAATCACATTGTATGATTTTTAAATAATTAATTTGCATTTTATTGCATGACATAAGTATTTGATCACCTACCAACCAGTAAGAATTCCGTCTCTCACAGACCTGTTAGTTTTTCTTTAAGAAGCCCTCCTGTTCTCCACTCATTACCTGTATTAACTGCACCTGTTTGAACTCGTTACCTGTATGAAAGACACCTGTCCACACACTCAATCAAACAGATTCCAACCTCTCCACAATGGCCAAGACCAGAGAGCTGTGTAAGGACATCAGGGATAAAATTGTAGACCTGCACAAGGCTGGGATGGGCTACAGGACAATAGGCAAGCAGCTTGGTGAGAAAGAAACAACTGTTGGCGCAATTATTAGAAAATGGAAGAAGTTCAAGATGACGGTCAATCACCCTCGGTCTGGAGCTCCATGCAAGATCTCACCTCGTGGGGCATCAATGATCATGAGGAAGGTGAGGGATCAGCCCAGAACTACACGGCAGGACCTGGTCAATGACCTGAAGAGAGCTGGGACCACAGTCTCAAAGAAAACCATTAGTAACACACTACGCCGTCATGGATTAAAATCCTGCAGCGCACGCAAGGTCCCCCTGCTTAAGCCAGTGCATGTCCAGGCCTGTCTGAAGTTTGCCAATGACCATCTGGATGATCCAGAGGAGGAATGGGAGAAGGTCATGTGGTCTGATGAGACAAAAATAGAGCTTTTTGGTCTAACTCCACTCGCCGTGTTTGGAGGAAGAAGAAGTATGAGTACAACCCCAAGAACACCATCCCAACCGTGAAGCATGGAGGTGGAAACATCATTCTTTGGGGATGCTTTTCTGCAAAGGGGACAGGACGACTGCACCGTATTGAGGGGAGGATGGATGGGGCCATGTATCGCGAGATCTTGGCCAACAACCTCCTTCCCTCAGTAAGAGCATTGAAGATGGGTCGTGGCTGGGTCTTCCAGCATGACAACGACACGAAGCACACAGCCATGGCAACTAAGGAGTGGCTCCGTAAGAAGCATCTCAAGGTCCTGGAGTGGCCTAGCCAGTCTCCAGACCTGAACCCAATAGAAAATCTTTGGAGGGAGCTGAAAGTCCGTATTGCCCAGCGACAGCCCCGAAACCTGAAGGATCTGGAGAAGATCTGTAGGGAGGAGTGGGCCAAAATCCCTGCTGCAGTGTGTGCAAACCTAGTCAAGAACTACAGGAAACGTATGATCTCTGTAATTGCAAACAAAGGTTTCTGTACCAAATTAAGTACTGCTTTTCTGATGTATCAAATACTTATGTCATGCAATAAAATGCAAATTAATTACTTAAAAATCATACAATGTGATTTTCTGGATTTTTGTTTTAGATTCCGTCTCTCACAGTTGAAGTGTACCTATGATAAAAATTACAGACCTCTACATGCTTTGTAAGTAGGAAAACCTGCAAAATCGGCAGTGTATCAAATACTTGTTCTCCCCACTGTATATATACATATTTTTTTAAAGATATTTTCCTTTATTATTTTCTATTCCCCCCTTAATTGGAGTAAACTAGTGAACAACAACCTTAGGCTTCTACTTCTATATACATTTTATGGGCACAGTCTATTTTACAATAGTTATTTTTTGTTTGTTTTTACTCCTGTCCTTCCTCTCACCTCAACCTCTCCCATCTATTTATTTCACAAACGTTCTGAACCTGTATACTTTTTACAGACACAGTATGTTTTACATTAGTTATCTTGTTGTTATTAGTCGTTATTATTCCCAACCTTCAGCTTCATTCAACCCCTCCCATCTATCTATTAACACTATTTGCCATATTTCTATTTGCCATATATTTTTTGACTTTGCTGTGATGTTTCACAAAAGTGCTGACCTTTCTATTCTCATAATTTCTACAGATTGTAAATTAAAAATTCAACATTTTTGCTAGAAGTATTATTATATTATTGATCGATTGACTATGACCTTTCAGATCACCCAGTAGGGCTATCTGCAGAGTTAGCTACAGTTAAATGTTGCAATTCTTCAGCCATTCCTGGGACTGGGAACAAAAACATGCTACATATGGACATGACCAAAACAAATGATTCTGTCTCTTCGCAGCAAACTCTGCAGAGCTGGGAAGGTTGTATCCCCCATATATATAGCATTCTATTGGTTGCAAGAATTTGGGAGTTTGATTCTCCTTGTTTACTGTCCGTTATGTTTGAGTGTTGCTTGTTTTCGTAATATTTGTCGATACATTTCTCAAGTCTTATGATTTGTTTTGTGTTGCTATCCAGATTGAATGTTATTACCCACGAGTATATGAAGTACTAATATATAGTCTAATTTACAGATATTGAACATTGCGTTTTTATTTTGAGACAATCTGCACCGCTATGTTCAGTCCGCCATCTTGGAATCTAACCTTTTTAATTGTCGGTTCCTCTCCTTGTTCGAGCGGCGTTCGGCGGTCGACGTCACCGGTCTTCTAGCCATCGCCGATCCACCTTTCATTTTCCATTTGTTTTGTCTTGTTTTCCCACACACCTGGTTTACATTCCCTCATTACGTGACGTGTATATAACCCTCTGTTCCCCCCATGTCTGTGTGTGGAATTGTTTGTTGTAAAGCATTATAGACTGGTCTGCGACGTGTTATTTCAACCCATATTTTGTTGTTCTGGGTGCCGTCGGTTTTACCTCATTAAACTGCTCCGGTTATTACCCAGTTCTGCTCTTCTGCGCCTGACTTCCCTGCAGCCAGTTATGCACCTCTTACATTAATGAAAATATGTAAATCATTATTTGAATATGTTGGTAACACGTTGTATAAAAGTGATAATGCCCAAGAAGCCGGTGTTTGGAGGATATATTGGCGCGGTTTGACAACCCTCGACTTCGTCTCGGCCTAACAACACCCGTGCCAAGATATCTTCCAAACACGGCTTCTCGGGCATTATCACTTAAATATAGGTCACTTTGACATACAGTATACCTCACACTTAAAATACAGTTCGTCACACTAGTTAGAAAGGCCTTGGACAAACAAAATATATCTAATGTAAAATAAAATGTATATAGTATGTATAAGCTGGAAGTAGAAGTCTGGGTATTGTTGTACATTAGTTTACTCCAATTAGTAGAGGGGTGGTGGTAGGGTTAGGGGAAAACAATGTTTTTAAATTTATTTTTTATATTTGTCAGTGTTCCAGGTGAATGGAATAAAGCGGAGTCAGGCGCAGGACACATGTATGAGTAAAGCCACGATCTTTACTCAATATCAACAATAATCCAACAAGGATAAACATAAACAATCCAGAACACGTACACGGAACCACTTCACAAACACAATCACGCACAAATCAAAAGGGGAAGCCAGAGGGTTAAATAAGGAACATGATTATGGAATGGAAACCAGGTGTGTACAATGAAGACAAAACAAAACGAAAATGAAACATGGATCGGTGGTGACTAGAAAGCCGGTGACGTCGACCTCCGAACGCCGCCCGAACAAGGAGAGGGACCAACTTCGGCGGAAGTCGTGACAGTACCCCCCCTGCGCGCCGACACCGGCCTCGGGGACGACCCGGAGGACGAGACGCAGGGCGATCCGGATGGAGCCGGTAAAATTCATGCAGTAAGGATGGATCCAGGATGTCCTCCACCGGCACCCAGCATCTCTCCTCCGGACCGTACCCCTCCCACTCCACGAGGTACTGAAGGCCTCTCGCCCGACGCCTTGAGTCCATGATGGCTCGCACAGTATACGCCGGGGCCCCCTCGATGTCCAGAGGGGGCGGAGGAACCTCCCGCACCTCAGACTGCTGGAGCGGACCAGCCACCACCGGCCTGAGGAGAGACACATGGAACGAGGGGTTAATACGGTAATCAGGGGGGAGTTGTAACCTATAACAAACCTCGTTCAGTTTCCTCAGGACTTTAAATGGCCCCACAAACCGCGGACCCAGCTTCCGGCAGGGCAGGCAAAGGGGCAGGTTTCGGGTCGAGAGCCAGACCCGGTCCCCCGGTGCATACACCGGGGCCTCACTGCGGTGGCGGTTGGCACTCGCCTTCTGCCGCCTGATGGCCCGTTGTAGACGCACATGGGCAGCGTCCCATGTCTCCTCTGAGTGCCGAAACCTTTCATCCACCGCAGGAGCCTCGATCTGGCTCTGACGCCACGGTGCCAGGACCGGCTGATAACCTAGCACACACTGAAAAGGTGATAGGTTAGTGGAAGAGTGGCGGAGGGAGTTTTGGGCCATCTCCGCCCAGGGGATGAACACCACCCACTCCCCCGGCCGGTCCTGGCAATAAGACCGCAGAAACCTACCCACATCCTGGTTAACTCTCTCCACCTGCCCGTTACTCTCGGGGTGAAAACCTGAGGTGAGGCTGACCGAGACCCCCAGGCGTTCCATAAATGCCCTCCAGACTTTAGACGTGAATTGGGGACCCCGATCAGAAACTATATCCTCAGGCACCCCGTAGTGCTGGAAGACGTGGGTGAACAGGGCCTCCGCAGTCTGTAGAGCCGTAGGGAGACCGGGCAAAGGAAGGAGACGGCAGGACTTAGAAAACCGATCCACAACGACCAGGATCGTGGTGTTACCCCGTGACGGGGGAAGAACCGTCACGAAATCCACCGATAGGTGTGACCACGGGAAGGGGTTGTAATTTGGAACGGGAAGGGGTTGTAATTTCCCTCTGGGCAGGTGTCTGGGTGCCTTGCACTGGGCGCACACCGAGCAGGAGGAAACATAAACCCTTACGTCCTTAGCTAACATGGGCCACCAGTACTTCCCAGTAAGACAGCGCACTGTCCAACCGATGCCAGGATGACCAGAGGAGGGTGACGTGTGGGCCCAAAAGATCAAACAATCGCGGACATCAGACGGAACGTACAGATGCCCAACTGGACACTGTGCGGGAGTGGGCTCTGTACGTGACGCCCGCTCAATGTCCGCGTCCACCTCCCATACCACCGGTGCCACCAGGCAAGAAGCCGGAATTATGGGAGTGGGATCCGCGGACCGCTCCTCTGTGTCATACATCCGGGACAGCGCGTCTGCCTTCACATTCTGGGAACCTGGTCTGTATGATAGGGTGAAAACAAAGCAGGTGAAAAACATGGCCCAACTCGCCTGGCGAGGGTTCAGTCTCCTCGCCGCCCGGATGTACTCCAGATTGCGGTGGTCAGTCCAAATGAGGAAAGGGTGTCTAGCCCCCTCAAGCCAATGTCTCCACGCCTTCAGAGCCCCGACAACAGCCAACAGCTCCCGGTCCCCCACATCATAGTTTCGCTCCGCCGGGCTGAGCTTCTTCGAAAAGAAAGCACAGGGGCGGAGCTTTTGTGGCGTACCCGAGCGCTGAGACAGCACAGCTCCTATCCCAGCCTCGGACGCGTCCACCTCTACTATGAATGCCAAGGAGGGATCAGGATGAGCCAGCACGGGAGCCGAGGTAAACAGAGCCTTCAGGTGACTAAAAGCTCTGTCCGCCCCAGCTGACCACTGCAGTCGCACCGGTCCCCCCTTCAGCAAGGAGGTAATGGGAGCCGCTACCTGACCAAAGCCCCGGATAAACCTCCGGTAGTAGTTGGCAAACCCTAAGAACCGCTGCCCCTCCTTTACCGTGGTTGGAGTCGGCCAATTACGCACGGCTGAAATGCGAACTTTCTCCATCTCCACCCCTGACGCGGAAAGGTGGTACCCTAGGAAGGAGACGGACTGTTGGAAGAACAGACATTTCTCAGCCTTGACGTACAGGTCATGCTCCAACAGTCGACCAAGCACCCTGCGTACCAGGGACACATGCTCGGCGCGTGTGGCGGATTATATTAGAATGTCATCTATATACACCACCACACCCTGCCCGTGCAGGTCCCTGAAAATCTCATTTACAAAGGATTGGAAGACTGATGGAGCAGTCATCAACCCGTACGGCATGACGAGGTACTCATAGTGCCCAGAAGTTGTACTAAATGCCATCTTCCACTCATCCCCCGCCCCGATACGCACCAGGTTGTAAGAGCTCCTGAGATCCAATTTTGTGAAGAAGCGCGCCCCATGTAATGACTCTGTCACACTGGCTATGAGAAGTAACGGGTAACTGTACTTTACCGTGATCTGATTAAGACCTCGATAGTCAATGCACGGGCGTAAACCTCCATCCTTCTTCTTCACAAAAAATAAACTTGAGGAGGCAGGTGAAATGGAAGGCCGAATGTATCCCTGTCCCAAAGATTCGGTGACATATGTTTCCATAGCCGCCGTCTCCTCCTGTGACAGAGGATACACGTGACTCCTGGGAGGTGCTGCGTCTACCAGGAGATTTATCGCACAATCCCCCCTGTCGATGGGGTGGTAATTGAGTCGCATTCGCCCAATCGGCATATTCGGGGGGAATGTGCATGGTGGAGACCTGGTTTGGACTCTCCACCGTAGTTGCACCTGAGGAAACACCTACACACCTCCCTGAGCACTGACGGGACCATCCCTTGAGAGCCCTCTGTTGCCACGAAATAGTGGGGTCATGTGAGGCCAACCAGGGAAGGCCCAACACAACAGGAAACGCAGGCGAGTCGATCAGAAAGAGACTAATTCTCTCTGCGTTATCATACAGAGTGGAGCTGTGACCTCCCTAATTAGCCCCGACCCCAAAGGACGACTATCTAAGGCATGTACAGGGAAGGGAACATCAACAGGAACAATAGGGATCCCTAATCTACGTGCAAAGGAACGGTCAATAAAGTTCCCAGCCGCGCCTGAATCGACTAGCGCCTTATGCTGGGAATGCGGGGAAAACTCCATAAACTCCATAAACAACTCCATAAACAACCACATGTGCGGAAATTCCATAAACAACCACATGTGCGCAACATAGAGCTCTGGGTGAGTCGGGTGCCTACTCACCTGGGATGATCCACCAGTGCTCCGCCTGCTACCTCGACTCCCTGGAGAACCTCCCCAGCACCGACCAGCAGTGTGCCCTCTGCGGCCACAGGTGGTGCAGGGAATGGTCCCCCCTCCGGTCCCCCTCATAGCAGCACCTTCCAGCTCCATCGGCGTTGGCTCGTGCTGGGGGATGGAACTGACGGACCCCGATCCGGACGTCCGCGGGAGGCCAACAGGTTATCCAGCCGGATAGATAGGTCCACCAGCTGGTCAAGGTTAAGGATGGTGTCCCTGCAGGCTAGCTCCCTGCGAACGTCCTCGCGTAAACTACACCTGTAGTGGTTGATCAGGGCCCGCTCATTCCATCCCGCGCCGGCGGCCAGAGTGCGAAAGTCCAGCGCAAACTCTTGTGCGCTCCTCATCCCCTGTCTGAGATGATATAGTCATTCCCCCGCCGCTCTCCCTTCAGGTGGATGACCGAAAACCGTCTTCGTAATCATCCAACGCCGGTCCTTCTCTTCCCCAGATGGCGTTGGCCCATTCCAGTGCTTTACCCGTCAGACAGGAGATGAGGGCGTTCACACTCTCGTGTCCCGAAGGAGCTGGCCGAACGGTTGCCAGATAGAGCTCCAGCTGGAGAAGGAACCCCTGGCACCTGGCAGCCGTTCCGTCATATACCCCCGGGAGCGATAGCCGAATTCCACTGGATACTGGTGAGGGAGGGGTGGACGTCGAAGGAGGTTGTTGTGGGAGCTGGGGTGATGATGATGGGGTTGCTGGAAAAACCCCTCTCTCCCATCTCTCCATAGTTTGCAGCACGCGATCCATGGCAGTACCGAGACTCTGCAACATAGTCGCGTGCTGCTGGACGCGCTCCTCCACTGGTGGAGGATGGCTGGGTGTACCTGCTGACTCCATTCTTTTGGTGCGTGATTCTGTCAGTGTTCCAGGTGAATGGAATAAAGCGGAGTCAGGCGCAGGACACAGGTATGAGTAAAGCCACGATCTTTACTCAATATCAACAATAATCCAACAAGGATAAACATAAACAATCCAGAACACGTACACGGAACCACTTGACAAACACAATCACGTACAAAACAAAAGGGGAAGCCAGAGGGTTAAATAAGGAACATTATTATGGAATGGAAACCAGGTGTGTACAATGAAGACAAAACAAAACGAAAATGAAACATGGATCGGTGGTGACTAGAAAGCCGGTGACGTCGACCGCCGAACGAACAAGGAGAGGGACCAACTTCGGCGGAAGTCGTGACAATATTTCAAATAATAGACAATTACATTGATAGAAGCCACAATCTATCTTGAATATTAAAGCTGATCTACCCCCTACATTTTTTAAAATAAATACTATGGGGCCTTATTGGTCAGTTTTGTATAGAAACCGGCTCTTATTGATCAGAATGTCTAGAAATTGGCTGTTATTGGTCAGAATGTTCTAGAAACTGTCTCTCTCTTCATACCTTGTTCCCAAGACTGCAGGAGAGGAGGCGGAGTTCTGTGGTGGTCAGTCTGCCCGGATTGGATGTTTCGCCGGGGGACCTGTTTGTGTCCAATGGGGTGGCAGACCTACTGAACCTCTCCAACTTTTCAGGTTAACACTGAAGCTGCTTTTCTGCACTTTATTGCTACATTTTTGTTAACAACTTGTTGATTGCTTTTAAGTCCAGATTGTAGGCCTTCAGTGATCAGTGTTATTTTTTTATAGCTATTATTTTACAGTTACCTTGCTATGACTTTCGTAACTGCATCAGAAGTTCACTTGTTACACAAATTCAAGCAACATTCATCAACTATTTTCACATTATTACCACTTGCAGCGGGATTTTTTAAATCCTGTCTACATATATCCTTTGGAGTGTGAACAAATTTTTTAACAGGGGACCTATGAAGCCAGGCCTTTGTAGATAATCACAATACCACTTTCTCAATTTCCACAGACACCAAGAAACCCAGGTGGCCTTTCTCCAGACGTAGCACGGTAGGTGTACTGTCTGTTTGTTGTTTTCCCCCTGCTGCTCACCCTAGCTAGCCTGCCACAGTCTAGTTGTTTGTGTTTTGTTTGCCAGGGCTGTGAAGCTGCCAGTGTGCTCAGGCGAGCTGCAATGGAATTAAGGACATTGTTCTCTGACCCACTTTTAATCACAGCATTAATTAATACGCTTTCCTCCCCTCTGTTCTCATGGCCTCCTGAGATTTCAGAATGAGTCAACAACACTGAGCCAAACCAATTCAATCTAACTCAATTATTTAGTTAAATGTGTTTGGCCAGACGGATAGATAGATGGGCAAATATTTGGACAAACACTGTTGGTGTATACTGTAGTTCACTGTTCCACTGTTCACTTCCATAAGTGCATGACCGTGCACACGCGGGCACGCACACTTGCGTGCGCAAACACACACACACACACGTACACACTCACTCTTACTGTATACATACACACATTCACATTTTCACTTAGGCAAACAGACACTCATACCTATAGTAGGAAAACCTGATTGATTGTCCAAGGAACATTTGACGTTGAGCCTGTATTTGTTCCTCTCAGACTAAAGGGAAGAGAACATGCTCTGCCTCTGATATTGAGAAATATCTCTCGACGGAACAGATTCAAGACTGGAGGGACACAGACTTCCAGAAGTACAAGGTGAGAAAAGCCATATGAACATATGATCCAAGCTTCACCGTGCTTCTACACCTGCATTGCTTGCTGTTTGGGGTTTTAGGCTGGGTTTCTGTACAGCACTTCGAGATATTAGCTGATGTACGAAGGGCTATATAAAATAAACTTGATTGATTGAATAAGCCCCTTTTCCTCTTAGCTGTGTAATATTTAATAGTTACATATCTGTGTTGTAACTTGGAATCCAGTCATAATTGAGTCAGTGCTCCGAGGAATTACTTCAGGAACAACGAAGCCCCTGAAACATATAAATTACACAATGGACGGGAACAAGACTTTATTGTTGGCCTACGCACATGACAACTGTACACTTATAAACTCTAACAGACAGCAGATGATAATAGACTTAAGTTACAGCATTGGGCATAGTAACAAGACACACTACAGAATGCAGTCGTCTCGTACTTATGACCTCACTAGCCTAGCCGGGCGAAAACCACAATTAATCACTCTTGTGTATTATTCAAATAACATCTATCCAACCATCCCTCTGTCTGTCATTCTTCCATCTCCAGGATTGTTCTCTAGAAGAGTTCCTAAGGGACTGTGATTCGTCTCAGCGGAAGTCTGATAGTGACCCTCAGGACTACAAGAGACATGAAGCCATCTGGGAACTCTTCACCAGCGAGTGTGTTTACTTCCTGGATCAGCTCATGGTGCTCAAAGAGGTGACTTACTTGATATACGCCTCCTCTCTCACACACACACACACACACACACACACACACACACACACACACACACACACACACACACACACACACACACACACACACACACACACACACACACACACACACACACACACACACACACACACAACCTACTTGTTGTGTATATGTACTGACATGTATGTGTAACTGATAGATGCACACACACACTACATGTTCATGTTTTTAAATGTATGTAAATTGTAAAGTATTTTGTCTGTAATGTCTTTTTCGTTTATATGTCGGACCCCAGTAAGACTAGCTGTCGCCATTGGCATCGGCTAATGGGGATCCTAATAATCAAATCAAATCACACACCAGGGTTTCCGTTAGCCGGTAATAGCCGGCTTTTGGCCAATAAAAAAAATGAATAGCCAAAAAATAAAAAATAGCCAAAAAACAAAAGAAGAAAAACAATTCTATAGCAAAATAATGCTTTTTAGCCTATTCATTGATGCAAATACCAGTCGATGGAATTACATTTGACTGGTCATGCTTATCGGTCTATAGGTACATTTTCTTAATTTAGTGGAGATAAATTGCCGCGTGTGTATTTTCGTTAGTCGTCATATATCTTATTTGTCACACACACACACATACAGATACTGTCACGCCCTGACCATAGAGAGATGTTTATTCTCTATGTTGGTTAGGTCGGGGTGTGACTAGGGTGGGTCATCTAGGTGATTTATATTTCTATGTTGGCCTGGTATGGTTCCCAATCAGAGGCAGCTGTTTATCGTTGTCTCTGATTGGGGATCATATTTAGGCAGCCATTTCCCCTTTTGCCTGTTAGCGTCACATTTCGAGATTTATTGTTTTGTTTTGCTGTGAGTTTCACCTAGAAATAAAAAGATGTGGAACCCAGATCACGCTGCGCTTTGGTCCACTCATTATAACGATCGTGACAGATACAGAGCCTTGTTTGAGGGGAAAATCTGTCAGACAGCGCAAGAACTGCTGCTACAGCTCCCCAAACAGCTTGTTTGTTGCTGAAATAAACATGTGCTTTTATAAACCCAATCATTGCGCAACAATTCTAAATGCAGTCACATGTTTAAAAAAAAGTTTTGATAGCCATAATTAAAAAGAGCTAATATTTGTTTTTCTAAGCTGGTAATTGAAGCATGCTTCCCATTTGGCAACAACGGTAGGCAGGCTTCAGCTCATCACACAACACTTTGCAATGAGCTGGAGGCAGTATGCATTTTGAAAACATTTACTTAATTGTTTGAAACCTGAAAGTTTTACTTTATATTATGAGCAATGTTTTACCTTGCTTCAAAGTAGCTTAGCCAAAATCTGACCATAAAAACTTGGAGGCAATTCTTTTATAAAGACTTCCATGTGGAATTGAAACCAGTATCTCATGTTCATTTGGTTTTCAAATCAATTTTCTTTCATTTTCCAGAAGCCAAAGGCACAATCCTAGTCATATTAGCAACCAATGCTAGTTCTTGCATCTTTAGATCTCTGCGATTTCGAAATTTCTAGGATATGTTCATCTCTGTCACATGAAACTGCTTGCATGTGCGGTGCGCTTTTGACAATGGTGTTTTCCCGCTAATTGCATTATGGAACGAACATTTGCACGTAGCCTACTGCGTTGTGCGCATTGCTGTGTTTATAATGTGAAGAAACAATAGTTTATTAACATTTTAAGCTAAACGTTCTGATCTGTTGCAACAGGCTCTTGTTTTTGATGTAGCCTAGGCCTACAGATTGTATGAATTTGGGATCAATAGTCCCACAACTGTCCCAGTCTGTTTTGAATAGGCTATTTCTTCCTGGCACAGAATGACAAGTTGGCAAATAGAATAGGTAAACTTTTCCACTATGGGTGATAATAGATTGACATAGGCTAGTGATTTTGTTTTGTTGGATGGGGAAAAGTAAATGTGAACTGTTATTCTAATATCTTCAAAGTACGCATCAGTTTTTTTGTTGTTACTACTTTCTTTTTATTTCGTTGTTCATTTTCTACTTTTTAACTGCATTGTTGGGAAAGGGCTCGCAAGTAATCATTTCACGGCAAAGTCTACACCTGTTGTATTCGGCGCATGCGACAAATAAAATGTGATTTAATTTAGAAGGACACACGCCGCTGCATCCTCATGTTGCATATTCTGTTAATATTAATGACCATAATGTAAATGTGATTACTGTCATTCTGAGCACCGGGGGTGGACGCCCTAATCAGGTTATGTTTCCAATGCATATGAGTAAGGTAGATTTCTCCAATGTCCGGTAAATTAAAATACTGCCAGTCAAATGCCCAGCGCCACATTTTCCTAACGGAAACCCTGACACACACACGCACATACACACATTTGAATAGGAATGGCGCCGCACCACTGCCACCCAACACCTTGTGCTTTGTGAGGCTTTGTGAACACCAAGGTCATGTTGTGATGGTTCCTTTGACTTCAAACTGCCCCTTCTTAAAATATACTTTGTTGGGGAACTCTTTCTTCAGCTTTATTGTGATCAAATGTTACGTTGTCCTCTCTACTAGTCAATTGAATACAGCACAAACAAATCTAACCCCGTTTGTTTGTGTTTTCAAATGTGTTTGTTTGTGTTTCTAATGTTTGTTTAAAAAAAATGTATAATATATTTGTGTGTGTTTTGTTTGTTTGTAATGTGTATTTGTTTGTGTTTCTAATGTGTTTGTGTTGATATTTCTAATGTATTTGTTTTGTGTTTCTAATGTGTTTGTAATGTGTTTGTTTGTTTGTGTTTCTATTGTGTCCCTCAGGTGTTTCTGGCCATGCTGACCAACCTGCAGATGAGGGACTGCCTGCATGACGTGGACTCCTGGAGGCTGTTTGCCAACCTCAACGAGCTGTGTCTGGTAAGACCATATATATACATATATTACAATAGGTTGGATTAGATTAAAATATCTT
Source organism: Salvelinus alpinus (assembly GCF_045679555.1). NCBI lineage: Eukaryota > Metazoa > Chordata > Actinopteri > Salmoniformes > Salmonidae > Salvelinus > Salvelinus alpinus. The sequence continues at coordinate 22,985,464 of NC_092094.1, read as the reverse complement.
TATTTGTTTGGCATGTTAAGAGTTTACAACATAATTAAAGCACAAACTATCATTATTGTGTCCTATTATATTATAGCTAGTGTTCTATTTAGTGCTGTCGCCATGCCAACACACTGGTCACCCTCTAACACTACCCAGATCAGATTAGAACTGGTCCTGTACGGGTGCAGTGGGTGGAGTCTTCCATGCAGAACGATAAGATGATAGGGCCATGGCATGCTACCATGGGGCAGTGAGGCAGTCACTAGTGTGTGGAAAGTAGTTATCCAGCTCCCGGAGGGATAACTGACCATGACAGTGAAGGGGTCAAAGGGGAATGTGCATTGTTTTGGTACTGGATCTTGGATGGGAGGTGGTTTACCACAAGCTATCCACATATCAAAATGTAATTCCTAAATAAATCACAAAATATTCCCCATCACAACATCAAATCTTCAACATCATCTTACTCTAGGCTATATGTTAAAAGGTTTTAGTTTTCCTAATATCACATCATCTGGTTATTTTACTGAAGAAAATAGAAAATAGAGAGCTGCAGGTGACTGAAGCGAGACATTGGAGGTTTAATTATCAGTCCTTGCCATCATGCCATCACACTCTGTAATTATTGGGACAGTAAAGCATTTTTTCTTCTTTTGGCTCTATATTTAAAAACCTTTTTTTGTTAAATCAATCCATGACTGAGGTTAAAGTGCAGACTTCAGCTTTCACAGAACCTTTTGTACATAGTCCCCCATTTTGGGGAGCAACTTTCTCACGCATCATTATTCACGATTCATTCAGGATTATCCGTAATCATAGTAGTATCCACATTAATATAGAAGTGTCAGAAACATACTCTATTCTTATTGACAATAAAGGTGACTCTAAAATTACACAATACATTATTTACCATTCATTTCTATTGGGCACAAAATAATCTGAAATACAAAGAAAACAAACAGCAAATGCATCCAACAAATTTGATGCAGTCTTTGTGTGCTATGAATATGGGACCAAAATACTTAACTTTTTACTACTTTAATACACATATAAGTGAATTTGTCCCAATACTTTTGTTCCTCTAAAATGGGGGCACTATCTATGTACAAAAAGTGTTGTAATTTCTAAACGATTCACCCGATATGGATGAAAATACCTGTTTGATCACAGTTTGATTTTAAATCCAAACTTCCGGAGTATAGAGCCAAAATAATAACTGTATATGACTACACAACAATAGTCATTATGTGGACTCTGTAATATGATGTGTTGTTCCCCAGGTGAGCTTTGGCTTCATCACCAGCCTGCTGCGTGTCATCAAGGAGTCCTGGGAGATCCCTGTGGCAGGAGGTGGGCCCAACCTGCTAAAGCTTCTCACTAAGGTAGGTACAGCTGACACATGCACGCACACTTACACTCTCTCTCTCTCTCTCTCTCAAATTCAAATTCAAATTCAAGCTGCTTTATTGGCATGAAAAACATTGTGTCAATATTGCCAAAGCAACAATGTATACAATATACATTGTAATACAATTAAAACAATGACAAATAATAATATAGAATGGCAGTAAATAATAATACAAAATTAAATATAAAAAATAGTAACAATAAAATGGTAACAGTCAATAGTCGAATGTAATGTATGGTGTAATGCACCACTACCACCACCACTATCATTAAACTGCTATCATTACCATTACCACCCATACCATTACTATTTGGAATGATAAACAACAATAATAATACTAATAACAATAACAGTAATAACAATAACAGTCATAATAAGTAAGTTACTGCTTACTATGCAGATGTTATTATTCAGTGTCCCTCAGGCTTGCAGCCAAATACATATTTGGCTGCAAGAGGAGCCATTGCTCCTTCGCCCATGAGTATTTTTAGTTTTTCCTCTGGGTTTAATAAGTTAAAATTTGGAATAAATGTAGTCATTTCTGTGAATAATGAATCTCTTGGTGAGGAATATTTATCACAGTAAAGGAGAAAGTGCATCTCTGTTTCTACCTCCCCTGTCGTGCAGTGACCACATACACGCTCCTCTTTGGGTAGCCATGTCTTTTTATCTCTCTCTCTCTCTCTCTCTCTCTCTCTCTCTCTCTCTCTCTCTCTCTCTCTCTCTCTCTCTCTCTCTCTCTCTCTCTCTCTCTCTCTCTCTCTCTCTCTCTCTCTCTCTCTCTCTCTCTCTCTCTCTCTCTCTCTCTCTCTCTCTCTCTCTCTCTCTCTCTCTCTCTCTCTCTCTCTCTCTCTCTCTCTCTCTCTCTCTCTCTCTCTCTCTCTCTCACACACACACACACACACACACACACACACACACACACACACTCAACAGCATCCTCACTTTTGATTAAATATTATAATAAATAAGTAAATAATTAGTACAGAAGTAATCAGGAGCCTCAATATTAGCCACATCATTGTTTGAAAATATGACATACACAAATATGATATAGTAGATGTACATCTCTTTATCTCCCTCCATGAAATGTACAATATGAATGCATATCTCAGTTGTTTTTCCTGTGGCCCAGCTTTCTGTGTCTCTCTCTATGCTAGCTAGATAACCACTACGTCTCTATCTCTATCTGTCGGCAGGCGTTCCGGGAGAGCATATGCCACTGTCTGCAGAAGTACTGCCTCAACTATTCCGCTGCACTATTTTATCTGGGCAGCCTGAAGAACAGAGAGGACTTTGGCTCCTACGTTAAGGTACACTCTACTGTACTGCTGGCCGGAGCCGCCGAGCGCTGCTTATTTTGAACTGTAAATCCGGGTTGGTTGAGGCAAGGTCGCCCTGTACTGGGGCTTGCTGACAATTTGGAACGTGACAATTTGACTTCTGCTATTGTGACTCTTTTTCTTTCTTTTTTACAATCCTTTTTTTTACTTTTTTACTCTCCGCTGAGAATGTTTCTTCCTCGACAACTTCACCTTCCCTCCTCCCCTCCCCCATTCCGCTGTTCTATCTAATATGCTCTCTATTTCACTCTTACACCCTAACCTGTCTCTTCTCTCTCTCTGTCTTATTTCCTCCCAAACTCTTACTCAATCGCTTTTTCTCTCAATATCAATATTTTTCTCAATATTGTCACACACACTTATCTACCTACTTACAGTACTGTACTCTCTCTCTCTCTCTCTGAACAGTAAACATTACACTATTCCAAAAGAATAAAGACATTTCAAATGTCATATTATGTCTATATACAGTGTTGTAACGATGTGCAAATAGTTAAAGTACAAAAGGGAAAATAAATAAACATAAATATGGGTTGTATTTACATTGGTGTTTGCTCTTCACTGGTTGCCCTTTTCTTGTGGCAACAGGTCACAAATCTTGCTGCTGTGATGGCACACTGGTATTTCACCCAATAGATATGGGAGTGTATCAAAGTTTGATTTGTTTTCAAATTCTTTGTGGGTCTGTGTAATCTGAGGGAAATATGTGTCTCTAATATGGTCATACATTGGGCAGGAGGTTAGGAAGTGCAGCTCAGTTTCCACCTCATTTTGTGGGCAGTGTGCACATAGCCTGTCTTCTCTTGAGAGCCAGGTCTGCCTACGGCGGCTTTTCTCAATAACAAGGCTATGCTCACTGAGTCTGTACATAGTCAAAGCTTTCCTTAAGTTTGGGTCAGTCACAGTGGTCAGGTATTCTGCCACTGTGTACTCTCTGTTTAGGGCCAAATAGCATTCTAGTTTGCTCAGTTTTTTTTGTAAATTCTTTACAATGTGTCAAGTAATTATCTTTTAGTTTTCTCATGATTTGGTTGGGTCTAATTGTGTTGCTGTCCTGGGGCTCTGTTTGTGTTTGTGAACAGAGCCACAGAACCAGCTTGCTTAGGGGGCTCTTCTCCAGGTTCCTTTCCCTGTAGGTGATGGCTTTGTTATCGAAGATTTGGGAATCGCTTCCTTTTAGGTGTTTGTAGAATTTAACGTCTCTTTTCTGGATTTTGATAATTAATGGGTATCGGCCTAATTCTGCTCTGCATGCGTTATTTGGTGTTTTACGTTGTACACGGAGGATATTTTTGCATAATTCTGCATGCAGTCTCAATTTGGTGTTTGTCTGATTTTTTGTTAATTCTTGGTTGGTTAGTGGACCCCAGACCTCACAACCATGAAGGGCTGATTCAAGTATTTTTTAGCCAGTTCCTAATTGGAATGTCAAATTTTATGTTCCTTTTGATGGCATAGAAGGCCCTTCTTCCCTTGTCTCGCAGATTGTTCATAGCTTTGTGGAAGTTACCTTTGGCGCTGATATTTAGGCCGAGGTATGTATAGTTTTTTGTGTGCTCTAGGGCAGGGTTTCCCAAACTCGGTCCTCGGGACCCCAAGGGGTGCACGTCTTGGTTTTTGCCCTTGCACTACACAGCTGATTCATATAATCAATTAATATTCAAGCTTTGATCATTTGAATCTACTGTGTAGTGTTAGGGCAAAAACATAAATGTGCAAATCTTGGGGTCCCAAGGACCGAGTTTGTGAAACAGGGTAACAGTGTCTAGATGGAATTTGAATTTGTGGTCCTGGCAACAGGACCTTTTTTCTAGGTGCTACTGTAGACCCTCCTTGGTTGGGGACAAAAGCACCAGATCATCAGCAAACAGTAGAAATTTGATTTCAGATTCTAGTAGGGTGAGGCCAGCTGCTGCAGACTGTTCTAGGGCCCTCACCAATTCGTTGATATATAGGTTGAAGAGTGTGGGGCTTAAGCTGCATCCCTGTCTCACCCCATGGCCCTGTGGAAATAAATGTTGTTGTTTTTTGCCAATTTTAACAACACACTTGTTGTTTGTGTACATGGATTTTATAATGCCATATGTTTTTCCCTCAACACTACTTTCCATATATTTTTTTATATCAGACCCTCATGCCAAATTGAGTCAAAAGCGTTTTTGAAATCATCAAAGTATGAGAAGACTTTGCCTTTGTTTTGGTTTGTTAGTTTGTCATTTAGGGTGTGCAGGGTGAATACGTGGTCTGTCGTACGGTAATTTGGTAAAAAGCCAATTTGACATTTGCTTAGTACATTGTTTTCACTGAGGAAATGTATGAGTCTGCTCTTAATGATAAAGCAGAGGATTTTCCCATGGTTGCTGTTGATGCATATCCCATGGTAGTTATTGGAGTCAAATTTGTCTCCACTTTTGTGGATTGGGGTGATCAGTCCTTGGTTCCAAATATTGTGGAAGATGCCAGAGTCAAGGATGATGTTAAAGAGTTTAAGTATAGCCAATTGGAATTTCTGGTCTGTATATTTTATCATTTCATTTAGGATACCATCAACACCACAGGCCTTTTTGGGTTGGAGGGTTTGTATTTTGTCCTGTAGTTCGTTCAACGTAATTGTAGAATCCAGTGGGTTCTGGGACTGTAGTCGTTAATAGTTGATTATAAGATTTTTATTTCATCATGTATATGTTTTTGCTGTTTGTTCTTTGTTATAGGGCCAAAAAGATTGGAGAGGTGGTTTATCGCTCTCTCACTCTCTCTATCACTCTTTCATGCTCTCTCTCTTTCTCTCCTCTAGTGGTGTGAGAGGAACCAGGAGTGCCGGAGGCTGCAGTTGCGTGACCTATTGGTGGCGCCGTTGCAGCGTCTGACCCGCTACCCCCTGCTGCTGAAGAACGTTGGGAAGAGGAGCCGGACCGAGGAGGAGGAGAGCGCCCTGCAGAGCGTGGTGGAGCAGGTGGACACCTCCATATGTGAGCATCCCCCTTCCTTCATCCACTTCACTGGAACACTGTATTGTAGAACCTCATATCACTACACAGGCTGCTGTATCCTATCTCCTATTTGCCTGGCCTTGAACAGATGCATCTAGCAAGGCTCTTTGATGTTATCAACACCATGCCTCGATAATGAAGGGGGCTGTGCTTTTATACTGGTTGGTTCTCCTCTGCGTCTCTCAAAGAGTTCTATTTTTCTATGTAGGAAACAGCATACCTGCCATTCAGGTTATCAGCTCATCGGGACTCTTGGGGATTTCCTGACAGTGCTGTGCTTTTGACAGTCACTTACACATTATTCCTGGCTTAAAGGGCGACTGCACTTCCTGATTTGGACTCGTTTTGAAGATTGCTCATTAAGAAATGCAAGCCGCCATTACTGAAGCCAAATGAGAGTTGTCTTGGGGGTGTGGTTTGATGTGGGTGTTATTTTTGCATATCGTGCAAAAAAAACAAAGCAGGTACTGTTGTTTTTCTCTCCTGAGTCACCATAGCCCCATAGCTCTTCCAAGCTGTCAAACTATCGTAAATAAAGCACAAGCTACATGCTGTTTACCAGTAGCCAAAATCACTAGCTAGCTAGCTAGGTTCCAACTCTGTGTTTGTCAATAAAGCTAGCAAGTAGTAGCTTGTAGGCACATTCAGCAGCCAGAACACAATTAGCTTATCAAGTCACTGGCGAGTGACAATATGTGTGCTTCTGTGCCAAAAAAAAACAAAAACATTTTCACTATTTATTACCAGAGTGTGCACCTTTCTAGCAGTGTTTTATAGGGAATCACGTTACAAAACAGGTTGCAGGGGGACACAAGATGCTCGCAAATGGGTTTTGGAATATTGACAAATTGCAGTCGGGATACCAGTGCGCTCTGATTGTCTCAATTCTCATTTTGCTCAAAAAAGTGGCAGACGCGTGATTGACACTATCAAACACATCAGCGTGTGGCCACTCCATTAAGGGCTTAGGTCCAAGGGTTATTTCAACATAAAATTGGTGACATGTTATCTTATGTAAACAAGTCTGAGGCGCTGAGTAATGGGCAGATCTGTCTCACTGTCTGGAGGTTCTGGCTGCTATGATTTGATAGAGCTCGCACAGCTGATAGAGCACAATCAGCACTGCTGATTCTCCCGTGTTAGTGGGCACTGTGTATCCATAGACAACTGTCCAGTAAGTAGTGACGAACTCACAAAACTCAGTTTTGGACGAGACTGACTTTATTACCAATTATCCTATTTATACTTTGTAGCCAATTTTGACACTATAATGAATGTTTCTAACTCATATCAGTGCTACATAGACTGTTTAAAACCAGAGAAGTTGGTTCTAAGGGTGTGGGGGGTGTTTAGAGGAAAAGGTGTGCACAACAATGGAGCATTATAGATCACACCCATGTTGCGACACACAGTGAACTGTTGTCATCGTTTAATGATATCTGTGTCAAGAACTTTGAGATGCAACATCAGAGATACTATTTCAAATTGATTTGTTTCATTGCCAATACCAGACAAATTGATAGTTCAATTAAAAATGCAGCTGAAAATGTTAAAGTAGAACTAATTTATTAAACTAATACGAAGTTACAAAAATAATATTAATTGAACCCGATGACAACGAAGTGACATCCTTGTTGAGGGGTCTGTGTGTTCTAAAGCCAGGGATAAGCCAGCCATAATTGATGTTCCTAACTAGTTTGTGCACTGCTCACAACAAAACATTTGAGGGCTAGATTCAATCAAATTGACATCCGCATAGTTTTGTTTTGGCGATGTCGGAGCTGGAACTGCTTTAAGCTTCGTGCACACCAACTGAGGTAAACTGTATGCATTCCAGTGGAAGTCCATTATTTTCAATGGGAGGCAATACGCACCGCTGTGACTCATCTGCCGGGCTAGGCTGGATTCTTCCAACTTGTACATTGCTTTGCCATGCATTATCAGAAAAGTAGATAAGGCACCGAAGGTGCGTGATTCTTTTTGTTGTGATGGGATGCATGGATTGCGATGATTACGTAAAATGTACCGTACTTCAATGTAATGATGCAGCCTGTGTGCACGCGGCATCAGAGCTGTAAAATCCACTAAGGTCTCTTTGCGTTACCTTATCACAGACACTGCCATTGGATGCAACGAAACCACACCCGACTATAATCCGACCAATCCTATGCAGCCGCATTAAAAGTTCAAAAACTTGAATTAGCCTATCAATCTATAAATCCCCCATCAAAATTAACATTTGAGAGTCATTATTCCTATGATCGATAGAGCCTACACTTTCTACCTCTATTTTGAATTTCTTATGCAGTAGGGATAATAACAGAAGAGCAGCCGCATACCAATACGTCAGTTCATACCACTCCAACACCGCCAAAACATCTCCTATGCTTTTTGACCAGGGTGATGATCTTGTCATTCACACACACTCCTCCCCCTCTGTGTGTGTGTGCGCAGGTGATCTGGAGGGGAAGGTGAAATGGCTGGACAACTACCAGAAGGTGAAACAGCTAAGAGATTCCTTGGTGTGGCTGCCAGTGTGGGAGAGAGACAAGCGGGCCTTCGTCCCTGAGGTAAGGCTGCTTTTACTATACTGGGAGAGTTGAGCTTTGAATACTAAACTTGGTTTGCACAAATACAGAATAGAACTTACTCAATTTACTTAATCATCTTGGTTCCTGGAGGAACATAGGGCCTGTTCTAAAGTTTTCCACTATTGTCAGTCTTGCCATGACAAGTGGATCTTCTTGAGTTCTGAATAGAATAGACCATATGGTTAACGTTTCTTACACAAGTCAGATACTACAATAACTTAGCTGTATCTTAAATCTGAGATCATAGCACTGATGTAAAGGAAAGAGAAAGCTGTCTAAAGCTTCTTAGTGGGGGTTTTTCAGACAAGGATCAAGTGATACCTAACATCAGGATCCGCAAAGCTAGACAGACACACAGATAAGATATTACAGTGTGATATTTAAGTGAAAATGCCTGAGAAGCCGGTGTTTGGAGGATGTATTGAAACGGGTGTTGTTAGGCCCAAGACCAAGTCAAGGGCCGGCAAATCGTACCAATATATCCTCCAAACACTGGCTTCTCGGGCATTATCACTTTTATACAACGGGTTACCAACATATTCAAATAATGATTGACATATTTTCATTAAAAACGTTATTGTGATGAATTTGTTCATACTATTTCATCCTTCCACAAGATATAGATCCAAAACAAATCTAGGGTTGCTACCCAAGCCATCTGCTCGTTCGTTCTATTGGTTCGGTTGCCAGAGACGCGACCCAGTCGATCAGTCTTTTTGTTCTGAATCTATGGATGTCGTTTGTTCTAAATGTTCCATTGCCATACTGGCTGGCAACGTTCGTATCCCTTGCTTTCTAGCTAGCCAACTACGGCTAACTTACAGTCATGTCAAAAAGCCAGAATAACAGCAAAGTAGCTGCATTTGCTTAAGCTGTTTTCTAGTGAGATTTATTTGGATACATCCATAACAATAAGCTAATGAGGCACAATTTTGCCTGGCATGTGCTTTCTCATCAATACACTGTTGTTCAGAGGAGCTAGCCAACAATATAGCTAACACAATCACTTCAAACTGAAGCTGTAAAAACTGCAAACTGTCTCATTCCAACACGTTCATTACTATGGGACAGCTGGAGATCAAATTTGAATCTTGAAACAATGTTGCAAATGTCGGAGAGACAGACGGCAAGGTTTATACAAATCTCTGTTGTTGAAAACTAAATGTTAGTCTCAAAGAAATGTGAGATAATGTCTTGATGCTTTTTTATAGTGGAGATCAAGTATATAAGTTGCCTGGCTGGGCTGATGAGACAGTGGATTGCGCATTCAGATGGAACAGAGTAAATAGGCATTTTAAAGTCATAGATTTACCCGGTGGTAACTTGTGGAATAGATACAGGCTGGAATGCGCTTTTAACCAATCAGCATTCAGGATTAGACCCACCGTTGTATACACTGACACCACATACAGTATGAACTTATAAGAACGCAAACAAATTTACCACAACATAACCTCAGCCCTTCATTTGGCTACAAACAGAATCTGAAGCATCTCCTAAAGTCCGTCTCCCTCGAAAACCTCATCTCTCATCGGAGCCTGCTGCACAAGGGAAAACTAGTGCTTACAGGTCAGTGACATACATAGTAATTAGACAAGACTAATTAAAATTAAAACTACTGTAGTTCTACATGTTTTTGCATATTTTAGCCATGTCATCTCTACATGTGATTCTAGAGAACGGCAAGCTGCAGAATGTGTACCTGTTTCTGTTTGACGAGCTCCTCCTCATCACCAAGATCAAGAGGAACAAAAAGGTGCTACCAATATCTGATTTGTTGCATATACTTATACTCCTTATTTCCTTACTTACTTCCGAATTCTCTCTTTCTCCCTCTCCAGAAGTCCACAGGTCCTGAACAGAGTCCCCACCGTCCACCTCAGAACCAGGAGTTGGACCAGTTGCTGAAGGAGGGCTGTACCTTCACCGTCCTGGATCAGCCCGTCTCGCTGGACCGCCTCCAGCTCAAGAACATAGACCAACTCAACGCAGCAGGTAGGGAAGGATCAACACCTCAATGATACAGTGTCTTCGGGAAAGTATTCAGACCCCTTGACTTTTTCTACATTTTGCCAGGTTACAGCCTTATTCTAAAATTGATTAAATCGTTTATATCAATCTACACAAAATACCCCATAATGACAAAGCAAAAACAGGTTTTTAGAAATGTTTGCTAATTTAACAAATATATATATAAATAAATTAAAATAAAATAAAAAAATGGGCCTCCCGAGTGGCGCAGTGGTCTAAGGCACAGACGACTGTGCCTAGCTGTGCCACTAGAGATCTTGGTTCGAGTCCAGGCTCTGTCGCAGCCGGCCGCGACTGGGAGACCCATGGGGCGGCGCACAATTGGCCCAGCATCGTCCGAGTTAGGGGAGGGTTTGGCCGGCAGGGATGTTCTTGTACCATCGCGCTTTAGTGACTCCTGTGGCAGGACGGGCACAGTGCACGCTGACACGGTCGCCAGGTGTACGGTGTTTCCTCCTACACATTGGTGCGGCTGGCTTCCGGGTTAAGCTGGCATTGTGTCAAGAAGCAGTGCGGCTCAGCTGGGTTGTGTTTCAGAGGACGCACGGCTCTCGACCTTCGCCTCTCCCGAGTCCGTACGGGAGTTGCAGCGATGGGACAAGACTCTTTGCTCCATTCATCTTTGCCTCGATCCCGACTAGTCTCCCAGTCCCTGGGAAAAACATCCCCACAGCATGATTCTGCCACTACCGTGCTTTACCATAGGGATGGTATGGTAAAAAAAAAAATCAAAAGAAAACTGCAAACTGAATAGGAGACCAAACAAGCAGCAAACAAAGAAGAAAGGCTTTTGAAAAAGTAACAATTTTTCATAAAATTATACCGTTTTCTTAGCTAGCTAAGTTGTTTACCTGTTGCTAGGCAGTTGCTAGGGACATTCCTGAAAGAAGCTAGCTAGCTAACAAGGAGTGTCTAGTTGGCAGAAGAGAAGAAGGGACAAAGAAGGGACAAAGTGGGACAAAATAAGGACAGAAGAAAAGGGAAAGGGGACATTAAGGTGAAGCAGTCCTCTAAAGACACAAAAGACAATAATACAAGAAACAACACTTCTATTGCCTCTCCCTCTACGATACGCACTTCCGGTTTGGTTTGGAGCGAGTAGTTGCATTCCGCTTTGCTCCACAGGTAGTATTACAGGTAGTATTACATTTCATTTCATTACAGTACAACAGTTTGATTTGTTTGATCTTAGCTGGCTACATAGCCGTCTTTGTATCCAAGATAATTGTGTAGTCTAGAGTAATTGTCGAGGTTACCTAGCCAGTTAGAGGTTACCTAGCCAGCTACACTTTCAAACAAAGTCAACAACGCAGCCACTGCTAGCTAGCCTATTTCACCAGCCAGCAGTACTATATCATTTTAGTCAATAAGATTTTTTGCAACGTAAGCTTAACTTTCTGAACATTCGAGACGTGTAGTCCACTTGTCATTCCAATCTCCTTTGCATTAGCGTAGCCTCTTCTGTAGCCTGTCAACTATGTGTCTGTCTATCCCTGTTCTCTCCTCTCTGCACAGACCATACAAACGCTTCACACCGCGTGGCCGCTGCTACTCTAACCTGGTGGTCCCAGCGCGCACGACCCACGTGGAGTTCCAGGTCTCAGGCAGCCTCTGGAACTGCCGATCTGCGGCCAACAAGGCAGAGTTCATCTCAGCCTATGCTTCCCTCCAGTCCCTCGACTTCTTGGCACTGACGGAAACATGGATTACCACTGATAACACTGCTACTCCTACTGCTCTCTCCTCGTCTGCCCACGTGTTCTCGCACACCCCGAGAGCTTCTGGTCAGCGGGGTGGTGGCACTGGGATCCTCATCTCTCCCAAGTGGACATTCTCTCTTTCTCCCCTGACCCATCTGTCTATCGCCTCCTTTGAATTCCATGCTGTCACAGTTACCAGCCCTTTCAAGCTTAACATCCTTATCATTTATCGCCCTCCAGGTGCCCTTGGAGAGTTCATCAATGAGCTTGACGCCCTGATAAGTTCCTTTCCTGAGGATGGCTCACCTCTCACAGTTCTGGGTGACTTTAACCTCCCCACGTCTACCTTTGACTCATTCCTCTCTGCCTCCTTCTTTCCACTCCTCTCCTCTTTTGACCTCACCCTCTCACCTTCCCCCCCTACTCACAAGGCAGGCAATACACTTGACCTCATCTTTACTAGATGCTGTTCTTCCACTAATCTCATTGCAACTCCCCTCCAAGTCTCCGACCACTACCTTGTATCCTTTTCCCTCTCGCTCTCATCCAACACTTCCCACACTGCCCCTACTCGGATGGTATCGCGCCGTCCCAACCTTCGCTCTCTCTCCCCCGCTACTCTCTCCTCTTCCATCCTATCATCTCTTCCCTCTGCTCAAACCTTCTCCAACCTATCTCCTGATTCTGCCTCCTCAACCCTCCTCTCCTCCCTTTCTGCATCCTTTGACTCTCTATGTCCCCTATCCTCCAGGCCGGCTCGGTCCTCCCCTCCTGCTCCGTGGCTCGACGACTCATTGCGAGCTCACAGAACAGGGCTCCGGGCAGCCGAGCGGAAATGGAGGAAAACTCGCCTCCCTGCGGACCTGGCATCCTTTCACTCCCTCCTCTCTACATTCTCCTCTTCTGTCTCTGCTGCTAAAGCCAATTTCTACCACTCTAAATTCCAAGCATCTGCCTCTAACCCTAGGAAGCTCTTTGCCACCTTCTCCTCCCTCCTGAATCCTCCTCCCCCTCCTCCCCCCTCCTCCCTCTCTGCTGATGACTTCGTCAACCATTTTGAAAAGAAGGTCGACGACATCCGATCCTCGTTTGCTAAGTCAAACGACACCGCTGGTTCTGCTCACACTGCCCTACCCTGTGCTTTGACCTCTTTCTCCCCTCTCTCTCCAGATGAAATCTCGCGTCTTGTGACGGCCGGCCGCCCAACAACCTGCCCGCTTGACCCTATCCCCTCCTCTCTTCTCCAGACCATTTCCGGAGACCTTCTCCCTTACCTCACCTCGCTCATCAACTCATCCTTGACCGCTGGCTACGTCCCTTCCGTCTTCAAGAGAGCGAGAGTTGCACCCCTTCTGAAAAAACCTACACTCGATCCCTCCGATGTCAACAACTACAGACCAGTATCCCTTCTTTCTTTTCTCTCCAAAACTCTTGAACGTGCCGTCCTTGGCCAGCTCTCCTGCTATCTCTCTCAGAATGACCTTCTTGATCCAAATCAGTCAGGTTTCAAGACTAGTCATTCAACTGAGACTGCTCTTCTCTGTGTCACGGAGGCGCTCCGCACTGCTAAAGCTAACTCTCTCTCCTCTGCTCTCATCCTTCTAGACCTATCGGCTGCCTTTGATACTGTGAACCATCAGATCCTCCTCTCCACCCTCTCCGAGCTGGGCATCTCCGGCGCGGCCCACGCTTGGATTGCGTCCTACCTGACAGGTCGCTCCTACCAGGTGGCGTGGCGAGAATCTGTCTCCGCACCATGTGCTCTCACCACTGGTGTCCCCCAGGGCTCTGTTCTAGGCCCTCTCCTATTCTCGCTATACACCAAGTCACTTGGCTCTGTCATATCCTCACATGGTCTCTCCTATCATTGCTATGCAGACGACACACAATTAATCTTCTCCTTTCCCCCCTCTGATAACCAGGTGGTGAATCGCATCTCTGCATGTCTGGCAGACATATCAGTGTGGATGACGGATCACCACCTCAAGCTGAACCTCGGCAAGACGGAGCTGCTCTTCCTCCCGGGGAAGGACTGCCCGTTCCATGATCTCGCCATCACGGTTGACAACTCCATTGTGTCCTCCTCCCAGAGTGCTAAGAACCTTGGCGTGATCCTGGACAACACCCTGTCGTTCTCAACTAACATCAAGGCGGTGACCCGTTCCTGTAGGTTCATGCTCTACAACATTCGCAGAGTACGACCCTGCCTCACGCAGGAAGCGGCGCAGGTCCTAATCCAGGCACTTGTCATCTCCCGTCTGGATTACTGCAACTCGCTGTTGGCTGGGCTCCCTGCCTGTGCCATTAAACCCCTACAACTCATCCAGAACGCCGCAGCCCGTCTGGTGTTCAACTTTCCCAAGTTCTCTCACGTCACCCCGCTCCTCCGCTCTCTCCACTGGCTTCCAGTTGAAGCTCGCATCCGCTACAAGACCATGGTGCTTGCCTACGGAGCTGTGAGGGGAACGGCACCTCCGTACCTTCAGGCTCTGATCAGGCCCTACACCCAAACAAGGGCACTGCGTTCATCCACCTCTGGCCTGCTCGCCTCCCTACCTCTGAGGAAGTACAGTTCCCGCTCAGCCCAGTCAAAACTGTTCGCTGCTCTGGCACCCCAATGGTGGAACAAACTCCCTCACGACGCCAGGTCAGCGGAGTCAATCACCACCTTCCGGAGACACCTGAAACCCCACCTCTTTAAGGAATACCTAGGATAGGATAAAGTAATCCTTCTAACCCCCCCCCCCTTAAAAGAGTTAGATGCACTATTGTAAAGTGGTTGTTCCACTGGATATCATAAGGTGAATGCACCAATTTGTAAGTCGCTCTGGATAAGAGCGTCTGCTAAATGACTTAAATGTAAATGTAAAATGGATGGTACCAGATTTCCTCCAGAGGGGATGCTTGGCATTCAGGCCAGAGGGTTCAATTTTGGTTTCATCAGACAAGAAAATATTTTTTCTCATGGTCTGAGAGTCTTTAGGTGCCTTTTACTGAGGAGTGGCTTCTGTCTGGCCACAATGTTTACATTTTTTATTTAATCTTTATTTAACTAGGCAAGTCAGTTAACAAATTCTTATTTACAATGTTGGCCTACCACGGCCAAACCCTAACCCGGACGATGCTGGGCCAATTGTGCGCCGCCCTATGGGACTCCCAATCACGGCCGGTTTTGATACAGCCTGGAATCGAACCAGGGTCTGTAGTGATGCCTCTAGCACTGAGATGCAGTGCCTTAGACAGCTGCGCCACTTGGGAGACCTGATTGGTGGAGTGCTGCATAGAAGGTTGTCCTTCTGGAAGGTTCTCCCATCTCCACAGAGGAACTCTAGAGCTCTGTCGGGTGATCATCGGGTTTTTGGTCACCTTCCTGACCAAGGCCCTTCTCCCCCGATTGCTCAGTTTGGCTGGGCGGCTAGCTCTAGGAAGAGTCTTGGTCGTTCCAAACTTCTTCCATTTAAGAATGATGGAGGCAACTGTGTTCTTGGGGGCCTTCAATGCTGCAGAAATGTTTTGGTACCCTTCCCCAGATCTATGCCTTGACACAATCCTGTCTCTGAGCTCTACGGACAATTCCTTTGACCTCATGGCTTGGTTTTTGCTCTGACATGCACTGTCAACTGTGGGACCTTATATAGACAGGTGTGTGCCTTTCCAAATTATGCCGAATCAATTGAATTTACCACAGTTGGACTCCAATCAAGTTGTAGAAACATCTCAAAGATGATCAATGGAAACAGGATGCACCTGAGCTCAATTTGATTCTCATAGCAAAGGATCTGAATACTTATGTAAATAAGGTATTTCTGTTTTTCATTATGAGGTATTGTGTGTAGACTGCTGAGATTATTTAATCAATTTTTGAATAAAGCTGTAACGTAACAAAATGCGGAAAAAGTCAAGGGGTCTGAATACTTTCCGAAGGCACTGTATAGGAGTTAAAAAAGGCCAGCAGTCACTTATATAGCTACCACAGTTTTTTTTTAAGGCAACCTGTCCTAGTAGCACACACAAACATCTCAGCTTTTGTCTACCTTAGTGTGTGTTTCAAATCAAACTTTATTGGTCATATTCACAGGATACAGCGGGGTGAAAGCAGTAAAATGTAATGCTTAATCTCCTCTCAACTGTGTGTGTGTACAAAATAATCAACAACCTTATAACAGGATCTCATTTTTCCCAGCGTCTCATCACTGATTAAAACATTGATTTTCAACAGACATATTAAACATCTACTAATCCATTACATTTAGGCTAGGGATTCCCACACCCTTTGTCACTTGTTTCACACCTCTTGCTTTACTTACTGATAAAATACTGATTCGATATCAATAATCAAACCTATGATAAAAATATATTGTGCAATCAACGATCATAGTCTGCTGCTGGAAAAACGGATTTGGTATGGCTTTACACCCCTTGCTATATTGTGGATAAAGAGTTACCTGCCTAACAGAACACAGAGGGTGTTCTTTAATGGAAGCCTCTCCAACATAATCCAGGTAGAATCAGGAATTCCCCAGGGTAGCTGTCTAGGCCCCCTACTTATTTCAATCTTTAGTAACGACATGCCACTGACCTTGAGTAAAGCCAGTGTGTCTATGTATGCGGATGACTCAACACTATACACGTCAGCTACTACAGCGACTGAAATGATTACAACACTTAACAAAGAGCTGAAGTTTGTTTCAGAGAGGGTGGCAAGGAATAAGTTATTTCCAATGCTAAAAGCATTGTATTTGGGACAAATCATTCACTAAACTCTAAACCTCAACTAAATATTTTAATAAATAATGTGGAAATTGAGCAAATTGAGGTGACTAAACTGCTTGGAGTAACCCTGGATTGTAAACTGTCATGGTCAAAACATATTGATAGAACAGTAGCTACGATGGGGAGAAGTCTGTCCATAATAAAGCGGTGCTCTACCTTCTTAACAGCACTATCAACAAGGTTGGTCCTACAGGCCCCAGGTTTGTCGCGCCTGGACTACTGTTCAGTCGTGTGGCCAGGTGCCACAAAAAAGCGACTTAGGAAAATTGCAATTGGCTCAGAACAGGGCAGCACAGCTGGCCCTTTGATGTACAAAGAGAGCTAACATCAGTAATATGCATGTCAATCTCTCCTGGCTCAAAGTGGAGGAGAGATTGACTTCATCACTACTTATGAGAGGTATTGACATGTTGAATGCACCAAGCTGTTGGTTTGAACTACGGTGCACAGCTTGGATACCCATGCATACCCCACAAGACATGCCACAAGAGGTCTCTTCACAGTTCCCAGGTCCAGAACAGACTATGGGAGGCGCACAGTACTACATAAAGCCATGACGACATGGAACTCTATTCCACATCAAGTAACTGATGCAAGCAGTAAAATGTGATCTAAGTAACAGATAAAAATACACCTTATAGAACAGCATGGACTGTGAAGGAACACAAACATAGGCATAGACACATGCATACACACACGATAACATATGCACTATGCACACACGTAGGGTTGCAAAGGGTCGGAAACTTTCCGGTAAATTTCCAGCATTTTCCCAGAAATTTTCCATGGGAAGTTAAGCCCTGGAATTTGGGGAATTTTACTTAAATTCATCAAAAAGTTATCTTATAACACTGAACCTTTTTTGTGGGATATACATAAGGCACACGACTACACTGTCTGAGCCAAGGACTACATGCTTTCTGGTAAGTTTTGATTACAATACTGGGTGGGGTGGATATATTTTATATAACATACATGATTTTTTGTTAACTAGTAAATAGTAGCCTACAGCAGAGTGTTTAAATAATTTCTAACTTGTTAACAATTTCTGCTAGTTAGTTTTTGCTACCGTGTTGGTTTTAGCTTGCTAACTGAGGAGTGTTAATTCACCTGTTTCCATACATGTTTCATTTTAAAACATTTATCTTACAAAGGAGTTGTTTAATCTAACTGCTTAACTATTTATCTGTACATGGAATTGTATTTGTGTTTTTTTTACTCATTTTTTCCTAATCTTTACAGGAAAATGTCATGGGCACTATCTGATGTGTGGAGACATTTCACTGCAACTAATGTAGAAGGAAAAGCTGTGTACATTTGCAAATACTGTGCCAAATCATATGTGAAGAATGCAAGAAAGGTGCAGAATCATCTGGCCAAGTGCATAAAGTTCCCTCAGCGCTCACAACAAGAAACCTCTGACAAAAGTCCCTCTACTTCTATTCGAGGTGAAAAGGATTAATCAGACACTTTATCGATAGCAACAGCTCATGGTCCTCCTGGAACCATTTGTTTTTTTGACTCAATGGAGGAACGTAGTCAGAGAAATGCTGATGAATTTCTTGCTCGAGCTGTGTATGCAACTGGTTCACCTCTGATGATCACAGCAATGTGTATTAGAAGAGATTTCTGAATGTTCTTCGCCCAGCATACACCCCTCCAACCAGACATGCTTTATCTACTCATTTGCTGGATGCAGAGTTCAAGTGAAGGTCAAGCAAATCATAGAGAAAGCAGACTGTATTGCAATCATCTCTGATGGGTGGTCGAATGTTTGGGGGCAAGGAATATTTAACTACATCATCTCCACCCCCCCCAACCAGTATTCTACAAGAGCACAGACACAAGGGACAACAGACACACCGGTCTCTACATTGAAGATGAGCTGAAGGCAGTCATCAATGACCTTGGACCACAGAAGGTATAGGTATTTGCACTGGTGACAGACAATTCTGCGAACATGATGGTTGCTTGGTATAAAGTGGAGGAGTCCAACCCTCACATCACACCCATTGGCTGTGCTGCTCATGCATTGAATCTGCTCCTCAAGGACATCATGCCACTGAAAACAATGGATACACTCTACAAGAGAGCCAAAGAAATGGTTAGGTATGTGAAAGGTCATCAAGTTATAGCCACAATCTACCATACCAAGCAAAGTGAGAAGAATAAGAGTACCACATTGAAGCTGCCCAGCAACACTCGTTGGGGTGGTGTTGTCATCATGTTTGACAGTCTCCTGGAGGGGAAGGAGTCTCTCTGCTGATATGGACAGCCCCATCAATATGATCCCCCTGGAGGATGTATTTTGGGAGAGATTGGTAAGCAGCCTGAAACCTATAGCAGTAGCCATTGCACAGATTGAGGGAGACAATGCCATCCTGTCTGATGTTCAGACTCTGCTTGCAGATGTAAGAGAAGAAATCCGTACTGCCCACTTCACCGTTGCTCCAAGCAGAGGAAACTACAGTTCTGAAATACATCAAAAGGCGTGAAGACTTTTGCCTGAAGCCCATACACGCCGCAGTGTACATTTTGGACCCCAAGTATGCTGGCAAGAGCATCCTTTCTGGTGCAGAGATCAACAAGGCCTATGGTGTCATCACAACCGTGTCTCGCCACCTTGGTCTGGAGGAGGGCAAGGTTCTTGGCAGTCTGGCGAAGTACACTTCCAAGCAAGGGCTTTGGAATGGAGATGCAATATGGCAGTCATGCCAACATATCTCATCAGCCACCTGGTGGTAGGGACTTTGTGGGTCTGAGGCTCTTTCCCCTGTTGCCGCCATCATCCTCCAAATCTCACCAACATCAGCCGCCTCAGAGCGCAACTGGTCCTTGTTTAGGAATACACACCCCAAAGCATGCAACAGGCTGACTAATACAAGGGTTGAAAAATTGGTGGCCATCCGGGCAAATTTGAGGCGTTTTGAGCCTGACAATGAAAGTGACAGTGAAGATGAGGCCTCAGAGTCTAATGTTCAAGAGGTGGACATTGAGGAGGTCCAGGGAGAAGACATGGAAGCCTGAGAGGAAGACAACCAAAGCTTTAGTTTCTAGACTATAATTTTACAGATGTATGTTGAAAACATTTTTGGGAGATGCGATGGATCATTGGGGATCATTCAATATTCCCTTTTGTTGTTCAGTGAAATCACCCCATGTGAAGAGTCAACTCATTTAATTAAAGTTCAAATTGTAACAATTTTTTTCTATTGGAAGGATTTAATCAATTGCAATTATGTCTACTTGGGTAAAATGGTAAAATGTTGTTTCTGTCTCCATATGATATGGTAAATATATCCAATGCAAAAAACATCTACATTTAAAAAATGGTATTAATATTAATTTGCATATATTCCCGTTAATTCCCACGGAAAGTTTCCACCTCTGAATATTCCCCAAAATGTGCAACACTACACACACGTACACATGGATTTTGTATTGTAGACATGTGGTAGTGGTGGAGTAGGGGCCTGAGGGCACACAGTGTGTTGTGAAATCTGTGAATGTATTATGTTTTTAAAATTGTATAACTGCCTTAATTTTGCTGGACCCCAGGTAAAGTAGGCAGCAGCTAATGGGGATCCATAATAATTACAGATCGAAACAGCAGATTAGTAATCTGTATTTGATTACAGTCTCGAGTTGTTTGTTCAGTACTTTCTGTACTACTGTGTCGTTAATGAATACAAACCAGTTCTCGTTTATGAACAAAACGGAAGCAAATGGGCCAAAACAGGAAGGGACCGACTGAGCTTATCCAACAACAAATGCTTGTTTTCATTTTCTGTTGCAATTTTTTTTTGCTACGTTTTCAACGGTGTGCACTAAAGAATATTTCATCCTTCTCTTCTCAGCGTCAGGGCTGCCCCAATCCTTCATCATCATGCACCAGAACCGCTACCAGCAGTGTATCGCTGCCTTCATCCTACAAGCTCCGACCGAGGCCGTCAAGGTACAATAAGAGCAGTCTGACTTGACATTAAACACACTGTGCGTGTTGCAGAACAAACAAAAACACTGTATGGACAGCAGTGTTTTTACAGTGAGAATTGGATTGCATACCATTTTCTTGTTCATGTGTAGCTGGGTGCTTATAATTGTACCATGGTGACTGGCAACATTCCGTTGGCATAACAATAGCCTGCTAACATCGCAGGGCATCACATAACATGATATACCACATAACAGTGGTATCTTATGTAAGGCATGGATCTATCAATAGCAGGAAACTCCCATCT
This sequence comes from Salvelinus alpinus, assembly GCF_045679555.1. NCBI lineage: Eukaryota > Metazoa > Chordata > Actinopteri > Salmoniformes > Salmonidae > Salvelinus > Salvelinus alpinus. Next base: position 22,964,405 of record NC_092094.1, on the reverse strand, counting down.
CAATATTCTCATAGCAGAGTCAAAGTTTATACATTTTTAATTGCTATTCCCCCAGAAATCAAGTGACTCACTGCAGCTAGTGTTGAGTCATCATTAGACTACACTAGCAGAGAAGTAACTTTTTTTCCCACTGTCCTGATCGTTTATTCCAATACTGTTGGAGTCACCTTGCTCTCTGATACGTCTAGGTTAGGTGGAATTTCCTTCATTAATAGGCATGAGTTAGCAGAGTATTGTCATGGTACCCTGAATGTGTCAAGTTAAGTTAATTTAAAGTGCATTTTACAAACATCACAACACACTTTACATGATTAAAAGGGAAGTACAAAACAATGTAGAAAGAAAGGGGAACAATAACAACAATTATATAACCCCCACATTCTGAAATTGCATTTTGGCCCACCGTTTTATCATTGGAATGTGATCCAAAACAATGCGACAATGTGCTTTAGGACCATGCAGACTACTCCGAGCGGTCGGGTAGGCTGTTTGGAGTGTTTATCGGATAAAAAATAAGTTGTCCCCCCACTTCTAGAACCAAATTTGCGCCCCTGATAAAAACCAACAATATCAACCATAACAATACAAATGTGTGTGTGTTTTCAGAGGGTGTGGATGTCGGAGATAGAGGGTGCTGTGGCGACGCTGCTGAGACTGGATTCCCAGCAGCCTCCCCGGGTGAAGAGCTCCTCACTGTGGCTAGAGTCCTCCCAGATTTGAGCAGTCCCACTTTCACTACTAGAACAGAGGACCACAAACACCACTTCTGGACAGCTACTGGTGCCTGACCCCCACTATATGTCCTGAACCATAGGTGGCTCTGATATTTTATTTTAACACTGTCCTTTCCAGCAGTTCCAGAAACTAGGTGGACGGTGGATGCGTGACCAGGCCAGCCCAGTACAACTTGGCTCAGTAGTGTGAAAGGGATGTGCAGGCTATTAGTACTGACCAGCACAAATACACTTCATTGAGCTTTTAAACTAGCTACTGGCTAGTTGTTGAGACCCTTGATTAGTTGAATCAGGTGTATTAGTTGGTGCTGGAACAAACACCTCTACACATGATGGATCTCTCCAGTACCAGGGTTGGTGAACACTGCACTAGACTCTGGCTAAAACAAGGATTACTATAACTGTATCATGCACTGTGGTCCCTCATAACACCTTGTAAAATACTAGCAGGATAACTTTTGTAAAATTAATGTTTGCTTTGAAAGTGTATTGCGGTACCATAATAGATTACAATACAATTTTGAAAATGAGAAGATGACTGTTCTGCGTTGCTGATGTGTGCTCAGAACACATGTACACATTCACTTCAACTGTGGAAATGTGTCTGTGGCGAACAGTACAACATATACAGTCATAACATCACAATAAGACTACAACTGACATACAGTGGGGAGAACAAGTATTTGATAACCTGCAAAATCGTCAGCGTTTCCTACTTACAAAGCATGTAGAGGTCTGTCATTTTTATCATAGGTACACTTCAACTGTGAGAGACGGAATCTAAAACAAAAATCCAGAAAATCACATTGTATGATTTTTAAGTAATTAATTTGCATTTTATTGCATGACATAAGTATTTGATACATCAGAAAAGCAGAACTTAATATTTGGTACAGAAACCTTTGTTTGCAATTACAGAGATCATACGTTTCCTGTAGTTCTTGACCAGGTTTACACACACTGCAGCAGGGATTTTGGCCCACATGCTGGAAGACCCAGCCACGACCCATCTTCAATGTTCTTACTGAGGGAAGGAGGTTGTTGGCCAAGATCTCGCGATACATGGCCCCATCCATCCTCCCCTCAATACGGTGCAGTCGTCCTGTCCCCTTTGCAGAAAAGCATGCCCAAAGAATGATGTTTCCACCTCCATGCTTCACGGTTGGGATGGTGTTCTTGGGGTTGTACTCATCCTTCTTCTTCCTCCAAACACGGCGAGTGGAGTTTAGACCAAAAAGCTCTATTTTTGTCTCATCAGACCACATTACCTTCTCCCATTCCTCCTCTGGATCATCCAGATGGTCATTGGCAAACTTCAGACGGGCCTGGACATGCGCTGGCTTGAGCAGGGGGACCTTGCGTGCGCTGCAGGATTTTAATCCATGACGGCGTAGTGTGTTATTAATGGTTTTCTTTGAGACTGTGGTCCCAGCTCTCTTCAGGTCATTGACCAGGTCCTGCCGTGTAGTTCTGGGCTGATCCCTCACCTTCCTCATGATCATTGATGCCCCACGAGGTGAGATCTTGCATGGAGTCCCAGACCGAGGGTGATTGACCGTCATCTTCAACTTCTTCCATTTTCCAATAAATGCACCAACAGTTGTTGCCTTCTCACCAAGCTGCTTGCCTATTGTCCTGTAGCCCATCCTAACCTTGTGCAGGTCTACAATTTTATCACTGATGTCCTTACACAGCTCTCTGGTCTTGGCCATTGTGGAGAGGTTGGAGTCTGTTTGATTGAGTGTGTGGACAGGTGTCTTTTATACAGGTAACGAGTTCAAACAGGTGCAGTTAATACAGGTAATGAGTGGAGAACAGGAGGGCTTCTTAAAGAAAAACTAACAGGTCTGTGAGAGCCGGAATTCTTACTGGTTGGTAGGTGATCAAATACTTATGTCATGCAATAAAATGCAAATTAATTACTTAAAAATCATACAATGTGATTTTGTTTTAGATTCCGTCTCTCACAGTTGAAGTGTACCTATGATAAAAAATTACAGACCTCTACATGCTTTGTAAGTAGGAAAATCGGCAGTGTATCAAATACTTGTTCTCCCCACTGCGTCATTATCATCATCCCAGTGGGTATCAAAACATGACACATCACACATACTCTGGTTTAACACACTGGTATAAACAGACACTGACCACCAAGGAAAATAGAAACAACTAGTTTTATTTACTCTTAATCATGATGGAATTTTTTTACAATAAATGGTACATCTTGGACATAAAATATCATGATTCTTTCTTTCCTTCATCACACACACACAACACGTTCCTCCTTCAAGGTCAGGTACAGTTGAAGTCAGAAGTTAACATACACTTAGGTTGGAGTCAGTAAAACTCGTTTTTCAACCACTCCACAAATTTCTTGTTAACAAGCTATAGTTTTGGCAAGACGGTTAGGACATCTACTTTCTGCATGACACAAGTAATTTTTCCAACAATTGTTTACAGACAGATTATTCCACTGGGTCAGAAGTTTACATACATTAAGTTGACTGTGCCTTTAAACAGCTTGGAAAATTCCAGAAAATGGTGTAATGGCTTTAGAAGCTTCTGATAGGCTAATTGACATCATTTGAGTCAATTGGGGGTGTACCTGTGGATGTATTTCAAGGCCTACCTTCAAACACAGTGCCTCTTTGATTGACATTATGGGAAAATCAAAAGAAATCAGCCAAGATCTCAGATTTTTTTGTTGTTGAAATCCACAAGTCTGGTTCATCCTTGAGAGCAATTTCCAAACGCCTGAAGGTACCACGTTCATCTGTACAAACAATAGTACGCAAGTATAAACACCATGGGACCACGCAGCCGTCATACCTCTCAGGAAGGAGACGTGTTCTGTCTCCTAGAGATGAACGTACTTTGGTGCAAAAAGTGCAAATCAATCCCAGAACAACAGCAAAGGACCTTGTGAAGATGCTGGAGGAAACAGGTACAAAAGTATCTATATTCACTGTAAAACAAGTCCTATATCGACAAACTGAAAGGCTGCTCAGCAAGGAAGAAGCCACTGCTTCAAAACCGCCATAAAAAAGTCAGACTACAGTTTGCAACTGCACATGGGGACAAAGATCGTACTTTTTGGAGAAATGTCCTCTGGTCTGATGAAACAAAAATAGAACTGTTTGGCCATAATGACCATCGTTATGTTTGGAGGAAAAAGGGGGAGGCTTGCAAGCCAAAGAACACCATCCCAACCGTGAAGCACGAGGGTGGCAGCATCATGTTGTGGGGGTGCTTTGCTGCAGGAGGGACTGGTGCACTTCACAAAATAGATGGCATTATAAGGTAGGAAAAGTGTGTGGATATATTGAAGCAACGTCTCAAGACATCAGTCAGGAAGTTAAAGCTTGGTCACAAAGCCCTGACCTCAATCCGATAGAAAATCTGTGGCCAGAACTGAAAAAGTGTGTGCGCAAGGAGGCCTACAAACCTGACTCAGTTACACCAGCTCTGTCAGGAGGAATAGACCAAAATTCACCCAACCTATTGTGGGAAGCTTGTGGAAGGCTACCTGAAACGTTTGACCCAAGTGAAACAATTTAAAAGGCAATGCTACCAAATACTAATTGAGTGTATGTAAACTTCTGACCCACTGGGAATGTGATGAAAGAAATAAAACTCTGAAATAAATTATTCTCTCTACTATTATTCTGACATTTCACATTCTTAAAATAAAGTGGTGATCCTAACTGACCTAAGACAGGGATTTTTACTCAGATTAAATGTCAGGAATTGTGAGAAAAAAAACTCAGTTTAAATGTATTTGGCTAAGGTGTATGTAAACTTCCGACCTGAACTGTAGTCCGTGACAGACAGTCTGTGTGGTGGCAGTGTTCTAAGACAGGGTTCCCGAATGTCACTGTGACAGGGAGCCTGACAAACAAGACGTTGACTTAAGGCACAACCACTACATATGGGCCCCTGTTACAATACTCCAGAAATGCATCCTTCCTACCTTCCTTGAAGTAGTCACAGATCTCAATTGATTGGATAGGTGGAAGTGAAAGGGTCATAACCTTGTTTTCACCTATCCATCCACTTACAGATCTGTGCTTACCTGAAGAAAATGAGTAAAGACATTCCTAAAGTATACGAACAGGACCATGATATCCTCCAAAGTGGAGAAAGAAGAATGTGAACTATAAAGCCAATCGATACATCATGCACGACGACGACCGACATCCACGTGAAACAAGACAGATTAATTAGTGTAGTAGTACCATTCACTAAAATGAATTCAGTAAGACAATTATGGATTTTTCTTTTACATTACAAGTGTTATTTAACATACTTTTTCTCTCCTTCATTTTCCTCCATAAGAAAATACCATTTTACAAAGATAATACAACAGCCAGGTATTAGTGTGTGATAATGTCATACAGTAAGATGGTAAACCCTACGGGGGGAAGGGGAGGCATTTGTGTCAGCCGAGCACTGAAACAACAGTTTCAACTAATTCATGTCTTAATGATGCTAGTGCTGGGATGGAACAAAAGCCTGCACACCTTGTAGCTCTCTCCACAACCAGGGTTGGTGACCATCGCTCAACTGTAGGGGTGGAATGGGGTGATAGTTAGTGGGGCAATACTTGTGGCTTCCTCAGGGAGTGACACCATGGCACTGAGAGAGAGAGGTTGGGACTCTAAAACTAGCCAACACTGATGTGTGGGCTCTTAACCCAGAGTATGAGAAAAGCGGTGAAGCCTAAACCGCCAACCTCTTGGCCTTAGTGACAACACTTAACACCCATCGCAAGCTGGGGAACTTGACCTGTATGGACAGGCCAGCATGATCTTTCAGGTTAACCATAGTACTATTTATATGCCTGTGCCAATCTGAGGTAGACGAAACAAAACCAATGTAATGCAGAGATGGATACTAACACATAGACTACTTGATCAAAGTGACCTGGTACAAAGCCATGTGTTTGAGAATTACTTTCTGGGTGGTCATTTGTAGCTGAGTTGGTAGAGCATGTCGATAGTAACACCAGGGTAGTGGGTTCGATTCCCAGGACCACCCATATACGTAAAATATGTGCACAAATGATTAAGTTGCTTTGGAAAAGCGTCTGCTAAATGGCATATATATTCTCTGGAACCCAGAGTAGAGGAAGGACTGTTATAGAGAGAGTAAAGGATGTTCAGTCTGCCAAAAGACAGCTTGCCGGACACAGGCAGATTGCTAGCCAGACAGCAAACCAGAACCCAGACAGCTAACCACTCCACACAAACTCTTAATACAATCATTTACTGTGGATTGACCAGACAATGCAGGAGCAGTTCAAATCAGTATTAAGAGCTTGTCAGCAAGAAAATAAAAATACTTGAACGAGGATGACATTTTTTACAGTGTTATCAGTTCTATTTGACTGGTGGTAAAGAGTTTGCAGTTAGCGTAAATCAACATTGACATGTCCAAGTGTCGTAGAGTGAAGGTTTTAACAGCCACCATGCATACTATAGAGCAGCGGTTCCCAACTTTCTCCGTTTCGGGGACCACCAAAAGCTCGAGGCCCACCATTCGCGAGTCAGCAAATTACACAATGTACATGAGACAATGTAAAAAAAAAAATGTAAATATTTCCAAATTTCAATTAATTGAAAACCTAAAACCAACTTAAAATTGTAGAAATTCATAAACAAAAATATTGAAAGTTTTAATGAGACACCTAAAAGATGTGCAACATGAAAATATTGTCCCATTTACATTGTGTAATTTATTGACGGTCCATAACTAGCCCCACAGATGGGCTATCCAAAGTCAAACCAACTTTTCCATGGTCGCACAGCGGCCGGCTGAAGCTAATTGGCGAAGAAGTTGGCTAGCTTGCTAGCTAGTCTAGGCCATAAGACCTGGTTAGACTGTTTCAAGTCATCTAGAAGGGTGAGTGACTATAACTGTGTACTGTTTAGGCATAGTGAAAGTACAAAGGCTTCCCACGTTCGAACACACACACACGAGACACATCAAAGCACACCTCCAAGACACAAATCTTATTCTCAGTTGCATTTCCTTATGAGGAGAACTGAAACTGAGGCTAAATCAGGAAGTTCAGCCCCCCTTTAAATAGTCCCAACTATTATTATAGAAAGAAATATATAATAAAAATTAAATAACACAGTACCCTGGTGGTCCACGGACCAAAGGTTGAAAACCACTGTAGGGGTGCTGTACAGACAGACAACACTGCCACACTACACACACACATCATTCCTAAAACACCACACACACACACACACACACACACACACACACACACACACACACACACACACACACACACACACACACACACACACACACACACACACACACACACACACACACACACACACACACACACACACACACACACACACACACACACACACACAAAAGATCCACGCAGACAGTTATTGCTTCAAAGCAGAGCATACACAGCTCCTGCAGTAAGTAGTCATGATGTTGAATGGGATACAGGTGACAGAAAACACCACACGTAACCACGTGGTTTACATCTGCAATCAATGACAAAAATCACCACCACAAGTAGTTGTTTACATTTGTTGTTTGCAAGAGATCAACGACGGTGCAAAACAAAGTCTTCATTACGTTTAGTAGGAAAATGAGCAGCATTGCAAAAAGAATATCTGATGTACATTATAAATGCCAGCCATGTTCAAGCATGTCTGAATTTATGGTAAAAATGTAGCACCTTAAAAGTAAAAAACTCAAAGCTTTCAGCTAGATTTAAAAAGTAATTGAGAAAAAATTAAGGTAAAGAAAAATCCAAGCTTTCCATTTTGCCTAATATCCTACCATCTCAGGACATTTGGACTACTCCAGATGGACATTCTTTGGTCATTAACAAAATACTTATCCTAAAACAAACAGAACCACTGCTTTCAACCCTTTAACATAACTCTATATCCTTTTGTTATAACAACTTAACCCGTTCGGTACTTTACCCTTTTCTTCCACCTGCCTTCACAACACTTCTAGACCCAACGTATACTTACAGTCAACCGCCTCGTCTTCCTAAACGTTAAAAGATGCTAACGATACCAAACCAAGATGGCCACCATCCAAGCTAGACATGTAGAGTAAAGATGGATAGTGCTGTTGAGCTTATTCCGTTACCACTCTCTGACCAACCAGCCGGCCTCATAAGTGGCAAAGGCACTATACAGATTTGGCCCATCCCATCCCATAGCATGTCTGCTGTGCTTCTTCCATCATATTCCCATCTAGTGTGACACCGATACCCCAGCTAACCCCCTTACTAAGACCACTGGCCCTGGCCCATTCGGTGACTGTGGCCTCTTCTTCTGCACTCCCATCCAATCACCAGGTACCTTCTCTCCAAAGCACAGTAGGTCTGATTGGTTCCAATGGTCCATGAAGTCAGAGAGACAGGTGTTGATTTCTGAGTCAGTTTGTAAGAATGGTCACGTAGGAAACGATGAGACATGCCGTCACTGGAGGGGCCAGGAGGCCGAGAGAGAGAGGTGTCAACCCTGGAGATCTTCGAAGCACGTCTCACACACCCGCACAGGCTTCTTGGAGGAGGGTGTGAGAGCGTTCTTGGCAGAGCACTCTGCACAGAAGATGTTGCCACAGTGTCTGCAGTGGTGCTGTGGGGGGGGTATGGGAGATAGTAGAGAGACAGAGTCAGTTAGGAAGATGGGCAGGACAGCCTGACTGTCCTGATGATATAACACTTTTTACAACTCCTTTGCGGCACCTCCTTCTTTACCATGGTCGTGTTCATTAGGAACCAAACAGAAGAAGATGAACTGAGACTACCTGAACTTGAAAAATAACACACATTTTCCATTGCAAAACATTTGAAAAGGTTTTCTGAGCATGTACACGACCCAGATGAACAGACCGACATGCAACAACTCACTTTCCTGATGGCGAGAGAGAAGCCCTTCCCACAGGCCATGCAGTTCTGTACCTCGTGGTCCTCCGCCCACTTCCTGGTAAGAGACTGTGACTGCTTTATCTACAGATGGGGACAGGGAGAGAGAGGGGTTAAACCATATACATTCACACTGGAAAACCAGCTCCACTGCACGTCTGCACCTATACAAACAGGCATGTACACACTAACACACACAGCTCTATTGACTTTAAGTGCCCATTAAACAAGTCCTAAAGAGTTCTAACCAGCAGAGCTGTGCGGGATATTTTGACACGTCCACGGCTCGACAATTAAATGAGATTAGTAAATTATGTAATAATGGGTCGTCAGACTATAGTGGCTCCACGGCTGTGGACTCTGTTGGGTCTAATACATTTGGACCCCAGGAAGAGTAGCTGCTGCCTTGGCAACGGCTAATGGGGATCCTAATAAAATACATGTAGACTGGTGTATGTGTACTGTGTTGTATTGTCTAGTTCAGCTACAGGTCACATAGAACGATGCAACTGAAGTCATAATACACGTGTCTAACATGGCGTTATGTATCTTGCATTCTTACCTGTAGTGACTGGTTTTCTCTGCCCAGCTCCTGCATGGCAGCGGTCGTATCATCCAGTTTTCTACGCATCTCCACCACTTTGGACTGCAGTTTCTCCATCTCCCCCTCACCCTTCACACACCTGAAACACAGCCATTACACAGTCACAATGGTGAAAGGCTAAAAGCTACCATAAGAGGAGAGAGAAAGAGAGAAAACAACTTTAAAATCACTAACCACCTCCAACCCATCATCTGCTGCATTACAGACCAAACTGTTACGTACATGTTTTAAGTATCCCAACATTTCTGTTACTATGATGCTAACCCTCTGTTATTAGTACGCCTGCGCGGTTGTCTCACTGTGGATGGACCTGGCCTGAGCGCAATGGCAACCATGTACCGTGGAAATAAGGTGAAGTAAACATTATTAAACTGGAACCTAGTTGTTGTGTCATTTTAAGCTAAAAAAACTACTGGAAATCAGTTCTCTCTGACACCTTGCTGGATAGGCTATCAGCCAATGTGCTCTTTTGCACGCTGTTTGGGAAGGGTCCGGTTCATAAGTAAGCATTTTACTGTTTACGAAGCATGTGACAAATACATTTTGATTTGAAAGATATCCATGAGGGGAGATCTAGGTGTTTCCTAGCTACATTATAGTTTCTGGTAAAACCACAACATTAGCGGTAGCAATTCTGAAGACAACTTCACACCCTCACCTCTCCAGAAGCGCGCGCCTCTCGTCCTGGTTGTTCTGCACGGTGGCCTCGAGCACAGCGATCTCACCCCGCAGTTCATCAGTCTGCTTCTCCAGTTCGCCAGAGCGCCGCTGGCTGCCCTGCCACTCCCTCTTCAGCGTGGCCACATTCTCGTTGAGCGCCGTCACCTGCAGGCCCAGCCGCGCCTCTGCCTCCTCTCCCCGCTTCGCCTGCTCCTCCCGGACTTTACGTTCTGACGCCTGGGGAGGGGTGGGAGATGGGGAGGAGGAAGGGGGAAAGAGATGACAAGGTATTTAGAAGTTTAGAGGAGAAAAGCCACACCTACAGGAGACATACAAAACATCTGAGTGATGATACCTAAAAGACACCACCACACATTACTGAAACACAGCAAATTACAAAAAGAGCCTGCATGGTGTCTACAAAACACAGCATTTAAAAACACTGGAGGTGTTCCACCAGCAAATAGCACTTAAATGTCAAACATCACATGTAGCTCCTTTAATAAGTGTTGATGCCCTCTGGAACGTTAGTAGGTAGGTAAACAACTAAGCGTACCAGCTGGGCCTGGACCTCCTGGGTCTCCACCCGAGACTTCTCCTCTCTCTGGGTAACACTGTCCCTGGTGGCCTGGTGCAGGGTCTTCTCCTGCTCCAGGGCTGCCTGCACCTCCTCCACATGGCCCTGCACCTCCAGCTTCTGCTGGATCAACAACTGCTTGGCCTCCCCAAGCTCCCTCAACTCCTGGGGGGGGAGAAGAAAAGGGATGAGGGGGGGTGGTGGATAGGTGTAAGCAATATGATGGAATTGTCAAAATTTAGCTGACACCTATCCAATCATCTCAGATCTACAGTAGTACCTAGGGGATAGGGGTTGATATGGGATTCAGTTGGTTCAATTCCGAATCAACCCCTCCATCTTCCACTCAATGGACCCCTCGTAAATCTCTGGATAAGGAGAGTCTCACCTTCTCACTCCTCTCCCCGAGTGCCTTCAGCTCAGAACCCAGTCTGGTTGTGTCCTTCTCCAGGGCAGCCTTAGTCTGGCTCAGCTCCACCACTCTGCGCCTCTCCTTCTGCAGCTCCTCCTGGGTCACACCCTGTGTGGGGGAGGGGGTTACAGCATGAGGAGAGCAACCATACAACTCACATCCTAAGTCCCATTAGGGAAGGAGACCAGGTCTGAGATGGATCAAAGTCCCCAAATATCATGACACTCTGACTATGGGTTGGAACAAGATTTACAACAACTATAACAAGAGATTCATTACACAAATCCAATCGGGACACCCCCCAGTCAGACATACAGTCGGAGTCTTCGCTCCTGGCTCTTATCAAGGATTAGTTTAGCCTTTTAGATCATAATGAACACGATTATCTGGACCGGAAACTCAGATGCTGTTTGAACACGATCCTGGGTCTGACCTGATGTTCCTGCAGCTCTTTAAGGGCTGTCTCCTGCTGGCCCAGCCTCTGGTCCCGTTTGGCAAGCTCCTGCTTCAGGGAGGCCCGGGCAGCCTCCACTTCCTGGACCTGCCCCTCAAGACCAGTCAGCTGGGTCCGGTTAGCAGCCAACTCCTCCTGGCACAGGGTCAGCCTCTCCTCAGACGCCTGGACAGAGTATACACACAGGCATGGGTCACGTACAGCACACGGTTCATACAAACACACAGCCAACAGGCTCAAGTCACATACTTGAGAGGTGTGTGTGCATTCCATACTTTCAAATTGGATTAGCATTTTGTAATAAGTTTAAAAAACTATGATTTGCATGATCCTACACCTATGGTGTCCTGGTAATTGGTTAGGCAGACACTAGTCTGATGTTGATGATCAATATTTCCATGCGGTCTGATTCTGGTATCTCCATTGAACTACCTTGGTCTTCTCACATATATTCTTCACTCGCACAAAATGTCTCTCCTCATACAATTAATATTATTGTCCAACTGCCATTGACCCTGTCCTGCATCCATAGAAATATAGTAATTCCATTTATATGCCTGCATGTTCTCCCACTCACCGCGAGGTCCTGTCTGAGAGATGATACCTCTGACTCCTTGCCGTAGTAGTCAGACTGCATCTTGGCCAGTCCCTCCTGACTCTGCTCTAGGGCCTTCTGCAGCTCAGTTGTTCTGGTCCTCTCAGAACTCAGCTCCTGGCCCAGGCCTGACACCTGCTCCTTCAGACGACCCTCCTCCTCAGCCTGGAATACACACATTTAGTCCAAAACATGGAGATACATGGAATTAAGTGTGTGTGTGTGTGTGTGTGTCTTCTTACCTTCCTGGCATGTGCTCCTTGCAGCTCGCTCACTTGGGTCTCCAGTTTCTTATTTTCCTGGTTGAAGGACCCCTGGGCTGTCTTCAGCTGTCTCTGCAGCTGCTGCACCCCCTTCTCCTTCTCTTTCAGGGCATCCTGGGTCTCGGTGTGCTGCTCTGTTAATACAGTCAGCTGCATCTTCAACCCTTTCTCTGCCTGCCAGTCAGACACAAAATGAAACCTTTTGTGAGAGCACGGACAATCAGGCCTTGTAAGGTATCTGGGTCGTGTTCATTAGGGCACACCATAGCAAAAATATTTAGTGTGTTTCATATTGGACAAATTCAGGTAGTCCCTCCTCGTTTCATTCAGTTTTTTTTTAAATTTTCATTTAGTTCCTAATGAATAGGACCCTGTATTCATGTCTATGGGCTGCTTACCTCTCTGATCTTCTCCAGTTCCCCTTTGACCTCTGCCATCTCCTTGGTGGTGGCCTCTGTGGCCTTCAGCAGCTCCTGTCTGGCCATCTCCTGGGACTTCTCCTGAAACATTTTCACATATGTACTGTTGGATTTGACCTAGTCTAGACTAATATACTTTTGGTGATAACACTGACACCAACACCAATTTGAGAAAAACAGCGCCGCTATTCATAAAGGGTCTCAGAGTAGGAGTGCTGATCTACGATCCGGTCCCCCCTGTCCCATGCAATCTTATTCATTTTGATCTAAAAGGCAAAACTGATCCTAGATGAGCATTCCCACTCTGGGACCCTTAATGAATACGGGCCCAAGAAGCTACCGGACTCCTTCATGTTGCAGTCTGTACCTCCCACATGGAGGTCAACCACGCTACACCACACTAAACCAACCTTCTCCTCCAAGACTATCTTGCTGCTCTTCCTCTCCTTGTCCAATTGGCTCTGGCTCTCCTTCAGGGCCTTGGAGGCTTTAGCCAGACCGTCGTTGGCCGCTGCCAGCTCTTTCCACTGGGCCTCCTTCTCCTGCATGGCCTTCTGGAGGTCTCCAGCCAAGCCCTGGGCTTTTCTGTCCAGCTCTGCCTGCCGCACTTGCCGCTCCTGGGCTAGCTTGTCCAGGCTGGCCTGGAGGGAGGTCTTCTCCTGCTCACAGCGCTCCAGCTGCTGCCGCGTGTCGCTCAGGGAGTCCGTCTTTCTCTTCAGCTCCTCCTGTAACACAGCAGCCCTGAGAGAAGCAGAGACCAGTCACAAAGAATACTGGATGTGGATCAATGACCAACAAAAAGAAAATAAGCTTGGTTTATTGTCAGTAGCCAGAACCATACTTAATTCATATTCAGGTGAACTGCCTATAGACTGTCGCTGCAATGGTCATTTTCCTTGTTGACGAGAGATGGTATGTTGAACTTTGACCTTGTCATTGTGTCCGTCAGAATGGTAACCTGACTGCGACAGCATCAGAAAGGTCTACTTAGTTCTTACCCGGCCTTCTCAGTCTCTAATAGGCGACCCAGCTCCTTCAGCTCTCCCTTGACCTCTGACCCCTGCTTCTGGAGCTTCTGCACTTCCTGCTGAGCCTGCTCCCTGGCCGCCCTCAGCTCCACCCCCTCCGCTTCTGCTTTCTGTCACACACACGGACATTTCAGAGACATCACAGTGACTCCCAGTCTCTACTGCAACCCTGATACCAAGATGTGTGTATGAGCTAAAACCCTGTTCATATCATAAGAAACTAAAATCTGCACGCAAAAATGTATGAAATATGTAAAGGTAATACACACAGTGCCTCCCCCAGGAACTCCACGTGTGCACATGTAAGCGCGTGCATGTAACTGACCTTGGCCCGTCCCTCCAGCTGCTCTATGCACTGTTCTGAGGTCAGTAGTTTGTCTTTGACCTCCTTCAAACTGGCATCCAGCTGGCCACACTGCTCATGTCTCTCTTGCAGCCTCCGGCCCTGCTCCTCTACACACGCCTGGCTCTTATTCAGCTCCTATAAGGACAGGAGAGATGAGGCATTACTAGGAATTCTCTAAAAGTGCATCCTTCCAAGCTTACTTCCTTCCTTCCTTGACGTAATCATTGACTAGATATGATTGGACATGTGAACACAAGGGCTCATCTCATGACTTTCCCCTGTACCGTCATGTCTAATCAGTGATTACTTCGAGGGAGGGATATTGTTATCCATGTCGGCACCAACGATGTTAGAATGAAAAGGTCAGAGGTCACCAAGTGCAACATAGCTTCAGCGTGTAAATCAGCTAGAAAGATGTGCCGGCGTCGAGTAATTGTCTCTGGCGCCCTCCCAGTTAGGGGGAGTGATGAGCTCTACAGCAGAGTCTCACAACTCAATCGCTGGTTGAAAACTGTTTTCTGCCCCTCCCAAAATATAGAGGGCCAATTATCTACAAATTCTGGGACTCACCCACAAACAGGACCAAGCCTGGCCTGCTGAGGAGTGACGGAATCCATCCTAGCTGGAGGGATGCTCTCATCTTGTCTACGAACATAGACAGGGCTCTAACTCCCCTAGCTCCACAATGAGATAGACAGCCTGCCAGCTTAGTGGAGTCTGCCACTAGCACAGTCAGTGTAGTCAGCTCAGCTATCACCCTTGAGACCATGTCTGTGCCTCGATCTAGGTTGGGCAAAACTAAACATGGCGGTGTTCGCCTTAGCAATCTCACTGGAATAAAGACCTCCTCCATTCCTGTCATTATTGAAAGAGATTGTGATAACTCACATCTCAAAATAGGGCTACTTAATTAATGTTAGATCCCTCACTTCCAAGGCAGTTATTGTCAATGAACTAATCACGGATCATAATCTTCATGTGATTGGCCTGACTGAAACATGGCTTAAGCCTGATTAATTTGCTGTGTTAAACGAGGCATCTCTTCCTGGTTACTCTAGTGACCATATCCCCCGCGCATTCCGCAAAGGCGGAGGTGTTGCTTACATTTACGATAGCAAATTTCAATTTACACACACACAAAAAAGACTGCGTTTTCATCTTTTGAGATTCTAGTCATGAAATCTATGCAGCCTACTCAATCACTTTTTATAGCTACTGTTTACAGGCCTCCTGGGCCATATACAGCTTCCTCACTGAGTTCCCTGAATTCCTATCGGACCTTGTAGTTATGGCAGATGTTATTCAAATTTTTGGTGAATTTAATATTCACATGGAAAAGTCCACAGACCCACTCCAAAAGGCTTATGGAGCCATCATCGACTCAGTGGGTTTTGTCCAACATGTCTAAGGACCTACTCGCTGCCACAGTCATACTCTGGACCTAGTTTTGTCCCGTGGAATAAATGTTGTGGATCTCAATGTTTTTCCTCATAATCCTGGACTATCGGACCACCATTTTATTATATTTGTAATCGCAACAAATAATCTGCTCAGACCCCAACCAAGGATCATCAAAATCCGTGCTATAAATTCTCAGACAACCCAAAGACTCCTAGAAGCCCTTTCAGACTCCCTCCGCGTACCAAAGGACGTCAGAGTACAAAAATCAGTTAACCACCTGAGGAACTCAATTTAACCTTGTGTAATACCCTAGATGCAGTCACACCCCTAAAAACAAAAAACATTTGTCATAAGAAACTAGCTCCCTGGTATACAGAAAATACCCGAGCTCTGAAGCAAGCTTCCAGAGAATTCATCTTTCCGATTTGGTCCTGCCGTACATACCTACACGTACGCTACGGTCACAAGACGCAAGCCTCCTAACTGTCCCTAGAATTTCTAAGCAAACAGCTGGAGGCGGGGCTTTCTCCTATAGAGCTCCATTTTTATGGAATGGTCTGCCTATCCATGTGAGAGACGCAGACTCGGTCTCAACCTTTAAGTCTTTATTGAAGACTCATCTCTTCAGTAGGTCCTATGATTGAGTGTAGTCTGGCCCAGGAGTGTGAAGGTGAACGGAACAGCACTGGAGCAACGAACCGCCCTTACTGTCTCTGCCTGGCCGGTTCCACTCTCTGCACTGGGATTCTCTGCCTCAAACCCTATTACAGGGGCTGAGTCACTGGCTTACTGGTGCTCTCTACGTGATCTTCCTGTCCGGGTTGGCGCACCACCTTGGGTTCGTGCCGTGGGGGAGATCTTCGTGGGCTATACTCGGACTTGTCTCAGGATAGTAAGTTGGTGGTTGAAGATATCCCTCTAGTGGCGTGGAGGCTGTGCTTTGGCAAAGTGGGTGGGGTTATATCCTGCCTGTTTGGCCCTGTCCTGGGGTGTCGTCGGACGGAGCCAGTGTCCCACAGTGTCTCCCGACCCCTCCTGTCTCAGGCTCCAGTATTCATGCTGCAATAGTTTGTGCCGGGGGGGCTAGGGTCAGTCTGTTATATCTGGAGTATTTCTCCTGTCTTATCCGGTGTCCTGTGTGAATTTATTTCTCTCTCTCAATTCAATTCAGGGGGCTTTATTGGCATGGGAAACATATAGTAACATTGCCAAAGCAAGTGAATTAGACCATTTTTATTGTTTATTTCACTTTTGTATATTAACAGTAAACACTACACTCACAGAAGTTCAAAAGAATAAAGACATTACATATGTGTTGTAACGATGTACAAATGGTTAAAGTACAAAAGGGAAAATAAATAAGCATAAATATGGGTTGCATTTACAATGGTGTTTGTTCTTCACTGGTTGACCTTTTCTTGTGGCAACAGGTCACAAATCTTGCTACTGTGATGGCACACTGTGGTATTTCACCCAGTAGATATGGGAGTTTATCAAAATCTGGGTTTTTTCGAGTTCTTTGTGGATCTGTGTAATCTGAGGGAAATATGTCTCTCTAATATGGTCATTGGGCAGGAGGTTAGAAAGTGCAGCTCAGTTTCCACCTCATTTTGTAGAAATCTCTCTCTTAGCCCTAGGACCATGCCTCAGGACTACCTGGCCTGATGACTCCTTGCGGTCCCCAGTCCACCTGGTCGTGCTGCTGCTCCAGTTTCAACTGTTCTGCCTGCGGCTATGGAACCCTGACCTCTTCACCGGACGTGCTACCTTGTCCCAGACCTGCTGTTTTCAACTCTCTAGAGATAGCAGGAGTGGTAGAGATACTCTGAATGATCGGCTATGAAAAGCCAACTGACATTTACTCCTGAGGTGCTGAACTGTTGCACCCTCTACAACCACTGTGATTATTATTTGACCCTGCTGGTCATCTATGAACATTTGAACATCTTGGCCATGTTCTGTTATAATCTCCACCCGGCACAGCCAGAAGAGGACTGGCCACCCCTCAGCCTGGTTCCTCTCTAGGTTTCTTCCTAGGTTCCGGCCTTTCTAGGGAGTTTTTCCTAGCCACCGTGCTTCTACACCTGCATTGCTTGCTGTTTGGGGTTTTAGGCTGGGTTTCTGTACAGCACTTTGTGACATCAGCTGGTGGGCTTTATAAATAAATTTGATTGATGCACTTTTAAAGAATTGAAAATGGGGCCTAGCACTCAGCTAGAGCATTTTGTCCCACAGATGCAGGTTCATTTGAGAAAAGAAGACAATCAGTGACACATTATTATGTCAAGAGATGGGTCTCCATTGAATTAGTATTCTGGTAGATACTATATTCATCCAGCATGAGTATATTCTGTTGTTGTCATACAACCAATGGCTGACCTGCTGCTTGTCCTGCAGTGCATGCTGGGCTGTCTCCAGGTGGTTCTCCAGGTCTACTCTCTGGGCTGCCTTGGCTGCCTCGGCTGACAGCAGCATCTCCGTCTTAGACTTCAACTGGGGAAACAACAAGACGCCAACTTCTTTAGTTTTAGTGCCGGAATCTGGTTGAGCGGTTAACGCTCTGAACTCTGGGACATAACCCCCCCCGCGACAGGGTTCTATCTGTGCATCCATTTGTTTATCCCATTCTCCAGTCAATAGTAAAGGGATAGGAATAATATTTATCCATCAGTCCATTCACCCTACCTGCGTGTCCAGTTGGGCCACCTTCTCCCTACTCTCTGTCAGCTGGGCGTTCAGTTCCCCTAGAGAGGTCTCCACAGCCTGGGCTCGGTCCTGCGCCGCACGGAGGAGGCTCTTCTGCTCCTGCACCTGCTTGTGGAGGTTGTCCTGAGCCTGCTTGTGGCTCTCCGATTGGTTCTTCAGCTTGTCTGTCAAGTGTGTGACCTATAGCCCCCAAAATAGAAAGAGACAATGAGTTAAATCCCTCAGATCATGATTAGGCTATTGTATGTTTTTACTGTGCTATATTGTATCACATCAGTAGTGTTCTTTTTAACACAACACCTAAGCACACAAATTAAATAACACAAATATACAGAACATCGTACTGCATTGTGTGTGTGTGTATGTGCGCGAGCGCGCGTCGGAACGCTGTATTAATTATGTATATGCCTTTCTGTCTATGTGCATATGTGTGTGCTTTTGCTCCTACCTGCGTCTGTAGCGTGTGGTTCTTTTCCTGCAGCTGGTTGAGCACGGCTGTCTCTCCCTCCCCAGCCTGGATCTTGGCCACCAGGTCCTCCCTCTCAGCCTCCAGCTGGCTCACGCTGTCCTTTGTCTTCTGCAGCAGGGCCTCCAGGTTCTGGATCTTCTGGTCCTTGTCCCCGATCTGACGCAGCACCTGCTCCAGGTCATTCTAATAGGACATGGACGAAGAGGCAGAGGGACACGAGTCAAACAAACATGTTGTATTGAAGCATTGTTTCCCCGAGATCAGATTCATTAGTGTCATGCTTGCACCCTTAATACAGCGAAAACTGCTTGTTTCTTACCCAAACAGTTCAAAAGATATTGACCCATTTACAGACGCAATGTTTTTTTCTTCCCGTCACGGAATGGGGGGGGGGGCATTTTACATTCATAAACCATGTTGCGGGCTGTTCTAAAACTACTCGCGGGCGGATTTGTTTTACATTTTGTTAAGTAATTTTTGTTACCTCATTAGCTGGCTAACTAACAACCAGTATATCAAAACATTTTGGGGGCACAGAAAGAAAAATGGGATAGCTTCTTCAGAAGACCAATAATCATAGCAATGTCTTGCATGTCATCATCCCAAACTTGACGATCTTAAAGAGACATTGTACAATTTTGAATGCAATGCCTCAATAGAAAAATTGCGCTTTTCCATAATGTAGAAACTTAATATTCCACAATTTACTAATTCAATGACATGTATTCCTATCAACATTTTATCTTTTTACAAAAAACAAATTGACAGGGTTCCACATTCCTTTCTAGAGCACAACGTGCTTCTGAAGTAGAACTCAGATCTGGCCTCCTGAGTGGCGCAGCGGTATAAGATACTGCATCTCAGTGCAAGAGGCGTTAATACAGTTCCTGGTTCAAATCCAGGCTATATCACATCCGGCTGTGATTGGGAGTCCCATAGGGCGCCACACAATTGGCCCAGCGTCGTCCGGGTTTGGACTTGCCTAGTAAAATAAAGGTTAAAAACTTCTTATGGCTGCATCCCGCTACCGGGATCGATATGACAGCAGCCAGATAAAGTGCAGGGCGCCAAATTAAAAAAACTGAAATCTCATAATTAAAATTCCTCAAACATACATGTGTCTTATATCATTTTAAAGGTATTCTTGTTGTTAATCCAACCAAAGTGTCCGATTTCAAATATGGTTTTCAGCGAAAGCACTACAAACGATTACGTTAGGTCACCATCAAACCACAATAAGCACAGCGATTTTTCCAGCGAAAGATAGCAGTCAGAAAAAGCAGAAATAGAGATAAAATTAATCACTAACCTTTGATTATCTTCATCAGATGACACTCATAGGACTTCATGTTACACAATACATGCATGTTTTGTTTGATAAAGTTCATATTTATAACAAAAAATCTGAGTTTACATTGGCGCGTTACATTCACTACTTCCAAAAACATCAAGTGATTTTGCATAGCCACATCGTTTCAACAGAAATACTCATCATAAATGTAGATGATAATACAAGTTATACACATGGAAATATAGATATACCTCTCCTTAATGCAACCGCTGTGTCAGATTTAAAAAAAACTTTACGGAAAAAGCAAATCATGCAATAATCTGAGACGGAGCTCAGAACATTAGCCAAATTAGCCGCCAGTTGGACTCAACAGAAACCAGAAAATACATGATAAATGTTTCCTTACCTTTGATGAACTTCATCAGAATGCAGTCCTAGGAATCCCAGGTCCACAATAAATGCTTGATTTGTTCGATAATGTCCGTTATTTATGTCCAATTAGCTACTTTGGTTTGCGCCTTCGGTAAACAATTCCAAAGTCAGAAAGCGCCTCCACTATAACGTGACGAAATGTCCAAATGTTCCGTAACAGTCAGTAGAAACATGTCAAATAATGTACTCTATCAATCTTTAGAATGTTGTTAACATACATCTTGAATAACGTTCCAACCGGAGAATTACATTGACTTCAGAAGAGCGATGGAACAGACATCCTACTCATGTGAAGGCGCATGGTGAATGCGTGATCAGCTCGTGGAAGTGATTACTCATTCCTGTCTCCTTCGGCCCCCCTTCACATTAGAGTCATCAGACAAAGTTCTGTTGACATCTAGTGGAAGCCATAGGAAGTGAAAACTCATCTATATCTCGCTGCAATTTGAGAGCTTGGTTGAAAATCTGACACAGAAACAATTCAAACAGGAAGTGAAACTTCTCAGGTTTT
The DNA here is from genome assembly GCF_045679555.1 of Salvelinus alpinus. Classification (NCBI taxonomy): domain Eukaryota; kingdom Metazoa; phylum Chordata; class Actinopteri; order Salmoniformes; family Salmonidae; genus Salvelinus; species Salvelinus alpinus. The sequence goes on along the minus strand of NC_092094.1, from coordinate 22,943,582 downwards.
TGCCTGCCATATGAGTTCTGTTATACTCACAGACATAATTCAAACAGTTTTAGAAACGTCAGAGTGTTTTCTATCCAATATGAATAATAATATGCATATATTAGCAACTGGGACTAAGGAGCAGGCCGTTTAATATGGGCACCTCTGTGCACCTTTCATCCAAGCTACTCAATACTGCCCCTGCAGCCATAAGAAGTTAATAAAAATACAAATTAAAATGTCTCTGGTACTCCTTTTATGTTGTGCTCCAAACATTTTTATTTATTGGTAATGGCATTTTAAATTTAGAGCCCTGGTCCTGGGTCGTGTTCATAAGGCATCAGACAGAAAACAAATAGACTGAAACAGGATTGGACGACATGGACTTGTCCAATACAAAATGTTGTTTTCTGTTTCGCTAAGGTGCGCCATATTCAATACAACCCTGCACTAATGTGTGTTGGGTGTTCTGGTGCTGAACATCCCTTCACATAGGTTCTACTATACACACAGTGGAAGAGGTGAGTTGTACTGGCACAAAACACTTTTCTTTAAGTGCTACGTTGACATGTCTGGTAGTACCTGTGCCTCTCTGAGCTTGGTGTTGGTGTTCTGCTGCAGGCCCTGGAGCTCCTGGTGTTGCTGCTTAGCTTTCTCCAGCTGGTGCTGCAGGTCCAACATCTTACTGCTGTTCTCCTTCAACTACAGCAGGACACACATGAGTTCAGTCCTCAGTTTATGGCCTTATTCTGAAACCCCCCACCTATAGAGACCCACTTCTACTAGACAGGCCAATCTATAAAGGAGCTTGTGCAACAATCCCAGGTCCTCATATATCCATATACATCCTATAACAATATCGGTCTCTGTTCAACTCTACTGCTCCCATAAAAATGAAGGGCCAATATGACCGATGCTCCACCTATCACAGGACATTGATTTGAATGTCGGCTCTAGTAAATCTATGTCTATGTGGATACCCATCCTATATGAAACTCATGTGGTGTACCTACCTGTTCCTCTGAGCGGGACAGTTTGATCTGCAGGTCGGCGGTTTGCTGCTCACGGTCCTTCAGTTTCTCCCCAGAGAGCTGCCTCTGCTCCTTCAGACGGCCCTGCACCTCCCCCAGCTGACGCTCTGCCTCCAGGAGCTTAGCATGCAGCTACAACAGGAGGAGGGGGAGGAAGAGGAGGGGTAGGTAGATGAGGTAGGCTGACAATTGATCAAAGACTTGTGTGTCTGAGTGTGTTAGATGATCATGTGTGTCTCACCAGTATGTGTGTGACCTGTGTGTGCGGATGTGTGTGTGTGTGTGTGGTTGACCTGTGTGTGTCTGACCTGAATACGTGGGTGTGTGTGTGAACGGCCACGTGTGTTTGTGCGTGTCTGTCTGTGTCTGACGTGTGCGTGCCCGTGTCACTACTAACCTGGTTGATCTCACTCTGCTGCGCAAGGCCCTGGCTCTCCCTCTCCTCCCTCTGCTGCTGCAGCTGCTTCCTCTCCGCCTTCACCTCCCCATGCTTGGCCTCCAGCTCAGCCACCTCCCTCCGGAGCCTCCCAGCCTCCTCCCCCAGCTCTGCTTGGGCTCTCTGCAGGCTGGCTTCAGCCCCTGCCACCCGGGCCTGGAGCTCTTGCACCTCCATCTCCGTCTGGTGCAGGCTGGCCTGGGCTGTCTTCTTGGAGGCCTGCTCAGCCCCCAGGCAGTCCTCCAGCTCCTGGAACTCCTTCTCCCTGCGACCAAGCGTCTCTGAAAGCATCTGGGGGAAGGAACCAGAGGGGGAATAGTGATGAGTGATTATGGTCCTGTGTAACTCACTTGGTAAGAGTGTGGTACTAGCAACGCCAAGGTTACGGGTTCAATTCCGGGCAGGGATCATAACAAATGCAAGTTGCTTTGGACAAAAGAGTCTGCTAAATGGCCTACAGGTTGTGGAGAACTTGAGTTTCAGAAGTTTTGAAAGACAGAAATAGATATGCCGAATAGATTAGCATAAGGGGCAATCTGCTAGAGGGCGTATGAACCTTCCCTCTTCAGATATCGAGGTCATGTGTAATGGAAAGTATTATACACACCCTTATAATAGTTGCCATCGGGAGATGTTTACCAAAGTGGATATGGATATGAGGATTCTTTTACCAAAGTGGATAGGATATGAGGATTCATTTAATAGGAGTCTAATTAACAGCCCAGTACCCATTAGGCAAAACAAAATATACAGATGCCATCTCACGTATCATAGTGACGTTGGTCGTTCAACCTCTGAAAAGAACACTGCATCCTTACAGACCTGCATGCAAGGCAGAGCAAGGGGGAATTAGATTTCTGAGCACATGTTTTTACGACAGGTTCTTGAATACCGGTGTGTGTGTGTAGTAAACTTGGCACAAGGGCGATGAAAGAATACAATGGTGTTAATGACAGTGCTGCTGAGTGGGGGGTGTGACAGGGACATAAAACACCCACACACAGATCCTTTTTCCCCTCCTCTCTCCGGTCCTCCTCCTGTCCCACAGCAGCTGAGCCTCTTCTTTCAACACCTCTGTCCATCCCTCTCCTTCCAATGTCCTTGTTTAAACCTTTGCCTGTCTCTCCCCATCTACTGTCTTTTTGCATATTTTCTTTCTCCATACTCCCCCCCCTCTTCTCTTTATTTTTACCCAACTGTCCTCTCTCTATTCTCTGTTTAAACAATACATCCCATCTCATTTCCTAGTTGTGGGTGGTCCTAGCAGCGCATGTGTGTATCCAGTCTCCATGCAGACAAGCTGATTTAAATTTCATTTAATTATACTTTCGGAACCAGGGAATCACATTGAGATATTTTCAACTGAGAGCCCGGGTGGAAGGTCTGTGGTGGGCTACCTTTCTAATCACCCCTCTCTCCCAGACACCTACTTGGGAGATGGAGAGCAGCTGTGCTGGCAGCACGACCAACACGGTTAACAAGGGGGGGGGGGGGGGGGGGGCTTTAAGGGCCATAGTTTGGGTTGCCAGAGTTTAAAACTAAAAAGCCACACTGGCGCATCGCTGCGGTTACCTGCGATCGTATTTCAGCCCAAAGTGACGGGTTGCCAGGCCAGAGCAGAACCACTGCTGGTTTAATTATAGGCCTGTGTGTGTGTGTTTTGTCAACATGTCGATGTTGCCAATGAAAGCTCATCTCAGGCTGGTGACAGCAGAGCACTGTGATGAGAAGGTGGTACGTGAGGAAGCTGGGTTAATTAAGAGACTAAAATAATGGCCTGGCAAGGCTGGCATATTTTTACATGTCTATTGCTATTTCAGGTTGCACATCCTACAGTGTGAGTGTTTGTATTTCATCTGGTGTTACGATTGTAAAGCTGTTAAAACGATCAAAGTGTCTTAACGGGAGGTGAATTTGTGATGCTGGTGACATGGACTGATGGAGCATCGATTAAACTATGGGAGGGGAAGTACTCGTTGTTGGTGTGTGTGTGTGTGCAGGACCTGGCTCTGTTGTTGCAGGTTGTTCAGAGAGCTCTGTAGTTGGTGGATCTGCTGGGTGTACACTGCTGCCTCCTGAGGTCCCTTCTCTAGCTCTGCCTTCAGCTGAGAGATGGTCATCTGGAACACACAAAATCAATGTGAGACACTTTACTTTGTTTACATTAAAAAACATTCACATACCATGTGCTAGATTCTGGTCGAGTGGTCAGGAGGACTTCACATACCCACTGGCGACTGGGCTTTAAGCACAGCCTTGGGAATTTTATAAAGAATGCTTTTTAAAACATACAATCAATCTACCTGCAGTGAAGCTGCTCAACATTTAAATTACATTCAGTAATCTAGCAGACAGTCCCATCCAGAGCGACCAGGGTACAGTGCCCCGCCCTAGAACACATGGACAGATCTCCCACCAAGTACAATCGGCCACCGGCCCAAGTTCCCAACCGCCAGGCCACCAACCATCCAAGATCGTCCCCCCAAGTGCTGCCCCTCAACCATCTGAGACTCCCCCCTCCCGAAATACCTCCCCCTCAACCTTGTTACTTACAACCTCATGCTAATCACATTAGCCTACATTAGCTCAACCGTCCCGTGGAAGGGACACCGATCCCGAAGAAGTTTTAATGAGCCAAGTCTGTTTTTACATCACTTTCATATTCAAAAGGGTCCACCTGCCTTGCGGATCATTACTGACTGTTCGCACATTCGCATCGACATTTTGTTCATTAGTATCATCACACCTTTTGAGTTCCTTTGTCCATGACAGAAACTTATTTCGCCGCCCCATTCCTTTTCCCTCGCAACTTCATCTAAAGTTGTGGAGTGAGTTTCCTGTAAACAGTATATTTTATATTCCTTTTCTTTTAGCCACATAAATACTGATTGTCTGTTCTTATAATTGTAACAATTTAGCAGATAAGTGACTATACTTATTTCACCCTTTACCATAGCTAGACACTATTCTCAGTCTAAATTTACAATAATTAGTGGTTGTAAAATTACTGCCATAAGAGGTATAATGTCTAAATAAATAATAACCCAGACAATTTGCATGGTTAAGTGGCCATAGCCTTAATATTCAGGATTATAATTGTAATCCATATTGTATAAATATCATAGTTGCATTAAACATTATTTTAAAAGCATTCACTTGGCAAGCCAGCAAGCCTACAGAGCATCCATACAGTACGAAGAGTCGAGCAAAGGCATAACAACTAATAGGCAGTCAAATACACACAAACAAACATACAGGCAGCAGAGACACCTAAAATAAATAAACCCCATTTCTGATAACTAAATAGTCACTGAAACATTCATCCATAAAATTGAGAGGAGATTGAGGTGCCCGAGTAAAACAGCAATGCTTTACCTCCAGTTTACAGAGCTTCAAGAAAGGGAAAAGGGAGAATTGGGTGAGGAGGAGTGGAAGCAAAGGTTGGGAAGGGAAAGTGACAAAGCAAAGAGGCAGGCACTAGTAGACAAACAACACATGAGCCTAGAATAACACAGAAACCCACAGAGCAGTGACAAACGGTTTGCCCACCAGGTTTGAGCTGAGCAATGCACTCAGAGATTAGGTGATTTGTTTCAATCATCTCAACATTCAACCAACTGGCTATCATTGAAGGGATCTACTACACCCGGGTGGATGGTAGTGTAGTCTATCGCAGGTAAAACAGGTTATGGACATGGGGTGGTGCAGTGTAGCCCAGGTTGGAAAGGGGGTGGATGGGTAGTGTAGTCTACTAGCCCATGTAGGACTACAGGATGAGCCGAGCAAGATCTCCATGAACCTAGGAGCTTTGTTCACGATTCATTATTCAGTTATAAGGGCCAGGTGATTCCATGACAGTAGTGACCTTTAAGGAAATGCATTCATATGTAAAGTACTTCAGATTTTTATAAACTGAAGTGATGAAAGTTGTAATCTATCAGGAGAGCCAATTTAAAGTAGTGTGTGGGTGTGTGTGTGTGCTTAAAGCAAATTTAGCATATTTCTGCCAAATAATTTATGTTTCGACTGCAGTTGTTGTAAACAGAAAACACAGAACAAGAGGCTGATGCATCACCCAGGAGAACCAGTGGGATTCTAAACTATTGTCCCAAGCAGTCAACTCACCACAACAGCAGCGCTCATTTATTAATTACAGCTGAAGGCTATTTCATAATTAAAACACCAGAACAAGCGATTAGTGCTTTTTTAGGTCGATTTCAGTTAAATAGTTAACGAATAACCAGTTTTCAATGATTAAAAAAAACTATGCATAGTGCAATTAATGTTTGTGGGTTGAATGCTGCAACACAGAATAAAACAATTAATAAAAGTCCAATGATGGCAGTGACTGCCCATTACTGCTCATCACTTAAAACAGAATTTATTCACATTACTTTAATAAAATATTTCAGCTGTTGCATATATTACATTTGGTTTATTTGATGATTTTATTATTTCATTCCAAGTCATGATCTCATCTCTATAGAGCTGCTTCCTATGCTGTCTGACAAAAATCCCTATTTTGGTAGTTCTTCAAAGTAAATAATGCATACTTTTATGACTGCTGAATACCAACTATCAATCACTTAGATCATGTAAATTCAGGTAGAGATACCTCGAAGCAACTGCTCGCTATCCCTCTCGATCGCACATTCTTCTGTCTCTTCTCTCCATGTCTGCCCCACATAGATCAGACAAGTAGGTGCGCAATGGATTATGGTCATTGTAGTTCATTACCAAGTTTTCTGCACTAAACTATGTAGAATATTGGCCTGTTGGAAACTACAACTCCCTACTACACTGCACAGTTCAGGCTTGATCTGATTTATCTCTAGAGAACCTGCACATTGAGTTCACAGAAAAATACAGAATTAAATGGAATTCAAGTAATTAAACTGACGGCGGTCAATTAGTTGTTTAAAAACTGAAAACCCCCCCCAGAAATGTAGGTTAATCGCTCAGCACTTGAGCCAAGGTCTTTTAATATTCTAATGTCTTATTCATTCAGTCCCTCGTTGTTCAGTTAAATATATCAACCAAAGGTCTGTATTGCAGTCCAGAGAGGAGACGGATGGGAAATGGCAGAAAGAGATGGAGGGGGGGGGGTCTAAGCAGACACGCTTCATCCAAAATTGCACCCTATTCCCTGTTTAGTGCAGTTTTTGAACAGGGCCCAAAACTAGTACACGATGTAGGAAATAGGGTGCCAATAATGATGTAGCCATAGTCATAGAAAAACTCCCTCCTAATCTTCTCCTTCCAAAGCCTTACGGGTTCAGTAATGCAGGAAATATCGCTGAATTACGCAGACAGACACCGCAGGATTGGGAAAGGAAGTTCAAGCATCCCTTTATTAAAAACATTGAATATGAAGGTTATTTTAGTTAATCGAGAGCTTGTTAAAAAGGACCATCTTAAGTATTTAGTATTTAATAAGATCCCTATTAGCTTCTGCCAAATGTACAATATGTACACTCCTGCAAAAATACAATATAACAATGCGTGGGTGTGCGTAGTCTTGTGTGTGTTTTGTTTTTACTATCCTTGTGGGGACCAGAAGTCCTCACAATGATAGTCAAACAAGGCCAATTCGGACATGTGGGGACTTTTTGCAGGTCCCCACAAGGAAAAGGGCTATTTTAGGCTTAGGGGTTAAGTTTACAATTAGGGAGGAGAAATATGGTTAGGGTTTAGTTAGGGTTAGGATTAGGTTAAAAGGGAAAATTGGATTTTGAATGGGAAGCAATTGTTTGGTCCCCACAAGGATAGTAAAACAAATGTGTGTCTCTTCACAGTACGTGTTGTGCTGTGTGGTGTGGTTCTATATTTTGTCATCAGATTTTACTGAGAGCTTGAGTTACCTGATGTGGAAGAGTTCCATGTGGTACTGTTCATTTCCCAGCATCTGTTCTGGACTTAGGGACTGTGAAGAGACCCCTGGTGGCATGTCTTGTGGGTTATGTATGGGTGTCTGAGCTGTGTGTTAGCTGTTTGAACACACAGATCGTTGCTTTCACATCAATACTTCTCACAAAAGACAGAGATGCATTCAATCTCTCCTCTACTTTAAGCGAAGAGAGATTGATATGCATTTTCTTGATATAAGCCATCCGTGTACATTTAAGGCCCAGCCATTCTGCTCTGTTCTGGGCCAACTGTAATTTACCTATGTCCTCCTTTGCAACATTTGACCATATAAGTGGACAGTAGTCCAGGTGTGATAAAACTAGGGCCTGTAGGACTTGTTTGGTTAATTGTGATGTCAAGAAAGCAGAGACGCACTTTATCACAGCCAGATCTCTCCCCAACTTAGCAACCATTGGGTCAATATGTTTTGACAATGTCAGTTTACAATCTAGGGTTCCACCAAGCAGTTTAGTCTCCTCAAGTTGCTCAATTGATACATGATACATTACAAGATTTAGATAAGGTTTAGGGCTTTTGATATATTAAGGACTAGCTTATTATTAGCCACCCATTCTAAAACTGACTACAGCTCTGTGTTAAGGGTTGCAGTGATTTCACTTAATGTGGTAGCTGATGTGTATAATGCTGAGTCATCAGCATACATAGACACACAGGCTTTAAGGCTAGTGGTAGGTCATTAGTAAAAATAGAAAACAGTAAAGGACCAAGACATCTGCCTTGAAGTATACCACACTCTACTTGGTTTAAATTAGAGAGGTTTCAATTAAAGAAAACCCTCTGTGTTCTGTTAGATAGGTAGCTCTCAATCCACGATTTGGCAGACGATAAAGCCATCACATGCTTTTTTCAGCAGCTGATTATGATTGATAATGCAAATAGCTGCACTGAAGTCTAACAAAACAGCTCCCAAAATCGTATAAATATGCTGAAAGTCTGTTGTTAATTTGTTTACTGTGAAATAGCATTGCATCTGTTCAAACACAAATTCTCCCAAAAATGTACTATGGGTCGGTAGTAAGCTGATTGGTCAGCTGATTGAACCAGTAAATGATGCTTTGCTATTCTTGAGTAGCTGAATGACGTTTGCTTCCCTCCAGGCCTGAGGACGCATACTTTCCTGTAGGCTCAGATTGAAGAGAATAGGAGTGGCAATACAGTAGGTGCTAGGAGAGGGAAAGCCAGTGGAATTTCTAATCAGTGTTCACGACCAGGCAAAGGTTGTAGAATGAGAGTAAAGGCCATCTGTTTTATTTATAAATGGTTAAACAATCACAACTTCATATCCACTTGGACACCCCTTCTATGATGTAAAGAATGTGATAAACAATTGTGAAAGGGCATTTAAACATGTCCTTATTAATTCACAGAGGTTCCTGACTGTATGACAGTGTGTATGTGTGTGTTTAAACATTATTAGAAGCATGTTTACCAGTCTCCCTTGTGCAAGAAGAGGAGCTAATCACTAGTTGACTAGCTTCCCTAAACCTTTGGGCCTGCCTTGCACTGAGGGATAGTGAAGATACTAGCAGTACATACTGGACCAGTAACATAAAACTAAACCAAGATGGGCCATTCCCCCTGCAGCCTTACCTCTGAGGTAGTGTGGTCAGCCTGCAGCTGCTCGTATTGGCTCTTGAGGCGTACCGACTCCTCCTCCCTCTCGCGTGTCATGTTGTCCATCAATGTCTGCACCTGCATCAGCTCCTTCTGCAGTACCTGCATGTCCTCAACTCCTGGCCGCTGCAGCTAGGGGGCAGCAGAGAGATCAGAGGTTAGGGCAGAGGGGCAGACATTTGGGGCATCAGAGGGGTTAGGAATTACTGGACCACTTTAGGGTTAGGATGTAGGTTTGGGGTGAAAATAGAAAAAGGAAAGTGCGGAATTTAAGTGTTGCTGGCAGTATAGAGTTCATAACGTCATAAGCGCCCTTTTCTTAAATAAGAATTTGTTCTTAACTGACTGTCCTTGTTAAATAAAGGTTACATTCTGCCCACTCCTCTGACATAGAAATTAATGACATAAATTAAAACGATATGACTTATCTAGGTAGAGATGGTAACCCCAGCAATCCCGGTCCTGAATAGTTCCTTCCTCAAGACTAGTTCCACTTCCTTCATCATAAAATACATGGTTATATACCTTATTTTAAGACAACTCCAGTCCTCTTCCAAAAAAATATAATTATCCATGTATCCATGAAAGTGAAGAAATGACCCTATTAGGGGTGAACATCTATGAAGGCTCCAGGATATCCGAACAGACAACAACAAATTGGCTTAATTTCAGTGCATTTCAGTTTGTTAGCTTTATCCGTGACTGTTCTCTTTGTTGACAAATGGTTCTCGGAAACTCAGCCCAACATCCTATATGTTTACTAACAGGAGTGTGAACATCGAAAAGAAAAAACTTTTACACGAAATTGGGATCAGAATTTTTTTATTTATTTTTTATTACGGTGCAGTTATCACAAAACCTTTTCCATGTTATAGCCTAACTAATCAATAGGCTTTAAAGGCCTGGGCAAAGTTATGTAATTTAAATGTAAACAGCATAGTGGGTCAATTTCTAAGAGCAACAACTAAGAGTGTTGAAGCATGAGGCTCTGTTGCCCTGGCTACCATGCTGTGAACAGCGTGAAACGAGCCCATGCAAACACGCAGATACAGAGTGTGACTGTGTGAGAGCAAAGTGTTGCATCTCGCTCATTTCAATTTCCTAGCCTATTCATTGAAGTTGCGAGACATTGCAAGCCAAGAAATTGCGAGAAATAGCATTCCATTGCGAGATACCACTTTTGATTGCCGATAGACAGGCCTAGTGCAAGGTTGACTGTCTGCCTGGTGGCCGACCTGCCTATACTGTGCCCCTCTCCTCTTTCTCTGTCCCTTGCTAGCTTGCTATGAAAGATGCAAGCGTTTGTGTTCTCGGATGTACGGCAACTAATCAGTCTCCTCCATTCCAAAGATACTGAATCTTAGGAGCCGATTCCTAGCGGAATCTAATCTTGACACTCGGAAATGGGAGTTGACCTGCAAGAAGTCGAGGAATCTATTCGTTGGGAGTCGACTCTTGATCCCTACGTCATTGTCCTTAACAGTTGGAAAAACGGCAGAGAAAGACAAGCGACAGCAGCGAAGTCCTGTACGGCAATACTTTGAGAAATGAGAAGGAAATGAATGCTTTGCCGGGTGGAATTGAGTTACAGTAATGGTAGTACAGGTGAAATGCTAAACCATCTGAAAGGGACGCCCTGTGAGACCCAAACCGTTGCTGGCAGCAGTGCAGCTGCATTGTGAATTCACGTGGAATTGTATGAATTTTTCTTTATCGTTTTAATGGAAAACCGATACATTTCATTTGAAACATTAAGAGAAATGTTAATTTTGTCACATCCCTATTTACTAACAGGTAATGAGTAAGAGGTGAAAATAAAACCATGGAAAAGGTTATCTGGGAGTAAAATATAGGCTACATGCAAATTATTATCAGTGCTCATCAATGAACGTTTACTTATTCTCAAATATTGTACAACAGTGTGTTAATATATTAGTGCACTGTGACATGTCCATAGCTGTACAGTATGTATAGAAAGTGTCCTACATGTATGTGTGCCTGAGTGTGTGTACGTGTATATACAGTGGGGAGAACAAGTATTTGATACACTGCCGATTTTGCAGGTTTTCCTACTTACAAAGCATGTAGAGGTCTGTCATTTTTATCATAGGTACACTTCAACTGTGAGAGACGGAATCTAAAACAAAAATCCAGAAAATCACATTGTATGATTTTTAAATAATTAATTTGCATTTTATTGCATGACATAAGTATTTGATCACCTACCAACCAGTAAGAATTCCGGCTCTCACAGACCTGTTAGTTTTTCTTTAAGAAGCCGTCCTGTTCTCCACTCATTACCTGTATTAACTGCACCTGTTTGAACTCGTTACCTGTATAAAAGACACCTGTCCACACACTCAATCAAACAGATTCCAACCTCTCCACAATGGCCAAGACCAGAGAGCTGTGTAAGGACATCAGGGATAAAATTGTAGACCTGCACAAGGCTGGGATGGGCTACAGGACAATAGGCAAGCAGCTTGGTGAGAAGGAAACAACTGTTGGCGCAATTATTAGAAAATGGAAGAAGTTCAAGATGACGGTCAATCACCATCGGTCTGGGGCTCCATGCAAGATTTCACCTCGTGGGGCATCAATGATCATGAGGAAGGTGAGGGATCAGCCCAGAACTACACGGCAGGACCTGGTCAATGACCTGAAGAGAGCTGGGACCACAGTCTCAAAGAAAACCATTAGTAACACACTACGCCGTCATGGATTAAAATCCTGCAGCGCACGCAAGGTCCCCCTGCTTAAGCCAGTGCATGTCCAGGCCCGTCTGAAGTTTGCCAATGACCATCTGGATGATCCAGAGGAGGAATGGGAGAAGGTCATGTGGTCTGATGAGACAAAAATAGAGCTTTTTGGTCTAACTCCACTCGCCGTGTTTGGAGGAAGAAGAAGTATGAGTACAACCCCAAGAACACCATCCCAACCGTGAAGCATGGAGGTGGAAACATCATTCTTTGGGGATGCTTTTCTGCAAAGGGGACAGGACGACTGCACCGTATTGAGGGGAGGATGGATGGGGCCATGTATCGCGAGATCTTGGCCAACAACCTCCTTCCCTCAGTAAGAGCATTGAAGATGGGTCATGGCTGGGTCTTCCAGCATGATAACGACACGAAACACACAGCCAGGGCAACTAAGGAGTGGCTCCGTAAGAAGCATCTCAAGGTCCTGGAGTGGCCTAGCCAGTCTCCAGACCTGAACCCAATAGAAAATCTTTGGAGGGAGCTGAAAGTCCGTATTGCCCAGCGACAGCCCCGAAACCTGAAGGATCTGGAGAAGATCTGTAGGGAGGAGTGGGCCAAAATCCCTGCTGCAGTGTGTGCAAACCTAGTCAAGAACTACAGGAAACGTATGATCTCTGTAATTGCAAACAAAGGTTTCTGTACCAAATATTAAGTTCTGCTTTTCTGATGTATCAAATACTTATGTCATGCAATAAAATGCAAATTAATTACTTAAAAATCATACAATGTGATTTTCTGGATTTTTGTTTTAGATTCCGTCTCTCATAGTTGAAGTGTACCTATGATAAAAATTACAGACCTCTACATGCTTTGTAAGTAGGAAAACCTGCAAAATCGGCAGTGTATCAAATACTTGTTCTCCCCACTGTACATGACTGTGTGTGTATGCTTTTAGGTATGCATGTCTGTGTGTATGCAGTCTCTGTTAGTTACCAGTTCTGTGTGTAGCCGGTCCTTGTCCTGCCTCTCTCTCTGCAGCTCCTGGATCAGGTTGGCCAGCCTCTGGTCTGCAGCCTCCCTCAGGCTCTTTTCCTCATCATAACGAGACTTGATGTCTGTCAGGGTCACCAACATACCCATGTTAAATTGAATATCCCTTCACAGAACAAAGTATCAAATCTATCCATTTATCTTCCATCCTAACCCTAACCTCTGAGCTAGTCACTGTACTATACCTGCCTATGGAACATTACACAATGTATAGTGAAATTAAAATGGTTGTTCAATCAAAGCAGCTTTAGATGAGCTAAATGAACTACAGTGAGCTCCAAAAGTACTGGGACAGTGACATGTTTTGGTATTTTGGCTCTATACTGCACTGTCAGCTTTAAATTTTAGGGCATTTTCATCCATATCATTTCGAAATTACAGTACTTTTGTGCATAGTCCCCCCATTTTAGGGCACCAAAAGTATTGGGACAAATTCACTTACAGTGGGGAGAACAAGTATTTGATACACTGCCGATTTTGCAAGTTTTCCTACTTACAAAGCATGTAGAGGTCTGTAATTTTTATCATAGGTACACTTCAACTGTGAGAGACGGAATCTAAAACAAAAATCCAGAAAATCACATTGTATGATTTTTAAGTAAATAATTTGCATTTTATTGCATGACATAAGTATTTGATACATCAGAAAAGCAGAACTTAATATTTGGTACAGAAACCTTTGTTTGCAATTACAGAGATCATACGTTTCCTGTAGTTCTTGACCAGGTTTGCACAAACTGCAGCAGGGATTTTGGCCCACTCCTCCATACAGACCTTCTCCAGATCCTTCAGGTTTCGGGGCTGTCGCTGGGCAATACGGACTTTCAGCTCCCTCCAAAGATTTTCTATTGGGTTCAGGTCTGGAGACTGGCTAGGCCACTCCAGGACCTTGAGATGCTTCTTACGGAGCCACTCCTTAGTTGCCCTGGCTGTGTGTTTCGGGTCGTTGTCATGCTGGAAGAACCAGCCACGACCCATCTTCAATGCTCTTACTGAGGGAAGGAGGTTGTTGGCCAAGATCTCGCGATACATGGCCCCATCCATCCTCCCCTCAATACGGTGCAGTCGTCCTGTCCCCTTTGCAGAAAAGCATCCCCAAAGAATGATGTTTCCACCTCCATGCTTCACGGTTGGGATGGTGTTCTTGGGGTTGTACTCATCCTTCTTCTTCCTCCAAACACGGCGAGTGGAGTTTAGACCAAAAAGCTCTATTTTTGTCTCATCAGACCACATGACCTTCTCCCATTCCTCCTCTGGATCATCCAGATGGTCATTGGCAAACTTCAGACGGGCCTGGACATGCGCTGGCTTGAGCAGGGGGATCTTGCGTGCGCTGCAGGATTTTAATCCATGACGGCATGGTGTGTTACTAATGGTTTTCTTTGAGACTGTGGTCCCAGCTCTCTTCAGGTTATTGACCAGGTCCTGCCGTGTAGTTCTGGGCTGATCCCTCACCTTCCTCATGATCATTGATGCCCCACGAGGTGAGATCTTGCATGGAGCCCCAGACCGAGGGTGATTGACCGTCATCTTGAACTTCTTCCATTTTCTAATAATTGCGCCAACAGTTGTTGCCTTCTCACCAAGCTGCTTGCCTATTGTCCTGTAGCCCATCCCAGCCTTGTGCAGGTCTACAATTGTATCCCTGATGTCCTTACACAGCTCTCTGGTCTTGGCCATTGTGGAGAGGTTGGAGTCTGTTTGATTGAGTGTGTGGACAGGTGTCTTTTATACAGGTAACGAGTTCAAACAGGTGCAGTTAATACAGGTAATGAGTGAAGAACAGGAGGGCTTCTTAAAGAAAAACTAACAGGTCTGTGAGAGCCGGAATTCTTACTGGTTGGTAGGTGATCAAATACTTATGTCATGCAATAAATTGCAAATTAATTACTTAAAAATCATACAATGTGATTTTCAGGATTTCTGTTTTAGATTCCGTCTCTTACAGTTGAAGTGTACCTATGATAAAAATTACAGACCTCTACATGCTTTGTAAGTAGGAAAACCTGCAAAATCGGCAGTGTATCAAATACTTGTTCTCCCCACTGTATATGTGTATTAATGATTACATCAAGCTTGTGACTCTACAAACTTGTTGAACGCATTTTCTGTTTGTTTTGGTTGTGTTTCAGATTATTTTGTGCCCAATAGAAATTAAATGGTAAATAATGTATTGTGTCATTTGATAATGATGAGTGAGAAAGTTAGACGCACAAATATCATACCCCCAAGACTTGCTAACCTCTCACCATTACAATTACAGGGAGGTTAGCATTTTTTTATCCGTACTCATGGTAGCATCCACATTAATGTAGATGGATATAAAATATATTCTATTCTTATTTACAATAAAAGTGACAAAATGACATTATTTACCATGAATTTCAATAGGGCACAAAATAATCTGAAACACAACCAAAACAAATAGCAAATGTATCCAACAACTTTGTAGTCACAAGTTTGATGTAATCATTGCATAATAGGAAAATGGGACCAAATACTAAACTTTTGACTACGTTAATACACAAGTGAACTGGTCCCAATACTTTTGGTCCCCTAAAATGGGGGAAATACAGTATGTACAAAAAGTGCTGTACTTTCTAAACGGTTCAACCGATATGGATGAAAATACCCTCAAAATAAAGGTGACAGTCTGCACTTTAACCTCTTCATCATTGTATCATTTCAAATCTAAAGTGCTGGAGAACAGCGCCAAAACAACAAAAAATGAGTCACTGTCCAAAAAACTTTTGGAGCTCAATGTATATCTCAGACTGCACTGAACACAACACAATGTATTCACAATATGACCCAGATACAAAGAGTGGAGAATAATATCCAATATGGTTTCTAACAGAGCAGCCAGCAGCAAACTTAGTGCTCCCAGTCACACAGACTCTGGATTTAAAGATAGCTGCCAGGCCGCCACACACTAACCCACTATCTCTGTGGCCAGCTGGGCAGCCTTCTGCTCAAACAGGTCTTTCATCTGCTTGATGTTAAACTTCTCCGTCTCCGCCTGGTTCAGCTTAACCGCCAGGGCTGCACAGAGAAACGGAAAGGAATGAGCAACAATAAGAAAATAATTCAATAACTGGGTCGTGATCATTTGAGAATACAATAACAAAACATTGTGCAAGGGAAAATAAAAACAAACATTTCTTATTGGACGATTACATATAAACTCAGCAAAAAAATGAACATCCTCTCACTGTCAACTGCATTTATTTTCAGCAAACTTAAAATGTGTAAATATTTGTATGAACATAACAAGATTCAACAACTAAGACAAACTGAACAAGTTCCACAGACATGTGACTAACAGAAATTGAATAATGTGTCCCTGAACAAAGGGGGGGGGGGGGGGGGGGGTCAAAATCAAAAGTAACAATCAGTATCTGGTGTGGCCAACAGCTGCATTAAGTACTGCAGTGCATCTCCTCCTCATGGACTGCACCAGATTTGCCAGTTCTTGCTGTGAGATGTTACCCCACTCTTCCACCAAGGCACCTGCAAGTTCCCGGACATTTCTGGGGGGAATGGCCCTAGCACCCAACAGGTCAGAGACGTGCTCAATGGGATTGAGATCCAGGCTCTTCGCTGGCCATGGCAAAACAGACATTCCTGTCTTGCAGGAAATCACGCACAGAACGAGCAGAATGGCTGATGGCATTGTCATGCTGGAGGGTCATGTCAAGATGAGCCTGCAGGAAGGGTACCACATGAGGGAGAAGGATGTCTTCCCTGTAACGCACAGCATTGAGATTTCCTGCAATGACAACAAGCTCAGTCTGATGATGCTGTGACACATCGCCCCAGACCATGACGGACCCTCCACCTCCAAATCGATCCTGCTCCTTCGACGATAGAGGTGAATCCGACCATCACCCCTGGTGAGACAAAACCCCGACTCATCAGTGAAGAGCACGTTTTGCCAGTCCTGTCTGGTCCAGAGACGGAGGGTTTGCGCCCATAGGCGACGTTGTTGCCGGTGATGTCTGGTGAGGACCTGCCTTACAACAGGCCTACAAGCTCTCAGTCCAGCCTCAGCCTATTGCGGACAGTCTGAGCACTGATGGAGGGATTGTGTGTTCCTGGTGTAACTCGGGCAGTTGTTGTTGCCATCCTGTACCTGTCCCGCAGGTGTGATGTTCAGATGTACCGATCCTATGCAGGTGTTGTTACACGTGGTCTGCCACTGTGAGGACGATCAGCTGTCCGTCCTGTCTCCCTGTTGCGCTGTCTTAGGCGTCTCACAGTACAGACATTGCAATGTATTGCCCTGGCCACATCTGCAGTCCTCATGCCTCCTTGCAGCATGCCTAAGGCACGTTCACGCAGATGAGCAGGGACCCTGGGCATCTTTCTTTTGGTGTTTTTCAGAGTCAGTAGAAAAGCCTCTTTAGTGTCCTGAGTTTTCATAACTGTGACCTCAATTGCCTACCGTCTGTAAGATGTTAGTGTCTTAACGACCGTTCCACAGGTGCATGTTCATTACTTGTTTATGGTTCATTGAACAAGCATGGGAAACAGTGTTTAAACCCTTTACAATGAAGATCTGTGAAGTTATTTGGATTTTTACTAATTATCTTTGAAAGACAGGGTCCTGAAAAAGGGACGTTTCTTTTTTTGCTGAGTTTAGTAGTTCTCTGTTTCGGGATGGTTTTCTTCTTCTGTTTGTGGCTTAATGAACATGATCTTAAATCACTCACCAGAATCCTCTGAGCCTGCCTGGTCGTCATTATGTTGACCCTGAAACGAGAGGAACACTGATATGTCCATACCAGCTAAGCAGTGTATCACACATAAGAACTGCTTAATTGTTAATTTCTACGGGAGTGGCTGTAATGAGATATCATTTGATAGTAGACATCTTAGAGGAATTACTTGCTTCAGGTGTCCTTGCACTTTGTCCAGCTCCTTCTTCAGCTCGCCAGAGAACCATCGCTCCTCCTGACAGATACACACGCGTGCGCACATATGTTAAGCAGTGAAGAGCAATGAACCTAAAATTCTCTATAGGCCTAATCTCTCCCCAAAAATGTATGATGGTACCTTGAGCGATGTCTGCAGTTCTTGCAACTCTTGCCGGAGAAGAATAAAGTCTTCCCTGGAGGAGGAAAGGAGAAGGACATTTACCTGAAATGTTTATTATTGTTCTGAATGTATACTGGACATTTTGTAATTACAGTACAAGATCGAAAATAAGAAAATAACGCAATAATGACGATTATGATAGGAGCTACAGTTGAAGTCGGAAGTTTACATACACTTAAGTTGGAGTCATTAAATCTCGTTTTTCAACCACTCCACAAATGTCTTGTTAACAAACTATAGTTTTGGCAAGTCGGTTAGGACATCTACTTTGTGCATGACACAAGTCATTTTTACAACAATTGTCTACAGACAGATTATTTCACTGTATCACAATTCCAGTGGGTCAGAAGTTTACATACACTAAGTTGACTGTGCCTTGAAACAGCTTGAAAAATGTCAGAAAATTATGTCATGGCTTTAGAAGCTTCTGATAGGCTAATTGACATCATGATAAAATAATGTATATGTTGAAAGATAATGATAAAATAATTCCACTCTGAAACCTTATAACTGTATGAAATTGATTAGAATCATAAAATTATAATCTGATGATGTGTGTAGTTTTAGTCGGAATTAGGTTAAACAATGTATCTGTATAGTGGAAAAACACAGACTGTCTGAGCAAGGCGTAGCTTAGGGTTTGAACTTGGATGTGGGTGCCTAGGAAAATACCCGAAGAACAATTAAAACTGTGTTTGGACCGACCTGGCTAGGCCTCTAAGGAACTTATGATAGCATAGGGAGTACTTCTCAAGGTTTCTCTAATCTCGGGGGAACGGAACTGCCGGCTTGGTAGTGATAAACAGTGGATACAACTCACCTACTGTTCGTGTGTATGTATGTGCGTAGGATATCTACTGTCTGTGTGGAAGTATGTGCGGCGCTATAAAATGGATGTCTTTGTATAATGGACTTTAGAACGTTCTCTGAATAAACTGTACTATCTTCTTGCATAAGCTGAGTCTTTGACTAATTATTATTAAACCCATGGTCTTATAGATCTCAGGGATTGGTCATAGCTACTGATTGTCAGTTATTAAATTCTCGTGACACATCATTTGAGTCAATTGGAGGTGTACCTGTGGATGTGTTTCAAGACCTACCTTCAAACTCAGTGCCTCTTTGCTTGACATCATGGGAAAATCAAAAGAAAGCAGCCAAGACCTCAGAATTTTTTTTGGCCCTACACAACTCTGGTTCATCCTTGAGATCAATTTCCAAATGGCTGAAGGTACCACAATCATCTGTACAAACAATAGTACGCAAGTATAAACAACATGGGTCCACGCAGCCAGCACACCGCTCAGGAAGGAGACGCATTCTGTCTCCTAGAGATTAATGTACCTTGGTGCGAAAAGTGAAAATCAATCCCAGAACAACAGCAAAGGACCTTGGTGAAGATGCTGGAGGAAACAGGTACAAAAGTATCTATATCCACAGTAAAAAGAGTCCTTATCGACATAACCTGAAAGGCCACTCAGCAAGGAAGAAGCCATTGCTCCAAAACCACCATAAAAAAGCCAGACTACGGTTTGGAACTGCACACGGGGAGAAAGATTGTACTTTTTGGAGAAATGTCCTCTGGTCTGACGAAACAAAAATAGAACTGTTTGGCCATAATGACCATCGTTATGTTTGGAGGAAAAAGGGGAACGCTTGCAAGCTGAAGAACACCATCTCAACCATGAAGCACGGGGATGGCCGCATCATGTTGTGGGGGAGCTTTGCTGCAGGAGGGACTGGTGCACTTCACAAAATAGATGGCGTCATGAAAAAATAAAATTATGTGGATATATTGAAGCAACATCTCAAGACAGCAGTTAGGAAGTTAAAGCTTGGTCGCAAATGGGTCTTCCAAATGGACAATGACCCCAAGCAATCTTCCAAAGTTGTGGCAAAATGGCTTAAGGACAACAAAGTCAAGGTATTGGAGTGGCCATCACAAAGCCCTGACCTCAATCCTATAGAACATTTGTGGGCAGAACTGAAAAAGCATGTGCAAGCAAGGTGGCCTAAAAACCTGACTCAGTTACACCAGCTCTGTCAGGAGGAATGGGCCAAAATTCACCCAACTTATTGTGGGAAGCTTGTGGAAGGCTACCTGAAACATTTGACCCAAGTTAAACAATTTAAAGGCAATGCTACCAAATACTAATTGAGTGTATGTAAACTTCTGACCCACTGGGAATGTGATGAAAGAAATAAAAGCTGAAATAAATCATTCTCTCTACTATTATTCTGACATTTCACATTCTTAAAATAAAGTGGTGATCCTAACTCACCTAAAACAGTGAATTTTTAATTGGATTAAAATGTCAGTAATTGTGAAAAACTGAGCTTAAATGTATTTGGCTAAGGTGCATGTAAACTTCTGACTTCAACTGTAAATATATAGATGAGCGATGGCCGAACGGCATAGGCAAGATGCAGTAGATGGTATAGAATACAGTATATACAGTGGGGCAAAAAAGTATTTAGTCAGCCACCAATTGTGCAAGTTCTCCCACTTAAAAAGAGAGGCCTGTAATTTTCATCATAGGTACACTTCAACTATGACAGACAAAATGAGGGGAATTTTTAATGAATTTATTTGCAAATTATGGTGGAAAATAAGTATTTGGTCACCTACAAACAAGCAAGATTTCTGGCTCTCACAGACCTGTAACTTCTTCTTTAAGAGGCTCCTCTGTCCTCCACTCGTTACCTGTATTAATGGCACCTGTTTGAACTTGTTATCAGTATAAAAGACACCTGTCCACAACCTCAAACAGTCACACTCCAAACACCACTATGGCCAAGACCAAAGAGCTGTCAAAGGACACCAGAAACAAAATTGTAGACCTGCACCAGGCTGGGAAGACTGAATCTGCAATAGGTAAGCAGCTTGGTTTGAAGAAATCAACTGTGGGAGCAATTATTAGGAAATGGAAGACATACAAGACCACTGATAATCTCCCTCGATCTGGAGCTCCACGCAAGATCTCACCCCGTAGGGTCAAAATGATCACAAGAACGGTGAGCAAAAATCCCAGAACCACACGGGGGGACCTAGTGAATGACCTGCAGAGAGCTGGGACCAAAGTAACAAAGCCTACCATCAGTAACACACTACGCCGCCAGGGACTCAAATCCTGCAGTGCCAGACGTGTCCCCCTGCTTAAGCCAGTACATGTCCAGGCCCATCTGAAGTTTGCTAGAGAGCATTTGGATGATCCAGAAGAAGATTGGGAGAATGTCATATGGTCAGATGAAACCAAAATATAACTTTTTGGTAAAAACTCAACTCGTCGTGTTTGGAGGACAAAGAATGCTGAGTTGCATCCAAAGAACACCATACCTACTGTGAAGTATGGGGGTGGAAACATCATGCTTTGGGGCTGTTTTTCTGCAAAGGGACCAGGACGACTGATCCGTGTAAAGGAAAGAATGAATGGGGCCATGTATCGTGAGATTTTTAGTGAAAACCTCCTTCCATCAGCAAGGGCATTGAAGATGAAACGTGGCTGGGTCTTTCAGCATGACAATGATCCCAAACACACCGCCCGGGCAACGAAGGAGTGGCTTCGTAAGAAGCATTTCAAGGTCCTGGAGTGGCCTAGCCAGTCTCCAGATCTCAACCCCATAGAAAATCTTTGGAGGGAGTTGAAAGTCCGTGTTGCCCAGCAACAGCCCCAAAACAGCACTGCTCTAGAGGAGATCTGCATGGAGGAATGGGCCAAAATACCAGCAACAGTGTGTGAAAACCTTGTGAAGACTTACAGAAAACGTTTGACCTCTGTCATTGCCAACAAAGGGTATATAACAAAGTATTGAGATAAACTTTTGTTATTGACCAAATACTTATTTTCCACCATAATTTGCAAATAAATTCATTAAAAATCAATCATACATGATTTTCTGGATTTTTCTCATTTTGTCTGTCATAGTTGAAGTGTACCTATGATGAAAATTACAGGCCTCTCTCATCTTTTTAAGTGGGAGAACTTGCACAATTGGTGGCTGACTAAATACTTTTTTGCCCCACTGTACATATGAGATGAGTAATGTAGGATATGTAAACATTATATAAAGTGGCATTGATTAAAGTGGCAAGTGATACATTTATTACATTCAATTTTTTATTATTAAAGTGGCTAGAGATTTGAGTCAGTATGTTGGCAGCAGCCACTCAATGTTAGAGATGGCTGTTTAACAGTCTGATGGCCTTGAGATAGAAGCTGTTTTTCAGTCTCTCGGTCCCAGCTTTGATGCACCTGTACTGACCTCGCCTTCTGGATTATAGTGGGGTGAACAGGCAGTGGCTCGGGTGGTTGTTGTCCTTGATGATCTTTTTGGCCTTCCTGTGACATCGGGTGGTGTAGGTGTCCTGGAGGGCAGGTAGTTTGCCCCCAGTGATGCGTTGTGCAGACCTCACTACCCTCTGGAGAGCCTTACGGCCCGACAGGATGCTCTCGATTGTGCATCTGTAAAAGCTTGTGAGTGTTTTTGGTGACAAGCCAAATTTCTTCAGCCTCCTGAGGTTGAAAAGGTTCTGTTGCGCCTTCTTCACCACGCTGTCTGTGTGGGTGGACCATTTCAGTTTGTCCGTGATGTGTACACCGAGGAACTTTAAACTTTCCACCTTCTCCACTACTGTCCCGTCGATGTGGATAGGAGGGTGCTCCCTCTGCTGTTTCCTGAAGTCCACGATCATCTCCTTTGTTTTGTTGACGTTGAGTGGGAAGTTATTTTCCTGACACCATACTCCGAGGGCCCTCACCTCCTCCCTGTAGGCCGTCTCGTCGTTGTTGGTAATCAAGCCTACCACTGTAGGGTCGTCTGCAAACTTGATGATTGAGTTGGAGGCGTGCATGGCCACGTAGTCACGGGTGAACAGGGAGTACAGGAGAGGGCTGAGAACGCACCCTTGTGGGGCCCCAGTGTTGAGGATCAGCGGGGTGGAGATGTTCTTACCTACCCTCACCACCAGGCGGGGTCGAGACCCAGGGTCTCGAGCTTAATGACGAGTTTGGAGGGTACTATGGTGTTAAATGCTGAGCTGTAATCGATGAACAGCATTCTTACATAGGTATTCCTCTTGTTCAGATGGGTTAGGGCAATGTGCAGTGTGATTGCGTTGTCTGTGGACCTATTGGGGCGGTAAGCAAATTGGAGTGGGTTTAGGGTGTCAGGTAAGGTGGAGGTGATATGATCCTTGACTAGTCTCTCAAAGCACATCATGATGACGGAAGTGAGTGCTACGGGGCGATTGTCGTTTAGCTCAGTTACCTTAGCTTTCTTGGGAAAAGGAACAATGGTGGCCCTCTTGAAGCATGTGGGAACAGCAGACTGATAGGGATTGATTGAATATGTCCATAAACACACCAGCCAGCTGGTCTGCGCATGCTCTGAGGACGCGGCTAGGGATGCCGTCTGGGCTGGACAGCCTTGCAAGGGTTAACACATTTAAAAGTTTTACTCACGTTGGCCACAGAGAAGGAGAGCCCACAGGCTTTGGTAGCGGGCCGTGTCAGTGGCACTGTATTGTCCTCAAAGCGAGCAAAGAAGTTGTTTAGTTTGTCTGGGAGCAAGACATCTGTGTCCGTGACGGGGCTGGTTTTCTTTTTGTAATCCGTGATTGACTGTAGACCTTGCCACATATGTCTCGTGTCTGAGCCGTTGAATTGCGACTCTACTTTGTCTCTATACTGACGCTTAGCTTGTTTGATTGCCTTGTGGAGGGAATAGCTACACTGTTTGCATTCGGTCATGTTTCCGGTCGCCTTGCCATGATTAAAAGCGACCGGAAACATGACCGAATACAAACAGTGTAGCTATTCCCTCCACAAGGCAATCAAACAAGCTAAGCGTCAGTATAGAGACAAAGTAGAGTCGCAATTCAACAGCTGCACCTTGTGTTGGGACAATAAAAAGGCCAATCTAAAATGTGCAGTTGTGTCACAAAACCCAATCAAACAGATGTCTCAAGTTAAGGGAGCGTGCAATTGGCATGCTGACTGCAGGAATGTCCACCAAAGCTGTTGCCGGAGAATTTTATTTCTTTTTTTTTAATGTTATGTCATTAAAGTTGTATTTATTTTTTCCTTTTTTCCACAAACAAAAACAAATAAAAAATAAAACATTGTACAAAATAAAAACATCCAGACATATCCTCCAACATAGCACACATACACAGTCAAATAGTATCTCACAAGGTAGAACTAAATGGGTTCACAAACGTAAGTAATCACCTCCCTGTCTTAGAAACATGACAAATAAAAAGCTTATAGAATTGTCATTTCTAAAAAATAAATCAAATCATGTAACAAATGAGGAATTTGCACTGATCACTGTTGGTATCGTTACAGCAGCTCCTACTCTGAAACAGTGGATATAATCAATGTTGGAGGTAGCATCTTATGAACAAATGCTTGCTAGGCTACCTACCTTGTTCAGGGGAGGAACGCCAGATTGATCCGGCAACCTTTCGGTTAATGGCCCAACGCTCTAACCACTAGGCTACCTGCCGCCCCAGGTAGCTTAGCAAGCATTTGTTCATAAGATGCTACCTCCAACATTAATTATATCCACTGTTTCAGAGTAGGAGCTGCTGTAACGATACCAACAGTGATCAGTGCAAATTCCTCATTTGTTACATGAGGTAACTCTGTTCTATCGCCCAAGATACATATTCTCTGTGAAACTGGAATTGTTAAACCCAACCAATCCTCCAGATATTTCAAAACATCCTTCCAGAAAGGTAGCACTAATGTACATTCCCATATTGCGTGTAAAAAATGTCCCTGTGTCTTTTTGGCATTTCCAACACAGAATATTTGGTCTTATGAAACTTTGTTGGGTTCCAATAAAACCTAAGTTACCCCCTGGCTTCCCTTTTTTCCTCCCTGAGCTGGACAAGCTCTTCAACCAGGTATCATCCTCAATTTCACACTTAAGGTCAATTTGCCATATTGTTCTGAGGTTTTTACAGTCTATACTCTGCAGATGATAAATATTGAGTAAAAAATGTGCTGCTTTATGTTCGGGTAATTCCAAATACTCAGCTATTGGGTTATTTCCAGGATTTAGTTTTTAGTCGGTTATACAATTCTCTCAATTGTAAATATTTCCAGAAATATCCTGTCTCCCACATATTTTTGTACCAAATCTGAGTATGACATTAATAGATCTTCATTGTACAGATCACCTATAGTTTGAATTCCTTTCATTAGCCACTGTTTCCAGTACAGAGACTTCTTTCCTAGCTGTAGCCTAGGATTGTGTAACAATGACTAGTATCCTTGTTTTAGATTCCGCATATGTTGTGTACTGTTCTCCACATCTCTTTTGAGTGTAACAAAATTGGGTTGCGAGTTTCAACAGACCTCTCCCCTATAAGACTGTGACAGAGTATCAACAGGGGTGAAAGGATAACTTAGTTCCCATTCTATTGTTATCCAATCCAAGCCAGCATCCCTTTTGCCCCAACGATTCGCCAATTTAGCCATTTCAAATGATAAATTGTACAATTTAACATCTGGTAAAGCGAAGCCTCCTACATCCCTTGGTGAGCACACAATCTTCATATTAATCAATTTTTTCCCCTATCCCACAAAAAGTATTTAGTTAATTTGTCATATTGTTTAAAATACAAGTCGAGAATATTCAAAGGTAACATTGAAGACATATAATTAAAATATTGGGACCACAACCATTTTAATAACATTGATCTTTCCTCATAAAGAAAGTTTAATATTTTCAAATTTTTCTAAATTGGTCTTAATCTTGACTAGTAGTGGCTCAGAATTTAGTCCCATCACTTCCTCCAAATTTGAGCTCAACTTAATACCCAAATATTTCCTCCCATTAGGAACCCATTTGAAATTAAATAGGGTTAGGTTCCAGAGTAACATATGGCATTGCTTCCGACTTACTCCAATACATTTTGTAGCCCGACATACTAGAATATGATTCAATACAATTAAGCAATCGGGATCAGAGACCAGCAGTAGAATATAATCTGCATACATAAGCAGCTTGTGTCATTTGCCTCCATGTACACCCCTAATTTATGGATCTGTTCTCATCATTGTCGCAAAAGGCTCTAAAACTATGGTAAACAGGAGGGGAGAGCGAGCAACCCTGCCTTGTGCCTCTAGAAAGACAAAAAAAGGAGACATAATTCCATTCGTAAATACTGTTGCTTTAAGATTGGAATAGAGGATTCCTATACATTTACAAAAGTCAGGTCCAAAACCAGGGAGAGAAAAGAGAAGAGCCCACTATACCCTATCAAATACCTTCTCAGCATCTCAAGAGAGCAGTGGTAGGAACTATATTTGAGCGGTTTAACCACATGAGATGTAAGAGCTTCCTCATATTATCAGTTCAGGTCCTGTTCTTAATAAATCCTACTTGGTCACTATGTATAATATTAGGTAGTGCCTTCTCTAAGCATATTGCAAGGGTCTTAGTAATGATCTTACAATCCACATTAAGGAGGCTGATAGCTCTAAAATTCCCAGGTTCTGTAGTATCTCTATTCTTCTTAGGAATCAGTGATATCAAAGCCTCATTAAAGGTGTCTGGAAGGGAACCATTTTTAAATGCCTCCTGGTAAACCACTGTCAATACAGGTACAAGAATGTCAATATACTTTTTGTAGTATTCTACAGGAATTCCATTCAGACCAGGTGGTTTCCCTGCTTTCATAGATACAGTAAGATGTGTCTATAACCTCCTCTTCTGTTATAGTACGGTCCAGGTCCTCTACCTGGCTATCTGATAATCTAGGTAATTATATACCAAACAAAAAAAGTATCCATATCTATGGGGCACGCTGAAAAGGAGGATGTATATAAATCTTCATAAAAATGTTGAAACACACTTTGTCACCATCTTACTGCCCTTCTTAATTGCTGGAATTACATTAGAAGTGTTATGCATTTTTAGTTGTCTTGCTAGTAGCCTGCCTATCTTCTCTCTTCCCTTATAAAACCTGGTTCTAAGTCTAAACAGCGCATATTCTGCCTTTTTGTTATACATTTAGTGCAACTGAAAGGTAAATTTGCAGGCAGTTTGAAATGTGCTATTTGTGAAATGTCTTGCCAAATTGCATCACCGCCTGGTATGGCTACTGCTCAGCATCTGACCATAAGGCGCTACAGAGGGTAGTGCATATGGCCCAGTACATCAATGGTGCCAAGCTTCCTGCCATCCAGGACCTATATACTAGGTGGTGTCAGAGGAAAGATTTTTTTAAATTGTCAAAGACTCCAATCACCCAAGTCATAGACTGTTCTCTCTGCTACCGCACAGCAAGTGGTACCGGAGTGCCAAGTCTAGGACCAAAAGGCTTCTGAACAGCTTCTACCTCTAAGCCATAAGACCGCTGAACAAAAAATCAAATGGCCACCCGGGTTATTTTACATTGAACCCACACCCCCCAATTGTTTTTTACACTGCTGCAACTCGCTGTTTATTATCTATGCATAGTCACTTTACCCCTACCTACATTAACAAATTACCACGACTAACCTGTACCCCCGGATATTGAGTCGGTACCGGTACCCCCTGTATAAAGCCTCGACATTGTTATTTTATTGTGTTATTTTTTTATTAATTATCTTTATTGAACTGCAATGTTGGTTAAGGGCTTGTAAGTAAGTACTCGGCGCATGTGACAAATAGTTTGTTTTGATTTGATGCTTTTGCAGCGGCTAATGCGGATCCTAATAAATACCAAAAATACCAAGAGGACAGGACAACTAAGTATCCTTATAGTGTGCTACAGTAAAGCCAGGAAGAAGACAGTGGTCTTACCGGCCAGGGCCCATGTGGGAGGGCTGGTCTCCTGAATCGTGGTACAGTTCATAGTGCTTAAACAGTTCCTCTGCAGAGTTGTGGGACTTCATGCACTGGGGACAGATGAATCCCTGCACACAGACATAGGCTTGACATGATCAGACTACGGAATACAGGATAGGGATCATGGCCCCACAACTAAAACGTTCAGTGGTACAGTAGGCAATATGGTCCATCAGGTGAGTTACACAAGTAAGAGACACGTGTTACCTCAGAGGTCTGGTCATTGTTGAGGTCTGCACTGGGCTGGTCTGACTCAGAGTTCTGGGAGCCTCCTTTCCCAGGAGTCTGTGGGAGGGAGAGAAGACAAAGGAGGGAGGTGACATAGTCAAATTAAAATGAGTCACAGCAGTGGACATCCTGTTAAGCCATCCATTCGCTGAAATCTACCCAAACAAGTAGCGTTGGCATGTAATGGGTATTGAAGAACAGCTCCGTGAGATACATTTTTGACACCGCGCCCATAACTGTCTGAGAGACTTCCGTTTTTCAACTGTTAAATTCATTTATGTGGGGCTGCATCACAAGGGAGTGTGTCTGAGTCAGAGAGAGAGAGCGACAGAGCTAAGCTTTACCTGTACTTGGCACTTCCACTAGTGTCACCTCAGGACACATAGGGCTGAAACAGAACGCCCCTTAACAGGAGTGCTACTCCGCACACACAAAGATGAATGAATCATGTTTTATGAGGTTAAACTACTTGTAATAGTCTATATCTAAGGAGTCCAAAAGCACAACTCGAAGCAGTAGGCTAGGCCTACTTTCTTACTGTCTGACTGACTAATTGTCAACATTGAGTGTAGAGAAGTTATTCAGTTCACATGAGGATGATTAGCCAAAAGAACAAAGCAGTGTAATCTTCAACTATGTATGGAATTTAGGGAATCTTTTTTTTATTTATTTTTTTGATAATATTGAATAAATATCCATTTAGGTTATCTATGTTGGGTGGGTTTGTGCTATCCCCTGCAGCTCTATAATGCCACTGCAGAGTCTGTGACCGAATTATTGGACATAATATACTCTACAGGAATATCAAAGTTCCAGTGGGATATCTGCTACTCTTAGAGTTACGATCCAATTTGTAAGAATGAATAGAGTGAATGTAAAATTGTTTTCAAAATGGTCACCATCTGCTGGTGATTTGAAGGATATGCAATGACAAGTAAATGGGAGAGCTGTGACTGATTAGGCTACATTGCCTACTATACCAATTTCTCTGTTTAAAATGGGCCATAACTTTAAAAGAAGCAGAGATCCCACTGGAACTTTGATACGCCCGTAGAGTATATTTAGTTCAACAATATATAGAAACATTTGCCAAATCCAAAATAGTATATTTTCAATATTCATGTTTATATGTTCATTTATGAATATTGAAAAATATAAGACAATTGTTATTGAAAACAAAATACTACTCATATTTCAGAGCAAGTGGTAGAGCTTCTTATGACACCAATTTTTTTGTGGCACAGATTAAACATTATGGAGTCTTAAAGGAGGCCTGGGTAAGGCAAAAATGGCATGTATATAATATGCAATTTTTTATTAATTATTTCTCAATTATACTTTTAGATATAAATGTAAAATATATGTCAACAATCCTTCCTCCAAAGGAACATTGTATGGACTACATACATTTCCTGAAAATCATGGTATTAAAAATGCACTATGCCAAAATCGCTCCACCATTTCCTGGTTGCTAATATTTTAGTAGTTCGCCTAATTTCAGTTTGTGAGATAAAACAAGCAAGTATAGTGTAGAGCAGACGCGCAATGCCGGCGGGGGTACACCAAATATATATATATAAATCACAATATATGATATAAATCACAATATATATATATTCCTTCACATTTTCAAACAGTGCATTTATATTTTCCAACAGGGCTATACATTTGGGTGAGGTTTTTTCTCGCCTGAGTAGCCTCGTTTCAATGCCAAAAATAACATTAACAAATCTAGTGTTCAGCGAAATAACAACACAATTTCAAATACTTCTAACCAACCTGCCCTCAAATACACCTCTCCTGTTTTCAACCAAGATCTCAGCGATCACTGCCTCATTGCCTGCATCCGTAATAGGTCTGCGGTCAAACGCTCCCTAAAACACTTCAGCGAGCAGGCCTTTCTAATCAACCTGGCCGGGGTATCCTGGAATGATACTGACCTCATCCCGTCAGTAGAGGATGCCTGAATATTCTTTAAAAGTGCCTTCCTCACCATCTTAAATAAGCATGCTCCATTCAAAAAATGTAGAACCAGGAACAGATATAGCTCTTGGTTCACTCCAGACCTGACTGCCCTCGACCAGCACAAAAACACCCTGTGCGTACTGCATTAGCATCGAATAGCCCCCGTGATATGCAACTTTTCAGGGAAGTTAGGAAAGCTAAGGCTAGCTTTTTCAAACAGAAATGTGCATCCTGTAGCACAAAATCAAAAAAGTTCTGGGACACAGTAAAGTCCATGGAGAATAAGAGCACCTCCACCCAGCTGCCCACTGCACTGAGGCTAGGAAACACTGTCACCACCGATAAATCCACGATAATTGAGAATTTCAATAAGCATTTTTCTACGGCTGACCATGCTTTCCACCTGGCTACTCCTACCCCGGTCAACTGCCCAGCACCCCCCACAACAACTCGCCCAAGCCTCCCCCGTTTCTCCTTCCCCCAAATCCAGATGGCTGATGTTCTGAAAGAGCTGCAAAATCTGGACCCCTACAAATCAGCCGGGCTAGACAATCTGGACCCTCTCTTTCTAAAATGATCTGCCGAAATTGTTGCAACCCCTATTACTAACCTGTTCAACCTCCCTCTCGTATCGTCTGAGATTACCAAAGATTGGAAAGCTGCAGCGATCATCCCCCTCTTCAAAGGTGGTGACACTAGACCCAAACTGCTACAGACCCTGCCTTTCTAAGGTCTTCAAAAGCCAAGTTAACAAACAGATTAACGACCATTTCAAATCCCACCATACCTTCTCCGCTATACAATCTGGTTTCAGAGCTGGTCATGGGTGCACCTCAGCCACGCTCAAGGTCCTAAACAATATCATAACCGCCATCGATAAGAGACATTACTGTGCAGCCGTATTCATCGACGTGGCCAAGCCTTTCGACTCTGTCAATCACCACATTCTTATTGGCAGACTCAATAGCCTTTCTTTCTCAAATGACTGCCTCGCCTGGTTCACCAACTACTTCTCAGATAGAGTTCAGTGTGTCAAATCGGAGGGCCTGTTGTCTGGACCTCTGGCAGTCACTATGGGGGTGCCACAGGATTCAATTCTCGGGCCGACTCGCTTCTCTGTATACATCAATGATGTCGCTCTTGCTGCTGGTGATTCTCTGATTCACCTCTACGCAGACGACACCATTCTGTACACTTCTGGCCCTTCTTCGGACAAACTAACCTCCAGACGAGCTTCAATGCCATACAACTCTCCTTCCGTTGCCTCCAACTGCTCTTAAATGCAAGTAAAACTAAATGCATGCTCTTCAACCGATCGCTGCCCGCACCTGCCCGCCCGTCCAGCATCACTACTCTGGACGGTTCTGACTTAGAATACGTGGACAACTACAAATACCTAGGTCTCTGGTTAGACTGAAACTCTCCTTCCAGACTCACATTAAGCATCTCCAATCCAAAATTAAATCTAGAACCGGCTTCCTATTTCGCAACAAAGTCTCCTTCACTCATGCTGCCAAAGATACCCTCGTAAAACTGACCACCCTACCGATCCTCGACGATGTCATTTACAAAATAGCCTCCAACACTCTACTCAACAAATTGGATGCAGTCTATCACAGTGCCATCCGTTTTGTCACCAAAGCCTCATATACTACCCACCATTGCGACCTGTAAGCTCTCGTTGGCTGGCCCTCGCTTCATACTCGTCACCAAACCCACTGGCTCCAGGTCATCTACAAGTCTCTGCTTGGTAAAGCCCCGCCTTATCTCAGCTCACTGGTCACCATAGCAGCACCCACCCATAGCACATTCTCCAGCAGGTATATCTCACTAGTCACCCCCAAAGCCAATTCCTCCTTCGGCCGCCTTTCCTTCCAGTTCTCTGCTGCCAATGACTGGAATGAACTGCAAAAAACAATGAAGCTGGAGGGTCATATCTCCCTCACTAGCTTTAAGCACCAGCTGTCAGAGCAGCTCACAGATCACTGCACCTGTACATAGCCCATCTGTAATATATCCCATCCAACTACCTCATCCCCATACTGTATTTATTTATCTTGCTTCTTTGCACCCCAGTATCTCTACTTGCACATTTACCTTCTGCACATCAATCACTCCAGTGTTTAATTGGTATATTATAATTACTTCGCCACCAAGCCTATTTATTGCCTTACCTCCCTTATCTTACCTCATTTGCACACAATGTATATAGTTTTTTTTTCTACTGTATGTTTGTTTATTCCATGTGTAACTCTGTGTTGTTGTATGTGTCAAACTGCTTTGCTTTATTCTTGGCCAGGTCGCAGTTGTAAATGAGAACTTGTTCTCAACTAGCCTACCTGGTTAAATAAAGGTGAAATAAAAAATAAAACAGGCAGCTTAGTCAAATAATTAACATCCAATCACATTAACAGTTACTCTCTCGCGGGAAACCTTCGCTCTTGCGCAAAAATTTAGAAACAAAACATGTTTTTTTTTTGCAAGAATAAAGACGACTTTCGAGTAGTAAAACATGTATAAAAGCAACAGATACCATTAATAAGAAGGGGCTAGAAGCATCTTATATGGTGAGCTACCGAGTGGCTAGGACGGGCAAGCCCCATACTATTGTGGAGGACTTCACTGTTCCCACTGCCACGGATATGGCTGGGACAATGCTGGGGGAAAAGGCACAAAAAACTATACAGACAATGCCATCAAACAACACTGTTTCACGACGCATCAGTGACATGGCAGGAGATGTTCTGAAACAATTAGTTCTTCACATACAAGCCAGTGAATTCTATGCGTTACAGCTGGATGAGTCAACAGATGTGGCAGGCCTGGCACAGCTCCTGGTATATGTCCAATAGGTTTATGGGAGGTCAATTAAGGAAGACATCCTCGTCTGCAAACCACTGGAAACCAGGACAACATGACAGTATATTTTTAAAGCACTGGACAGCTTTGTGACATCAAATGGACTTTGGTGGTCAAGATGTGTTGGTATCTGTACTGATGGCGCAAAAGCCATGACAGGGAGACATAGTGGAGTGGTAACGTGTGTGCAAGCAGTTGCTCCAGACGCCACTTGGGTACACTGCAGCATCCACCGAGAGGCTCTTGCTGCCAAGGGAATGCCTGACAGCTTAAAATACATTTTGGACACAACAGTGAAAATGCTTAACTTTGTTAAAGAAAGGCCCCTGAACTCAAGTGTATTTTCTGCATTATGCAATGATATGGGCAGCGACCATGTAACGCTTTTACAACATACAGAAGTGTGCTGGTTATCAAGATTAAAAGTATTGACAAGTTTTTTTAAATTGAGAGACGAGCTTAAAGTTTTCTTTACTGACTACTTGCATGATGACGAGTTTCTCACACGACTGGCCTATCTGGGTGATGTTTTTTCTCGTCTGAATGATCTGAATCTAGGATTACAGGGACTCTCCGCAACTATATTCAATGTGCGGGACAAAATTGAGGCTATGATTAAGAAGTTGGAGCTCTTTTCTATCTGCATTAACACGAACACCACACAGGTCTTTCCATCATTGTATGATTTGTGTGCAAATGAACTGAAGCTTACAGACAATGTCAAATGTGATATAGCGGAGCACCTGAGTGAGCTGGGTGGCAATTACGCAGGTACTTTCCCAAAAATGCATGACAAAAACAACTAGATTCGTTATCCCTGTCATGCCCTGTCTCCAGTCCACTTACCGATATCTGAACAAGAGAGCCTCATCGAAATTACAACAAGCGGTTCTGAGAAAATTGAATTTAATCAGAAGCCACTGACAGATTTCTGGATTGGGCTGCTCTGAGTATCCTACCTTGGCAAATCGCACTGTTAAGACACTGATGCCATTTGCAACCATGTACCAATGTGAGAGTGGATTCTCGGCCTTCACTAGCATGAAAACTAAATACAGGCACAGACTGTGTGTAAAAGGATTTAAGACACTCTCCAATACAACCCAACATTGCAGAGTTATGTGCATCCTTTCAAGCACACCATTCTCATTAACCTGTGGTGAGTAATTCACAATTTTTGATGAACAAATAAGGTTTTATATGTAAGATGGCTAAATAAAGAGCAAATTATTGATTATTGTATTATTATTTGTGCCCTGGTCCTATAAGAGCTCTTTGTCACTTCCCACGAGCCAGGTTGTGACAAAAACGCACTCATTCTTATGTTCAATAAATGTATTGTATAGTGTGTGGCAGGCTTACAATGATGGCCGCCGTTGGCTTACAATGATAGCAAAAAATGGCGCCGGAGGAGATGGCCGCAGGTTTTACGGTCTCCTAACCAATTGTGCTATTATGTGGTGTTTTTCGCAATATTTTTTAATTATTTTGTACATAATGTTTCTGCAACCGTATCTTACGGAAGAAAAGAGCTTCTGGATATCAGGAAAGAGATCACTCACCTCGGATTAGACAAAGATGTCTTCAACAACAACAAGTAGGACTCACACAATATTCTCCAAACACCCCACAGGGCAGACATCCCAATTATTCGCAAAAGGAAGCGACGCAGAGGACGAAGAGCCGGATGCCTCGTCCGGACCCGCAGAAAGCAACTAGGAAAGCTGCCGTTACCGTCAATATTACTCGCCAACGTGCAACCATTGGACAATAAACTAGACGAGGTACGATCACGAATATCCTACCAACGGAACATCAAAAACTGTAAAGCATACAGTTTTTGATGCATATCCTATGCTTTATGGAATCGTGGCTGAATGACATGGATATTCAGCTAGCGGGATACACGCTGCACCGGCAGGATAGAACAGCACACTCCGGTAAGAGGGGGGGGGGGGGGGGGGGTCTGTGCATATTGGTAAACAACAGCTGGTGCACGAAATCTAAGGAAGTCTCTAGATTTTGCTCGCCTGAAGTAGAGTATAGTGATAAATTGCAGGTCGCACTACTTGCCTAGAGAGTTCTCAGCTATACTTTTCGTGGCTGTTTAGTTACCACCACAGACAGATGCTGGCACTAAGACCGCACTCAGTCAGCTGGAGAAGGAAATAAGCAAACAGGAATCCACTCACCCAGAGGCGGCGCTCCTAGTGGCCGGAGAATTTAATGCAGGGAAACTTAAATCAGTTCTACCAAATCTCTATCAACATGGTAAATGTGAAAGCAGAGGGGGGAAAATTCTAGATCACCTGTACTCCACACAGAAACGCGTACAAAGCTCTCCCTTGCCCTCCATTTGGTAAATCCGACCACAACTCTATCCTCCTGATTCCTGCTTACAAGCAAAAATTAAAGCAGGAAGCACCAGTGACTCAGTCTATAAAAAAAATGGTCAGCTGAAGCAGATGCTAAACTACAGGACTGCTTTGCTATCATAGACTGGAACATGTTCCGGGATTCTTCCGATGACATTGAGGAATACACATCAGTCACTGGCTTTATCAATAAGTGCATTGGGGACATCGTCCCCACAGTGACTGTACGTACATACCCCAACCAGAAGCCATGGATTACAGGCAACATTCGCACTGAGCTAAAGGGTAGAGCTGCCGCTTTCAAGGTGCGGGACTCTAACCCGGAAGCTTACAAGAAATCCTGCTTTGCCCTGCGACGAACCATCAAACAGGCAAAGCATCAATAAAAGGCAAAGATTGAATCATACTACACCTGCTCCGACGCTCGTCGGATGTGGCAGGGCTTGCAAACTATTACAGACTACAAAGGGAAGCACAGCCACGAGCTACCCAGTGACACGAGCCTACCAGACGAGCTAAATCACTCCTATGCTCGCTTTGAGGCAAGCAACACGGAGGCATGCATGAGAGCATCAGCTGTTCCGTACGACTGTGTGATCACGCTCTCCGTAGCCGACGTGAGTAAGACCTTTAAACAGGTCAACATACACAAGGCTGCGAGGCCAGACGGATTACCAGGACGTGTGCTCCGGGCATGTGCTGACCAACTGGCAGGTGTCTTCACTGACATTTTCAACATGTCCCTGATTGAGTCTGCAATACCAACATGCTTCAAGCAGACCACCATAGTCCCTGTGCCCAAGAACACAAAGGCAACCTGCCTAAATGACTACAGACCCGTAGCACTCACGTCCGTAGCCATGAAGTTCTTTGAAAGGCTGGTAATGGCTCACATCAACACCATTATCCCAGAAACCCTAGACCCACTCCAATTTGCATACCGCCCAAACAGAGCCACAGATTATGCAATCTCTATTGCACTCCACACTGCCCTTTCCCACCTGGACAAAAGGAACACCTATGTGAGAATGCTGTTCATTGACTACAGCTCAGCGTTCAACACCATAGTACCCTCAAAGCTCATCACCAAGCTAAGGAACCTGGGACTAAACACCTCCCTCTGCAACTGGATCCTGGACTTCCTGACAGACTGCCCCCAGATGGTGAGGGTAGGTAGCAACACATCTGCCACGCTGATCCTCAACACTGGAGCTCCCGGGCCTCCCGGGTGGCGCAGTGGTCTAGAGCACTGCATCGCAGTGCTATGCTGCGCCACCAGAGTCTGGGTTCGCGCCCAGGCTCTGTCGCAGCCGGCCGCGACCGGGAGGTCCGTGGGGCGACGCACAATTGGCTTAGCGTCGTCCGGGTTAGGGAGGGTTTGGCCGGTAGGGATATCCTTGTCTCATCGCGCTCCAGCGACTCCTGTGGCGGGCCGGGCGCAGTGCGCGCTAACCGAGGGGGCGGGTGCACGGTGTTTCCTCCGACACATTGGTGCGGCTGGCTTCCGGGTTGGAGGCGCGCTGTGTTAAGAAGCAGTGCGGCTAGGTTGGGTTGTGCTTCGGAGGACGCATGACTTTCGACCTTCGTCTCTCCCGAGCCCGTACGGGAGTTGTAGCGATGAGACAAGATAGTAATTACTAGCGATTGGATACCACAAAAATTGGGGAGAAAAGGGGATAAAAAAAAATAATAATAAATAAAAATAAAAATAAAAAAAAAAAACACTGGAGCTCCCCAGGGATGCATGCTCAGTCCCCTCCTGTACTCCCTGTTCACCCACAACTGCATGGCCAGGCACGACTCCAACACCATCATTAAGTTTGCTGATGACACAACAGTGGTAGGCCTGATTACCGACAATGACGAGACAGCCTATAGGGAGGAGGTCAGAGACCTGGCCGGGTGGTGCCAGAATAACAACCTATCCCTCAACGTAACCAAGACTAAGGAGTAGATTGTGGACTACAGGAAAAGGAGCACCGAGCACGTCCCCATTCTCATCGACAGGGCTGTAGTGGAGCAGGTTGAGAGCTTCAAATTCCTTGGTGTCCACATCAACAACAAACTAGATCGGTCCAAACACACCAAGACAGTCATGAAGAGGGCACGACAAAGCCTATTCCCCCTCAGGAAACTAAAAAGATTTAGCATGGGTCCTGAGATCCTCAAAAGGTTCTACAGCTGCAACATCGAGAGCATCCTGACCGGTTGCATCACTGCCTGGTACGGCAATTGCTCGGCCTCCGACCGCAAGGCACTTCAGAGGGTAGTGCGTACGGCCCAGTACATCACTGGGGCAAAGCTGCCTGCCATCCAGGACCTCTACACCAGGCAGTGTCAGAGGAAGGCCCTAAAAATTGTCAAAGACCCCAGCCACCCCAGTCATAGACTGTTCTCTCTACTACCGCATGGCAAGCGGTACTGGAGTGCCAAGTCTAGGACAAAAAGGCTTCTCTAGGACAAAAAGGCTTCTCAACAGTTTTTACCCCCAAGCCATAAGACTCCTGAACAGGTATCCAAATGGTTACCCAGACTATTTGCAATATGTGACCCCCCCAAACCCTCTTTTACGCTGCTGCTACTCTCTGTTTATCTTATATGCATAGTCACTTTAACTGTACATTCATGTACATACCCCGACCAACCAGTGCTCCCGCACATTGGCTAACCGGGCTATCTGCATTGTGTCCCACCACCCGCCAACCCCTCTTTTTACGCTTCTGCTACTCTCTGTTCATCATATATGCATAGTCACTTTAACGATACCTACATGTACATACTACCTCAATAAGCCTGACTAACAGGTGTCTGTATATAGCCTTGCTACTCTTTTTCAAATGTCTTTTTACTGTTGTTTTATTTCTTTACTTACCTACACACACATACACACACACATACCTTTTTTTCCCACACCATTGGTTAGAGCCTGTAAGTAAGCATTTCACTGTAAGGTCTACACCTGTTGTATTCAGTGCACGTGACAAATAAACTTTGATTTGATTATATATATATATATTTTTTACATTTGAGAGTGTGCTGACTCTGGTGCAGCTGGAGTTTGAATGTTTGAAGGGATACAGGACTATAAAAAGTTTGGGAACCACTGGTGTAGAGGATCATTGTACCATCTAAACATCTGAAATATATTTTCCATAACCAAAAATATTGTATTTTCATTTGTTTGAAGCCGGTGTACAAAAACGAAAGTAAAATATGAAAAACTGAACTTAAAACGGGAAGCACATAGAACAGATCTACAACTTCTTAGACTTGCTTTCAATGATAATGACAGATCTAGAACTCACATTTCTATGAGAATGTTGTCAGTTCACCCCAAAATGTACATATTGCAGCTTGAATTATTTTTATCCTGGTTTCAAGAGGAATTATTCATTTCCATAGGAAAAAGGGAAAATCGACCTAATGTGAAATGAAAGTGAAATGCTGGAGGTGACAGAATTTAGCAAATGGCCGGCCAAAACTGTTGTGGTGACTAACAAGTAGGCTAAATATAAATATATGTACTGAATGAATGTGTATCTGTGGTTTAGCATGAACAACGAGCTGTTCACGAACACCTGACTGTTCTGCTGACCACTGCAACCGCGATCATGCAACAGGAAGTGTTGGGATGGGGCTAACTTTTACAACACTCAATAGCTTTGATTTCACCAGTGTACCTAACCATCTCATGTTTTGGTGGCAAGCATGTACAGGACAAAGAATTAGCGAAAGAAAGGAGTACGTAAACTGTCAATGTATTATGACACATAATTTGGCCTTGATTCAGCAGCACACAATAACAGCTGGCCTTTGAGTGCCTGATATTGCCATGTAACGTTATAAGCCATTCATTGCTTGCATGTTTGTTAGCAAGCTAACTAGCTACTCGCATACCGGTAACTTAAAACGAGAAGGCTAACCAAAGATAGTGGACAAATGAAGATGTCTCCCTCAAACCGTTTACCAAAAGGTCACAGTTCCGGTCTACTTAAGTGGTGTCGTTGGATAGGTAATTGTTCTAAAGTTACAATTTGAGCGAACAAGTTGGCTAGCCATGCCCATCCTCCAAAAAGCTTAGCTAGGTAGCTGTAACGTTAGCTACTAGCCGGGCACTTTGCGTAACATTAGCCATGAGCCAAACTATCTAAGCTAGTAAGCACATTGTACCAACCATATATTTATCTCCACGGTACCAACACACTAGCTGTCTACTACTGTTCAAACTGACTGTAGTTTATATACGTGGACATTTGATGCTAGCTAGGCCCGTTTTGTTGTGTCGGCCTGACTGGCTGACAACAGACACAGAGCGCAGGCCTGTGCAACACAAGGAAAGCGACTTGGTATCATATAAACTGTACGCCTGCCGCTTTGATTCTGGAATCTTACCATTTGAAGTATCCGTCTAAGCATGCTCGATATCGATTTATGTTTGACTGTAAAATGAAATACGATTAATGTTCCAAGGGAAAAGTTTAAGCCCGTTGTTGGTTCTCGGAACACCTGACCAAGCCCACTGCTTCTGGGGCGGGGCAGAGCTCCGTCTGAAGTAAAGGCTACATTCAAGACATTTAATTGTTTTCAAACGTTGGATAGCCGGTGACTTTACTGTGTTTCAGAGGGCAACAGGACCCCATCATAGAGATAGTTGGAGGACTAAACTTGTATATAACCCATTTTAGCAAGTACATTGCAGTTGAGGGCTTTCACCATTTTAAAGTATTCAACTGGGTGGGGATTTATTTGGGTTGGGAGCGATCAGCCAATCATCAGAGTATTGTCTTCTTCTTCAAATTGGGTGCTATGGTTTGTAAATGGCTTTAAGATACAGTATATCATCGCCATAGTGGCCAGAATAAATGAAACACAAGATTTGGTTCACAACTCCAGCACTGTAAATCACCTATATTAGCTTTACACTTTTTTTCAAACACAAAAGAATAATACAATTGACTACTTTAAAATTGAGCCTCAACGGCGGTTAGTGTCGTTACAGTAGCCAGTCCATTCATTTCGTGTGTCCCCACACTTCCAGTATCACAATCTTGCGTGCCACCTCAGACCAGAACCTCACTGGACACCATCCCAATTCTGACCCCAATGTAGCAAATGGCAGGAGTTTGCAAACATCACAATGTGGCCCATCCGTTATCATTACTTAACAGCTCCCCTGTTTTTTTGACCATATGCTTTCTTGAATTTAACCCTCTTAAGAATCTGCTGAGGTAAGAGTTGTGAGAGTTGTGGTGCTCCCGAGTGGCGCAGAGGTCTAAGTCACTGCATCTCAGTGCTAGAAGCGTCACTACAGACCCTGTTTCGATTCCAAGCCGTATCACAAGTGGCCGTGATTGGGAGTCCCATAGGGCGGTGCACAATTGGCCCAGCGTTGTCCGGGTTAGGGCCTGGCCGGGGTAGGCCGCCATTGTAAGTAAGAATTTGTTCTTAATTGACTTGCCTAGTTAAAAAAAAAAAAAAAAGTCTAGTCTATAATTTGAACGATGTGGTACATGAGCTTGATTGACAGACAAATAAAGGGAAATTAGTGTACTTTGTGGGGTTTTAGAAAATACCTTGAAAATTAGTCCAAATGAAGGACAATATAAATAAAAAAGCTAAGCTAAAATCACATGTTACCTACTAGTAATATTAGTACCAGAAGGATCCTTGATATTTGCTGTCTGAAAAGCTCAAATAAACTAAGAAAGTGATCACAAGACACGTTATGGGCTAGTAAGGAAGGCAAATTCAAGTCAGACCAGCTCCTGCCCAACAGAAACTACAATATGTGTAGACATGCTACTCCACTACATTCCTTGATAGCTTTTAGGCTTTTTTTTCTGCCCCCATTCTTGTAGTAGAGACTCTTGGGGGTCTATAGAATTTAGGGTGAGAGTGACTTACAATGAGAGAAATGCCTCTGAAGGATGTTTGAAGTTTGAAAACTTTGGTATGTTACATTTAACTAATACATTTAATAACACATAAGCTGTAATCATCTACTTGGAGAAACTCAATCATCACAAACATAGTCCAGTTTTGATATTGAAATACAGTATCTTTATTTAAGCATGAGAGTGAAGAGCAGAGAACACATTTGTGCATACCAATACAGTAAGTACATTCTGTAACTTTGATTGGAAAGATAAAATAATTATAAAATGCTATTTTAATATCTTTCCTAGGCTTTGTGTAATATCATGGGAGTTGTTGCTTTCAGTTGTCTGACAAAGCCAGAGCTGATAGGTGACTGCCTCCTTTGCATTTGGTGAGTCGATCATGTCACTATGCTCTTGTTTATGCCCCATTTAATCCCATTTAATTTCTCCAAATTCTAATGATCTAGGATGGAAGAGTGCCCTTGAAAAACTAGTAATATTTTTCAATAAAACTGTACATATTAAAATCAAACCAAGTCGTTTTGGCAAGATTTGCTAACCATATATTGCATCTTTGTCACATCTGCTCCTGAAAAGCCCTCTATTGCTCATCTTGTGTCTCCTTGACCTGCCGCCACTCCCCCAGTACCCTCTCCCTCTCTCTGTGTGTGTGTGTGTGTGATTGTGTGGGCAGAAACAGGTGTGCTGCAGTCAGAGCATATCCCCACCAGCTGCAACCTGTTCCATAATCAAGACCTCTAGAAATCCTCAGTCCTGCCACTTCCACACTGCCAGATCGTAATCTCTGCTCAGTCAATCTACGCGGCTAGCTGTTTGTTACTATTAGATCCTGTTAGCCTGTTGTGCCTGGTTTCCTTGCCTGACGCTGTTTTCCTCTTCACTACAGTTCCGCCCGCTCTGACCCTGGTCCCTGTCTCCAGTTCCACGTCTCGTCATCCCTCTACTCTGTCCTGGATTCCCCACTCTACTACTCTCTTGGATTCCCTTCCGGACCTGCTTACCCTGTCCCAACCCCTCTCGCTCCAGCCTCAGCCTCCGCACCTGTTTTCCTGCAACCCACCAAAGCTTCCCCTGGCCTACACTCCCACTTCCCCCTGTGTTTCAATAAATACCTTGGTTACTTCATCCCAGTCCCCTCGTCTGAGTCTGCTCTTGGGTTCCCATGTTCCACTCCGTGTAACGATCTTCACATACACTACATTTAAATACTATTCAAAAGCATCATGGTCTCCTTGATGATCCGCTCCAGGCACAAGCCCTCTCAAAACTTTTCATTACAATCTTTTTCTCTTCCAGCAAAAGTATAGCCTAGTTAAGCAGACTGACCACTGCCGCTCACGTATAGTTTAATTTCACTTGTCAAGTGAAACAGAATGTGAGCCATCACGTGATCAGGCTGGTTCTACCAGGCAAGCGAAAGTATCTGTGCTAAAAGTATCTGTTTTCCCTCCCAGTGTACACATGCAAAGCCTATGAATGACACACAATACACAGGTTACTATGGTTGTAAAGGCACTTGATAGGACTCCACATTCCTAGCTTTAGATATAACTGATCCACATATTATGGTTCTTGATTCTGTGTTCCGTTTAAAATACGTGTAAGTCATCGGCCTTTATGCTTTCACTGATCAATCATGTTGGCCCACACAGCAACAACTTAAATAAGCTTAAGTTATGTCATAGCCCTCCCAGATAAATATAAATGTAACTTGTAACATTTCTCACATAAAAAAAATCCTTAGGTTATATTCTAAAAATACATTTGTACAAACCCTTTGTTCTTGTGTAATACTGTGTGGTTGTAGAGAAGTGAACATCGTCTTTGGTTCATTGAGTTATCATGTTTCTAGGCCAAGGCTCCTCTTTCAAACTCACTATGTAAACTAGCAAACAGCTAGTAAAGACAATATGATGCTACTTATTACTATACAACAATATTAGGCTTAGTTGTGGTCAGTTTGCAGTGTACAAATTATTGGAGGGTGTCTGAGGCACCGGCTCCTCCGCCAGCCACAATGGGTTTGGCGGCCGGCTCGAGGCGCAAAAACCGCCGGACCTCCTCTGCCATTTCACCAGCCATTATCATCGGCAGCTCTATGGTGAGAAACATCTCAGTTCCCGGGGCCAAAAAACTGTGCTATCCTGGAACACGAGTACAGGACATTACTAGGCTGCTTCATACCGTTCTACGACATCTGCCGGGAGCTGACGCTGTCGTAGTCCATGTGGGGTCAAACAACATTAGGAGGGCTAGCTCGGAACTGCTGAAACTGGATTTTAAAGAACTGATTCTAGCTCTGAAAGAC
The DNA here is from genome assembly GCF_045679555.1 of Salvelinus alpinus. NCBI lineage: Eukaryota > Metazoa > Chordata > Actinopteri > Salmoniformes > Salmonidae > Salvelinus > Salvelinus alpinus. The sequence goes on along the minus strand of NC_092094.1, from coordinate 22,900,267 downwards.
TCCAAAAAGTGGCCAATTATTTCAGGCCCTGTGCCATCACTGGACCGTGGCAGCGAAATTTTCAGCAGGCTACTGTCATTACACATCTAGCTAAAAGACTACTGTATCGCTGTTGGCATAACTTTTATAGATAACTTTCACACCTATCGGAAACAGAAGATGCGCTACAGGAATGACGGAGTTCATCCAAATCATCTTGGAGGACCCGGTCCTCGCATTTCAAGGCCGCGTTGAGACAATCACTTATCAGTGACCCAAGACCTGCTCAGATAACCCCTAGCATTGTGTCGTTGAGCTGTCGTAGTGCTGCTGCAAATGTACATTTTCCCAGGGGTGTTGTCAGTAAGTAACCTAATTTATGTTCCTCTAAATGCCTCTCAATCCGACAGCTATTGTCAGCAGTAATCATGTGCCTACGAACCCGAATTCTCTTTTTGTAATGGGTCGCCAAACGGCCTATAAGAACTCTCACCTTCATGCTATGTGATTAGATGCTTATGTTTTTCTGTGATCATGGAGCTCAGCGGTGCTGTAGGCTACCGATCCTCGCTTGACCGAGTTCACCAACGCAGAGACTGACAATCCACACTTGACTGTGCCAGTCAGATAACTTCATATTTAGCCTGGAACTTGATACATATTTAGGCGGGAGCCTCGACCCCGAAGCACAACGGGTCAGAGCCAATACTAAGAATAACTTTCTCTCAAAGCATTTTTAGCCGATACTGAGGCAATCGAAGCATACACTGAGACACACTGTGAAAATCCGTTATTTGCACACGGATTCTGTGGTGTACACCAGGGTGTTGTTCCACCCATGTCAACAGGGTGAAAAACAACTCCGAGCCTCAGATGAGCATACACTATGTGTTGTTTGCTTGGGAGATGAACATGCACTCACTATCAGAAATTCAAACTAAGAGCATTGAAATCTCGATTTGCACGCTTTGGGGACGGAGGCTCCAGATTGTCATCAGATTAGTCTGCCACACAGATCAATGATCATTCCAAATGATCACTCTACTCGTGATTCACCGCCCAATAAACGCCATCCTCGCCTGGGCACAAATCTCAACGCATTGAGATGTGCAGGGAGATTAAGTCACTGGACAGTCGTATGTCAACCATCCAGAGCACATCCTGGTCAGGCTTCCCCCACTGGTACCAAACTCAACCCCTACCTCTGAACTGGGCATGCTTGTTCAATTGGATGACACTAATGTACTGTTCACAAGAGTCTGACACTCTTATGACACAGACTATGAGCACTCTGATGATGATGATGATGCTATGTACCACAGCTCTAGCATCGTCCAGTTCCAGTGATGGTCAACCAGAAAATATCCTTATCTGAAATCATTGAGAGGGCAAGCAGGAACCTCAATGTGAAACATGTACCTACTGCCATGGCTTCCACATCCAAGTTTAATTTAATTCAGTTCTTCAAAGACAAACATTCATCCCATTGTTCAAAGACTTCATGTGAGCTCCAATCCAATTGGAGGAAGCCAAATGGCAGAACTCCTGCCATGCCAAGCATATGCACTCACTTAGCTGCATTTCATAGTGCAGATGAGAACGTTTTTTGCCATTTCCTCTGTATGGACAAATCATTTGCTTCGCTTGTTCAGCCTGTTTCTTTCCGTCACAGTTCAGACCATAGAAATAAGAATGAATAGAACGGGCTTGGGATTTCTAACACTTGGAAATTTGACAGGTAAATTCATGGTTACACTCTAAATGGCTGCCTGGTATTGTGATGTAATCATTTCAATGGTATGGGTGCTGTGCTTTGGCAAAGTGGGTGGGGTTATATCCTGCCTGTTTGGCCCTGTCCGGGGGTATCGTCGGACGGGGCCACAGTGTCTCCCAACCCCTCCTGTCTCAGCCTCCAGTATTTATGCTGCAATAGTTTATGTGTTGGGGGGCTAGGGTCAGTCTGTTATATCTGGAGTATTTCTCCTGTCTTTTCCGGTGTCCTGTGTGAATTTAAGTATGCTCTCTCTAATTCTCTCTCTATTTTTCTCTCTTTCTCTCTTTCTTTCTTTCTTTCTTTCTTTCTTTCTTTCTTTCTTTCTTTCTTTCTTTCTTTCTTTCTTTCTTTCTTTCTTTCTCCCTCTCGGAGGACCTGAGCCCTAGAACCATGCCTCAGGACAACCTGGCCTGATGACTCCTTGCCGTCCCCAGTCCACCTGGTCGTGCTGCTGCTCCAGTTTCAACTGTTAGCCTGCGGCTATGGAACCCTGACCTGTTCACCGGACATGCTACCTGTCCCAGACCTTCTGTTTTCAATAAATAAATGTGATTGATTTAACCTGTCTTTAACCTGTCTCCTCCTGTTCATCTACAAGGATTGAAGTGGATTTTACAAGTTACATCAATAAGGGATCATAGCTTTCACCTGGTCATGGAAAGAGCAGGTATTCATAATGTTTTGTTCACTCAGTGTACACTTTCAATGTAGATGGGGACTTCCCTGCAGCCATAAGCTCCTGGAGGAAAGTCAAAATGACAGAAATTGGTCAGAAAGATGGCGATTCTGCATGGTCGACACCAGGAATACACTTGTAGGAATACAGGATGCCCTGGCTGTCACAATTGTGTCAATTACTAAGGAGGGCAACCCTGCAGCTACAAGGCGGTCACGTTCAGGGGCCACACCCACAATTTCAGTTTGGAGGGCCTTAAGAAATTCTAGGGACAATAAGGAGGCCTGCGTCTTGTGATCGTAGCGTACGTGTAGGTATGTACGGCAGGACCAAATCGGAGAGATAGGTAGGAGCAAGCCCATGTAATGCTTTGTAGGTTAACAGTAAAACCTTAAAATCAGCCCTAGCTTTAACTGGAAGCCGGTTTAGAGAGGCTAGCACTGGAGTAATATGATCACATTTTTTGGTTCTAGTCAAGATTCTAGCAGCCGTGTTTAAACGGAAGTTTATTTAGTGCTTTATCAGGTAGCCAGAGAGTATAGCATTGCAGTAGTCTAATCTAGAAGTGACAAAAGCATGGATTAGTTTTCAGTATGGATTTGTTTCTTTTTCACGAAAAGTTTCAGAATTTTGCAATGTTAGAAAGATGGAAAAAAGCTGTCCTTGAAATATTCTTGGTATGTTCATCAAAAGAGAGATCAGGGTCCAAAGTATCGCTGAGGTCCTTCACAGTTTTATTTGAGATGACTGTACAACCATCAATATGAATTGTCAGATCCAACAGCAGATCTCTTTGTTTCTTGGGACCTAGAACTAGCATCTCAGTTTAAAAGTAAAATTCAGAGGGTGTATGGGCAAGACAAAATATTTAAGTGCCTTTGAACAGGTTATGGTAGAATTGCCAGGCGCACCGATTTGTGTCAAGAACTGCAACGCTGCTGGGTTTTTCATGATAAACAGTTTCTATGTGAGCTCTTAGTCAAGACTGACTTTCTATTGGCTATTGTTTCAGCCAAGTGTGTGGAGAATTACATGCACTCTCTACCTTTCCTTCATGCCTCACTTTAACAGAAGATTGATCTAAGGTAGTTCTTCGGACAAATCCAGCATTGTTACCTAAGGTGCTTTCACCATCACATGCTAACCAGCCCTTAAAAGCAACAATTCACCCGACTCCCCACTCCTCACAGGAGAGTTGTGAGTTGCATACACTTAGCCCGGTTAGGGCATTGAGTGCCTATCTTGCTGCAACAAGAACTGTTCGTCAAACAACAGTTTTTTGTGGATTATGGGGAGAACACTAAAGCGAGTGCTGTCTCAAAGCAGAGACTGGCACATTGGATTACCAACCAACTCCAGACGGCATGGTAGCACACTCCACCAGGGGTATGGCCACTTCATGGGCCCTGTTCAGAGGGGCCTCACTGGACTCTATCTCTGCTGCTTCAAGTTGGGCAGACCCATTACTTTCATGAGGTTCTACAGACTCAATGTTATGTCCACACCATCAGCGGGGTCTGTGGGTCTGGACATGGCACGCTCTCGCAAACCAGATAAGTGAGCGTACAGTGAAACTTCCACATACTTACTTATCAACCATCAGTGAAATTAATGTTCTATACAAAGGTCTTCCACTCTTGGTGCTGTTGCAGCCAATTGAAGCCGAATGTTGTAAGTTCTAGCTTTCAGCTTGCTTGTGTATAAGGTTGTATACCACAGTTAAATCTCTATGTTACCCTGTTGAGTAATTATATTCTGTTGCATCCTGTGATGGATACAAGGACGTCCCATGGACTGATCTGGGCTAAGTTAAATGGTGAGTAATCCCACTCTGTTGTCCGAACTAACTCTTTAGTACAGCCTCTCCCATAGGTTGTAGGCGACCCATTACGAAAACGAAAGAGAACATTGGGATACGGATGTAACCATGGTTCTCTGAGTAGAGTAACGGATCGCCAAGATTTCATATCGTTCCTCCACCTCCGTGGTGTCAGTATGTCACGCCACACCGCCTTTTATAATGACAGGTCACGTGGGTAAAGTAAGGGTGTGGCGTGACTGTAAACATCTTTGATATTAAGCATCTCAATCACATCGAGTGAAGGGGAAGGAGTTCCCATAGGCCGTTTGGTGACCGATACTCCACTCAGAGAACCAAGGTTACATCCATAACCCAACGTTATACTGTTAGCACTGAGAAGTTTTGACGTAGTAGGAAGCCCACTGTGAGCAGTTCACCCTGCACTATCAGCTCAAATATAAACATCACTGTCATGTCTACCTCTGATAAGCCTCCAAGTAAATCAATAAAAGCAATCAAGCAACCCAGAAAAGCACAATAATAGACCACATTAACATACAGTTGAAGGCGGAAGTTTACAAACACTTAGGTTGGAGTCATTAAAACTCATTTTTCAACCACTTCACAAATTTCTTGTTAACAAGCTATAGTTTTGGCAAGTCGGTTAGGACATCTACTTTGTGCATGACACAAGTAACTGTTCCAACAATTGTTTACAGACAGATTATTTCACTTATAATTCACTGTATCACAATTTCAGTGGGTCAGAAGTTTACATACACTAAGTTGACTGTGCCTTTAAACAGCTTGGAAAATTCCAGAAAATGATGTCATGGCTTTAGAAGCTTCTGATAGGCTAATTGACATCATTTGAGTCAATTGGAGGTGTACCTGTGGATGTATTTCAAAGCCTACCTTCAAACTCAGTGCCTCTTTGCTTGACATTATGAGAAAATCAAAAGATATCAGCCAAGACCTCATAAAAAAATTGTAGACCTCCACAAGTCTGGTTCAACCTTGGGAGCAATTTCCAAATGCCTGAAGGTACCACATTCATCTGTACAAACAATAGTACGCAAGTATAAACACCATGGGACCACGCAGCCGTCATACCGCTCAGGAAGGAGATGTATTCTGTCTCCTAGATATGAATGTACTTTGGTGCAAAAATTGCAAATCAATCCCAGAACAACAGCAAAGGACCTTGTGAAGATGCTGGAGGAAACAGGTACAAAAGTATCTATATCCACAGTAAAATGAGTACTATATCGACATAGCCTGAAAGGCCACTCAGCAAGGAAGAAGCCACTGCTCCAAAACCACCATAAAAAAGCCATACTAGAGTTTGCAACTGCACATGGGGACAAATAACATACTTTTTTGGAGAAATGTCCTCTGGTCTGATGAAACAAAAATAGAACTGTTTGGCCATAATGACCATTGTTTTGTTTGGAAGAAAAAGGGGGACGCTTGCAAGCCAAAGAACACTATCCCAACCGTGAAGCACGGGGATGGCAGCATCATGTTGTGGGGGTGTTTTGCTGCAGGAGGGACTGGTACACTTCACAAAATAGATGGCATCATGAGGCAGGAAAATTATGTGGATATATTGAAGCAATTTCTCAAGACATCATTCAGGAAGTTAAAGCTTGGTCGCAAATGGGTCTTCCAAATGGACAATGACCCCAAGCATACTTCCAAAGTTGTGGCAAAATGGCTTAAGGACAACAAAGTCAAGGTATTGGAGTGGCCATCACAAAGCCCTGATCTCAATCCCATAGACAATTTGTGGGCAGAACTGAAAAAGCATGTGCAAGCAAGGTGGCCTACAAACCTGACTCAGTTACACCAGCTCTGTCAGGAGGAATGGGCCAAAATTCACCCAACTTATTGTGGGAAGCTTGTGGAAGGCTACCTGAAACATTTGACCCAAGTTAAACAATTTAAAGGCAATGCTACCAAATACTAATTGAGTGTATGTAAACTTCTGACCCACTGGGAATGTGATGAAAGAAATAAAAGCTGAAATAAATCATTCTCTCTACTATTATTCTGACATTTCACATTCTTAAAATAAAGTGGTGATCCTAACTGACCTAAGACAGGGAATCTTTACTAGGATTAAATGTCAGGAATTGTGAAAAACTGAGTTTAAATGTATTTGGCTAAGGTGTATGTAAACTTCCGACTTCAACTGTATGTACCATAAAATCGATAACTTGCTAGCAACAGAAAGCATTCAAATACTGGCTATCTCTGAAACTCACTTAGATAATTCCTTTGATACAGTACTAGCAATATATGGTTATAACATCTACAGAAAAGACAGGAATGCCAATGGAGGAGGTATTGCTGTTTATAATCAGAGTCATATTCCTGTAAGGCTTAGAGAGAAGCTCATGTCACATGCTGTTGAAGTACTACGGCTACAGGTTCCCCTGCCTCACCTAAAGCGTATTATTGTGAGAAGTTGCTATAGTCAGTATATGGATAATATGTGTGAAATGCTTGATAATGTATGTGATATCAACAGAGAGGTATATTTTCTGGTTGACCTAAATGTTGACTGGCTTTCATCAAGCTTTCATCAAGCCACTCAAGAAAAAGCTTCAACTTGCAACCTGGTTCAGGTTATCAGCCAACCAGGGTTTGATTTAGGAAAATGTGGCGCCAAACAACGTGGCCTTACCGGACCCATATGCATTAGGGCGTCCATCCACAGTGTGAATGATAGAAATCGCATTTAGATTATGGTAATTAATCTTAACAGAACATGCAACTCCTATTACTGAAGCAGCTAATAAAACATCACTCTCAAACATTTGCCAAAATGCAATTCGAGGGAAAACACCATTCTAAACAGTGCACCTGATGAGAGCGGTTCCATATATGACAGAGATGAAAATCTCCATTAGAAACTTAGAAAGAGGGGGAATCTAAAGATACAACAACTAAGATGGGATGCTAATATGACTAGGATTGTGCCTATGGCTTCTGGACAATGAAAGATAGTATGAACCAATAGAACAGAAATTGCATCGTGGTGGGTCCAATAGTCTAGGGAAGTAAATTGAAATACATTTTCCAAAACTATATAATTATTTTTGTCTATATAAAATACACCATAAAGCATGACTTAGCCACATAGGAATCGAGGATCATTAGCTTCCCCCAAAAAAAGCTGTGGATTGTTTCAGAACACAAACTTGTAGGCCTATGCCTATTTTGGGAAGTACGCAAATTGGGGCAGCGCAAGTGGCAATAGGCCTAGCTGATTATTGACTTGCGGATGTCAGTGAAAAGCATCAAAATATGTGTGAAGATAATGTGTCTTGAGTATAATTTAAAATGTTGAGATAAGAAGGGGAGGGTGTGTGTCAAAGATATAGGCTAGTCTCTTTCCAGAATGGCTCAGCAGTCTTCAGTCAGTTCTTGCACATTCATTGTGTCATTGTGTGAATTGTTTCCCCTTTGATTATTTATTTTGATCAATTCCCCATTACATATGTCACCAGTAGCAAATGTACCTTTAATCTCCATCATTTAGTTACAGTAATTACTGTTACTCCATGTATTAAACCCTCTAAGGGCAAAGTCCGTGACCCCACAGAAATCGAATTAGCATAATAAAAAATCCCCTTCAAAATCTGTCAGTTTAAGATAGAGATCTGTTCTTTAGTAATGGATGTGTCTCAATCCCCCACATCTGCCTATGTCACTTCCGCATCTGCAGTGAAAGGTGACAGAGCTAGAGCGTGTTTGTCAGACCATGAGACATCCCAAAATGTCAGTCTTCTCACAAAATCGTCTGTATCGTCCGATTGGTTTGGCCTACAAACTATTATTATACCGCTCTATGGAAAGATGTGACTCTCACGAACACGATGGTGTTCTACATTTTGCTCTACGACCCCAACAAGCATATTGGGACTTCTGAACTCTGAACGTCTGAACTCGGTACAGTTGATCTGCCAACTTCTGTCTGTAGCGTCCGAACAGTTTGGGCCTGTTCTTTCCCTCTGTGGAAAGGTGAGAATCTCACGAACACGTGCATGTCGATTGCATTCCTCTAGGACGCCCACAGGCCTCACAAGACTCGTCTGAAGGTCCCCCTTACCAGTTAAAAAAAATGAATGGAAGTATATATGGAGACTGTTTAGTGCCAATAAGGGGTTATATACATTAAAAAATATATATATATATAGGTATAGGACAGACACTTCAGAACCAACTTTCTTTTGATTTTTTGGGGGGGGACTTCCTGTTGCTCCATGTTGTGAATCTGTTATTCAATGCGTTTGTATTGGCTAATAGCAGTAAGGGTCCCCAAAAAACGTTTTTGTTTTGTTAATTGTTTTAAACATTTTTATATTTTAATACTTCAAGGGGTCTTAAAATTCAAAATCAAATAGCAAAATGATCCTTGGTATGGTCTTAAATCAATTCCATATAGCTTAGTAGAAGCCACCTTAGACGGGGCTTAGAATCTTATAGGTTAATTAGGCCTACAGTCATTCTCATTCACAACAACCCGCTACACTTGTGAGAAACACATTTTGGTTTATTTCATAACCATCATTTACAAGTTTTTTTATTGTCTTTTGTTTAGAGTGCTCCATGTGAGCAATGAGGATGTGTCTGGTTTCTCTGTCCTGTTAATGTTAAGTGATTGCGCGTGCCTGAGCACGCATAGAAGGACCTGGCCTGCTGCAAGGAAATGTAGGAAAGTCAACAGTCAGTTTTTTTTACATCCATTGTGAATGATAATATAGCCTATTAAAACTATAGTTCCTCACAGTAGGCTATTTAAAAAATATTTTCAACAATCTCCCCCTCGATAATCACCAAGCCTCAGCGTGAAAGAGCAAAATATCATGATCTGATGATCCCATATATCCAGTGGAAACGTCATAAAATACAGACTTTGTTAGTGACAGGTTTGTGATTTCCACATAAGTAGTCCACCACTAGCAGGTAGGTGGTGCTTTTTAGAGTGAACAAGTACTCTCCCAGTCTTTGCCAGGGTCTTTCAGGAAGTTGTGAAGGTATGAGTGGTTCTGTGTGGTTTGTGCACTCTTTGATGCATGTCCTGCAGTTAAGCACAAGTTTGTTTAGTTGCTGGCTTAGTCCAGGCCACCACACTGCCTGTTGTGCGCATTCTCTGAATACATTGTGACTCCTATTTTCCACATCTTCAATCTAAGCCTAGAAGAGGGAGTGTGCCCTCAGGCCTGGAGGGAGGCAAAGGTAATTCTGCTACCTCAAAATAGCAAAGAACCCTTTAATGGTTCAAACAGCTGACCAATCAGCCTGTTACTGGTGCTTAGCAAACTTTAGGAAAAAATCATTTTCGACCAAATAACATGTCATTTTACCCAAAAAAATTAACAACAGACTTTCAGCACTCTTATAGGAAAGGGCACTCGACATGCTCGGCACTGACACAAATGACTAATGATTGGCTGAAAGAAATTGATAATAAGAAGATTGTGGGAGCTTTTTTGTTAGACTTCAGTGCAGCTTTCATATTATTGATCATAACATATTTCTGAAAAACTCTGCCTTATCATGGATTGAGAGTTACCTATCCAATAGAACACAGAGGGTTTTCTTTAATGGAAGCCTCTCTAATACAAATTTGGTTGTGTGGTGTCCCGCAGGGCAGCCGGCTTGGGCCATTATTGTTTTCTGTTTTTACTAATGATCTTACACTGACCTTGAATAAAGCCTGTGTGTCCATGTATGCTGACGTATACACGTCGGCTGCAACAGTAAAATAAATAACTGACACCCTTAACATAGAGGTCCAGTCAGTTTTAAAATAGGTAACTAGCAATAGGCTGGTGCTAAATATCTAAAAAAACGAAAAGCATAATTTTTGGAACAAATCACTCACTCATTCCCTAAACCTCATCATGAACAATTACTGAATAATGTGGCGATTGAGCAAGTTGAGGAGACTAAACTGCTTCGTGTCACCCTAGATAGCGAGCTAACATGGTCAAAACATATAGACTCAATGGTTACTAAAATGGGAAGAGGTCTGTCCATGATAAGGCATTGCTCTCCTTTCTTGACATCTCAGTCAGACACACAGGTTTTACAGGCCCTAGTTTTGTCGCACCTGGACTACTGTCCAGTTGTGTGGTCGGGTGCAGCAAAGAAGGACATAGGCAAATTGCAGTTGGTCCAGAACAGAGCAGCACAGATGTGCACGGAGGATGAATGTCAAATGCATGTCAGTCTCTCCTGGCTCAAAATTGAGAAGAGATTGACTGCATCACTATTGGTCTTTGTGTGAGGTGTACTGAACTGTCTGTTCAAGCAGTTGGCACATAGTTCGGACACTTATTGGTATCACACAAGACATGTAACCAGAGGTCTCTTCACAGTCCGCAGGTCCAGAACAGAGGATGGGTAACACAGTATTAAATAGAGCCATGATTAAATGGAACTCTCTGCCACCCCAGGTAACTCAAGCTAGAAATTAAACCAGATTCAAAAACCAGATAACCAGTCTTAAGGCACAACGGAAGAGACACACAGACATTTTTATGCATTTTGTATTGTATTATGTATGTGATATGTGGTTGGTATACGACTGTGAATCAAATCAAATCAAATTTTATTGGTCACATACACATGGTTAGCAGATGTTAATGCGAGTGTAGCGAAATGCTTGTGCTTCTAGTTCCGACAATGCAGTAATATCTAACAAGTACTCTAACAATTTTACAACAACTACCTCATACACACAAATGTGAAGGGATGAATAAGAATATGTACATACAAATAAATGGATGAGCGATGGCCATGCGGCATAGGCAAGATGCAGTAGATGGTATAGAATACAGTACATACATATGAGATGAGTAATGTAGGATATGTAAACATCATTAAAGTGGCGTTAATTAAAGTGACAAGTGATACCATTATTAAATCCATTTATTAAAGTGGCCAGAGATTTGAGTCTGTATGTTGGCAGTAGCCTCTCTATGTTAGTGATGGCTGTTTAACAGTCTGATGGCCTTGAAATAGAAGCTGTTTTTCAGTCTCTATGTCCCAGCTTTGATGCACCTGTACTGACCTCGCCTTCTGGATGATAGTGGGGTGAACAGGCAGTGGCTCGGGTGGTTGTTGTCCTTGATGATTTTTTTGTTTTTGGTCTTCCGCTGACATCGGGTGCTGTAAGTGTTCTGGAGGGAAAGTAGTTTGCCCCCGGTGATGCGTTGTGCAGACCGCACTACCCTCTGGAGAGCCTTGCAGTTGAGGGCGGTGCAGTTGCCGTACCAGGCGGTGATACAGCCTGACAGGATGCTCTCGATTGTGCATTTGTAACAGTTTTTTCACACTGATGAGGTTGCAGAGGCGCTATTGCGATTGTGCCTTCTTCACCACGCTGTCTGTGTCGGTGGACCATTTCAGTTTGTCCGTGATGTGTACGCCGAGGAACTTAAAACTTTCCACCTCCTCCACGACTGTCCTGTCGATGTTGATGGGGTGTGCTCCCTCTGCTGTTTCCTGAAGTCCACGATCATCTCCTTTGTTTTGTTGACGTTGAGTGGGAAGTTATTTTCCTGACACCATACTCCGAGGGCCCTCACCTCCTCCCTGTAGGCCGTCTCGTCGTTGTTGGTAATCAAGCCTACCACTGTAGTGTCGTCTGCAAACTTGATGATTGAGTTGGAGGCGTGCATGGCCACGCAGTCATGGGTGATGCTCTGAGGACGCAGCTAGGGATGCCGTCTGGGCTGGACAGCCTTGCAAGGGTTAACACATTTAAAAGTTTTACTCACGTTGGCCACAGAGAAGGAGAGCCCACAGGCTTTGGTAGCGGGCCGTGTCAGTGGCACTGTATTGTCCTCAAAGCAAGCAAAGAAGTTGTTTAATTTGTCTGGGAGCAAGACAAGTTTTCTTTTTGTAATCCGTGATTGACTGAAGACCCTGCCACACACGTCTCGCGTTTGAGCCATTGAATTGCGACTCTACTTTGTCTCTATACTGACGCTTTGCTTGTTTGATTGCCTTACGGAGGGAATAGCTGCACTGTTTGTATTCGGTCATGTTTCCAGTCGCCTTGCCATGATTAAAAGCGGTGGTTCGCGCTTTCAGTGCAAGATGACGCCGATAGAAATGGTCACCTCCTTTCAGGTCCTTAGGAAACTATGCAGTTTTTTATGTTTTATTTTTTACATTGTTAGCCCAGAAAATCTCAAGTGTTATTACATAGAGCCAGGAAGAACTATTGGATAAAAAAGTGATGTCAACTTACCAACATTACGACCAGGAACACGTCTTTCCCGAAGCTGATCCTTTGTTCGGGCCTCCACCCTGGACATGGGATCTTAACCCAGAGGCCAACCCAAAACAACGCGGCCACCGCAGGAGAGGCAGACGGAGCGGCCTACTGGTCAGACTCAGAAGTCGAGCACACCATCCACCGCTTCCGAGCATATTACTCGCCAATGTCCAATCTCTAGATAACAAGGTGGACGAAATTAGGGCATGAGTTGCCTTCCAGAGAGACATCAGAGATTGTAACATTCTCTGTTTCACGGAAACATGGCTCACTCAGGATATGTTGTCAGAGGCGGTACAGCCACCCGGTTTCTTTATGCATCGCGCCGACAGAAACAAACATCTCTCTGGTAAGAAGAAGTGCGGGGGTGTATGCCTTATGATTAACGGCTCATGGTGTAATCACAACAACATACAGAAACTCAAGTCCTTTTGTTTACCTGACCTAGAATTCCTTACAATCACATGCCGACCGCATTATCTTCCAAGAGAATTCTCTTCGATTATAGTCACAGCCGTGTATATCCCCCCAAGCAGATGCCTCATCAGCCACGAAAGAACTTCGCTGGACTTTATGTAAACTGGAAACCATACATCCTGAGGCTGCATTTATTGTAGCTGGGGATTTTAACAAAGCTAACCTGAGAACAAGACTTCCTAAATTCTATCAGCATATCGAATGCGCGACACGAGCTGCTAGCATTCTGGATCATTGCTCCTCTAACTTCCGTGATGCATACAAAGCCCTCCCCCGCCCTGCCTTCGGCAAATCTGACCATGACTCCATTTTGTTGCTCCCAGCCTATAGACAGAAACTAAAACAGGAAACGCCCATGCTCAGGTCCATCCAATGCTGGTCTGACCAATCGGATTCCATGCTTCAAGATTGCTTCGATCACGTGGACTGGGATATGTTCCGGATAGCCTCAGACAATAACATTGATGTATATGCTGACTCGGTGAGTGAGTTTATTAGTAAGTGCATCGGAGATGTCGTACCCACTGTGACTAAAACCTTTCCTAACCAGAAACCGTGGATCGATGGTAGCATCCACGCAATCATGGGGTTGTCTCGCCTGGCTATCTGGAGATGAATGCACTAGCTATGGGTCGCTCTGGATGGGAGCGTCTGCTAAATGACTAAATTGTAATGGAAATATAGTGCTATGTGTATTTACATTGACTTATTTCCCCCAAAAAAACTGTTACAGCCTGAATTCAAAAATGATTAAATTGATACTTTTCTCACCCATCTACACACAATACCACATAATGACAAAGTGAAAACATGTTTTCAGAAATATTTGCAAGTATATTGAAAATTAAATACAGAAATACCTCATTGACAAGTACTCACATCCCTGAGTCAATACTTTGTTGAAATACCTTTGGCAGTGATTATGGCTGTTAGTCTTTCTGGGTAAGTCTATGGATTGCGCAACATTTGCCCATAATTATTTTCAAAATTCTTCAAGCTCTGTCAAATTGGTTGATGATCATTGCTAAACAATCATTTTCATGTCTTGTCATCGATTTTCAAGTAGACTCAAGTCAAAACTGTAACTAGGCCACTGTCTTCTTGGTATAAGCAACTCTAGTGTAGATTTGGCCTTGTGTTTTAGGTCATTGTCCCACTGAAAGGTGAATTCATCTCCCAGTGTCTGGTGGAAAGAAGACTGAACCAGGTTTTCCTGTAGGATTCTGCCTGTGCTTAGCTCCATTACGTTTATTTTTTATCCTAAAAAACTCCCCAGTCCTAAATGATTACAAGAAATATGGCAAAGTGATCAAATTTGTCCTGAATACAAAGTGTTATGTTTGGGGCAAATCCAGTAAAATACATCTGAGTACCACTTTGTCACGGCTCCTCCTCTGCAGTGCAGGGGGCGGTTCCTCCTGCAGGCAGAGGAGGGTCGTGAGTGATTGGAGCCACCTGGGCTCAGGGTATAAAACTGTCACTAATCACTTCTCTCTCTCTCTCTCTGCTCCTCCAGGTATGCTCATGTTTTGTTTGTTCCTTTGTAGTTTTGCATAGTTTTCACTCAGTCATGTTCACACACACATATTCACGCATCCATGCACTTTACATACACCTTACAATATGATACTTCCACACCTCATTCCTTTTTCTTAGTTTAAAGTTAATAGTTTGTTTATAATAAAGAACACTTTTAATTGGCCTATACCTGTTTGTGTCCCCTCCTTTTTGTCACAGGCTATGAGCCGGCTTGTGACAACTTCATATTTTCAAAACATAACAAACATAACACTTTGTATTCAGGACAAATTTGATCACTTTGCCACATTTCTTTGCAGTACTACTTTAGTGCCTTGTTGCATGTTTTGGAATATTTTTATTCTGTAGAGGCTTAAAGTCATCATTGGCCTCATGATGAAATCCTTGAGCGGTTTCCTTCCTCTCCAGCAACTGAGTTAGGAAGGGTGCCTGTAACTTGAGGGACCTCCCTGGTCTTTGTGGTTGAATCTGTGTTTGAAATTCACTGCTTTTTATTTTACCAGGCAAGTCAGTTAAGAACAAATTCCTATTTTCAATGATGGCCTAGGAACAGTGGGTTAACTGCCTTGTTGAGGGGTAGAACAACAGATTTTTACCTTGTCAGCTCAGGGATTTGATCTAGCAACCTTTCGATTATTAGTCCAACGCTCTAACCACTAGGCTACCTGCCACCCCAGGTACCTTACAGATAATTGTATGCGTGGGGTACAGAGATTAGGTAGTTGTTCAAAAATCATGTTAAACACTATTATTGCACACAGAGTCCATGCAACCTATGTGACTTAAGCTAATTTTTACTCCTGAACTTATTTGGCTTGCCATAACAAAGGGGTTGAATAGTTATTGACTAAAGACAATTCAGCTTTACATTTTTTATTAATTTGTAAAAATAAATCCACTTTGACATTATGTGGTATTATGTGTAGGCCAGTGACAAAAACCTTTATTTTATTCATTTTAAATTCAGTGTGTAACAAAAAAAGTGTAAAAAGTGAGGGGGTGTGAATAGTTTCTGAAGGTATTGTATGTATATTATGCATTTTATTTGAGTCGTTTCCTGTTTGGGCCCCATTAAGAGTAGCCACTGCCTCAACAGCAGCTAAGTGGGGTCCTAATAAATACTAAATAATTATGTTCTGGCACCCTGACAAAAGTTTCCTACCTTTGCCCTAGTTCCGGCACCCTGACAAAAGTTTCCTACCTTTGCCCTAGTTCCGGCACCCTGACAAAAGTTTCCTACCTTTGCCCTAGTTCCGGCACCCTGACAAATGTTTCCTACCTTTGCCCTAGTTCCGGCACCCTGACAAAAGTTTCCTACCTTTGCCCTAGTTCCGGCACCCTGACAAATGTTTCCTACCTTTGCCCTAGTTCCGGCACCCTGACAAATGTTTCCTACCTTTGCCCTAGTTCCGGCACCCTGACAAATGTTTCCTACCTTTGCCCTAGTTCCGGCACCCTGACAAAAGTTTCCTACCTTTGCCCTAGTTCCAGCACCCTGACAAAAGTTTCCTACCTTTGCCCTAGTTCCGGCACCCTGACAAAAGTTTCCTACCTTTGCCCTAGTTCCGGCACCCTGACAAATGTTTCCTACCTTTGCCCTAAACTAAGCAGCATTTGGGGTTTTGACATAAAGGAAATAAGCCTTTCCAGAGGTAACACTACCCTCTATTGGCCTATCAGAGCTACTTCAAGCAGAAAGCAGTTCACCAAAATGCTGCACTCTGACCATAGACTGTCGTCTTTGACCTTATATAATCAAAATGTAAGATAAACTTGTAAGAATAACTTGAAACAAAGGACCTTTTCACAGAGGTTGACGTCATTCTAATGATAGAAAGCTGATGACTAATGGATCTCATTAACAGAGATGAGCTTTAAGATCCAGTTTTTATTAATAATATATATCCTTATTTGGCTGATGACAGTTGATAAAAACAATATACAAAGAAAAATATTGAATATCCATTTGACACATTTTCACTCTTCATGCCCCCTAATAAAATAATGAATTCCTTTTAACTTAGAAAGTTCATAATGTACAAATTAAGAATCAACACAGAAAGGAATCCATGCAAAATGTCTATTCTGGGTACTTGCACCCTAGAGTCCCCCTGGGTCCTCCTTGGCTTGGTCCCAGATCAGTTTGTGCTCTTGCCATACTCCATTACTGTCATTGTCAAGCCAAACATGACAAGTCCACAAGGAGTTGGCAGGACAGCAGAAACAGACTGGCACCTAGGCTAGGTCCTCTTACGATGCTGGTTCCTCTGATGGCGGCATTCCTATCTGTCCTATCTGTCGACCGAGGAAGGTCCTCTATCTGTCCCCTGTGGTGGAGTTGACGTAGTCAGGGGCATTGTCGTCCGTCATGGGGAACACCCAGGTGTTGCCATTGGTGGGGCCGCAACAGGTGGAGCTGCATGTGGGATTACAAGTGGCTGTGAGTCGGCGCAGGTACTCTGCGTGGACAGGCTTGTGGCTTTGCAGCACCCGGATAGCCTCGTCGATATTGAACCACTTCCGTTTCCTACCTGAAAGAGGTAAGGCAGAGAGAAAAGGTCAGCGGGCTCTAATAACCTCTTAAACTGCCGCCCTCTAGTGGCACTTTCTAAACGACACATTATTGTATACTACCCTCAAAGTACATGTCAGTATAAAAAACATCCTACAAATACATGCTTAGTGCTCTGTGTGTGTGTGTGTGGGGGGGGGGGGTAAACAAACAAAAATGGTATTTTACCCATAAAGACACAGCCATTTTAAAAGCGCCGGGCTTGTGCAACGTGCCATGCTTTAATTTTCCGTGAATGATATACAGTGCCTTCAGAAAGTATTCACACCCCTAAACTTTTAACACATTTTGTTGTGTGTTACAAAGTGGGATTAAAATGTATATGTCATTTTTTGTCAACAATCTACACAAAATGTGACATTTTATTTATGTAAAATAAAATACTAATATATCTTGATTAGATAAGTATTCAACCCCCTGAGTCGATACATTACATTTACATTACATTTTAGTCATTTAGCAGACGCTCTTATCCAGAGCGACTTACAGTAGAGTGCATACATTTTATTACATTTTTACATACTGAGACAAGGATATTCCTACCGGCCAAACCCTCCCTAACCCGGACGACGCTATGCCAATTGTGCGTCGCCCCACGGACCTCCCAGTTGCGGCCGGCTGCGACAGAGCCTGGGCGTGAACCCAGAGACTCTGGTGGCGCAGCTAGCACTCCGATGCAGTGCCCTAGACCACTGCGCCACCCGGGAGATCCCATGATCCCATACATGATCGAATCACATTGGGCAGTGATTACAGCTGAGAGTCTTCCTTGGTAAGTCTAAGAGCTTTGCACATCTGGATTTTACAATATTTGCCAAATATTCTTTTAAAGAAATTAAAGTTCTATCAAGTTGGTTGTTGATCATTGCTAGACAGTCCTTTTCAAGTCTTGCCATAGTTTATCCAGCCCATTTAAGCCAAAACTGTAACTTGGCCACTCAGGAACACTCAAGGTAGTCTTGGTAAGCAACTCCAGTGTATATTTGGCCTAGAGTTTTAGGTTATTGTTCTGCTGAAAGGTGAATTTGTCTCCCAGTGTCTGTTGGGAAGCAGATTGAACCAAGTTTTCCTCTAGGATTTTGCCTGTACTTAGCTCTGTTCCATTTATTTTCTTCCTAAAAAAACTCCCTAGTCCTTGAAGATGACAAGCATACCCATAACATCATGCTGCCACCACCATGCTTGAAAATATGAAGAGTGGTACTCAGTGATGTGTTGTGTTGGATTTGCACAGAGTGAGCAAATGTTAAGTGATTTGTTAAGCACATTTTTACTCCTGAGCTTAGACTTGTCATAACAAAAGGGTTGAATACTTATTGACTCAAGCCATTTCATCTTGTAATTTATTCATTTGTAAACATTTCTAGAAACACAATTCCACATTGTGTTTAGATCAGTGACGCAACATCTCAATTTAATAACTTTTAAATTCAGACTTTAGCACAACAAAATGTGGATAGTCAAGGGTTGTGAATACTTTCTGAAGGCAAATGAGGAGAAAGCTGAAGTCTCTATCCATTGATGTAAATATACAGTATCCCTCCCCTGTCCGATTCCCAGTTCATCCACTAGATAGCAATAGGAGATCACATGACATCTCTTGGCCACCAGTTGCGTCTGGTTTGGGTCGTGAGTCACTGTGCCAAAATGGCTGAACGGTTTTTCAAGCCTGACATCTTAAAATTACATTATCAATCAGGGCTTTCAAGTTATGGAGTTTGCTTTTTTTAATTTTTTTATAAATAAGACTTCTTTTCCCATTCACTTTTCCTATTGTAAACAATTCGCTAGATCAGTGGCGCATGTGGAGGATGTATACAAGGATATTCATATGACATTGCCAGCAGTAAGATTTGAGTTAGATTTCCAAAAAGGACTGCAGCTTTCAAATGTCATCGCCGGACCCTGTACCGGGTCCAAAACAACCACTCAGAGTTTAGCAGGTTAACAGAGTAATAGGATCTAAAAACTGATTCCCATCAGATGTATACAACGATTTTCAGTTTTTGTAATAAGCCAACAATGATTACTGTTTGTTTTTCCCTGACTGCCTGAATGTACATTACATTGTATTAGGAACTAATCAAAACTTTCCTTAAAGTAGGTATTTGTTACTGTAACGGATGCATGTGACATTCAGAAAGTGTTTTTACTTATCTGCTTTTGTTGGACTTCCCAATTAGCATATCAACATGAACACTGGCTAAACCTCTGTAAGCAGCTACACATTTTCCCCACCCCTTCACACCAACCAGCTCTGAAATACTGAAAAATGTAACACCCCTGAATGTTGATAACTTTACCCATAGTACAACTGGACATTTCTGTAATTTATCCTGTGGTGTTTATGAAGCTTCCCACCTAAGCCTCAGTATAAAGATTTCACATAAAAAAAACATTGTCTGGTTAACTGTCAGTTAACATTATTTATACATCTCTTCAAAACCACTTTCTCCTGGCTTCCAAATGCTATCCATATTTTATCATTCAAGTATTTTGTAAAAGGCATTCAAAAGTGCCCTCTGACATGAAAATGGGTTACTGAGGGGGGCGTAGCGGTGTGTATGGGGGGGGGGGGGGTTCACTAACCACTGAGGTACTCCAGACAAGCCCACAAATGTAGAGCCTGACCAGGCACAGTCATGGGCCTTGTAAAAGGCAAGAGTGGACAGAGGGAGGGAGGGGGCGACAGTGTGGGTAGTGACGAAGACTGGAAAACAACTGTGCACAGCAAACATGCATGCACCTTGTGAACAGGCCTGAATTCTATTTATATGGCTGAAGGGAACGAACGATAAGCACTTTTTTCAGACCGGCTACAAATAGTTCACGTTTTGAGTTACAGGGTCCCTTGTCAAACGTTATATTTTAAACACCTGCTACCACATCCTAAACCAATTATGGTGATAATTTCTGGGATCTAGTCCACGTCTTAACATGTAGAAAGTGTCTAGTTAGCTAAGACAGTTCGGTGTTTTCTACCGTACAATATTTACTTGACACTAATTTGCACAGATACCACATATTTTAGTTACAGAACATGGAAAATGTCTTCATGTAAATATTAGACAAACAAATGTACAAGTAACTTATTCAAAACAGAATTTGGTCAGTTTCATCTCATAATTTGATACTTAGTTTGCATAAAGAAAAGTGTATCAAAACACAAGTGGACAGGAAATACTGTTTTTTCAAACCATTCTTCAAATACAACCATTTTATTTAGACATCCAGCAATATGCTGACATTACTGAAGATTAACAGGTGTGTCACGATCGTTATACTGAATGGACCAAGGCACATCGTGCGTAGAGTTCCACATTATATTTAATAGTGAAAACTTACAATCGAAACAACAAAGAATAACAAACGTGCAGTAGTGCAGTGCTCAACGCAACTAAACACAAAACAAGATCCCACAAACAACAGGTGGGAAAAGGCTGCCTAAATATGATCCCCAATCAGAGACAACGATAAACAGCTGCCTCTGATTGGGAACCATACCAGGACAACATACATCTATATAATCACCTAGATAACCCTCCCTAGTCACACCCCGACCTAACCAACATAGAGAATAAAAAGCTCTCTATGGTCAGGGCGTGACAAGGTGTTTGACATAGAGGTGATGATGGTGTGAAAACAACTGACACCATTTTTTCAGTCAATATATCCAGTAGGTCAGAGTTCAGGTGGCTAGGGACGTATTACTGTAGACATGGACGTGTCCCTCGGTCAGTATCTCAAGTGACAACAGAGACCATCTGTCAGTCTGTCTGCTTGTTCCTCTCTGTTTTTACAAGCTGTCTCCTGCCAACTAAACTGGGGTCAGCCTCTATATGAGTCATTTTAACTTCTTAAATGTAATGGCAAAATTTAGATTTCCACCTAAATAGACATAGCCAAAAGTAACTGCTATTCATGTGTAATTACATGATTCTGACATGCCAAAACTTGGTATATTTGGAAAGACGACGTCTGGGAGATTATGAGGAAATGATCAGAAGATAGTTGTTACATAGTTCAGAATACACAAGATCAAGCACACACAACATTTTATTTTGAAAGTAATCTTTCATTGACAAGCTATAAGTGAATTATTGATGCCCAGAGCTGGAAACACTCTCAGATGGCTTCCAAAACATGTGAACAAGATCAGAAAAAAAGGGATTGATAGACCTAACAACTAGAAATAGGCAGATGTTTTAGTAAGTGGTCAGGTGTGGTCACGGGATGTTTTCAAGTGTCTCTAAACCTCTCCAAAGTGGCATACGTCTGTAAATTAGATAATTCCAGTGCTATTACACATTTGCAATCTGTTCAGTATAAAAATACAATTTCTACCATATTAACCTCACTCAAACATTGTGGTGGTGTTATGTGGTATCCAGGGTACATTCAAGTGTCCTTTCAACCTCTCCAAAGTGGTAATTGCACAGTTTTTGCACACTGGATGTGCCTAAAAGTTATTGTTCACTATAAAAACAACATTTCTACAACACCAACCTCTCTCAAACATTGTGGTGGTGTCGGGGGACATACAGGGGATATCCTAGTGTTTTTTCAACTTCTCCAAAGTGACAGAATGTTTAGCCTAGGCATATCCATTGTATTAATCCCATATACAAATGAGCTGTTTACAAAAACAACATAGAAGCAACAGATATACATAAAAAATATATAACATTTCTTATCAAACACAAAGTTGGTTACACATGTATCCTTCACTAAAAAAAGGTGCAAAAATAGAAATAAGCTGAAATATTTACAAATGGCATTCGTGTTCGTTTTACATCCCAGGTGTAGATGATTAGATTTCCCTTTCACTGTACCTTGTGCATGTAGTGATAGTCTTTGAAGCAGTCCCTCTGCCTGGAAACAAAAAGGCAACTGGCATTTCGGACAGAAAATCTGGCATTTCACCCTTTTTTCCCCCTGTGTTTTGTGCAATGCTTGCAGTTCTTCCTTTTTGTTTTTTGGCATGTGTGTTGGATAGTGGTGCTCACCTTGAGTGGGGGGGGGTCTTGTGATGATTGTGAGGTTGCTTTGGGCCCCCAATTCAACCATTTCCAAAACCAGCTGCTCTCGGAAGGCCAACTGGGAGACGGGTTTGACCTTTTGCTTTGGCCATCTGCTTGTGGAGAATGAAAGCATTTACTGTAGCAATGTCCACAAAGTGGTAAATAAAAGTCTTATACCACTTCCTGGTCTTGTGGAAAACCTGGTAGTAGTTTATCAGAGCATCAGATAGGTTGACACCCCCCATGCTGGCATTATAGTCCTTCACAGAAACAGGAATGGAGACATTCTTCCTTTTTCACTCTCCTTGTGACATTGTTGTTATTGAATGCCTTATGCTGTGTGGTGAGCATGGTTGTTTCCTTAGTGTCTTTCCATTTCACAAAAAGCTGCTTGTTTGTCCTGATCCAACGTATGGTCCCCCTCTCCGCTGTCTTTGTCATGTTGTTTACCTTGGTCTTGGAGAAACCGATTCTGTTAGGACGAATGGTGCCACAGGCCCCTATTTTCTTTTTGAAGAGGTCTATGAAAAGTGGATGTAGAACCATCAGACGGGGTGATTGACATCGCAGTGAAGACCTTGAATGGCAGGGGCGCTTGCTGGGGAGGGGTGGCTCTCAAACGTCATCAATATCCTCTGCGGTGAATAAAATAAAGGGATATATTGTTGTATGACACAGAATTACAGTTGACTAAATTTACTAAATGACATTACTGTAAAGTAAAAACACCAAGCCTAAACTTTATCTGTACAGTGACTCACATAGAAGGTGTGAAGTACACACACAATGTAAACAGTAACACTTTGGAAAGAAAGGCAGAGGTGAGAACCACAAATAAACAATGACCATGAGAGTTTAGTGGCCTCTCCAAAGTTACAAGGATGAAACTTAGAACAGCATACAGTGAACTAATATGAAACATAGACAATAACTACTTTGGAATTATATAACATATAAATTACTTGTTACATAGGCCTATGTAAACGAAATCCAAAGCATAAAAAGCAGACAACTTACATATAGTACATTTTCTATATAAAGTCATGAAATCAATTTACTTACAGATCTAAAAGTGGATCCAATCTTCTAGAAAGCAATATTTTTCGGCCGAGTCGAAATCCTCATTGATGCACGTTCCTTATACTTTGCTTGAAAAAATGTATGAATAAACAAATACCCTACCATCTACTCTAACAAAATATAATAACAAATTTAAATAAATACCACCCCTACTCCACTATTTAAATCTACTTAGTCATACCTCAGGCCAACAACCTGAAAGGATGTGACACCACCACTTAACACACCCTGTAACTGTTCTGATGTCAAGTCTCGCACACCCAAATACCTCTCTGCAGCTGCCACCACAACCTCATTTTTCTGTGACTTACGTTCCATCCCTGCAGTACAGTTGATAACCATTGCTATAAATGCTAAAAATCAAATCTTACTGAAACATATATTCCTTGTTGGTCGATCCCTCTGTACGGGTACAGATCTACTACACAAACCACTCCTCTCAGGATCCCTCCCCCTTGAACCATCTTCCTCTACTTTCTTCACTGTCTCAGCATATGACAACTTCTGCACTACTCTAACCCTGGAAACCTCAACCTGCCTCTCTCGCACAGGACATTTCTGATCCCCAGCCCTGTGGGCACCCTTACAACTAACACATACCACTACTTTCCCCAATGCTACATATTCCTTTGTCTCATGCCCTTCTGCACACTTCTCACACCTAGGAACCTCCCTCCTACACACTGCTACCACATGCCCATAAGCTTGACACCTGTAACAACATAATGTATTCGGCACAAAAGCTTGTACACAAAGACTTAACGTAAAAATAAAAAAAAACAGACAATGACTCTTCTGTTTCACCACTCACGCTACCCTGTCTGTGTCGCACCAAACGACAAGCATCACAAACACTGGGAATCTTCCCCTTCAGTTGGTCAACTTTTACTGCTACCCCAGAAATCAATTCTTTCAATGGCACCCTTTTCTTGAGAGCAAAACAATTCACGTCTTGCCCCCATTCATTTAACGCAGAACGCCTTCTCCCTCTGAGCAGCAGAAACACAAACAATTATCACAAGACCACTTCTGGTTAACCTCACTGATTCCACAGCACCCAACTCTGTTTTCACCCATCCTGAAACCACAAATGGATCAGCCAAAAGGCAAGGGTCCACTTGTTCCAAAAACTTCACTCCTACTGTCACAGACTCATCTTTATCCTGACTCTCGGTGCAAGCATAAGGCTCAGAGAACTTCACTACACCTACCACCCCTGATACTTCAACCTCATTCACTTCCATTTCTCCTCCTGTCTTCAGCTCACTCTGCTTACACTTTCGAGCATTCTTCTCTAACAAACCATCTCAGCTTTTTTCCACCATTTTTAACCGACTCAATCGCAACCTCTTCCTCCCCCTCTCTTAGACCTCCTCTGCCTCTCTTTTTCCCTCCATTCCTCTTCCATATTCCAAGTATATGTCTCCTTATGATAATACTGCACTTCTCCTGACATACATCTTGTTCTTGCCTTCTCAAGGGACGCCATTTAACCGGCTGTCACAATCTCCATACAATCAGCACGAACACCTCGGGATCTTGAAATGAGGTCATCTGCTCGGCCTGCCCTATATGCCCATATATGGTAGTAAATCCCACCAAAGATTTTAAGGCACAGATAAATAGCCAAGAAACTCAGATTTCCGCAGACACCCTGCTTTTGCAGATAGGGCTACCGTTCTCATACCAGACTGAATTGAATAAAAACATCTAATAGGGTTCCTAAACATGGGGACTTTACATTTAAGAGGTTCATTTAAACTCCTTTCAATGCTGAGATTTACAATTTAAACTTTTGATTGATTGGAACATCAGTCAATAGTACAGTCAGTAGATACAAAATCATTGATTATTTGGCACTGATAATTGTTTTTAATATATTAAAAGATAACCAAGACACATACATCATTTGGTATGTACAGTAGCCATTTTAGGAACATGGCTCATCTGCTCCACTTTGATGTTCCACAGATCCACCCAGGAGAGAACAGTGATGTACATGTGACCTATGCAAAAAGCTCGTAAATAAATTTATCAAATTCATGGTTCAGCAGCTTGAAATGCAAAGAATAGTGATGACAGTGTGAAATTCTTGCTCCCAAGAATTCCGGTCCATGATGGACTATCGGCCTTGCGAGGGTCAACTGTCCTTGAGGCATTGAGACACTGATCTTTGACCAACAGATATCCTGACCTGTATATTGACTTAGAACAACAGTCAGATTCTCCGTCTGAAGGCACTGTACAGTCGTAATATGAAAGTGTTACATTTCTTTCCCCTATTAATAACATTGGATAAATTACATAAATGCATAATAATTTTACTTATCTAAAGAATAAATGTTTTGATACAACATGAGTACTATGCATGAACCCCCCAAAGAGCCACTTCAACTTACAAACTCCAACAGTATTCGTGCTTTTGTCTTTTCATGATACAAATTCTCTTCAAAGGGATTCTTACATGAACCTGACTTTGATACACTCTCTATGAATGGAATTACCAAATATCATCTGATGATTTGCGTTAAGTACCCAGGAGTCAAACCAACAGTCCTCAAACCTCATTTCACAGCCCTGACTGCTTAGGAGATCAAAATATTTTTGTTTAATGAGGCACAAATGTGTTTGTGAGTTCCAATGTTTTGATGTCAACATCACAGACTGGGAGAGTGAAAGGGGCCCGGGGTGTGAGAGAGACGTAGTTGCGTAGGTGTAGTAAGAAAAGGTTGTTTGTCTAAATTTCTCAGAAGTTCCCAGTTTCCCACCAATTGTGTCAGAGAGGAAATGCTTAGACAAAAGACGTGCATAAAGGTCTAAAGAGATGTGGGAAAATTGTGTTCCCTAACCAGATGTCTTCATGTACAGTAGAAGTTCCCTAACCAGATGTCTTCATGTACAGTAGAGGCCTACCGATGTTGACAGAATCCTCCCAGTCCTCCAAGGTCTCTGTCACAGTCAGGACATAGACGTATGTTCTGTGTTTCCTGTCCTGGTTGTGCTACAGGAACAGACAAACAGACAGACTGATTCATATCATAATAAACCCTTTGTACAGTGTTTCTGTATTGCATGCAGGGCTTAAACATGTTGTGGTGTGGTGTGTGGTATTTTCAGCAGGAACCCCATTTTTTGGGGTCCCAGCTGAAACCGACCCCACCCCAGCCCAAATCTAATGATACAACCTTGAAATCAGTAAATGTTTATTTACATCAACAAATAACCTTGCATTCATTCCATTTGTCTTTCTTATCAAAAGTAACCAATAAATACATATACTCAATAAAATACATTTACTAAATCTGTACTCTTAATTTTTTGTTCCCTGAATATCATTTTTTATGTGGCAACCCCACTGCAGTTCCCACGTGGGGTCGCGACCATGACTTTGAATATCACTGGTCTAAGGTATGAGGAAGTAGGGCTTAATAATAATGTTGTAATGAGAGAAATGTTTTGATATAATGTGTTGCATGATATGTAATATACAGTGCTATGCTACAGTGTGCTATGACATGATGATTGACAGTTTGCGAGGCTTACCTCAAAAACCCCCAGTAGCCTGCCAAGTTTTCCCTTTACACCAGCCTGGACAGTGACACAGACAGATTAGAACAAAGGACAGTCAGCTACTGTATAAACACCAGTATAAAACCAATACATTCCCACATCCTACATTACAAGACAGAATCACTTTTAAAAGTTGTTACAAGCCAATATCATGTAGAGTTCTACTCTTCTGTTAAATCAACATCAGCAAGACAATTATTTTCAGAAAACAGAATCAAATTCTACTAAATGTAAATGTAGCAGATGGAAATCTGTGAAACTGATTCCTCAGCCTGAAGTGTCCCCACATGTGCTGCTGAATAGTAAGACGCTTCAGGAGGGAAGTCACGTGTGTTTGCGAGGCAGAGGTCCTGAGTTCGAACCTTGGTATGAGCTGAATCAAGGGGAAGTGGTACTCACTAAGCAAGGGGCGCGACATGTTTTACATAAACAAATAGCCTACATTTATTTAATTGATGATAGGATAACTAACACATCACAGATTATAACAACTAAAAATGAATCCATGTATTGTGGTTTTCACAAGCAAGGTATGTGCTCTTAAAGAACGTGCTTGTTTGGTAAGGCAGATATGTTTTACCTCAAACAATGCAACATGTTTGACAGTACCCTACGCTCACCCCCTGCAAAAGCCAGATGTGAACATCGACTGACTGTGGGATATTTTCATGCCGAGACAGAATTCCAGCAGACTAGCCAAAGGGGAATACCATGTCTCTGCTCCCATAAAACTTAGTCTCAGCATTGCCCATGATGAGGACTGCATGTACAGTGCATTCGGGATAGTGTTCAGACCCCTTCACTTTTCCCACATTTTGTTATGTTACAGCCTTATTGTAAAATTAATTCAATCATTTTTTCTCCTCATCAATCTACACACAATAGCCCATAATGACAAAGCAAAAACAGGTTTTTAGAAATGTTTGCAAATGTATTAAAAATAAAAACTGAAATATTACATTTACATAAGTATTCAGACCCTTTACGCAGTACTTTGTTGAAGCACCTTTGGCAGCGATTACAGCCTCGAGTCTTCTTGGGTGTGACGCTAAACGCTTGGCAGACCTGTATTTGGGGAATTTCTCCCATTCTTCTCCGCAGATCCTCACAAGCTCTGTCAGGTTGGATGGGGAGCGTCGCTGCACAGCTATTTTCAGGTCTCTCCATAGATGTTCGAAAGGGTTCAAGTCCGGGCTCTGGCTGCGTTGTCTTGGCTGTGCTTAGGGTCATTGTCCTGTTGGAAGGTGAACCTTCGCCCCAGGCTGAGGTCCTGAGCGCGCTCTGTACTTTGCTTCATTTATCTTTCCCTCGCTCCTGACTAGTCTCCCAGTCCCTGCCACTGAAAAACATCCCCACAGCATGATACTGCCACCACATTGGGATGGTGCCAGGTTTCCTCCAGACGTGACGCTTGGCATTCAGGCCAAAGAGTTCAATCTTGGTTTCATCAGACCAGAGAATCTTATTTCTCATGGTCTGAGAGTCCTTTCAGGTGCCTTTTGGCAAACTCCAAGTGGGCTGTCATGTGCCTTTTACTGAGGAGTGGCTTCCGTCTGGCCACTCTACCATAAATGCCTGATTGGCGGAGTGCTGCAGAGAAGGTTGTCCTTCTGGAAGGTTCTCCCATCTCCACAGAGGAACTCTGGAGCTCTGTCAGAGTGACCATCGGGTTCTTGGTCACCTCCCTGACCAAGGCCCTTCTCCCCCGATTGCTGAGTTTGGCTGTGCGGCCAGCTCTAGGAAGAGTCTTGGTGGTTCCTAACTTCTTCCATTTAAGAATGATGGAGGCCACTGTGTTCTTGGGTCCTTCAATGCTGCAGATATTTTTTGGTACCCTTCCCCAGATCCTTGCCTCAACACAATCCTGTCTCGGAGCTCTACGGACTATTCCTTCGACCTCATGGCTTGGTTTTTGCTCTGACATGCACTGTCAACTGTGGGACCTTATATAGTCGGTGTGTGCATTTCCAAATCATGTACAATCAATTGAATTTACCACAGATGGACTGCAATCAAGTTGTACAAACACCTCAAAGATGATCAATGGAAACAGGATGCACCTGAGCTCAATTTCGAGTCTCAAAGCAAAGGGTCTGAATACTTTAGTAAATAAGTGTTTTTATATATATATAAATTTGCAAACATTTCTGAAAACCTGTTTTCTCTTTGTCATTATGGGGTATTGTGTGTAGATTGATGAGGAAAATGTTTTATTTTATCAATTTTAGAATAAGGCTTAAAGTAACAAAATGTGGAAAAAGTCAAAGGTCTGAATACTTTCTGAATGCACTGTATACCCACTGATTGGGGTTTGGCCCATCTCAAGACAAGATCCCCAGGAGGACCTATGCCATCCTAGCATGCCTCATCGACTGAAGCGCTCAGCAGTTTAGTCAGCAATATAAAAACAAGGCCAAGAACTCCTGCTAATGATCATAGCTATAATGTTAGCCTGGTTCCAGATCAGTTTGTGCTGTCTTACCAAATACATTTCTGTCATTGTCATTTGTCACGCCAAACAATGACACGCCAGGGATGGAATTGGCAAGACAACACAAATAGATTGGTGACCATGCTAATATATAAGCCTAATGTTGCTTGTCAAACCATTTGTGGTAAAAAGCAGACAACATGAAATGGCTGATGTGAAATGGCTCCACTGCTTCCCAACTCATCATACTGTCCTTGTGGATATCATACTGTCCACTAGGACAGTGGTTCCCAAACTCTTTCACTCGGGGCCTCCCTTCCGTTATTGGTAAACAAAATCAATGGGCAAAGGAAACGAGCTAAAAAACATTAGCTGACATGGGTTAGATGATCTAGACATTTCCGACAAGTTATAAATAATTATCTGAGGTCTGCAATGACTGACAAGAGCAAAACTGATGATGCACTACCCAATTTGTGCATTCACCTATTACAACTTCCAAGAGTAGGTTGAAAGCCTGAGTGAGTTCCCCCTCCCGCATGCCCCACAGTTTGAGAACCACTGCACTAGGATATAAAGATTTGTGATATATGCATGAGAAAAAAATATTAAAAGATTCTTGTGACCCGGCCGCTGACTGTTTTGGGAGAGCCTGTTAACACCTTGCAACATTCCAGGACTGGAGCCCATTGCTCTGTTCACATGATCCTGGGAGAGAGACATCATTCTGGTTTAAGTTCCTGCATCTCTCCCAGGTCTGCATGGCTAGGGCCAGGTTACCAGGACCACATGGTCATATGACAAACACAAGCCCCTACTAACTTCAGCTCTATGATGGGATAAACCCAATATGTTATTTTGGGGGGCTCAACAGGGTGAAAAGTCTTATATTTGAACTTATCGTATATATTTAACCACCACGTGGATATACATCATAAAACTGATTTATGTGATAAAATCGAAATAATCTGACACTCATGCACATATTAAACCTCAATTAAACGTCCATTACGTGGTTCTTTGGAGTGGATGTGTTGAACTTGACAGAAGGGTATTACAGTGGGAGGACCATTTGAGTTATTAGCTCCCAACAGCCTGTGTTGGGGAGCGACTCATTTAACCCTATTCAGGGACATGTCTATCTCAGGAGGAGGAAGATGTGGGTAACTGGACACTGCCTCTAAATGTCACCGCTCAATTCCTAACAGCTGTCAACACGACTCCCTGTGGCAGAACACGGCAGAACATCCACTACAGTCCAAACTAACAGTGAACAAGTAGTCACTTCTTTCATTAAACCAGGGATCATCAACTAGATTCAGCCACGGGAAAAAAAATTCTTGAGTGGATGGTCGGCGAGTCGGAACATAATAAACAAATATTTGTAGACTGCAAATTGATTGCAAGCCCAAACAGATATAATTTTTGACGAAAAACAATCATTTCAAACCTTGCTTACATTTGTATACAATCATGTGTCCCGATTATGCATGAAAATACTTGGGAACAGTTGCAAAACTTTTTTAGTCTTTTATGTTTTTTTTTATATATACACACAGTACCAGTCAAAAGTTTGGACACACTT
The DNA here is from genome assembly GCF_045679555.1 of Salvelinus alpinus. Taxonomy (NCBI): domain Eukaryota; kingdom Metazoa; phylum Chordata; class Actinopteri; order Salmoniformes; family Salmonidae; genus Salvelinus; species Salvelinus alpinus. Next base: position 22,869,463 of record NC_092094.1, on the reverse strand, counting down.
ACTCATTCAAGGGTTTTTCTTTATTTTTTACTATTTTCTACATTGTAAAATAATAGTGAAGACATCAAAACCATGAAATAACACATGTGGAATCATGTAGTAACCAAAAAATGTGCCAAACAAATCAAAATATATTTTATATTTGAGATTCTTCAAAGTAGCCACCCTTTGCCTTGATGACAGCTTTGCACACTCTTGGCATTCTCTCAACCAGCTTCACGAGGAATGCTTTTCCAACGGTCTTGAAAGAGTTCCCACATATGCTGAGCACTTGTTGGCTGCTTTTCCGTCACTCTGCAGTCCAACTCATCTCAAACCACTCAATTGGGTTGAGGTCGGGTGATTGTGGAGGCCAGGTCATCTGATGCAGCACTCCATCACTCTCCTTTTTAGTCAAATAGCCCTTACACAGCCTGGAGGTGTGTTTGGTCATTGTCATGTCGAAAAACAAATGATAGTACCACTAAGCCCAAACCAGATGGGATGGCATATTGCTGCAGAATGCTGGTTAAGTGTGCCTTGAATTCTAAATAAATCACTGACAGTGTCAACAGCAAAGCACCCCCACACCATCACACCTCCTCATCTACGCTTCACGGTGGGAACTACACATGCAGAGATCATCCGTTCACCTACTCCGCATCTCACAAAGACACAGTGGTTGGACTTTTTTATTTTTTATTTGGACTCATCAGACCAAAGGACAGATTTCCACCGGTCTAATGTCCATTGCTCGTGTTTCTTGGCCCAAGAAAGTCTCTTCTTATTATTGGTGTAGTAGCGGTTTCTTTGCAGCAATTCGAGGCCTGATTCACACAGTCTCCTCTGAACAGTTGATGTTGACATGTGTCTGTTACTTGAACTCTATGAACCATTTATTTGGGCTGCAATCTGAGGCTGGTCTAACTCTAATGAAATTATCCTCTGCAGCAGAGGTAACTCTGGGTCTTCCTTTCCTGTGGCGGTCCTCATGAGAGCCAGTTTCATCATAGCACTTGATGGTTTTTGCGACTGCACTTGAGGAAACCGTCAAAGTTCTTGAAATGTTCTGGATTGACTGACCTTCACGTCTTAAAGTAATGATGGACTGTCATTTCGCTTTGCTTATTTGAGCTGTTCTTGCCATAATATGGACTTGGTCTTTCACCAAACAGGGCTATCTTCTGTATACCACCCCTACCTTGTCACAACACAACTGATTGGCTCAAATGCATCAAGGAAGAAAGAAATTCCACAAATTAACTTTTAACAAGGCACACCTGTTAATTGAAATGTATTACAGGTGACTACCTCATGAAGCTGGTTGAGAGAATGCCAAGAGTGTGCAAAGCTGTAATTAATGCAAACGGTGGCTACTTTGAAGAATCTCAAATATATTTTGATTTGTTTAATGTTTTTTTGTTGGTTACTACATGATTCCATATGTGTTATTTCATAGTTTTGATGTCTTCACTACTATTCTTGTAAAAATAAAGAAAAACCATTGAATGAGTAGGCGTGTGCAAACTTTTGACTGGTATTTAACCATATTTAATTTTTTTAAATGCTGAGAAAACCTGGAGGGGTAAATAAAAACAGCCGCCAGTTGTGGAACCCTGCACTAAACCATTAGCGAAAACTGGATGTCTGTGCAGTGTACATCATGCTCAATCTAGAACATTTTGAAACTATATCTCCACCAAGTCTATCAGCGCTACTAATTTATCAAGGAAACTATCTATCTAACTTGGTGCATTACATATAGATGATTAGGATAATAACATTTCTATGGGGGGGTTCTCACCTCTTCGTACACCTCTCTGACTGCAGCTCCACACGGCTCCTCCTCAGGCTCCATCCCTCCTCCTGGTACAATCCACTGGTCCGGGTGCCGACTGCTGCTCACCAGCAACACCTGGAATGGGTAAAAATAAACCAATGATACTCAAATAGTGGTTTGTGGGAAGAATCCGGCCCGCAAGCCTCTAGTTTCTTGTCCAGGCAGATACTTAACTACACAACCTCTCAGTCCAACAAAAGATGCATGAATTGAGGCATACATTTGATGTGGAGGAGTTTAAACATATTCAGAGGGATATTCAATTGAGGAGGACAGTGAAATTTGGATAGAAAATGCTTCTTTATTATCATATATTAACCAACACATTGATCAGCAGTACAGCCTTCATCTGGGTATCTGCCAATTGACATAAAGTATATTGTATGTCTGACACCAGCAGCCGCACCTGCCAGGGTGAGGTGGGTCTGTGACAGGAAAAGCTGCCATTGGAAGAACCCCCAGCTCAGCTCTGTGCCAATCACATGGTCGTCCAGGTCAGGTTTATAAACATGGGGCAATTCCACGGTAACGGAATTATTACTCAGATTTTTCACTTTAAAATGTATGCCAAACAAAAACCATTGATATCAAAGTTTAACAAATCAACTCTATTCACTAGGTCTACTTTGAATACATTTACTGGAGTATGTGCAGATGCAAAGTTTGGTAAGAGATTTATGTAAAATCTCCCTCCGTTTTTATGCGACCACATTTTCAAAAACTCTTAAATATCTGCTCCGAATTAGGATTAAAAAATGTCAGCAGAAATAATAGGGTGTCAGCTATGATATGACAACTTGAGTTTGAAAAATATATATTTTAGTTATTGAACAACAGTAAATTAAGTGGATTTACACCCCATAACAGAATTACGGTAACAGAATTACATCATGGGTCCCTGATATGTACTACACAGAAATTACGAATTATGGATATGAATGTCCTTCTCTTCAGATGTATCGTGAATAGGTACACAAAGGTAGAAATAAGAAATATTATCCTTTGCATATGGGTATTATTCTACACAATGGCTATTATTCTAATGAGCTCGGCCCCCAAACTAGACAAAATCTGAACCAATCATAGATGTCGATGTTTCACAAGTTTGGACATTACAGTACAGTAGAGTACATCACAGTAGAGTTCAGGACAGTAGAGTACAATATAGTAACTATTTACTGTACAATACTCTACTCTTCTTTACTTTTCTGTACTGTAATGTACTCTACTGTGCTTCACTGTACTGTCCAAATTTGTGAAACATATACGTCTGTTATTGGTTCAGATTTGTTCCCAATCATGGTCGTCTATGTTTGGGCCAAATCAAGGCCAGTACGGACCAAAACTCAATGTCTGTGGACGTTGAAATCAAGGCCGGTCCAGACCGACCCAAAAAATGTCCTCTGTGGACATTAAAATCAAGGCCAGGGTGGACTGACCAAATTTCAACTACTTTTCAAATGTCCATGGATGTCTGGTGTCGGTCGGTGCTCAGTGGGTGCGTATGCTGTTTACAGTAAATGGGAAAAGATGGGGCTCATGGGTAGGTGTTAGTAAGATATAGGTAACATTAACGAGAGAGAGAGAGAGAGAGAGAGAGAGAGAGAGAGACGACAGAAAGAGAAAGAAAACAGTTATGAGCTGAACATAACAGTATGCCAGTGAATGGGAGGACATTAGCAGGTGACCCAGCTGTGGTTTGTGACCACTATAATTTCCCATTGTAGCCTATTCAAATGCAGTAATTCCGTTTCATTTTAGATATTTTTTATTTTTGTACTTGATTTTTTACTAGAACACATTCTCAAATACAGCAACAAACTGGGGAATGGTTACAGGGGCGAGGAGGGGGGATGAATGAGCCAATTGGAAGCTGGGGATGATTAGGTGGCCATGATGGGGTAAGGGACAGATTGGAAATTTACTTCAACATTATTGTGTTTTGATGTATTTCTAATACTTTTTGAGACTTTTTTCTGGTAGATATTTTCCAAGATCTCTTTTCCATCTGATTGACCAAAAATCAAATCCATTACATATGCCTAATTTTTAAGATGGAAAATTGTTAAAAATGCATCTATGTCCTTCATTTCCCAAAAATAAAGACTCGAAGCTTTAATTTGACACCGAATTTGATATGCTCCTATGAATTTCACGTTGGTGCTCATGTGTCCTTTTACATGGAAATGGCCCATGGCGTTTAACCAGATGGCTGAGAGTCAGATAGCAGCAGGGTACTGTATTTTGCAAAGGGAGGGTATATTACTGGACACTTTTAGTTTACCAGTAAACTACCAGAATGTTGGCATCTTTCAAGGATTTTATGTTATCTATCACATTTAGTGGCACTTTTGGGTACTTCAGATTGTCACATGTAAAATATATGAAATAATAAAATAAGATGATTTTAAAATAAAAACTGAATGACAAAGCTGTAAAACATGATCCTAAATATAAACAATACATTTTGAGAATACCATTGGTGTTGAATATGAGGGTTTCAGCATGGCGTCAAACTGGTGGAGGTTGTGAAAAAAGTCAATAGTTGGAAGAGTTGCAGAGTTAATTGAAAATAATGCCATTGTTGATTAGATGCTTTATTCATTCATTAAGCTATTTTCTCTTGAACCATATGGTCTATTCACTAGAAAGTCATAGACAATGAATTCTATATATTCTTTTTTTTCTTCAGTTATTCAAGTATAAATTACCAAAGTTAGGGTATATTGACATAGATTTTCAGTTAATTACCAAAATGACTTAGGTACCTGGGCTCTGAGGTACCAGTGGCAGAAGCATCCTCAGAGGACCCTGTTCAACAGGTATCTATTTTGACAGAGAGGTGACAGTAAAACCATAGACATAATCAGGGAAGTGTTCTGTGCATGTTTGTCCTTTTCAGCGATCCCCAAGGTTAGTTAGTAAAGTATCAACTTGTCTTGTGTTGCTATACTTCCAAATCTCGTTCAGCTCTCTGAACAAACATGAGAAAGCCAGAATTCGAGATTTAGTCTACAACAAAATAGGAGTTGACAGTTATCAACAAAAAAAAGGGACTGCCTTTACAATCAATGTCTGCATTGTGACAAAGATTTATAATCTTAAATGAACAATCCACTCATCAGTTCACTGTTGATACAGTACCAAAATATTTTGTATGTCAGCAATTACGTTTTTCAAGATATAGGACTTTCAAAAAGCAAATTGTAACTTGCCACATCATCATGATGCTGTGTCTTGCATTATATGATGCATTTTGCATCATCATGATGATGTGGAAAGTTACAATTTGCTTTGACATGCAAAACATTTGAAAGAAATACCAAAATATAGTTTTTGAGTGGATTATTCCTTTAAGGGAAACATACCAACAAGTCTATGTTTAAAAACTGACCAGAGACAAGCAAAGGGAGAGAGACAGGGTACCCCTCTGGTGCCTCAGTACCATGACCTTCAACCCCATCTGGCATCACACTGACTCACATAAGAGGGCCACGTGTGGATGCCTCCCAGATCCCACCAGGTCGTTCCAGCTCAAAAAGCACAAGAAAGAGGATTGACACCCACCATCTCAGATTGTTCTGAAATTGTTTCTGTAGTATGTAACAGATACGATTAGCATTCCTTAAACATTATTTTGTTGAAATATAATTTGATCTCTGAGAAATTTAGTTCATTGATTGCACCCAAATTGACCATTTTAATTGATAGGATTCAAATCATATTAAATAAATATAGTACTCAACATCTGATTTCTTCCTACCAATGAGTAAGACGTGAGGAATCAAAAAACATGGGGAATTAAAGCCAACTACAGACAGCCACACTATTTTATCCATTTTGCTTGTCTCTTGTGTTTATTAAATAGATCACAACAATTCCTTTGCAACTTCGGGTAGAAAACCAATAGATTTGGCTCATTAAGAAAATACATTGTGTGGTCATCCTCACAATTCAAGCCAGTCCTCCATGAAAGCAATTCAGTTTGTCCTTCTCTCTGCAACCTAATGCTTCAGCCCAACTCTCCTTGAATAGTCCAACAAGTGGCTGCTCTCTGCAATTCTCATATCAATACTTTTCCTACAAGCCCAACACTTTGTTAGAGAAATGGGCTAGAGACAAAAATGTTGTGACAAGCCTAATAAATAATGAATTGCACAGCAGTCTTACCCAACACAACTCAATACTATTACAATTGCAAAACTGTAGTGTGTGTTTGGGACTTTTCCCATTGAAGACCATTAGAGACAATAACATTGAAACCATTAGAGAACTGCTGTAGCCTAATAGTTTGGTTGTTCACCAGGAAGAGTGTAACAGTAACTACTAATCCAGATCTTTTTTAAAGGGAATAAACTACACACAAAGGTGCCTTGTCCTGGACACAAATTAAGAGTAAAAGAAGGACAAACTGATTTGCTTTCCTGGAGGACTGGCTTGAACTGTGAGGATGACCACACAATTTATTTTCATCACAAGCCAAATCTATTGGTTGTCTACCCAAAGTTGCAAAGAAAATGTTATGATCTATTTAATAAACACAAGAGACCAGACAAAATGATGAGTGTGACGGTATAGCAGGACCAGCAGCATCTAGTGGTAAACCAGATTCACAGGGAATACATTACATAGTATGGAGAAGTAAAACTCCAAGTCGCAGCTTCATACTACTTGTCAAACATAAAGAACTGATACTAGCGGTTAAGAGTATTGGGCCAGTAAACGAAAGATCGCTGATTTGAATCCCCAAGCTGACCAGGTGAAAAATCTGTCGATGTGCCCTTAGCAGAGCGTCTGCTAAAATGTAAAAGTCAGTCTGTATACTGGTTGTTGGGGTGGGATGGCATGGGGTGTGGGGGGTCCGTGGATGGCTTTTGACCATGTCTTACTCATTAGTAAGAAGAATTTGGTCCAAATCTGATGTTGGGTACTATATTTATTGAATATTATCTGAATCCTATAAATTAAAATGTCCAATTTGGGTGCAATAAATTAGCTTAATGTTTCAGAAATGCCAATATTACCTGTTTCTAACTACATAAACTATTTTATAACAATCTGAGATGGTGGGTATCATGGCTTGCTGAAATGACATGGAATGACTCCACCATATGTGAGCTCAAAGAGCACATGCATCCTCTGGCTCCTGCATCCCCCCAGCCCCTAGTCAGCTTCTGTCATCAAGAACTGATTTAACATCAGCTTTACTGACTGTTGTAGACCATTGTCCAGAACTAATGAATTACCAACTAAACAATAAAATCAAGGACCCAGGACAGGAGCAGTTGCTAAAAGTATTGTACTACCTGCACGGATATTTAGCAAAAAGTGGGGCTGGGCTTGGGAGATTCTGAAGAGGACTTGCTAATGATAATGCCTGACCTCTAAGATAATGTTGCTGAAAGTCACCCCAGAGTTGCACAAAATTGAGAATGAGTCATTTGGAAAATTACACCATTATGGTATGAAATGCTGTAGATTGGCTATTGATAACTTTACACAGTTTAACATGACCTCGTCATTTCTATCCCTAGATAACCATAGAATAACCCTCAATTCGAATTACAAGGAGCTATCAGGTGACCAAAATAGACCCAGTGAACCTTGGACAGATGAAATTGTGAATTAGCAAACTATAAAATTACAACCTAAAGGATCATAAGGAGTTGCTGTTTATAGGCTGGGATTATTGAAATAAATACTTATCGTGCAACAGGATGTGTGACACTACCTTTCAGAATTGGCCACAGAAACAGAGGTTTCACCCACACTAACTCTGTATAAACCCAAAGCCTAAGGTGTTTGCTGGAACATTGGCGGCAACACACACACACACACACACACACACACACACACTGCAAAAGTACTGGATCAGCAGTTGCCTTTCTGCATGAAAACCACAACAGCTTAACAGAGCAGCTGAATGACCAGTCCTGATCCAATCCACACCGGTGTGAAGGCCTTGTTGTCCTAAGGTTTCAGTGGTTTCGTTTCACAGTTGTTTCACTTGAACTGAAACAATGGTGAGTGCAGCATTCAGCCTGGCTTAACCAAGCTGCCTACTTATGGTAAAAGAGCTCATTTTCATTTGCTTTTCCTCCTGATAGTCAAATGGTATGCATCTTTGATTACAACAAAACTGTCTCTGTCTTTTAAAGAAGTGTAAAATCCATTCTGTGGGGGAGGCTACACATCTAATGCCCCCATCTCTGAATGAAAATGGCTCCTCAGATGCATGTTCTCAGAGAATAGAGATCTATGCCACTAAGGAGGAATTTCCACACATCTTCATTGTATTAATGTGAGTAATACATGTATACACCCTGTCACCCTGCCAACTTACAGACACGTTGCAGCTAAGGTCTCCTATAGTTGAAGTGATACTTTGGGATTTTGACAATGAGGCACTTTATCTACTTCCCCAGATGAACTAGTGGATACCATTTGTATGCCTCTGTGTCCAGTATGAAGGAAGTTAGAGGTAGTTTCAAGAGCCAATACAAGTGTTAGCACAATGACTGGAAGTCTATGGGTATCTGCTCCTTACAAGTAAGGAGAGGAACAGAGAGAGTGAGTGAGTGGGTGGGTTGGTTGTGTGTGTGTGTGTGTGTGTATCAGAGAGAGAGAGCGAGAGAGAGGAGGTGGGTAAGGGAATCTGACAGGGGACAGCTAGTGCCTCTGCCGCAGCGTTTCTATAAATTGCAGCTGACAGGTTACTGGGTATTTAGCACAGTGTAACACTCATCCCTTGGCCCCCCTGGCTCTCCCAATCAAATGCAGGCCTGACAGACAGGGTCTTGTCCCCAGGCAGAGTAGTCATGATCCAAGATGCTCCCTTTCTTACCACTTCAGTCCCATGTTAAGTCCTAAACAGTGTGTGTGTGTGTGTGGTCTACGTACATACAGTACAGTACAGGCTGCCTTTGTTTATTGTGGTGCCTCAGCATAGAGATCACATTAACATGTGTGGTGTCACTCACATGGTACCGACCCTGCACAATATAACCAAAACAGCTGAAGCCTAGAGGGACCCGTATTAAATAGCCAACACCACCCTGACTGACTGCAAATACATTATTTAATAATGGGCCAGTATTTATAGACAGAGGTAGGCTATCATATCATATTTTGGAGGCAAGTGATTATAGCTTGTTACCAATGCAATGAAACAGGACAAATCGCATAACAGCTTCAGAATGCAATTACAGTAGGTAGGCTTATTTGTTCCTCAATGGTCTAAAAAGGTGGTAAAATATATGCCCAAATAACATAGCCTAAGTCTGACACTGTTTCCAAATGGGCACAGTTGTTTTTGTTTATTAAAACCATGCCTTGAGTAAGCATAGCTTACACATGTCAATGAAACTTATGTTGACAAAGAAATGTATAAGTCTAGATGGCATCAAAGCATGCATTACTCTCTCTCTTTCCCTCTCTGTATCAATGGAAATAACGTGACTCTGATACATGTGGTAAAGAGGCCAATGGAACGCAGACCATGGGGGACAGAAGGAAGACGCCGGATTGGCGCACATTCAACAAACCTGATTTAACAAAGTGGATATTTGTCGAATCTGTCATGATTGTAACAGGCCCACAATGTGGTTACTAAAGTCCGATTTTGATATATTTGGCTGTTTTCACTGCATAACATTTAGAAGTTGTCCCTTTTCAGATTTAGAAGAAGCGACTGCTAAATGCTAACTCCTGTTCGGATAAGCTGGTAGCATAGCTAGCATACAGGGATCGGTGGTGGTAGTCAAAGTTGTTTTTAACTGTAATGCAGTTGATTGGCGATGATGATATTAACATGTATTTGGGTTGGCATCCATACAAGCATTATACTCAGTTTTTTACCTCAACATAGTGTGAAGTACACATATATACAATAGCATAGAGAGTTGCACCCCTTCTGAAAAAACCTACACTCGATCCCTCCGATGTCAACAACTACAGACCAGTATCCCTTCTTTCTTTTCTCTCCAAAACTCTTGAACGTGCCGTCCTTGGCCAGCTCTCCTGCTATCTCTCTCAGAATGACCTTCTTGATCCAAATCAGTCAGGTTTCAAGACTAGTCATTCAACTGAGACTGCTCTTCTCTGTGTCACGGAGGCGCTCCGCACTGCTAAAGCTAACTCTCTCTCCTCTGCTCTCATCCTTCTAGACCTATCGGCTGCCTTTGATACTGTGAACCATCAGATCCTCCTCTCCACCCTCTCCGAGCTGGGCATCTCCGGCGCGGCCCACGCTTGGATTGCGTCCTACCTGACAGGTCGCTCCTACCAGGTGGCGTGGCGAGAATCTGTCTCCGCACCACGTGCTCTCACCACTGGTGTCCCCCAGGGCTCTGTTCTAGGCCCTCTCCTATTCTCGCTATACACCAAGTCACTTGGCTCTGTCATATCCTCACATGGTCTCTCCTATCATTGCTATGCAGACGACACACAATTAATCTTCTCCTTTCCCCCCTCTGATAACCAGGTGGTGAATCGCATCTCTGCATGTCTGGCAGACATATCAGTGTGGATGACGGATCACCACCTCAAGCTGAACCTCGGCAAGACGGAGCTGCTCTTCCTCCTGGGGAAGGACTGCCCGTTCCATGATCTCGCCATCACGGTTGACAACTCCATTGTGTCCTCCTCCCAGAGTGCTAAGAACCTTGGCGTGATCCTGGACAACACCCTGTCGTTCTCAACTAACATCAAGGCGGTGACCCGTTCCTGTAGGTTCATGCTCTACAACATTCGCAGAGTACGACCCTGCCTCACGCAGGAAGCGGCGCAGGTCCTAATCCAGGCACTTGTCATCTCCTGTCTGGATTACTGCAACTCGCTGTTGGCTGGGCTCCCTGCCTGTGCCATTAAACCCCTACAACTCATCCAGAACGCCGCAGCCCGTCTGGTGTTCAACTTTCCCAAGTTCTCTCACGTCACCCCGCTCCTCCGCTCTCTCCACTGGCTTCCAGTTGAAGCTCGCATCCGCTACAAGACCATGGTGCTTGCCTACGGAGCTGTGAGGGGAACGGCACCTCCGTACCTTCAGGCTCTGATCAGGCCCTACACCCAAACAAGGGCACTGCGTTCATCCACCTCTGGCCTGCTCGCCTCCCTACCTCTGAGGAAGTACAGTTCCCGCTCAGCCCAGTCAAAACTGTTCGCTGCTCTGGCACCCCAATGGTGGAACAAACTCCCTCACGACGCCAGGTCAGCGGAGTCAATCACCACCTTCCGGAGACACCTGAAACCCCACCTCTTTAAGGAATACCTAGGATAGGATAAAGTAATCCTTCTAACCCCCCCCCCCCTTAAAAGAGTTAGATGCACTATTGTAAAGTGGTTGTTCCACTGGATATCATAAGGTGAATGCACCAATTTGTAAGTCGCTCTGGATAAGAGCGTCTGCTAAATGACTTAAATGTAATGTAAATGTAAGCATAAATGTAGGCACATTTTGCTGGGGGGCAATGAGGAGATTCAGAATGTTTTCCCCACGCAAAGCCACAGGAAGTAGGGGTGCAGCACCCCAGACAAATCGGAATAAATAAATACAAATGTAAAAATGTAATAGTAGAAAAATAAATATTCAAAAAACTACTCCTGTATTAGCGGCCCATACAGCGTATGAAGCTCAGGGAGAAATGTTTTTCTTTTGAAGGTTTAATAAAACCTTAATTCAGCCAAGAAATCAGTTTTTACAGGGTCCTGACCAATTGTGCTATTTTGTGTGTTTTCTTGCGCTGACCTTAACTTTTTTTGTACATCATGTTTCCTTCTGGACATCAGAATAGCAATCATTAACCTGAATTTGGATGTGATTTCTACTTCAATGAGCTGGCAGCAAAGGACATACTTGCTCATCCCAGACCAGGCCCAAATCCCCAACACTTTAGGATATACCTGACAAGACTATGTCGGAGAGTGGATAAACCGCCTCTACCTTCAAACGTGTAATCCAGCGTTTCCCAAACTCAGTCCTGGGGACCCCAAGTGGTACACGTTTTGGTTTTTGCCCTAGCACCTAACAGCTAATTCAAATAATCAAAGCATGATCATGAATTAATTATTTGAATAAGCTGTGTAGTGCTAGGACAAAAACCAAAACGTGCACCGCTTGGGGTCCCCAGAAAGGAGTTTAGGAAACACTGGATTAAACTGGACGAGCTCCGTTCGAGACTAACCTATCAAAGTGATCTGAAGAACTGCAATATCCTATGTTTCTCAGAGTTACGGCTAAACAAGGACTTTGAAAATATAAATCTAGCTGGTTTTTCTATCCGTCAGCAGGACAAAACGGCAGTGGTGGGTACACTCAAGGGGGATGGTGTGTTTCTCTTTGTTAACAACAGCTGGTGCACAATCTCTAATATTAAGGAAGAGAGTTTATTTGGAGGTGAAACAACTCTGGTTCACCTTTACTCCACACATAGATGCATACAAAGCTCTCCCTCGCCTTCCATTAGTCAAATCTGACCATAACTCTATACCCCTGATTCCTGCTTACAAGCAAAAACTCAAACAGGAAGTACCAGTGACACGCTCAATACGGAAGTGGTCCGATGAAAGGGATGCTAAGCTACAGGACTGTTTTGCTAGCACAGACTGGAATATGTTCTGGGATTTATCCAATGGCATTGAGGAGTTTACATCAGTCACTGGCTTCATTAATAAGTGCATCGACGACGTCATCCCGACATTGACCATACGTACTTGTCCCAACCAGAAGCCATACAGGCAACATCCGCACTGAGCTAAAGGCTAGAGCTGCTGCTTTCAAGGAGCGGGACACTAATCCGGACCCTTATTATAAATCCTCCTACGCCCTCCGACAAACCATCAAACAGGCAAAGCGTCAATACACGACTGAGATTGAATACTACTACACTGGCTCTGACGCTTGTTGGATGTGGCAGGACTTGCAAACTATCACAGATTACAAAGGGAAACCCAGCTGTGAGCTGCCCAATGACGTGAGCCTACCAGATGAGCTACCATGCCTTCAGAAAGTATTCACACCCCTTTTTGTTGTGTTACAGCCTGAATTTAAAATTGATTAAATTGAGATTTTTTGTCACTTGTCTACACACAATACTCAATAATGTCAAAGTGGAATTATGTTTTTCGAAATGTTTTACAAATTAATGAAAAATGAAAAGCTGAAATGTCTTGAGTCAATAAGTATTCAACCCTTTTGTTATGGCAAGCCTAAATAAGTTCAGGAGTAAAAATGTGCTTAACAAGTCACATAATAAGTTGCATGGACTCGCTGTGTGTAATAATAGTGTTTAACATGAGTTTTGAATGACTACCTCATCTATATACCCTACACGTACAATTCTCTGTATGGTCCCTCAGTTAAGCAGTGCATTTCAAACACAGATTCAAACACAAAGATCAAGGAGGTTTTCCAATGGCTCATAAAGAAGGGCACCTATTGGTAGATGGGTAAAATAAAAAAAGTAGACATTGAATACTCCCAGGGGTGTGAATACTTATGTAAATGAGATATTTCTGTATTTCATTTTCAATAAATTTGCAAGAATTTCTAAAAACATGTTTTCACCTTGCGGTAATGTGGTATTGTGTGTAGATGGGTGTAGATTTTTTTTTAAATCGATTTTGAATTCAGGCTGTAACACAAAATGTGGAATAAATCATGAAAGCTTTCTGAAGGCACTGTAAATACCTTCCTTCGAGGCAAGCAACACTGAACAATGCATCAGAGCACCAGCTGTTCCTGATGACAGTGATCACTCAGGTACAAACAGGTTTGTAAACGGATTTCCAGGATGCTTACTCAGAGCATGTGCTGACCTGACATTTTCAACCTCTCCCTGACCTAGTCTGTAATACCTACGACGATGAGACAGCCTATAGGTAGGTGGTCAGAGACCTGGTAGTGTGGTGCCAGGACAACCTCTCCCTCAACGTCAGCAAGACAAAGGAGCTGATCGTGGACTACTGGAAACGCAGGGCTGAGCACGTCCCCATTCATATCGATGGAGCAGGTTGAGAGCTTCAAGTCCCTCAGTGTCCACATCACTAAGGACCTATCGTGGTCCAAACACTCCAACAATCGTGAAAAGAGGGCACGAAAATACCTCTTCCCCCTCAGGAGGCTGACAAAATTTGGCGTGGGCCCACAGATCCTCAAAAAGGTATACAGCTGCACCATTGAGAGCATCTTGACTGGCTGCATCACCACTTGGTAAGGAAACTGCTAAGCATCTGACCGTAAGGTGCTACAGAGCGTAGTGCGTACAACCTAGTACATCACTGGGGCCGAGCTCCCTGCCATCCAGGACCTCTATACCAGGCGATGTCAAAAGGCCATACAAAGTGTCAAAGATTCCAGTCACCCAAGTCATAGTCTGTTGTCTCTGCTATCATAGGCAAACGGTACCAGAGCGCCAAGTCTGGGAACAAAAGGCTCCTGTACAGCTTCTACCCCCAAGCCATTAATCTGTTTAACAGTTAATCAAATGGCTACCCAGACTATTTGCATTGACCCACTTTTTTTTGTTGCACTGACTCTATGCACACTCACGGTACTCTACCCACACACACACACACACACACTCTCCATATATACTGCGGCTACTCTGTTTATTATCCATCCTGATTGCCTAGTCACTTTTACCCCTATTATCTCAACACTAAACTACCTCGTACTGCACATTGACTCGGTACCGGTACTCCTTGCATATAGCCTCGTTATTATTTTATTGTGTTACTATTTCCTGCATTTTTGTTGGGAAACGGCTCGTAAGTAAGCATTTCACCGTAGTCTACACCTGTTGTATTCGACGCATGTGACAAATAATATTTGATTTGACTTAGGAATTTGTCACATAGGTAGACAAAATCCATTTAGATGTTAAGTTTACTGAAGATTTTCTGGGGATTTCAATACAAGATCTGGTTGATTATAAAGAGACTGTTTAAGGAACTTGTCATTTGAACTTGGTTAAATAGGCCGTGTTCTTGTGATGAGTCAGTAATGTGAATATCTATCCCATATCTAACCAATCATCTCGAGTCTTAGCCTGGGACTCCCTAAAGCTACGCCACTTAGATACAACTGACTTTTCATAGCAGGTTTGGAGAGCATTTTCACAAACCGTAATTTAATGTTCCTATCCTGCTACGTTAATTATCCTAACCTGCCGCGTAGGTTCTAAAGTGATACGAAAAGTCGTAGCTGTCTCGAAGTGACGTGATTTTAGTGAGTCCCATCCATACCTCTTCCTCTTTTTCACTCTTGAAGCATAAACATGCCGCTCGTCTCTTGAAACCTTCACCATCATAAGTCCTCGTCTGGTTGGGCTTAAACTTCATCATATATTCCCAATATTCTGCAATCTTCGTGCTCCAAGGAAATACGAAAGGTGGTGTGAATGGGGATCTAACCAGATCAAGTCAAGTGCCTTTACTAGGCCAAGAGAGCAACAAGAAACCACGCACACAATATCTCCAAAGAAATCTTCAGGCAATCCAATTTAAACGCTATTCATCTATTCGCATACAAGCATCGCATATCCCGGAGTGTTGTCTACCTAACATGCTGTCTGGCTGGTTTCCGTTGTCAACACACATATTCCCTACGCCAAACCACTGTGGTCCGCGAGCACCGCAACCTGCTGACCTCCGTACTGCGCCGTGTCCACCTATCAGCGCCATGCTACGATTAGACGTGGTTAATTCCATCTAACAATGTGATGACTCATATTTGTCCCTTTAAAATGTCAAACAAAAACCAAAGGTTGCAATGCCGTTATTGTGCATGCCGTTAGAGGTTTTTGGTTTGTTTATCTTTGCAATCTTTGGTTTTTGTCTTGAATACATTTTAAAATGACACATCTCAGCATCACTGTTACCATGGAATTGTAAATTTCAATAACTAGACATTGCTCAAGCTAAAATGAAACGCACTCAGTTGTCAGTCTACTTTTCAAGTTAACGGAACTACGGTTAATTGTAAGTCTACTTTAAAATCTGGCATAACTGGTTCTTCTTGGGCAAGTCAATTTCCCCATTTCGAGGTCCATAAAAAAACACTGCACTCTTGCCCTCGAAGCGCCGAGACTGAATGCAGTGTTCACCACCAATACATTTTACATTGTAGCCAGCTCAGTCAAATCTGCAACACTAACAAAAACTAGTATCAACCTTAACGTTACATTGCTGTCCTCTAGTGGTAAATCGAATAAGGAGCCACCTTCCCTGTTATACAATAATTCTAAGTGTCCCTGTTGTTTTGGATGAGGGAATATGTACAGAAAAATATAAATATATTTTGAAGGCGTGAGAAAATGTTATTTGTTATCACCATGAGGTGGCTGACTTTGACAATATTAATTGAAGAATAGACTAATACATTCAGTAATTGTCAAAAAATCTAGGACCAGTGAAGATTAAGACTGTCTGGCAATGAGCAAGGGTTACTCTTCTTTCTGAATTCACCCGAGGGCAGTCATGTTGAGTTTAGAGGTCGACCGATTATGATTTTTCAACGCCGATACCGATACTGATTATTGGAGGACCAAAAAAAGCCGATACCGATTAATCGGACGATTTTTTTAATGTATTTGTAATAAGGACAATTACAACAATAATGAATGAACACTTAACTTAATATAAAACATGAATAAAATCAATTTAGCCTCAAATAAATGAAAAATGTTCAATTTGGTTTAAATAATGCAAAAACAAAGTGTTGGAGAAGAAAGTAAAAGTGCAATATGTGCCATGTAAAAAAGCTAACGTTTAAGTTCCTTGCTCAGAACATGAGAAAATATGAAAGCTGGTGGTTCCTTTTAACATGAGTCTTCAATATTGCCAGGTAAGAAGTTTTAGGTTGTAGTTATTATAGGAATTATAGGACTACTTCTCTCTATACGATTTGTATTTCATATACCTTTGACTATTGGATGTTCTTATAGGCACTTTAGTATTGCCAGTGTAACAGTATAGCTTCCATCCCTCTCCTCGCCGCTACCTGGGCTCGAACCAGGAACACATCGACAACAGCCACCCTCGAAGCAGCATTACCCATGCAGAGCAAGGGGAACAACTACTCCAAGTCTCAGAGCGAGTGACGTTTGAAAAGCTATTAGCACGCACCCGCTAACTAGCTAGCCATTTCACATCGGTTACACCAGCCTAATCTCGGGAGTTGATAGGCTTGAAGTCATAAACAGAGCTGCTGGCAAAACGCACGAAAGTGCTGTTTGAATGAATGCTTACGAGCCTGCTGGTGCCTACCATCGCTCAGTCAGACTGCTCTATCAAATCATAGACTTAATTATGACATAATAACACACAGAAATACGAGCCGTAGGTCATTAATATGGTCGAATCCGGAAACTATCATCTCGAAAACAAAACGTTTATTCTTTCAGTGAAATACGGAACCGTTCCGTATTTTATCTAACGGGTGGCATCCATACGTCTAAATATTCCTGTTACATTGCACAACCTTCAATATTATGTCATAATTACGTAAGATTCTGGCAAATTAGTTCGCAATGAGCCAGGCGGCCCAAACTGTTGCATATACCCTGACTCTGCGTGCAATGAACGCAAGAGAAGTGACACAATTTCACCTGGTTAATATTGCCTGCTAACCTGGATTTCTTTTAGCTAAATATGCAGGTTTAAAAATATATACTTCTGTGTATTGATTTTAAGAAAGGCATTGATGTTTATGGTTAGGTACACTTTGGAGCAACGAGTCCTTTTTCGCGAATGCCCCCCTGCATCGATTATATGCAGCGCAGGACACGCTAGATAAACTAGTAATATCATCAACCATGTGTAGTTATTCCTAGTGATTGATTGATTTATTGTTTTTTTTTAAAGATAAGTTTAATGCTAGCTAGTAACTTACCTTGGCTTCTTACTGCATTCGCGTAACAGGCAGGTGGTTAGAGCGTTGGACTAGTTAACCGTAAGGTTGCAAGATTGAATCCCTGAGCTGACAAGGTAAAAATCTGTCGTTCTGCCCCTGAACAAGGCACTTAACCCACCGTTCCTAGGCCGTTATTGAAAATAAGAATGTGTTCTTAACTGACTTGTCTAGTTAAATAAAGGTGTAAAACATTTTATTTTTTTTATAAAATAAATCGGCATCCAAAAACACAATTTCCGATTGTTATGAGAACTTGAAATCGTCCCTAATTAATCAGCCATTCAGATTAATCGGTCGACCTCTAGTTGAGTTCAATATATTCAATTCAACAACAGAATTGAGGATATACTGTAAGTCCTAGCCTGCCATCCTTACTTCCTCAAAAAACAAAGGCACACATTTTCTTATTAAATCAACAGATTTTATTTACAGAAAAAAATGCAGGTGGACTGTTTTCATACCATTTGGAGAACAGGAAAACGTGACCCCCCCCCCCCCAGTTCAATAGAAATAATGAATTTACAAACAGTGAATTGAATACAGACTTTTCAAACAAAATACCAATATTGACAGTTGAGACAAAAGCCTTCATTGATCTCTTGGAGTTTGTTCCTGCGATTCCCCCATTACCCCTAACCACCTACTCTTACCTCCCCCCAACCTCCTTGAGCAAAATTCCCCCTAACACACACACACTGCAGAACTTACAACTCATTACACTTTTCTGAAATTAATGCCATGGGGAAGGCAGTAAACCGTTGTGTCTTGTAGCATTAGATTGTGACAAACAGGAAGAACAAGAAGCTAAAAGAGCCATGTAGCCCGAGGGTCATTTGTAGTAGTAAAGCGATGTCAGGAAAACATCCATATCAAATAAAAGGAGAGACGAGACAAACAATATATTCCTAAAACAGAAGAAAGTTATGGAATTCCTGTCCGACTCCCTACTGCCCTCCCTCCGCCACCCACCGCCACAAGCCTACGTTAGGGTCTCTACACGGACAGCGGTTGCAACAGTTAAACGTGATGATGGTGGCAGGCTCAGAATCATTGTTTAGTCGTTATATCGTTACTTTGTATTTCATGTTAAAGTGGTTTAGCAGGCGCTATGTTGATTTTTTTTTTGCGGCTTGGCCTTCAACAGGGTAATGAGTCCAACAATAGCCTGTATCAAAGGGTGTGTCTACTACATGGGGCTAATCAGCGGATTTCAATAAACAACCAGCGAAAACAAGAGAAAACAAAGTTAAAAGAAAAGTTTTTTAAAGTTTGGCCATCTTGGACAAGAACCCCCACTGTCTCCCTCAAACCCACCTCCTCCGAAAAAAACATGGGACAGAAACACTTCGTTTTTTTCTTTTTCTTTACGAAGCTAGTTAAAAGCAGAGGTTGGCGGTTTCCTCCCAAATCAATGAAAAAAGAAAGCCAGGTGGTGAGTTAGATCTCAACCCTGGCTGCCCATGCATCTGAACAGTAGTGAGTTAGGACAAAGATGACCAGTTAAGTATTTTTTCTCTTATGTGCATTTAAAATCACCAATTTACTTGTCTTTTTCCTCTTTTTTAATATATTCCTTAAATGTTTATTTTATTATAATAATACCTTTTTTTTCCTCCAAGACGGTGTCCTTTAAATGCAAATGAAGTAGGAAGAAGAAGAGGTCTTGGCAGAAATAAGGAGTGTGTTCTCACACTGACTTCCCGCTTGTTTTACGTTTTCTACACTTCTATGTTGTTTTGAGCGTAAAGCCTGGTCCATGTCCGGGCTGCAACACAAAATAAGGAAGAGAGATGAGGTCAGAAAGCAAGACTAGGTCCATTATAGTCTGTTCTAAAAAACGACATGCTTTGGTGACAGAGTTAGTTCATTATTAGTCTTCCGGTAGAATCCTTGAGGCTTCAAGTTAACTTTGTCACATTTGTACTTGCTTTGCATGATTGGCTACAGAGTGAAAAAGCTATAATATAACAGTTAAATGTTTATCAAAGGATTGGCTGAATGGTAGCCTACATTTAGAGACTGAAGTACAATTTTAACAAGGTTGTGTTCTTTAGGCACCACACAATAAAATTACCTGGACTTGTCTAAAAAGAAAAGTTTAATTTTCTCTTTCTGTTGCGAAACATTTTAACGTTTCCATTGCATGCCATAACGAACATGACACAGGCAAGTGGGGGTGGTGAGGGGGTAGGAGTGCACTGCTCAGAGCCGGAAAAGGCTATACAGATACTCCTGACCTGTAAAACTATATTTAATTTCAGAACTGGTTAAAATTAGGTAATGGTAAGGGTCAGCTTTAGAATTTAGTTAGTCGTTTTGCAGGTCATGAGTGTTCTTACACTCTCCCCTCAGAGCCGGGCTTCATCTAGACTTACCCGTCTCTATGGCTTGAGCTTCATTGGACTTCCACTGCTCCGCAACATCATTCGCTAGAGGATCATCAGGGTTGGGAGCACTTAGTAATGCCTGGATTGATAGCAGGACAGTACGGATCTGCAAGGCTGGAGACCATTTATCTGTGAAGAGATTTGATGAGAACAAAAAAGGACAAACGAGGGGGAGAAAGTGAGGGAACGGGGGAGAAAGTGAGGGATGAAGGAAGGAGGAAAAAGGGGGAGCGAGGGAGGCAGGTGAGAGGTTTGAGCAATGTTTCTAGTTTGAGTGATGTGGATAGGCAGTTAGTGGCATGTCGCAGCAATGGGGAGATGCGGCTTGAGTGAGAGGTCAAAAGTGTAATCGGAGAGGCTCTTGATCTTTTGAGCGAGACTAAAAAGGCAAATCCCTCATAGTGCTCACAGGCCAAACATGATTCTAACGCAGTGGGGATATGGCAGGAAACAATGCCCAGGCCTGTCCCACTAACAAGCCTGAACTTACTGACGTGCATGACAGAGAAACAGAGCAGTTGCAGCAATGTGACAGACAAGTTAATGCGGTCTCATATCCCCAGTATCTGTTATCAGTCACCTGGATTGTACATAAATACTTTTGATGATAAAACAGGTCAAATATTAGGGCTGGGAATTGCCAGGGACCTCAGGATACAATATTATCATGGTACTTTGGAACTGATGTTCCATGTTTCAGATGTCTGCTGCAGAGGGAGCCATGAGAACACATTTTTATCAGTCATAGAAATAAAAAAGTGCTGAAAACAAATTGGCTCCCTATTTCAAAAGAAGATGGAGAACAAGCTATGAAGGGAAATAATATCCTGATATTTAACTATCGACCCCCCCCCAATAGCAAATATATCGTGATATTTCCAGAAAGGTAGACGTCCCTAAATGTCAGACCTAGAATCAGATAACGTTGGTTGCCACTATTTTAAAAAAGGAGCCATTTTTATTTCTCCCATCCCATTCGGATGCATATGCTTTTGCCTGCCTACCATTTACTATCAGCGGGTCACCCACCACTTTGCAATGTGAGCTTGAGGCATTAAAATTGTTTGGAACCTGAACGTTTTACTTCACTTCAAATAATGTCTTACCTTGCTTCAAAGTAGCCTTATCAAAATCCATCCATAGAAGTGAATTATTTTATAAAGACTGCCATTACCCAGCCCTTCTCTCCAGTTCTACTGGTTTTCATATCAACTTTCTTTCATTGTCCAGAAGCCAAAGGCACAATCCTAGTCATATTTGCAACCCATCATAGTAGTTGCTATTAGAGTCCCCCTCTTTCTAAGTTTCTAACAGAGCTGTTCATCTCTGTCACATATGGAACTGCTCACATTAGGTGCTCTGTTTAGAACTGTGTTTTCCGCAAATTACATTTAGCCAAATGTTTGAGAATTACATTTTATTAGCTGCTTCATTACAGTTGCATGTTCAATAATAGGCTATAGCCTTTTGACTGTAAGACGATTGGCTTGCTAACGTTGCATGTTTCCATTAAGCTCTTCATGAAAAATGTCAGGTCCTTGTATGCACAAATAACGTTAGTATCAGAGAGGAAGAGTCGAAGTGAGAGGTTTCACTCTCGCAAAATCTGTCTAAAATAAGTCCAATGCTATTCTATGGGATTATTTTGGGCCTAAAGCATCTCGTCATTATATACAGATCTCTGATAGTTCTCTCTGTTGGCCACCTCATTTGACTGTTAATATATTTTTATTTACTGTTTGTTGAATGGTTAATGAGGGTCACTTAGTCTGCAGCAAAATTGACAGAAATGTTTAGGGGTATGAAAGGAATATCTGACCCTGTATCAGCTGCACCTGCAACATCTACCTACTCAATATTTTCAATACTGACATCATTTGCTCCATTATTGCTAACAATCTAGGCCAAAATCTTCATTTTCAAGCAGCCACATTGTACTGACAAATAAACAATTTTTTTCAAAACTTGCCATGTTGAAATGCTCCCCATTAACTAACTTAACATGAACTGAAACAACGGTGAAACGTAGCAAAATCACTTTGGATGCCGGGCTACCATGTTGGTGCAAAACAAAGAGTCAAGCTTTTCTTACCTTTCAAGATGTCTAGACATATTCTTCCCAGCTTGTCTACGTTGGGGTGGTATATTTTGGTCATAAAGCGTACTTTTGGAGCTGCCATGGGGTATTCCTCGGGGAGAAAGAGTTCAAGTTTAAACGTGCCGCCTTCGAAGGGTGAGTCCTGGGGCCCGGCGATGACGACATGGAAGTAGCGGGCGTTCCCTTCGTCAGGCTCCGCCTTAATGCCTGGGACAGGCTCAGCCATCAAGCGCTGAGTCTCCTGACAAACAAACGACAGACATAGAAACAGGGTATACCTCTATGCAAATACAGACACACAATCACAGCGAGGAAAGGTACAGTGGCTGCGTTCTGATTCTCCACCCTTCTCCCAAAGTTTGTAATTGCATACTCCCTTCTAATGAGGAAACTCCCTCCAGCCAATGTCCTCTGTAGCTCAGTTGGTAGAGCATGGCACTTGCAACGCCAGAATAGTGAGTTTGATACCCGGGACTACACGTATGCAAAATATATGCACAACTGTAAATCGCTTAGGATAAAAGCACCTGAGAAATGGCATATATTATTATTCTTATACCAGTCCAATGGTTGGAAATCCATGACAGGGAGAATGGTAGGGAATCGGGACGTAGCCAGGGACAATGGCAAAGATGCATAAAGACGGCGGCCCCCCATATTCTTGGATCAAATGCCTTGTTTGCTAAGTTCACCTTTTGTACACTGCTCTTCCATTAGTTTTATTATAAGCATTAGCATAGTATACATGATCCAAATTCTAGCTCCAAGACTGCAGCAATTTAAAAAAAGAAAAAGTTAATTTACTGGCACATTGAACCATGTCGCGCACCGTAGTTTAAGAACACTGTGGGCAGTGCTAAAAACAATGACATCATATCTGAATTCTTCCATCTTTATGCACCTTTGTCATTGTGTGATTTTGGAGTATTTGTCTAGACTAGAACAGAGAACTTAAGATAGGCTGCTTTTCACATAGGCTAGGCCTAAGTGAAAAGCAGCCTAAAGTCTCGGACACACCAATAATGTTTGCCTGCCGAGAGTAATTAGCACCACTGAACAGAGTGCCGGCCATACGAGAATGTCGGCAGCCAGACGTCAACAGCGCACTGAGCGATCAGTTGACGAACAGGACATTCACTGTCCTTTACACGTCCTCCAAGAGGACAGATTGTCCCATGTCATTCCTGACACATGGACTAGAGCCTGCCCTGACCCCTCTAGTAGCTCTTGAAAAGCATGCTGTTAACTGTGACAAATACCTCACTTTCACATAGCAGCTTACTTTCAATATTTCAAAGGTTTCATTTTCTAGGAAGCGTACTGGAGTTGTCTTAGCATGTAGGCTACCTGCCACAATGTTCATTCTGTGCTTTCCCATTTGGAATCTATCAATCTAGTGGTGGTAACCATGGTTCAGCAGACAAGTTTATGTTCCCTTGCTAGCTCAACCCTAACAATAGAAGAAAAATGGCACATTTTAGATTTATCCTTTTTATCAGCGTTAGTACTGATCAATCTTTCAAAGACATCGCCTACAGCCGAAAACATCTAGCCTAACAATTCTCCATCAAATGGATGGGAAAAACACAAGCAACCTGTCCTGGGCCACGCCTCCAACTTGGCAGCAACCAGTGACTCACTACACTTAGCCTAATCGCTTACAAAGGAGACCTGTTGCCAAGAGGTGCATTGTGGTATTCTCCTTTCTCTCTCTCTCACACACACGGGTTGGGCGGTATCCAAATTGTCATACCGTTTCTGTACCATACCGGTATTACCGGTAGTGCACACAAGGGGCGCTATAAAAAATATACAAAATAAACCATTTTTTATTCATTTATTTTACACACAAAACAATTTAGGCAACAGGGATCTTGATCCAGGAGGGGATTGAATGTCTCTGCTGTAACCAAGATCTTGAAATCTAGCCACTTAGCAAACCAACTGCATGTAGCAGGAGCACGGGGCTGGATATAATTTATTTGACATCCTAGATTTCTTTTAGTTCTACTTAACTTATTCAGTGGCATAGCACACACCCACAAAATACCCCGGTATACAGTATATCACTTAAGCACACACACACACACACACACACACACACACACACACACACACACACACACACACACACACCTCTGTAGCTGGCTGCAATAGCACCTAAAGCAGAATATCAGGCAGCCGAATCAGATTTCTCCCATTCTCTGCAATGTGCTAAGGGCTTTTGGAGATGACACAGAGTCATATTTATTATTATTATTATTATTATTAAGCACCAATACAGAAGAAAACTGACTGAAACAGGGAATGACTACCTGTATTTGTTCCCCCCCAAAAATGCTTATTTGGGTTTTCCGTTACAAAACTGGCTCCAATTTTTTTTCTCTGTAGCGTGTCCTAAGGAATACGACCCAGGTGACAACTAGGGTTAACTTTCCCATCAACCACTGCAGCAGCAAGAGTACGTCATCAGACTATAGGCTGACTAGCTCATCGTGGAAGCCAAATGTCCCGGACTCCGGGCTGTGACCTGTTGAAACTCACACCCATCTCAATGTGATGGAGCAAAAGGAATCTGATACATCCTTATGGTATGCATGAGGCTGACTGGGTTACACACCTGAGCCAGAGAGGTGTACAACAAGGAGCCACTGAAGGAATACTGCAGGTGCAGCAATAACAATGGACTTTTACAGGTCTAGGCCTATTCCTCTTCACTCGCCTATATCTATTTTTCCAACAGCCTAAATGGAAGCCTAAAACACCAATACCAATCTTTAGAAATTTTCCTTTCATGACTTTATACTTAATTCAAGTGGATAATCCTAACAAAATCTTGAGCACTCTTCAGACAATAAATAGCCTCCCTCTACGATGATGATGCTACAGGTCAGGCTGAATGACATCCCAGGTCAACAGAGCAATGTAGCTTAATAAATCAACTGTGTTAGCCTAGATCTATCTACAGGCAGCTTTGACAGACAGACAACTAATAGAGGGGGAAAAAAATAGTTGCCCAGCAGTAGCCACTGTTCCTGCTGCTGTTTTTTATTTCCCCAAATGCAACTCGGAGCGAGATTCCTGAAATGTTTCAGATAACCCATAGACAAAAACACAGTCCAAACACAGACAAGCGAGTGGCTCCAGGACCAGTCACACGCTCATAGGGGCTCAGGGGGCCAAGCTCACTGGGAACAGTCCTGCCCCCAGAACTTCTCCTTTTCCCACCACATCAAACCAATGTAACCATCATGTGTGTTCCCTCCCTTACTCACACACCAGCCGCCACCACTGCGTGATTGTCCTTCTCTCTGTTAGCATAACAGCACTGATTCAATGACAACTCGCAATGGCACAGGACATGAACTTGGGAATGGGAACAACAGCTCAACATTCCCTGTGTGGGGGACATTGTTTTTGTGGGAGGGGATCAAGATTGAAATGTTGAAAAGAACCGTAGGATAGAGGCCAACTAGTAGCAACTTTTCTTGGAAGCATGCAAATTTGACTAAGAAAGTCTGTTTCATGGCTACTTTGAAGAATCTCAAATATAAAATATATTTTGATTTGTTTAACACTTTTTTGGTTACTACATGATTACATATGTGTTATTTCATAGTTTTGATGTCTTCACTATTATTCTACAATGTAGGAAATAGTAAAAATAAAGACAAACCCTGGAATGAGTAGGTGTCCAAACTTTTGACTGGTACGGCAGGTAGCCTAGTGGTTAGAGCGTTGGGTCAGTAATCGAAAGGTTGCTATATCGAATCCCCGAGCTGACATGGTAAAAATCTGTTGTCCTGCCCCTGAATAAGGCAGTTAACCCACTGTTCCTAGGCCGTTATTGTAAATAAGAACTTGTTCTTAACTGTCTTGCCTAGTTAAATAAAGGTAAAATAAAAAAACACTGTGTGTGTGTATATATATATATATATATAGATTTAAAATATTTTACCGACATATGGTTTTTAGGCCATATCGCCCAGCAATAGTGTAGATGGGTGACGGAACAAAAATCTATTTAATCCATTTTAAATTCAGGCTGTAACAACAAAATGTGCAATAAGTCAAGGGGTATGAATACTTTCTGAAGGCACTGTACTAGTATACTGGTGTATCTAGGCCTCATCACTTTCTTTAGTGTATGTCAAAATAAATGTTCTATTGATTTTGTGTCAGCACAGTCGATGTCTGAAATATAATTATAATCCTTGTTGTTGTGTGTGACAGATTCATAAAAACGAGCTAATGCTGAAAATGCTCTGTACTGTTAGCAAATTAGTTAGATTGCATTTGCACTAGCTGCAAAGTTAGCTACTTCCGTTTCGTCCCTGTTCCATAACCGAATAAGTATCTATGGGTGGGTTAAATACGTCCACGCTGTTAAAATTTTGTTGTTACAGCCTGAATTTAAAATGGATTAAATAGATTTTTGCTAGCTAAACAAAAACATTTGTTGATTCTTGGCCTATTGCCCTTCTACCCACCACTGCGACCTGTACGCTCTCGTTGGCTGGCCCTCGCTTCATCCTCGTCGCCAAACCCACTGGCTCCAGGTCATCTACAAGACCCTGCTAGGTAAAGTCCCCCCTTATCTCAGCTCGCTGGTCACCATAGCAGCACCCACCTGTAGCACGCGCTCCAGCAGGTATATCTCTCTGGTCACCCCCAAAACCAATTCCTCCTTCGGCCGCCTCTCCTTCCAGTTCTCTGCTGCCAATGACTGGAACGAACTACAAAAATCTCTGAAACTGGAAACCCTTATCTCCCTCACTAGCTTTAAGCACCAGCTGTCAGAGCAGCTCACAGATTACTGCACCTGTACATAGCCCATCTATAATTTAGCCCAAACAACTACCTCTTCCCCTACTGTATTTATTTATTTAGCTCCTTTGCACCCCATTATTTCTATTTCTACTTTGCACATTCTTCCACTGCAAATCTACCATTCCAGTGTTTTACTTGCTATACTGTATTGTATTTACTTCGCCACCATGGCCTTTTTTTGCATTTACCTCCCTTATCTCACCTCATTTGCTCACATTGTATATAGACGTATTTTTCTACTGTATTATTGACTGTATGTTTGTTTTACTCCATGTGTAACTCTGTGTTGTTGTATGTGTCGAACTGCTTTGCCTTATCTTGGCCAGGTCGCAATTGTAAATGAGAACTTGTTCTCAACTTGCCTACCTGGTTAAATAAAGGTGAAATAAAATTTAAAAAAAATGGGTGTGTCATGACTACCTAGCTTTCTAATCAGAGAAATTGTTGACTGGTAAGTGGAATCGAACTATCCGTTTCAATGAAGCTCAGTTAAACTGAAATCCTGCTTATGCCCTGGCCCCCAAGTATGTACGCAGTTATCCGTGTCTCCTGCCCACTGCCCATAACTTCTTATGCTAGTTAGCTAACACAGGCCTTGCGGAAAATATCTGCCACAATGGTCATGTTTTGATTAGTAAATAGCCTGCTAAATTGATCCTTTAATAAAGGTTAAAGTATATTTTTTATTCATGAGCAATTTAGCCCAAAATAAAGATTTCAGCCGTTTATATTGTGGCACAGTTAATGGAATAGGCTGTTTAATTGATTGTTTATTCCTTGCAACACATTTACGGTTAGCTAGCCTATTTGGAATGGGTGGCTGGCTAACCTTTTAGCTAGCTAGTAACAGTGATTGCTAACGCTTTTTTGTCTATATGTTACATTCACCGTGTATAGTGTATTAACGAATAAACAAACACCAAATTTATCCGCCATTTTTAACAAGCGTGGACGTATTTAACCCACCCGTCGATACTTATTCGGTTATGGAACAGGGACGAAACGGAAGTAGCTAACTTTGCAGCTAATGCAATCTAACTAATTTGCTAACAGTATAGAGCATTTTCAGCATTAGCTCGTTTTATGAATCTGTCACACACAACAACAATATTCAGTCAAAATCACTGAATAATTACCTTAATAATCCTGCGGGGAAGTCCTGCCATCTTGTCTTTATTGCGGGGTTTAGCTGTAACCACAGATAGAACAATGAGACAGATATATTACCGGATGTATAAATGTGAAGCATCCGCTTGGCGTTTCCACTCACTTTCACATATGGTAGTGAGAGAAAGTCCAGTGGGAGAAGATGAACGAGATGGATTTTGGCCGATGAAACATTTGATCTCAATACAGTTTTCTGTTCTTAAAACTAAATTCTGTTATGAACAGAGTGAACTACATTTAGTAGATTTTACTCTTTGGAAAAGTTTTTTTTAAATCGCGTTGTTTAGAAGGACTGCAAAGGAAAATGTAGGTATTGCACACGCGGAAACATGTGTGCAATACATGTGTGTTCCCTAACGGAAACACGCAAACGTTTACGAGAACGCGCCAATAGAATCTCACTAGTTTGTCCTTGGCTCTGCCCACCGCCCAGCTAGTTCAGCCAACTATGACTCTTTGTTCCGATTGGACAGGCTGTGGTCTATCTTTGGTTAGTTATAAACAATATTTGCTGTAGCTCTCTTGCTTCTTTTCTTTGGTTTGCATTGGCAGCGAAAGGCGCGCGCACACACGTCTTCCGGTGTTCTGCAGTTCTGCGCCATGAGACGATCATTAAAGATGATGGAAAATGTAATTTTATTATGGTTAATGGGTATGATAAGTGACAGTGATTGATTGGACAGATCCCCATCTCATTCACATCCTTGTACTATATTTAGTACAATCAGAATGAGTTTTTCCCCACAAAAGGACTTTATTACAGATTTTAAACACATTTGTGCACAACATTTGAGAGAAATAAGCTTTTTGTGCTTATGGAACATTTCTGGGATCTTTTATTTCAGCTCATGAAACATGGGACCAACACTTTACATGTTGCGTTTATATATTTTTTCAATTTAGTTACAAGTATCGACAGGCCACATTGAAATGTTAAGATTGACACTGGAAGTGTAATAGATAATGACAATCAAAGTTGACAATGGAATATTTCAGAATTAAATTGTTTAAAAGCATAGTATTGTTATTTGACCTGTTCTAAGCCCCAATATGCCAAATACCGTACATTCGGAAAGTATTCAGACCCCTTGACTTTTTCCACGTTTTGTTACGTTACTGCCTTATTCTAAAATTGATTACATCTTTTTTTCCCTCATCAATTTACACACAATACACCATAATGACAAAGCAAAAACAGGTTTATAGAATTTTAGAA
Organism: Salvelinus alpinus; assembly: GCF_045679555.1. Taxonomy (NCBI): domain Eukaryota; kingdom Metazoa; phylum Chordata; class Actinopteri; order Salmoniformes; family Salmonidae; genus Salvelinus; species Salvelinus alpinus. The sequence goes on along the minus strand of NC_092094.1, from coordinate 22,840,036 downwards.
AATGTATTATTTTTATAATGCATTTACATAAATATTCAGATCCTTTACTCAGTACTTTATTGAAGCACCTCTGGCAGTGATTACAGCCTCAAATATTCTTGGGTATGACACTACAAGCTTGGCACACCTGATTTTGGGGAGTTTCTCCCATTCTTCTCTGCAGATCCTCTCATGCGCTGTCAGGTTCGATGAGAAGTGTCACTGCACAGCTATTTTCAGGTCTCTCCAGAGATGTTAGATCAGGTTCAAGTCCGGGCTCTGGCTGGGCCACTCAAGGACATTCAGAGACTTGTCCCGAAGCCACTCCTGTGTTGTCTTGGCTGTGTACTTTGGGTCATTGTCCTGTTGAAGGTGAACCTTTACTCCAGTCTGAGGTATTGTGTGTAGATTTATGAGGAAAATTGCTTATTTAACGCTCCTGTTGTGTTCCGGTCAAATTGGACCAATTTACAAGTTCTCTCTGAAAAATGTAGTTCATTAAATCTCATTGTCATAAGGTTCCATGACTTTGCCCACACAGGGCATCTGAACACACAAAATACATTTTGTTGGGTGTTTTATTTAACTTTTGTACACCTGTGGTGTTCCCGGTATATAAAGCTTTTTTAAGGCCTTGCTCACAATTCATTCTGTGGCTGCACAATGACCAAACTATATACTGTATGTGAGGCTCTTGATTATATCTTTGATCATGACACTGGCGAGGAGGAGAGAGTCCTTAATAAACTTTGACACAAAGTAGTCTGTGATAAATAGCACAATACGTTTCATCTGAGTATTTGTTATAGTCAAAATAATCCATATATGCTTTTTTTAACTCAAAAACTAGTTGTATGAGCTCAGGTCAATGAGGCCTACAGGCCATAAATAGCAAATAGAAGTTCATAACTTGTAATGTTCACAAGAATTTAAGTTGATGAAAAGATCGAACACAATATTAGGTGATAATATATTATGGATTTATAATCAGCTATAATGGGGTGGTCATTTTAGACCTGGAACACAGAATTAATTCACATGAAACAAACACAACAGGAGGTTTAATACATTTTAGAATAATGCTGTAATATAACAATGTGGAGAAAGTCAAGGGTTCTGAAAACTTTCCAAATGCACTGTATATTATTCAACTCTTTGTCGTTTGTGAAATACAACAGTTTCTGTATTGTACTATATTTAGTCTTTGGACACATGGGGTTACTGTTTTTTTTCCACATTTCATGAATCAAATCCTGTGAATACATGTTCAAATGATCAGATTTTATTATTATTTTTTTTTTAAATCGCTTTGGTACTCCATTCACAGGTATGTGGTACATTTTGACAAATCTTAGTACTAAACTCCAAACTGGTCACACAGACAGTTTTTCATTAACAACCTGTCATTGTGCAGTCTTTTGGATTGTAAACCTCTCACCACACAACCATTGATTCAAAATAGAAGTTTGTGAAATTTAATGAGAAGATTAGACAATCACCAAAACATAATGATATCTTTCAATTTAGTTGTTTTAACTACCAGTTAATGCAATAGAAAACAAAGCAAGATACGCGTTTCAAATCACCCTTAGAAGTGCTGAAAATAATATGCTACAGTACTGTAAATTACATAGTTTTCACATTAGGCAATACACTTACATTATCGAACAAAATTGACAGAAAATCTATAATTTACATAATATCAATCCAATGTGTAATCAAAGGTGTGCTCAATAAAAACATCCTCTACAATCATTCATGCTAAATATTTTTACAAAATAATTGCAACGTAGCTGTACTGACTGTAATCAAATGTAAGAAATTAAATGAAACGAATGAAAATAAAACCATTAATTTGGATCAAGCCTGTCTTCATTTGGCCATAAATTCTCATCCACATCACAATGAATGTCCTCATTGTTCATGCAATCATGGGGAAAACCTTTTGGCATGGTGAATCCAAGCTTGACATTAGTCTGCATTGATGTCTTCACATGCCTCACCTATGGCCAGGAGGGTGGCTCATGGGGATGGGTGGAAGTGTGATCGTACACACTTCCACCTCCATGCTGAAACAAATTCCTCAATAGGGTTGAGGAAAGTAGAGTATGGGGTAACGAATCAGGGATCGGCCCAATACCATGCCTCAACCCCCTCTGCATGGTGGAACCTGACATTGTCCCACACAATGACATACAGTAGGTGACCCCTTCAGCTTGACTGGCCTGCTCAATTTAATTGAGAAACACAATGAGGTGTGCAGCATTGTAGGATCCAAGTAATGGCCTACATCCTACCACACCATCTTCAGAGATACCTGCGCACATGGAGATGTTTGCCCCACATTGTCCAGGGACTAGGACGGTCGCCCGTTGACTGATGAGGTTCCGCCCACGACACAAGTTTTTGGCCAGGTTGAAGCACGCTTCATGAAGAAAGATATACTTGTGATGGTTCACAGCAGCATCAAGCACCATCACCCTCTAAAAATATATTTTAGTCAGTTATTTTTACAGTATAGTTCCAACATGATATTGTGAAGTAGCATGTGCATCAAATAGTAACAGTAATACAGTATACAGTATAGTGCTGTACCTGAACATACTCGGCCCGCAGTTGTTTTACCTGGTCACTGTTTCTCTTAAAAGGCACCAGGTAAATGTGTTTCATAGATACCTGGTGCCTTTTCAAAAGGTTGGCGATTATTGGTAGGCTGATGGATGCCACATTGTCGAAGGTGTCATCGTTCTCCTCAATGGCCTGCTTTGTTGGTAGGCTGATGGATGCCACATTGTCGAAGGTGTCATCGTTCTCCTCAATGGCCTGCTTTGTTGGTAGGCTGATGGATGCCACATTGTCGAAGGTGTCATCGTTCTCCTCAATGGCCTGCTTTATTTAAGACAGCCGTATGTCATTCCCGGCCCTCACCATTTCCACCACTGCCCACGGCCACCACCACCATAGGGTCTTCTGTCAATTCTGAGGATAGAACAGTAAGAACGCTGTAACATGTTTTGTGAATTTACATGCATTACAAAATGTAATTTACTGTAAATGTAATGGTAAAGCATAATGCATATCCTGAAGGCCTGCTTGCTGACCTCATCCCATCAGTAGAGGATGCCTGGTTGCTCTTCAAAAGTGCTTTCCTCACCATATTAAATAAGCATGCCCCATTTAAAATAATTTAGAACTAAGAACAGATATAGCCCTTGGTTCACTCCAGACCTGACTGCCCTTGACCAGCACAAAAACATCCTGTGGCGTTCTGCATTAGCATTGAATAGCCACCGCGATATTAAACTTTTCAGGGAAGTCAGGAACCAATATACTCAGTCAGTTAGGAAAGCTAAGGCTAGCTTTTTCAAACAGAAATTTGCTTCCTGTAGCACTAATTCCAGAAAGTTTTGGGACACTAAAGTCCATGGAGAATAAGAGCACCTCCTCCCAGCTGCCCACTGCACTGTGGATAGGAAACACTGTCACCACCGATAAATCTACGATAGTTTCAATAAGCATTTTTATACGGCTGGCCATGCTTTCCACCTGGCTACCAACATCTCAGCAGCAGCTTTCCCAAGCCCCCCTGCTTCTCCTTCACCCAAATCCAGACAGCTGATGTTCTAAAAGAGCTAAAACAAAATCTGGATCCCTACAAATCAGCTGGGCTAGACAATCTGGACCCTCTCTTTCTAAAATTATCCACTGAAATTGTTGCAACCCCTACTACTTGCCTATTCAACCTCTTTCGTATCAGCTGAGATCCCCAAAGACTGGACCGCTGCCACAGTCATCCCCCTCTTCAAAGGGGGAACTGGCAACACAAACAGAGAACACAGGAATAAATACACTGGGGATAATGGGGAAGATGGGCAACACCTGGAGGGGGGTGGAGACAAGCACAAAGACAGGTGAAACAGATCAGGGTGTGACAGTAGCATGCCTCACTCTGCATTGACTTGCATTGGATATGTTTCTGCTGTATAATGTACTCTAGAAGTGCGTGGGAGTGTGTGTGGAATACTTAAGACATTGTTTTTATATACAGTACCAGTCAAAAGTTGACACACCTACTCATTCCAGGGTTTTTCTTTATTTTTACTATTTTCTACATTGTAGAATAATAGTGAAGACATCGGGCCTCCCGGGTGGCGCAGTGGTCTAGGGCACTGCATCGCAGTGCTAGCTGTGCCACCAGAGTCTCTGGGTTCGCGCCCAGGCTCTGTCGCAGCCGGCCGCGACCGGGGGGTCCGTGGGGCGACGCACAATTGGCCTAGCGTCGTCCGGGTTAGGGAGGGTTTGGCCGGTAGGGATATCCTTGTCTCATCGCGCTCCAGCGACTCCTGTGGCGGGCCGGGCGCAGTGCGCGCTAACCAAGGGGGGCGGGTGCACAGTGTTTCATCCGACACATTGGTGCGGCTGGCTTCCGGGTTGGAGGCGCGCTGTGTTAAGAAGCAGTGCGGCTTGGTTGGGTTGTGCTTCGGAGGACGCATGACTTTCGACCTTCGTCTCTCCCGAGCCCGTACGGGAGTTGTAGCGATGAGACAAGATAGTAATTACTAGCGATTGGATACCACGAAGAAAAGGGGATAAAAGGATGGAGTGAAAAAGTACGGTGCTTAAAGACACACAAAGCCTGAAATGGCATTGCCATTATCTCCAGGCCGTGCCGAGTTCAACGAGATGCCCCGCTTGACCGTAGCTAGCTCGGTCTGAGTGCAGCGACAGGGACAAGAAGAAGGACCCAAATGACCCTTTGACCTCAATTTCATATTTTTTTGCTTTTGGGAGACAGAGAGAGAACCGTTAAGGTTAGAAGCACAATTTGACCTCAGGAACGTTCCTAAGGTCCTCCCGATCTGTGCAAGCCTAACATTGACCGTGTGGCATTAACCCTTAATAGTTAAAAGAAGGTGTTTACATCAAACAGTTTACAATGACATGTCTCCCCATAGGAATATATTTCCTGCTCCCCTAAATTCAACCTGAAGCCTATGTGGGTTAATAATGCCTTATGAACCTGTCTTCGATGACAATCCATCAGGCCACTATGAGGTCTACCTGTGTCGATTCTAAAGATTCAAATCACCCTAAAAGTGTTTGCCATACCCAACCTGCAGTTTGAGAGAAATAGTGCATTCAACCCTATGTAAATCAGTGAGTTCTTAACGTATAAACTTAAAACTCAGGATTGTGTAAAAGCCCACTCCAATGAGGATATGTGTTTACTTTCAGCTTCCTGTGCCAACCGGAAGTGCCATAATTGGTGTCAAAAGGGCTGTTTCGAAGGGTTAAAAAAGTCAAATCTTTCCAAAACTTAATATATGGGAATAGGCAACCCTCATGAACTGTAAATCAGTCATTCATCCCATCAGATTTCAAGGAAAAATTTACACACCCACACAGAAAGGATGGAGTGACACACTGAGGGGCTTAGAGGCAGACAGTGCCTGCAATAGTTACTTTTGTTTGAACTTTTAAAGAACCGTCAGACCTAGAGTTCTGAAACTTTACAAACCTGTTCTAGAGCTCAGGTCGATTAAGCACGGTGAGTTATGTGGCTCTAGAAGGTTCTCGGACTGATAAAAAGCCTCGGTGCATTTGCATTGACTTCAATTCATTTTGAGCATTACAAAATGGTGACATTTAGAAAAGTCCCAGAGTTGCAAGACTAGGTGCATTGAAACCGGCTCGGCCCATAGAGACGGACCCCGACATTTCTGTCCGATAGCTCATTCAAGGACCCCGTAGCAAGGCATGGACAAAAGTGGAATTTCAGCACCAATTAAGGTTTTGCTCGGGCACCGAATGACCTATCAAGCCGAAACTTGGGATTCGAGGTCGCCTCACATAGGGCTAAACACAATGTGAAAACTGGACCCGCAGCTAGAACATAACTACGTATTGTTTGTTTTATTATGGTTTAAATGGAAGGCGCTGTGAATTTTGGGCCTGCTCTGAAATATGTGATAGTTGGCTTCTAAACGAGTTGGAAAAAGTGAGTTTGGAGTCAGATGGTATCAGTTTGGTGTCTGAAAATATCTAATTGGCTGATGGACACTGACTTGCTAGTTGACTTTTGTGCATTTGCAATATATTTCAACAGTGAAAAACCACCAAAATAGCATTCTGAAATCACCACTAAAACTGACATCACCATAGCCGTGCCGAGTTCAACGAGATGCCCCGCTTGACCGTAGCTTGCTCGGTCTGAGCGCAGCGACAGTGACAAGAAGATGACCCTTGACCTACATTTCAAGTCTTTTGCTTTTGGGAGACAGAGAGAGAACTGTTAAGGTTTAGAAGCACAATTTGACCTCAGGAACGTTCCTAAGGTCTCTGTGCAAGCCTAACATTGACCGTGTGGCATTAACCCTTAACAGTTAAAAGAAGGTGTTTACATCAAACAGTTTACAATGACATCTCACCCCATAGGAACACATTGCCTGCACCCCTAAATTCAACCTGAAGCCTATGTGGGTTATGAATGTCTTATGAACCTGTCTTCAATGACAATCCATCAAGCCACTATGAGGTCTACCTGTGTTGATTCTAAGCTTCCTGGAGCAACCGGAAGTGATAAAATCACCCTAAAAGTGTTTTGCCATACCCAACCAGCAGTTTGTGATATATAGTGCATTCAACCCTGTGTAAATCAGTGAGTTCTTAACGTATAGACTTAAAACTCAGGATTCTGTAAAAGCATACCCCGATCAGGATATGTATTTACTTATAGCTTCCTGTGCCAACCGGAAGTGCCTTAAAATGGGGTCATAGGTGCTGTTTCGAAGGTTTAAAAAAGTCAGATCTTTCCAAAACTTTAAATGTGTGAATCGGTCAACCCTCATGAACTGTAAATCAGTAATTTCGCTAAACAGATGTCAAAGAAAAGCTCTCTCACACACACACACACACACACACACACACACACACACACACACACACACACACACACACACACACACACACACACACACACACACACAGCAAGGATGGAGTGAAAAAGTATGGTGCTTAAAGACACACAGAGCCTTAAATGCTTTTAGGGGGGATCCAGACTTCCATACCCGCTCTGGGAGCGCTATACTACCGCCCCAAATCGATGGGTGCTGGCCTGAGTGATTTATGGAGGTTTTCAAAAAATATTCTGTTTTTTCTTCTGGATAATATTTTATGTTTTTTCTTCTCGAGTCAACGGCCTGAGTGATTTATGGAGGTTTTCAAAAAATATTCTAAGTCCAAACTTTTCATGCACCTGGTATTTTTTTGGGGTTACCAGGCGTCATTTTTCAAAACGGTTGAAATTGCTTTTAGGGGGCATCCAGAGTGTCACATGACCGGATGAGGTAACTATTCTTGTTCTTCTTGTAACTTTCCGGTAGGCTAGAAGCTTTCCGGTGTTTTGCTGCTCGACACAGGTCGACGCAGGTATTGCACTTGATTTATCGTTATCGTAACCGTAGGTGCAGCCAAGTGGAAATACGAAAGCTTTCTAGCTATTTCGCACTGACGGTAATTTGAACACAAGAACGTTTCTAGTGAAAAGGTGCTTACACTCAGAGCCATGTATTTACACTCAGCCACCCTAGCCTTATTACGGGTTAACGTTTTGGTAATTTTGGTTGGCCAACAAAATGTAAGACTACAATGACTGCATACGTTTCCCCAAATGTTATACGGAAAAAAAATGTTTTGTTATTGATGGACAATGGCAAGGCTGCCGTTGTATTTTCAGTTACATTCTGTTCAATAAAAATGGTTGACACGTTTATTTTTTAAGAAATACATGGAACTACAACCGAATAAAACACCATTAACCATCATGCATTGCTTACATTCATTCTATCCTGAAAAGTCTGTTCAGAAAAATCGAAAACAGTACATATATGCATAAAACCACAATGTTTTAATAGGGATTAAATAAAGACAATATATATATATAACCTCTTATGGTTAAATGGTTAAAAAAAGACAAAATATCTATATATTCATAACGTAAAATAAATAAATACAGGCGATCGCGTCTATGGTTGTTGCAACGGCTTGTGTATCGCCTACTGGTTAAATTCGTGTCTTTTCGCACGAATTAAGTAGCACAGAAATTCGTGTATTTTCGCACGAATTAAGTAGCACAGAAATTCGTGTATTTTCAAACGAATTGAACCACCCCAAAAATGCACAAAAACGCACGAAATCTGCTGAAATACATTTTGTACATATATGCGCGAATTGAATGTGAGGCTGGGCTGCATCATTACACACACCTGCCACCATCGTTATGCACACCTGCGCGTCATGACACTCACCTGGACTCCATCACCTTCCTGATTACCTCCCCTATATCTGTCACACCCTTTGTTTTTTTCCCCCCCATGCGTTATTGTTTCTGGTTATGTGTTTCATGTCTATACCTTACTCGTGTTTGTTATATTGTTAAATGTTCCGTTTATACGTAACTGACTTGCCCAGTTAAATAAAGGTTCAATAAAATAAATTATTAAACTCACCAACTGCGCTTGCTTTCCGACTCCCAGCGTACACGTTACAGAATAACGCCTCACCAAAGGGAAGCAACAGGGATATTTTTTATTATATTGGTTACGTCGGGTCCGATTGCCGCTGCAACGGGGATGCCTCAGCCGGCTCGTCAGGCTCCCATGCACTTGCTTTTTGACTCCCAGCGTACACGTTACATCTACAATGTAGAAAATACTAAAAAATTAAGAAAAACCCTTGAATGAGGTGTGTCCAAACTTTTGACTGGCACTGTATATTGGTCCAGACAATTATTAAGATCTGAAAAATAGAGATTACGCTGTAAAATGACTGTCTCCATTGAACTTGCTTATACTGCATATGCTATAGGTGTGTGTGGATTTCTTTAGATATTGTTTTAATATATATATATATATGTCTGGACAATCTATATAGCAAACATTTTTAAGATCTGATAGTTTTAACATATATTCACATGAAATTATAAAAAACAGTAACCCAATGTGTCCAAAGACTAAATATAGTACAATATCAAAAACTCCCATTGTAGACAAGTGCTTTGGCCGATTGAAAACATGTCTTCAGATTTGTCCATCAGTAAGCTCAGAGAACATGTGTGCCAACATAAATGAAACATTTCCGTTATGGACATGAATGAGATTAAGTCAGTGATGCTTGTTAAAACATCTGTGATTAATTTTGTTTCATGTTAGTCCTACTGTTGCTGTGAAATAGACATAGTAGGCTTTGGCTCCATCACTCAGGCACCCTGTCCCTTTTGGATCAATTTCAAAGTGTAAGTCATTTCTTGCTGAGGGTGCCAATTGAAAGGACTATGCTTTTATTTATTTTTTTCACTTTATTGAGCATGTGGTGCTCTACAATTTAAAACCAGTATCATGGTTGTTTTTAAGGATGATAAACTCAACACAATGTGGACTAGATGTTCTGTTCCCTTATGAGACTAAACAAACCTGTGTATTTCCTCCCTTCAATGATAAACTACCAGACCAGGATGCAGGGGTCAGCAGTGTAAAATGGGACCCATGGAGCTCCACCTCTTGACTCATCCCAATGGACATATACCATTGCGCAATGGGTTGACGGTGAGGCTAGGGGGGGTGGACATTAGCTAAGCAGCACAGTGGTAGGTACTTTGGGGAAAGGCTGACGAGAGAGAGAAGGTGACCAGCTGACTACAGACATGCACACTCTGTACCAGAACACGAGAACAGGTAGGACCCAAACTTGTATTGTTTGTATTTCTCTGTCATTAGCTGTCATGTCAATTACATAGACTGTATATATAAAGGTTCCAATACAGAAGTTATGATTTTGTGAGATGTAAGAGCTATGGGATTGTTGCTGCTGTATTTCTGTAAGAATCATAACTAAATCTGACCTCATTCAAATAATTTGTAAGAGTTTACTGTTTGTTTGATTTTGACACTGATTTCTTTGTAATTGCCATATCTTAAAATATGTTCTGGGGCGAAATGTTTCCACATCCCTAAATAGAACATAGTTTGACTTTTGAATATTCTCTTGAAGTAAAAATAAATATCTACATTTTCAGTTTGAATTTTGGCAGTTGATAAAAATTGCCTCTTGTCAACTGTTCCGTTCTTTCAGTATAGGTTTCACAGAGTTCAACTTATTGAAACACACATATTTCAGTGCTAATGTATATACAAAAGTATGTGGACATCCCTTCAAATTAGTAAATTTGGCTATTTCAGCCACACTGGTTGCTGACAGGTGTATAAAATCGAGCATGCAGCCATGCAATCTCCATAGACAAACATTGGCAATAGAATGGCCTTACTGAAGAGCTCAGTGACTTTCAACGTGGCACCGTCATAGGATGACAACTTTCCAACAAGTCAGTTCGTCAAATTTCTGCCCTCCCAGAGCTGCCCCGGTCAACTGTAAGTGCTGTTATTGTGGAAACGTGTAGAAGCAACAATGGTTCAACCACGAAGTGGTAGGCCACACAAGCTCACAGAATGGGACTGCCGAGTGCTGAAGCATGTAGGGCTGTTGGAACACTCACTACCGAGTTCCAAACTGCCTCTGGAAGCAACGTCAGCACAAGAACTGTTCGTCGGGGGCTTCATGAAATGGTTTTCCATGGCCGGGCAGCCGCACAGAAGCCTAAGATCACAATGCGCAATGCCAAGCGTTGGCTGGAGTGGTGTAAAGCTCACTGCCATTGGACTCTGAAGCAGTAAAAACGCGTTCTCTGGAGTGATGAATCACGCTTTACCATCTGGCAGTCCAACGGACAAATCTGGGTTTAGCGGATGCCAGGAGAACGCTACCTGCACCAATGCATAGTGCCAACTGTAAAGTTTGGTGAAAGAGGAATAATGGTCTGGGCTGTTTTTCATGGTTCGGTCTAGGCCCCTTAGTTCCAGTGAAGGGAATTCTTAACGCACACAATGACATTCTAGGTGATTCTGTGCTTCCAACTTTGTGGCAACAGTTTGGGGGAGGCCCTTTCCTGTTTCAGTATGCCAATGCCTCAGTGCACAAAGCAATGTCCATACAGAAATGGTTTGTCGAGATCGGTGAGGAAGAACTAGACTGGCCTGCACAGAGCCCTGACCTCAACCCCATTGAACACCTTTGGGATGAATTGGAACGCCGACTGTGAGTCAGGCCTAATCGCCCAACATCAGTGCCCTACCTCACTAATGCTCTTGTGGCTGAATGGAAACAAGTCACCACAGCGATGTTCCAACATCTAGTGGAAAGCCTTCCCAGAAGAGTGGAGGCTGTTGTAGCAGCAAAGAGGGGGCCAACTCAATATTAATGCCCATGAATTTGGAATGAGATTTGACGAGCAGCTGTCCACATACTTTTGGTAATGTAGTGTATCATTACAGTGATCATGAATGAACATTACAGGCAATAATGGTAGACATATGAAAGTAACCAGGTTTAAAACCTCAGATTATAAGACTGTAATTACTGGTGGTAATGTACTGTATATTTTCTTTACTAGGTGCAAGTTTTCCATACGTTTAGTGCAAGAGCAGCTGTACAGAATATGGGTCGGCTCTCTGGATTTGTTGGAGCTTTAGTAATAAAATAAAAATAAGTGATTAAATGTTTTACATAAGCAAAATCTATTTTAAAATCTATTAATGAATTGTTCATTGAGTGATATACTGTTTATTTTCTCATACTCAGTTAGCTCAATCCCATTTGATGAGTAATAATGACATTTCTTAGAGGATGTCAAATGCTCCAGAAAAGAGGCATAATTCATGAGTGAAGCCATAACTATTCTGGGATGGGAGATCCCCACCCTTTCAACCATGCAATATGCGTCTACCAGAGCTAGAAATAACAGGTTAGAAATAACACAGACAGAACATCAAGTAACAATAGGAAGCTGCTGAAACATTTGCTTAGGCCCTGAAATGACAACTTACTTCAACATTTCCACAGTGCCTTTTATAACAGTCTAATCAAGATTCAAAAATATATAAATGTATAACATAATGATAAAGTATTGAAGCTTGTTGTCCTGAAAACAACCTCATTCCCACAATTGACCCACAACATATCCCTCCCATGGTCTCACTGATCTTTCGTCCGCCAATTGTCCACCATGTCAAAAGGCTTTATACAACAAAAAAATTGTCCCTAACCCACAATACCCTTGATGCCCTGCCCCACATCGTTCCCCATCCCAAATGTTCCATTGTCCAGACACACAGGAACATATGAACCAGGGTCTAATCTAGTCCGTTTTCTCAGTGCACATAGAGAACAGACAATACCAGCTGAATTAGAGGAGCTGTTGCTTCCACAGGGCATCTGATTTAATGAGCAGGATCTATCCTGACAGGGCTCAACCAGACTTCCTAACCCACTCATATAGTATTTCAGCCAGCCCATCACACAATGTGCAATCTTAGCTTGTAATCTTGCCTTTTTTAACAGAATAATAAAAATAAAAAAAGGTTTACATTGTGAAAGTGTGAAATGCTCTGCAGGAATAAACTATTTTGCCCAATTTGACTGTATAAGGTACAACATTTTACAATCAGCAAAAAAATCTATCTTTTCAAAAACTCGAAAAGTATGGAGTTAATAAGGTGGACTGCCAAAGAAGAAAACTGTGGCTTGATGTTTCCAAGCAACAACAAAAAAGCTACATTGTTACAATGAAACAGCTGGTTGAAGCAAAAATAGAATAAAATAGCCAGACTGGCTGATAAATATAACTGTTGTAAATAGTTTTTGAAGGAAAATAAAGTATTTTTACTCATTGTTGTTTATCTCTCCAAGTTGAACGGACATCATGGAGCAGTCCTTGGCACCTGGCTTGTTTACTGGGCATACTCAGCTTCCTGGGGTCTGTCACACCCCTCCATGTAGCTCCTGTGACGATGGGCCTCCGCTCCTCCTTCTCGGCCACACGGACCAATAGCATCCTAGGAGGCACCCAGAAGGCTGTGACCTTCAACAGGCTCCTGGTCAACGCAGGAAGTGACTTCAACCCAGACACCGGCCACTTCCGCTGCAGAATCCCTGGGGCTTATTACTTCTCTTTCACAGTGGGGAAATATCCCAAGAAGATGCTATCTGTCATACTGGTGAAGAATGGGCAGGAGGTGCAGGCTATGGCCTACGATGACTACAAAAAGAAAGGGCGGAAGGTCCAGAGTCAAAGTGTCATGATCAGCCTGAGGGCCATGGACACAGTGTGGCTGATGCTGCAGGACAGTCCTCAGCATGCTCTCTACAGCACCGCTGGCCCTTACATTACCTTCACCGGTTACCTGGTGTACCCCGACATCCCAACACCTGGCTATCTCAACAACCACCTATCCCTGCCAGGGCAGCCTTACCCCAACCCCAACTGCCTTCCTCCTGGAGACCACAGGCATGGCTTGAGCGGTAGTGCTAAGGCCCCTGAAGAGCCTCGCTCTGCCTTCTCCGTGGCCAGGACATCCCCGGTCCTGGGGGAGAATGGTGGCGGGCACCAAGAGAAGGAGCCTCTGACCTTCGACGTGGAGTACGTCAACATTGGAGCGCACTTCAACAAGACGTCGGGCCGCTTCACCTGCCGCTACCCTGGGGCCTACTACTTTGCCTTCACGGTGGGGAAGCATCCGCACAGGGCAGTGTCAGTCAAGCTGATGACGGGCCACGGCGAGGTGCAGGCCATGGTGTTCGACGAGGACATGTCCAGAAGGAGGGAGATGCAGAGCCAGAGTCTGCTGCTGCCGCTGCGTAGAGGGGACACTGTGTGGCTCTACAGCCAGCAGGATGAGCGCTATGCCGTCTACAGCAACCAGGGACGCTACACCACCTTCTCAGGCTTCCTGGTCTACCCAGACGCTGAGCCCACCACCACAGCCAGCCAGGACCAGGACTAGGACAGAACTCACGTCTGAGGGCTCTGAGTTCTTCAAAACACACCGGACCCTCCTTCAAATGTACATGGTGCTATGGTTACAAAACCAAAGTTGTGAAAGTGCGAATGCTTTAAAGGCTTTGTGTAGAACCGCTGCAGTCACTTTCTGGGTGTGGATTGAACAACAACAGCAGCAACCGCTGAAAAATGGGGCAAAGATGTACATATCTTATACACAGATACACATTTGTTTGCTCTTCTATTGATTAAATAGCAATTTCCTTTGAAGTATTATATCATTCCACAAGATGGTGTTGTGAGTCATTTTTTGTTGTTGATACATCGACAAGCTTATGACTTTATCACACATAATCATGTAATGTTTCTTATTATAAGCACATTTTCTGTAAAACGATGGAAAATGTTATGTTTTGTGTTTGGCTGTGTTCAAACCAAAGTTATAGGCAATATGTTAGTATATGATGCTGGACCATCAGGATTCCTTGGATACCTCATGAATCTCATTGACTTTTTTTTCTCATTCACCAAAGGATATGAGTTATAATAAGTAGAGCTGTCCTATGTAATCTTTATATATACACAGACTTTTTTAGTGACAGAATTATATATCCTTACTGAGCAGATGTTTATGCAAGTCTCAGAACTCATAAAACCATTTAATACTTTAACTTCTGTAGTGATTGCACTGAGTAGAGACTACTGTGTAAATACTGTATAGTTTGCCTGACTGACTGTATGGAGTTAGATAACCTGAATGTGATGTAGTTATGATTGTTTGATCTATTCTGAATGCATAGTGATTAAAGGTCAATTTACAAGATTATCAGGAACTCAACATTCTCTACCAGTGTTAGCAATTCTCAAGCCTTTCTCAAGTTTCTGAGATTATTTTCCTGAGGTCAAACAAATACATTGTTCAGATTTGATGTAAGAATTCAGATGAGTTATCACTATCCATTTTGTAAATAGCACAGCTGCATGACAAACAATTGTCAATACAGTAATTCAGAGGTAAATACAGTACATACCACAGGTAGTAGGTAGTTAACATAGCTTACTACTACATAGCTTACTACATATTCAGATATGTGTTCAAAAGAGCGTAACATTGCTGATCCTGAGTAATTGACTTCATGTGCAGTTTGCTCAATTTGAACAGGCACTCCTTGAAACCTCAGACTTTAGCAAAGCACTTTCTAACTTTGCTTGACAAACAAC
The DNA here is from genome assembly GCF_045679555.1 of Salvelinus alpinus. Classification (NCBI taxonomy): domain Eukaryota; kingdom Metazoa; phylum Chordata; class Actinopteri; order Salmoniformes; family Salmonidae; genus Salvelinus; species Salvelinus alpinus. Next base: position 22,824,948 of record NC_092094.1, on the reverse strand, counting down.
ATGCAGGCAATATTTGTTCTGAATTCAACAAGCAGTATTTACTCTGTCGTCCTCATCTCAAGTGTGGACATAAGGCTGCAAAAATCTTCTGCCACTGGAGTCTATCTTTGGCTGCAGCTTGCACCCTATCCTATGAGAGACCCAATGCTTCCAGCTCAGCCACCATTATCCATCACCAACTAGCAGTGGATTATCCAATATCAGACACTCATTTAAACCACACAGTTTCTGCTACTGAGCCATGCAACCGGATTCTGAATGCACAGAAACCTGACCCTGTTTGTCTCTTCTATGAGCGTAATCTGTGAAGCGTTGAGAGTTAGAGGATAAAGACACACAACTACATATCAAGGATGATATTGCTATGATATGATTTATACAATGATTTTGATGACTTTCTGACTTATGACTTCAAAGTCAACAAGATGATCCGAAAAAATATTTACTTACTTACTACATTTACCTGCTTCTCATCAACTGAATCCTGCTATGAGTGTTTCACAAGTCTTCTCCTAGTCTTGGATTCTGTGTCCACAAATGCCACAAAATGGATCCGAGGGTAGATAAAATAATAAAACAAATTGAACAACAATGTAATAGCTGTTTAAGAATTGAAAGAAAATGGGACATACTGTACCGGTAATGGGATTAAAAGTTCATGCTAAATTCAAGCTAGAATCCTTTGAAACAATAACAAAGCGGTCACCTCAACTGTGTTTTGGTAAAAAGCTGAGGGATGGGCATGTAGAAATTGTATCACTCTCAAATTCATAGACAGAGCTATGGATGCAAGAACTGACCATCCATGATATCAACATTATAGTTTTAACCATGTTTTGTTTACATTTACTTTGTTTATAAACATAAAAAAAGCTTGTATTTTGAGTTCTGATGGGGTACGACAGTTGAACTAAACTCATGAGGCATTTATAAGTTATTTCCCGAAGAATCAGTCATTTATATGTCCAAAAATGGATGTAGCAACCAAGGATTTCAGATTTAAATCAGTGTTAAATTTAAATTAAATCACAGTGTACAACGGAGAGTATTTTGTATTTGAGTGTTTAGAATTGGATGAAAACTAAAGACAGATTTAAAACATAATCACCTGTGATACACCCTGGCAAAGAACTACACCAGTAGCAAGGATGTAAAGCTCAACCAAACCATCAGTCCCAGAGGATCCAGGTAGATATGGGTCCCAGTCTGGGAAAAATTGAGATGGAGATTTGGGATTCTGATGTAGACCGAGGTTCCAAAGACCTAATAACAGAATGTTGCCACCAGCCACATGGCAGTGCAGATGAAATAGTTAAACGTCATCTATATAAAACAGGGGAGAGGGTGTATTTCATTAAAGGTGTCATTGAAGTAAATGTGGGTGTCACACCCTGATCTGTTTCACCTGTCTTGTGCTTGTCTCCACCCCCCATCAGATCTGTTTCACCTGTCTTGTGCTTGTCTCCACCCCCCACCAGGTGTCTCTTATTTTTCCCCATTTCCCTCTGTGTATTTATACCTGTGTTTTCAGTTTGTCTTTTTCCAGTTCGTCTTGTTTTGTCAGGTCTTACCAGCTGTCAGAGTCGTGTGTATAGGTGGCAGGGAAGTCAGGCGCAGGAGAATCAAACTTAAGGTAATGGAGTTGTTTAATAACAATAAATACAACATAACTCCAAAACTATAATAACAATAATACAAAGTGGGTACGAGGACCCGTCGCGCACCAACACAAACGAAACTGAACATCAAATAATCTCTGACAAAGACATGAGGGGAAACAGAGGGTTAAATACACAACAGGTAATGAGTGGGATTGAAACCAGGTGTGTAGGAAGACAAGACAAAACCAATGGAAAATGAAAAATGGATCAATGATGGCTAGAAGACCGGTGACGTCGACCGCCGAGCACCGCCCGAACAAGGAGAGGCTTCAACTTCGGCAGAAGTCGTGACACCAGCATGTATCCCGTTTCCCCTGCGTTGAAGTTTTGTTTTCTAGTCTTCCCGGTTTTGACCTTTCTGCCTGTCCTGACCCTGAGCCCACCTGCCATTCTGTCCCTGATTGACTCTGCCTTTACGAATTACGAACCTCTGCCTGCCCTCAACCTGCCTTTTGCCTGCCACCGTATATTCAATAAATCTCTGAGACTTTAACCATTTGCCATCTGGGTCTCATCCTAAGTCATGATAGTGGGACTCAAAGCTCACATCATTGGTGGGGTTATTCGTTGGCCTGTATTTGTCCAGCCTATTAAAGAAAGAGGTCATTCATCATTCTATCATTTGTGGGAAAGAATTATTGCTTTCAGACTTTACCTGAAAATGTGGATTATTATTTTCATCATCTCGTCACAGGTCTCTGTAACTGGATCTGTTTCCCTAGTGATGAAGGAAATACAGTATTATACACACACACCACACATATACACACAAACATACACTTTCTCACACTTCACAGAAACTGGACAAATCCTACCTTTTTTGCTTTCTGTCCTTCTGAATCTCAAAACGTATGTTGAGCAGCATGGTCTGTTCCAGAAAGGCCCCCTTGTGGATCTTCCATACAAACAGGTCTTGGGTCCACTCAATGCACTGGGTCTGGAGGAACCAGATGTGCCCAGTGGACAGCATCAAACCCACCCCCTAACAGAGGGACGTACGCCCCCCACCACAGCCGAAGTGACCAGGAGTCGGACCAGGCTGGAGAGAATACATACCACATTCCTGGATCTCCCAATGTCCTCAGGATACTGTACAGAGACAAAGTGGGTCCCAGTGATGGCCATGCCAACCCAAAGGCCCATCTCTCTGTGCTGTTCTCCCAGCAGGTAACTCAGGGCAAAGAGCAGGAAGCCTATCAGAATGAGGCCGATAGAGAGGATGGAGGGAATTGTGAATCAATTCTGCTCTCTGGCAACATACTGGGCACCCACCTGGAGGACTGAGGACAGGAAGACAACACTGTTCAACAAGAGGGTGCATGGCTTTTGGCCAGCGGGAACCGTGCTGGTGGTGTTGCTCGACAGTGTTATCAGAAGCAGAAAGCATGATTGCAAAATAATCAAAATAACATCAGTTGTACAGGGTTTTATCTAGACCTAGAACTAACCAGAAAATAAATAGACTCTATTTCATACATTTACATAAAATACTGTATGTTGAAATGAATTTTTAGTTAATGTACTCACAGAATCTGTTTTTTTAATGAATAACATCTGAAAAAGTAATATCACAGAAAACTGTTTCCTAAAACATTTCTTAAAATCAATAAAAATATAACTTGTATAGCTTTTTTGCTTTTAAATCATCTATAAAAATTACATTTTGATCCCCAGGCAACTTATTTTGTGTATGATGCATTTTGTGCATCATACACAAATATAGGAGTTGTGAGACCCCATGTAGGTAAAGTAAACTCAGTGACGGGAAAAAAATAATACAAGTGTTTCATTGCTTAAGTTCACAGCCCTGATTTCCAAAGCTAAATACACATTGTTGAAACGGGTGTCTCAAAATGTTATGCACGCAACGTTCCCAATTGTGACAAATGAGAGTGTTCTCACAGTAAATCAGCATAATAAGCACTTACATTTTCTGAAGCAGAGGATGGACCATGTTCTTAGAACTGCTATGTGTCCCCAACCTTTGCCATTTATTGAGGAGGGACATTTGTCACATGTTTCCTTTTTTCTTTTGTTTGTTACTTTGATCTTCAAATTCCAGGAATATTATGGGTTTCTCAACCAATTGAACTACATTACAAATGCATGAATGTGTCAAACAAATGCTGTAGCGAACCTGAAGCAGAGCTTCTTTTCTTTCCTCGCTGTTTTTTAATGATCAGGTCAGTGTTCTTCCCTTTAGTTCCCAATTTTAGTAGAGGTCAGTGGTTTCAGTGGTGTACTTTACTTTACTATTAATATATTTTTTAACTTTTACTCCATTATATTCCTAAGGAAAATATGTACTTTTTTACTTTGGATAAATTTTTCATGACACCAAAAGTACTCATTTGCATTTTGAATGCTGAGGCAGGACAGAATTATGGTCCAATGTACGCACATATCAATATACCCTATTGTCATCCCTACTGCTTATGATCTGGCAAACTCACTAAACACAAATACACAGTTTGTAAATCATGTCTGAGTGTTGGAGTGTGTTTTTGTTTGACCGTATATAAAAAAACAAGAAAATCGTGCCGACATGGTTTGCTTAATATAAGGAATTTGATGTATAGCATTTATTTTTACTTTGTTTTTTACTCAAGCATGATAATTTAATAATTTTTACACCACTGTACTTAAGTACATTTAAAACCAGATACTTTTATACTTTTACTCAATATTGGGAAAGTATTTTACATGGTGACTTTTACTTTTACTTGAGTGATTTTATATTAAGGTATCTTTACTTTTAGTCAAGTATGACAATTTGTTACTTTTCCCACCACTGTTAGAGGTATTGTCACAAGGGTATGCAAATTAAAGATATAAAAAGAAAGAGTCATTGGGAGCATTTTTGATAATACATGTGAATATTTAGTCACATAATTGGGTCAGATTGTTAGATTCATGACACAGGTTTCCAGAAGGGACGATACCAGGAAGCAGGTGCCATTTGCATGTCAGTCTGATTGTAAACCATTATAATCATTCCTTAATCTATCTGAATATAAACAGTATCCTTAACGTAAGAATATGTCATATGTGTGCTATCTGAACAATGAACAATCTGAGCAATGGCATTGTTCATGAACAAGGGCTTCTCTTTAATGTATTGTATCTGAACATAAACAGGGGATATGATATCATGCTATCGACAAGCAATCATATTGGGAAAGTCTGAAATATGACCCCATAGGTTCCACGAGGTTAAAATCCAAATTTTTTATTATATTTGCCACCACAGTAGTAACTATGTTACAGGAGTATTCCAATCTAGTTATGTTGTGAGAAATATCTGTGGTTCATAACTAGGTTATGAGGTGAGCTTAGTTTGACTACCCAAACTGAAATATTATGGGGCGGTTTCCAAATTAAGCCTGGACTTAAAAGCAATGTCAATGAATATTCTCCACTCAGCGTGCTTACGGGAAACCTGCCTGTCACGTTCCTGACCTGTTTTCTGTTTAGTTTTGTGTGTTAGTTGGTCAGGACGTGAGTTTGGGTGGGCATTCTATGTTATCTGTTTCTATGTTGGTTTAGGGTTGCCTGGTATGGCTCTCAATTGGAGGCAGGTGTTTGGCGTTCCTCTAATTGAGAGTCATATTTAGGTAGGCTGTTCACAGTGTTTGTTTGTGGGTGGTTGTCTCCTGTGTCTGTGTCGATGTTTGCACCATACGGGACTGTGTACGGTTTGTTCGGTTTGTGTAGTCTATATGTCCTATTCGTGCGTTCTTCTTGTTTTATGTGAGTTCGTCGTCTAGGTCTGTCTACACCGTTTGTTATTTTGTTAGTTATATCCAGTATAGTTCGTTTTCGTCTTGTCTTTAATAAATATTATGTGTTCACAACCCGCTGCGCCTTGGTTCCCTCACTACTCCTCCTTTTCGGTAGAAGAGGAGGAGGAGAGCCGTTACAGAATCACCCACCAATCCAGAGCCAAGCAGCGGTGTAAACGGAGTAAGGGACAGCGAAAGAAGGAGGAATGGACTTGGGACGATGTATTGGACGGTAAAGGTTGCTACACATGGGAGGAGATCCTGGCTGGAAGGGATCGCCTCCCATGGGAACAGGTGGAGGCACTGAGGAGAACAGAGGCAACCGGAGAAGGGAACCGGCGTTATGAGGGGACGCGTCTTGCACGGAAGCCCGAAAAGCCCGTGAGTAACTCCCAAAAATTTCTTGGGGGGGGGCTAAGGGGTTGTGGGCCAAGGGCAGGTAGGAGACCTGCGCCCACTTCCCAGGCTAACCGTGGAGAGCGGGAGTACGGGCAGACACCGTGTTACGCAGTAGAGCGCACGGTGTCTCCTGTACGTGTGCATAGCCCGGTGCGGGTTATTCCACCTCCCCGCACTGGTAGGGCTAGATTGGGCATTGAGCCAGGTGTCATGAGGCCGGCTCAACGCGTCTGGTCTCCAGTGCGTCTCCTCGGGCCGGCATACATGGCACCTGCCTTACGCATGGTTTCCCCGGTTCGCCTACACAGCCCGGTGCGGGTTATTCCACCTCCCCGCACTGGTCGGGCGACCGGGGGCATTCAACCAGGTAAGGTTGGGCAGGCTCAATGCTCAAGAGAGCCAGTACGCCTGCACGGTCCGGTATTTCCGGCGCCACCTCCCCGCCCCAGCCTAGTACCTACAGTGCCTACACTACGCACTAGGCTACCAGTGCATTTCCAGAGCCCTGTTCCTCCTCCACGCACTCTCCCTATAGTGCGTGTATCCAGTTCGGTGCCTCCAGTTCCGGCCCCACGCACTAAGCCACCTGTGCGTCTCCTAAGTCCTGTACACACTGTCACTTCTCCCCGTACTAGTCCTGAGGTGCGTGCCCTCAGCCCGGTGCCACCAGTGCCGGTACCACGCACCAGGTATAGAGTACGCTTTGAGAGTTCAGTGTGCCCTGTCCCTGCTCCCCGCACTAGTATGAAGGTGCGTGTCCTTAGCCCCGTGCCTCCAGTTCCGGCACCACGCACCAGGTCTACAGTGCGCCTTATCCGGCCAGAGCCATCCGTCTCCCCAGCGCCATCTGAGCCATCCGTCTCCCCAGCGCCATCTGAGCCATCCGTCTCCCCAGCGCCATCTGAGCCATCCGTCTCCCCAGCGCCATCTGAGCCATCCGTCTCCCCAGCGCCATCTGAGCCATCCGTCTCCCCAGCGCCGTCTGAGCCATCCGTCTCCCCAGCGCCGTCTGAGCCGCCCGTCTGCCATGAGCCTGCAAAGCCGCCCGTCTGCCATGAGCCTGCAAAGCCGCCCGTCTGCCATGAGCCTACAGAGCCGTCCGCCAGACAGGAGCCGCTAGAGCCGCCCGCCAGACAGGAGCCGCTAGAGCCGTCCGTCAGACAGGGTCTGCCAGAGCCGCCAGCCAGACAGGATCTGCCAGAGCCGCCAGCCAGACAGGATCTGCCAGAGCCGCCAGCCAGACAGGATCTGCCAGAGCCGCCAGCCAGACAGGATCTGCCAGAGCCGCCAGCCAGACAGGATCTGCCAGAGCCGCCAGCCAGACAGGATCTGCCAGAGCCGCCAGCGAGCCATGAGCAGCCAGAGCCGCCAGCGAGCCATGAGCAGCCAGAGCCGTCAGCGAGCCATGAGCAGCCAGAGCCGTCAGCCGGCCATGAGCGTCCAGAGCCGTCAGCGAGCCATGAGCGTCCAGAGCCGTCAGCGAGCCATGAGCAGCCAGAGCCGTCAGAGAGCCATGAGCAGCCAGAGCCGTCAGAGAGCCATGAGCAGCCAGAGCCGTCAGAGAGCCATGAGCAGCCAGAGCCGTCAGAGAGCCATGAGCAGTCCAGAGCCGTCAGAGAGCCATGAGCGTCCAGAGCCGTCAGCCAGCCATGAGCGTCCAGAGCCGTCAGCCAGCCATGAGCGTCCAGAGCCGTCAGCCAGCCATGAGCGTCCAGAGCCGTCAGCCTGCCATGAGCGTCCAGAGCCGTCAGCCTGCCATGAGCGTCCAGAGCCGTCAGCCTGCCATGAGCGTCCAGAGCCGTCAGCCTGCCATGAGCGTCCAGAGCCGTCAGCCTGCCATGAGCGTCCAGAGCCGTCAGTCAGCCATGAGCTGTCCCTCAGCCAGAAGCGGCTAGTAATTCAGAACTGCCCCTCAGTCCAGAGCTGTCTCTCTGTCCGGAGTTGCCCCTCTATCCTGAGCTACCTCTTTATCCTGAGCTACCTCTTTATCCTGAGCTACCTCTTTATCCTGAGCTATCCCTATGTCCTGAACTACCTTGTCCCAGAGCTGTCCTTGATTCTGGTGTTGCCCCTAAATTTAGGTGGGGTTATTTGGAGGGTGGTCATTGTGGGGAAGCTAAGGAAGCGGGGATTGATTATGGTGGGGTGGGAACCACGCCCGGAGCCTAAGCCACCACCGTGGTCAGATGCCCACCCAGACCCTCCCCTGGACTTTTTGGTGATGCGTTCGGAGTACGCATCTTGAGGGGGGGGTTATGTCACGTTCCTGACCTGTTTTCTGTTTAGTTTTGTGTGTTAGTTGGTCAGGACGTGAGTTTGGGTGGGCATTCTATGTTATCTGTTTCTATGTTGGTTTAGGGTTGCCTGGTATGGCTCTCAATTGGAGGCAGGTGTTTGGCGTTCCTCTAATTGAGAGTCATATTTAGGTAGGCTGTTCACAGTGTTTGTTTGTGGGTGGTTGTCTCCTGTGTCTATGTCTGAACGTTTGTAGCCTGTATGTGCACTACGTTTATTAGCTTCACGGTCGGTCGTTTGTTTGTTTTGTTAGTTTTGTAAGAGTGTTTTGTTTTCGGTTCTCCTTCTTCTAAATAAAAAAGAAGATGGCTTATTTTCCTACTGCTGCGTTTTGGTCCGTCAATCCTCCACACGATCGTGACACTGCCCAATGAGTATAAACACAATTAAAGGACAATAACATGACTACGGTAAACAAAGTCTATCAGTCAAAATATGTTTAATGAGTGATTAAAACATGAATTGTCAATGCTATATAAGTCCATTATCCCGTTGGGAGATCTTTTCTTTAAATAATATCTCCAAGTTTCTTTGGCAACAGGTGGTCACATTCAAGTAGTCCATCACAAAAGCTCACAGAAGACCTGAGCATAGCCTACACAACATTCCTTCACAACATCTCAAGCGGTGTTAAGTCCAAAGTCAGAACATCGGAAATGGTAAAATGGTCAGCTTCTGAAAAGGTTGCAGCATCTGAAATGGTCAAAGGAGTCACTAAGGTGAAATGTTTGTTTTTCCTCTCCTCTCCCTCATCCACCCATCCATCCACCCATCCATCCGTCCATCCATGCAGCCTCTGTGTACCATTTACTGTACGTCCCAGATCTCGCAGAGGAGGGGTGTGAACTTGTGGTCGCTCATGCGCCAGGAGGTGAGCATCTCAGCATGGTGGTGGTTGAGTGTCCGCAGCTCAGTCAGACGGCCCAGGAGACGGGCAAAGTGCTGGGGCTCCAGCGGGTGCTGCATGGCACAGAACCTCCTGAGCACCTCCAACATGGGCTCCTGCAGCCTCTCCACCGCCTGCTGGCCCTTCACGTACGGCCGGTCTGTAGAGGAGATGAAAGGGAAGTTCAATATTTTACAACTAAATGATAGATCGTTTCTCACCCTGAAAGTAGTCTATGGAGAAGGAGAAACTGTATTTCATAGTTCGGTTTACAAACTTCAAATAACTTTAGCCATCGCTAGCTGAGAAGGAGTGATAGGGGGCATTCAACACATTTTTAAAAAGGCCCAATCACCTTTCAGTAAGGTCAAACCAAATAATCAAGTTGATTTTTGTTGATTTGACAATGACATTTTAACTTGTGCCACATGCCCAGGTGGCAGCTCACCTGGTGACAGGATGGTAATGGCGGTGAGGAGGGCGTGTTCTTCCTGCATCATCTGGAGTTCCCCGATGCTTTTATAGAAGGTGAACATGGGTGTAATAAACTCCTCTGATATGCCTGGAAAACATGTGGAGGTGCATGATCAATACACAACCACTGGATGGCAGTGTTGTCCATAGATGCAGTATGGATCACAGGGGAATGGGTTCAAACATTGTTCAACGGCATAGATAATATACTGATATCAAGTATAATTCCCATAACGTCCCACTGTAATGAACCAAAATATGTGATATAAAATTAAAGGTAGTATACCATTTGAGGATACCATAAAAAAAATCCTGAGAGCAGGACAACCTCCACCTACCACCACTACTACCACCAAAACCATTTTAGAAATCCACCCAATCCAGTCAGTCAAATCACAGAGCCATAAGCCTTCAGAAATGCCAGGAGCGCACAAAGAGGGAGAGAGGGGGACAATAGAGCTCTGGATGTTTAGATAAAGAACAATAGCCTCTTTAGACATCTCTCTCTTTTCCCTCATACTGGCCTTTAGCTTGAATGTCTCTCAACTAATCCATTCACTCAGGACCTGCACCAAGGGATGTAATGACGCACACAGAGCAGCCATCTCTACCACTCTATATTCAACTGTCCAACCGGGGGTATGAAAGTGACAGCTCAGATATGACTGCATATTACAGCAATACAGTAGGCTTTAGATATCAAGGCAGCCAGACTGCTGCACTCTTTAAAAAATATATGAAAGTGAGTTTCATAAATAAAGATGCGGAAATAAATTTAGTTAGGGATTACTATGAAGATTTCCTAACAACAACAAAAGGTCCAATCATCGATTCACAAATATGGGCTTTCTCTATTAAAAGTAATTATTGTAATATCCCAGTTAGCAAACTGGTTTCAGTGAGAAAACTGATGTCATTTCAACCAGCTTTGCCCGCTGGGGTAATGTGTTGTCTTGTGTACTGTACACACAAATCAGAATATCAAAGCCAGATCCTCTCGTTTGATGTGTTATGACCAGTACAATTAATTGGATGTTTAGTGAATTATTCATGCTACCTTACACCACACTGCCATCCGATACCCAACACTACCAGCATTTATGGACGATAAATCATGTGCATAGTTCTAACTGATCCAGTCTAGCTAGCACCTGAAGACAGCCCTCTTCTACCACCCCACCTGGCACATTGCCCATACACGCTCACAATGGAATGAAATGCTATCCGGTAGGCAGGGGTCCGTTTACACGGGTAACCCACACCTGGCCAAGGATCAACAGGTCAGTACACTGCTAGGCTGCCAGTCTCCTCGTCAACTAGATCGTCAGATAAAGCAGTCCTATCCATTATTCACACCAGACCTGTGTGTGTGTGTGTGTGTGTGTGTGTGTGTGTGTGTGTGTGTGTGTGTGTGTGTGTGTGTGTGTGTGTGTGTGTGTGTGTGTGTGTGTGTGTGTGTGTGTGTGTGTGTGTGTGTGTGTGTGTGTGTGTGGGGTGCGTGCGTGTGTGGTGGATGAAAGGCCGGATGCCTATCAATGTCATGAATGTTTCATGCCAACCATGGATTGTGGTAAAAATTTGTTTGACATGTTAAGGTGATGTTCATGTTGATGAATGAGCTGAAGATGTTTCTGAGGATCATGATACTGATGATAATGATAACCTCCGTTTAGTTCTAATAGCATTAGTAGACTTGTGGATGGATATTGGAATATTGTTGTAGTATTTTCACTTGTATGTGCCAGTTTCCCAGTATGAACGCACCACTCTTGCGTATCCTGTCCTCCAACACCTCTGTGTGTCCATGGGGCAGCTTCCTGGTAAACACCTGTGCTGAGCGCAGGAACATGGCCTCCACTGCCGAGCCCTTCAACAGTGCTATCTGATCCTCATGGTCCAGGGCTGAGAAACCTGCACACATGCACCCACCCACCCACAAATGCACACAGACACACACGTACACAGACACACACACACAGTCAGGGGAGGCTATTGCAGGGAGGAAGGCGAGAATGGACCTCCTCTATGGTTTGTGAGAAATTAAAAATAATGAAATGTAAAAAATCCTCTTTGCAAATAAAACTATGCTAAATAATCTCACTCAGTAGATGCCTCAACAACAGAAAGAGATTAGTTAAGGAAGACCTTTCCATTTCAATGTAATATAACAGAGTTGGTTTGGTGAACAACGCTTGTGTGATGAGTTACATTGCCTGAGACATTCCTTGTCTTGCTAAGATTATTGAGTCCTTGGTAAATGTCCAACTTTGTTATTTGTTTATCTGAGAAATGTATTTTGAATGTAAACTAATCAGGGTTTAGGCCTGGGCATAGCATATTACAGCAACCTCTGTAGGGGTTGCTGTAATGACAGCCTACCCCGACAAAACCCGGACGACGCTGGGCCAATTGTGCGCTGCCATATGGGACTCCCAATCACAGCCGGAAGTGATACAGCCTGGAATCGAACAAGGGACTGTAGTGACGCCTCTTGCACTGAGATGCAGTGCCTTAGTCCGCTGCGCCACTTCTTGTCAATGCTTTAGACACTAAAATGAAATGTGCTGCTTTGTTTGTGGACCTGTCAAAAGCTTTTGATACTGTTGATCATGCTATTTAATTTAATAAGTTGTCCTCGATAGGACTGAGTTCTGACGCCTGTTCATGGTTTCATGATTATCTTAGTGAAAGAACTCAGGCCATCATGATTGATGGGGTTTAGTCTGAATTTCTCGAAGTGCATAAAGGTGTACCACAGTGGTTGATTTTGGGACCTGTTCTCTTCCCTATTTATATAAACACCACTGGTCAATCTGTTAAAAATTGTTAACTTCATCTATCTTCGGCTGATACTATTTTGTACGCTATTGCCCCGGCTGTTGATCTGGCTGTGTCAGAACTACAGTCAGATTGTATTGCTATGCAGGAATCCCTTGCTGATTGAAAACTTAATACGGACAAAAGGAACTACATGTTGTTTTTAAACTCTCGTAAGAATGTTTCAGATGAACTACATTAGATGGTTCTCCAATTGAACGTGTTCCCGCATATAAATACTTAGGCATTTGGATTGATATGAATTTGACTTTTAAAAAACATATAGATGAGCTCGTTAAGATGCTAATATTTAAAGTTGGCTTTTTCTACAGAAACAGATCGTGCCTTTCTCTAAGCAATAGGAAGCAGATTATTCAGTCAATATTTTTATCTGTTCTTGATAATGATGATATTATTTGTCAAAGTGCAGCTGATACTACTCTTAAACCCTTGGATGCTATCTACCATAGTGACCTTTGTTTTGTTACAGTTCACAGTTTTGATACTCATCACTGCATCCTGTGTCAGAAGGTTGGCTGGACTTCGCTAAAGACCTGTCGATCTCTACATTACTCCCTTTTCATTTACAAGGCCCTACTTCATAAACTTCTGTCTTATCTAACTTTGCTGTTGAAGTAGACACCTGAGTTGCCTAACCCGTTCACAGGATTGGTTAACTCTTCAGGTTCCCAGGGTCTCCACCGAGCTAGGTAACTCTGCTTTTCTTTAATGCACCGTATTGATGGAACAACATTCTAAATACATTTCAACTTAATGTTGTGGTGCCGTTCGGGTTTAAAGCATTGATTGGGGACTTATTTGTGGAGGAATGTAACTGTTTTTCTGGGTGATTTGTGATGTTTTATTTGTGCTTCCCATGACTGTGTTTTTGTATTTTAATGTGTATATATGTATATTTTGTGTAACATGTGTATTTTTGTGTTGTATTGTGCAGGGCACATTTGAAAAAGAGACCTAGGTCTCATATGTCTTCCCTGGTCAAATAAAGGTAAGTTAAAAATAACAAAAAATACAGTCTTGAATTACAATGATGACCGATGTCAACACCCGCTCGGTACTATTATGTTAAGTCATACAAGCTATTTGTTGCTATGATGATGCCAAGGAGCCGATTAGACTATAAGTATGGAGTACCGAGGTACAAAAGGCCAGAGGTTGACTGATAATTGATGTTGACTGATAATCCATGGGAGTAATCTATTTATATAAACATTTTATGTATTGAAAATATTGGCATGATCATCGTAGCCTAATAGATGTCCAGACCTGGAATGTTTTTGGTAAACTCCACCAGCACTTGAACATGACTGGTGGCCATCTCTGTCAAAAGAAGGAAGTTCTCTTCTGCATTGAACTGCTCTTGTAGCTGGAGAAACAACAAGGGCACACAAAAGGGAGATAATTACAGAATGTGTGTGGGGTGACACTGCTGGCTGATAAGGAGCTTTATGTAACTTCATCTACGACTTGAGGGGAAAAAACTGTTTGACTTCTACTTGGATAGAGAGCATGTAGTGTAAGTCACATCTATTCTGGGATACGTTACAAGGGTATCTTACTGTCTTCCATGAACTATGAATATGTCTGAGTTGTAAAGCATGCACTATGGCTTGGTGAAAAACACACCCCATTGGGCACATGCTGGTTAAATCAACATTGTTTCCACATCATTTCACTGATATTACGTTGAATCAACATGGAATAGACATTGGATTGACATCTGTGCCCAGTGGGACAGAATTTGCTAGAATTGTAGGAGATATCACGTACCAGTTTTTTGGCCATGTCTTGAGGAATTCGATGTTTCTGATAAGCTTCTACGATGAAGCTCAAGAGAGCCTGTTGCTCTTGACTGAGTTCAAGCTTCTCCTGAAATAAAACCATTAGCTATCCGTTTTGAATCTCTTCGGTGTAACACTAGGGCTATTTATGAGTCATACTTTGTAAAGTGGCAGTCTTAGCTGTGAGTAATACAATCCCTTGGTGGCAACAGGACTTTAGACATGCTTAAATATTCATGGTTTACTTAAACACTGGGCTTATGGGGATCACAGACAACTGCAGCTGAGGAACCTTTTTTTCCCTCATTTTCATGTAATTCCCATATGCAGTAATCAGTGTAGGGCATTTATATTTAGTTAAAAACAAGTAGACAATCAAAGAAAAAAACAAATAATAACTATTTTCTTTACAATTCAAGGTATTTCAGGAAAAAGTTAGTTTTGCTGAGTATATAAACATCTAAAATAATTTTGTTGATAGTATTTAGATTCCTCAATTGGGAATCACTGACATGTCTCCCATTTTGAAGAGCAAAAAAACATTCTAAAGAGTAAAAGGGGGAGAGTTTACCTTCGACAGTTTGGTGGTGGAGGTGACCTGTTTGGTGTCTCCGTTGTCTCCCCCCTCTGTCTCGTCCCCGGTGGACTGTCCTGGTGAGACCTTGGGGTTTTTCCTCAGCCTTTTAGATTTACACTGGATCTCTGTCAGCAGACCTGTGGGCATTGATGATGGGTTCAAACACAAAGTGCTGAAGGAGAATTTCACCCTTACTTCTTCAATAATTATTATCTTTGTGAATGCACTGTAGCCACTGTAGTTTGATATTTTATTCAAGTGGCTTCACCGTATAGCTATGGGTTTGAGAAAGTTGGTTAGCACAGATGTAAAGTTCAGATAATTAGGGAATTATTTTCGATGACTGGGGATTTCTCCATTATTACAAATTCTATCAGTGTGATATTATTCTAAATTATACAACCCCTGTATTTAATGTAGGGAGTATGTCAATGTTACTCCTTTCAGTAAAGTTCTGACAAACCAGGGAAAAATGATGATCAGTGTTTCCTTTGAATGAAGACCTTCAGAATTGGCTCTTTTAACATTGAGATCAAAGGAGACTGCGAGATCAGGCCATGATAGCCATCCAGGCCTGCCTAACAAATAGCTTTGGGAGTCATCGGAGGGAGCACTGTAGCGCCAACAGACAGGGCTGTTGAATGCCTGCTACCTGCAATATTCATCCCAACTTCCTACAACATTTATGAGCAACATGAGCCCAACTCCTTCCTCCTGCTCTCCTGACTCCCCCCACCTCTCTCTCTCTCCCTCCCTCCCTCTCTCCCTCTCTCTCTTTTCCTCCCTCCCTCCTATCTTTCAACCTTTCAACCCGGGCGCCGAAGAAGTGGATATCGATTAAGGCAGCCCCCCACACCTCTCTGATTCAGAGGGGTTTGGTTAAATGCGGAAGACACATTTCAGTTGAAGGCATTCAGTTGTACAACTAACTAGGTATCCCCCTTTCCCTTCCCTTTCCCTTTCCACAGTTTTTCCTTTAAGAGCAACAATGGTGAGACCTTTCTATTGTGAGAGGTATGACACATTTTCCCTCGGTGGAATTCAAAGCAGTCGTGTCAGAATCCACAAAGACAGTTCTCTGCTTGATCTGAGACTGCCTCCAGTGCATTGAAAGAACAGTATGACACTATCACACAGTCTTATGAAGAGATAGTTAGGGGGTCAGGCTCACAGCTAGACACGTCCATCACAGTAAGACACACGTCAATCACAGCTAGACACAAGTCAATCACAGCTAGACATGTCAATCAGAATCAAATACTGAGAGTGAGATAGCTCTGTTATAATCATGTTGATCCTAAACTGATAAAAAGTAAATGGATATATGAATGGTAAAATGCAATACTATTGAAGAAATCCAAGATAATTAAAAATAATTAAAAAATAATTAGTAGACTGCAAATTGACCGCAAGTAGCCCAAAGAGATATAATATTTGACTAAAACATAATAATTTCAAACCTTGCTTAAATTTGCATATACGATCACATATATCTCTATATTCTCTACAGGATCAGTGTCCCACCCGTGGGACAGTTGAGCTAACATGCGCTAATGTGACATATATCTCTCTATATCTCTTTATTATGCGTGGGAATACTTTGGAACAGATTTCCAAAATTATAATCACTTGGAGCTGATTTGCTGATGTTTTTACAGTCTTTTATATCCAACCCAATTATTATTATTTTTTTATTTGAAAAAAATTGGGGGTCCAATAAATTCGGCCCGCGATCTGCCAGTTGGGGAACCATGCTCTAGCGGGAAAGAGTAGGTGCACATATTCTTAAAGGAGGTGCCCTTAGATATGTCCGTACTTCAGTTGAATTAAAACAAAGGGTTTGAATATGAATTTTTGTACGCGCAGGTAATACCGTATAGTATGTGCATCAAGTAACAAGTACCATGAGTTAATAAAATCTACAATATAGTCTCTCAAGTAATAAATGCACATAATAGTATATCAAAGAGATGGGGTTATCACCAAATGAATTTCCTGATGTTAGCAAGATATTCTGTTGCACATAAGAAATAGCAATATGGTTAGTCACGCAGTACACTCTTAGAAAATTATTTAAATCATTTTCTATCTACAACTTCAAAGAGTTATTCGGCTGTCCCCATAGGAGAACCCTTTGAAGAGCACTTTTGGGTTCCTTATCAAACCCTTTCCACGGAGGGTTCTACATAGAACCCAAAAAGGGTTCTACTTGGAACCAAAAAGGGTTCTCCTATGGGGACAGCCGAAGAACCCTTTTGTAACCTTTTTATCTAAGAGTGTAGGATATCCATGCATCTGCAACTCAGTGGCATGTATTCACAGATACCAAGGGAAGCCAGGCTTTTAAATAATAATAATAAACTTTCGTCTCTCTCTCTCTCTGTGTGTTTTTATAATTTTCCATCAATTTGCAAGTGGCTGAATCCCACCGGAGAAATAATCTGAGCGAGGGAAAC
Organism: Salvelinus alpinus; assembly: GCF_045679555.1. Classification (NCBI taxonomy): domain Eukaryota; kingdom Metazoa; phylum Chordata; class Actinopteri; order Salmoniformes; family Salmonidae; genus Salvelinus; species Salvelinus alpinus. The sequence goes on along the minus strand of NC_092094.1, from coordinate 22,807,799 downwards.
AGTGCCCCTCTGTTTCAGTATGTGTAGCCCATGTATCTGATGCTGTCTGCACCAAAACAGTATGATATGTTGCAGCTGGAGCATTTGATTGATTGATGCCAGCAAGCATTGGGCCTCCCTTGATAATAAAAAAATAAAACATTTGCCAATCAGCGTTGAGCTCACTCACTACCGAGTTCCAAACTGCCTCTGGAAGCAATGTCAGCACAAGAACTGTTCGTCGGGAGATTCATGAAATAGGTTTCCATGGCCGAGCAGCTGCACATAAGCCAAAGATCACCATGCACAATGCCAAGCGTCGGCCGGAGTGGTGTAAAGCTCGCCACAATTGGACACCAGAGTAGTGGAAATGGTTCTCTGGCGGGATTAATCACGCTCTACCATCTGGCAGTCCAACGGATGGATCTGGGTTTGGCGGATGCAAGGAGAACGCTATCTGCACCAATGCATAGTGCCAACTGTAAAGTTTGGTGGAGGAGGAATAATGGTCTGGGGCTGTTTTTCATGGTTCGGGCTAGGCCCCTTAGTTCCAGTGAAGGGAAATCTTAACGCTACAGCATGCAATGACATTCTAGACGAATCTGTGCTTCCAACTTTGTGGCAACAGTTTGGGGAAGGCCCTTTCCTGTTTTAGCATGACAATGCCCCCGTGCACAAAGCAAGGTCCATACAGAAATGGTTTGTCAAGATCGGTGTGGAAGAACTTGACTGGCCTGTACAGAGCCCTGAACTCAATCCCATCGAACACCTTAGGTTGAATTGGAACGCCGACTGCGAGCCAGGCCTAATCACCCAACATCAGTGCTCGACCTCTCTAATGCTCTTGTGGCTGAATGGAAACAAGTCACCACAGCAATGTTCCAACATCTAGTGGAAAGCCTTCCCAGAAGAGGGAAGGCTTTTATAGCAGCAAAGAGGGAGCCAACTACATATTAATGCCCATGATTTTGGAATGAGATGTTCGACAAGCAGGTGTCCACATACTTTTGGTCATGTAGTGTAGCTAGCTAACTTAGCTGGTTCATTGTTGCCCATGCGAGGATGTTAGGCTAGCAAGAATTTTAGCTAGGTAGCCTATGACAACAAAAACTAAAAGCATACTCTATGACAGAGCCATAGACCGTTTTGCCAACATGAAAGAGAGTAAGATGGCTTTGGTGTTCAACTAGTCTACAAGTGTTTTACTTGCACGCTCACGCACGCACACACAAGCACACAGAAATCAGTACCATTGACAGCCACATGATATTTAGCAGCATTGATTGGACTAAATCATTTTTGGTATCTTTAAGTTTGTTTTCAGTGTATTAATCTAAGCATATATAGCCTTGTTGATTTGATGATGTTTAAATGTCTGTCACGCCTACTCCCGCTCCCCCTCTACAGCGCTCGAAGTCGCCAGTCTACTAACCACCGGTACTGGCAACCATCATTACGCACACCTGCTCCCCATCATTATGCACACTTGTTCCCCATCATTACGCACACCTGCTCCCCATCATTACGCACACCTGGACTTCATTACCTTCCCTTTGTTTAGCCCTCAGTAGCCTTAGTCATCAGGCAGTATTGGTTTGTTTTCATTCACGGTCTGTACACTTCTCATGTTTTGTTTATCGGCATTCTTCATTATTATACTCACCTTCTGCACCTGCTTCCTGACTCCCAGCATTTACGTGACAATGTCTAAGAAGAAAAGGTGCTGAAATAGGCAGTGCTCCTGTTCTCTTTGTGCTGACTTGCAGTAACTCCTTGTTTCTAAATCAGTAGTCGTTTAACCTGTCTAGGACAGGGGTTCCGCTAGCGGAACCCCGCCCACATTCCACTGAAAAGGCAGCGCGCGAAATTCAAAATATATTTTTTAGAAATATTTAACTTTCACACATTAACAAGTCCAATACAGCAAATGAAAGATAAACATCTTGTGAATCCAGCCAACATGTCCGATTTTTTAAATGTTTTACATCGAAAACACCACGTATATTTATGTTAGCTCACCACCAAATACAAAAAAGCACAGACATTTCTTTCACAGCACAGGTAGCTTGCACAAAACCAACCAAACTAACCAAGAACCAACCAAACTAACCAGGAAACAACTTCATCAGATGACAGTCTTATAACATGTTATACAATAAATCTATGTTTTGTTCGAAAAATGTGCATATTTCAGGTATAAATCATAGTTTTACATTGCAGCTACCATCACAAATAGCACCGAAGCAGCCAGAATAATTAGAGAGAGCAACGTGAAATTCCTAAATACTCATCATAAAACATTTATGAAAAATACATGGTGTACAGCAAATGAAAGACAAACATCTTGTGAATCCAGCCAATATTTCACATTTCTTAAGTGTTTTACAGCGAAAACACAATATAGCATTATATTAGCTTACCACAATAGCCAAAAACACAACCCATTTATCAGCAGCAAAAGTTAGCGATCGCAAAAAAACAGCAAAAGATATATAATTTTTCACTAACCTTGACAAGCTTCATCAGATGACAGTCCTATAACATCAGCTTATACAATACACTTATGTTTTGTTCGAAAATGTGCATATTTAGAGCTGAAATCCGTGGTTATACATTGTGAAAACGTAGCAACTTTTTTCCAGAATCTCCGGATACATTTCTGACACTCACCTATTCTGACCAAATAACTCATCATAAACTTTACTAAAAAATACATGTTGTACAGCAAATGATAGATACACTAGTTCTTAATGCAATCGCCGTGTTAGAATTCTAAAAATAACTTTAGTACGACATACAGCTTACGTTATAGCGAGACAGCGCCCAAAATCAGGACGGAAAATAATACTAAACATTTTCGGCAGAAATACGAAATAACATCATAAATGGGTCCTACTTTTGCTGAGCTTCCATCAGGATCTTGTACAAGGGGTCCTTTGTCCAGAATAATTGTTGTTTGGATTTAGAATGTCCTCTTCGTCTGTCGAATTAGCAACCAAAGCTAGCCAAGTGGCGCAAAGCTGTCCATCGTCACCAAACGCAGAGAACGGAACACGCCAAAACTCCCGATAAACTTTCAATAATCTGATAAAACTATATTGAAAAAACATACTTTACGATGATATTATCACATTTATCAAATAAAATCAAAGCCGGAGATATTAGCCGTCTATAACGAAAGCTTTTCAGAAGGCAATCCAGAGTTCCTTCCCGCGCCTTGCTGAACAAAGGAAATTGGGGTCATGTCATTCCAAGAGCTCTCTTTTGACCTCAGATAAAGCTAGACACCCCATTCCACCTCTCACTGCCTATTGACATCTAGTGGAAGGCGTATGAAGTGCATGTATAGCCATAGATTTCAAGCAAATGAATAGGGAGGCCCTGGAACAGAGCCTCGATTTCAGATTTTTCACTTTTTGACAGGAAGTTTGCTGCAAAATGAGTTCTGTTTTACTCACAGATATGATTCAAACGGTTTTAGAAACTTGATTCGGTTTCGGTTTTCTATCCAATAGTAATAATAATATGCATATTGTACGAGCAAGAATAGAGTACGAGGCCGTTTAAATTGGGCACGATTTTTTCCCAAAGTGAAAACAGCGCCCTCTATCCCAAACAGGTTGATGGTTTATGGTTTGTTTTGACTATTAGTCCCTTTCCTTATTCATTATACCAGTACTTCGCAGTCTGTACCATTAGAGTGGCATCATGGGTACAGTATCATGGAGAACAGCTGTTGGCGGGGGCTGATACTCACACTCTGCCTGATACTCACACTCTGCCAGCATGCCCATCTCTTTGCACTTCCGGAGACGACACTCCTGGCACTTCCTCCGCATGTACATGTCCATCTCACAGGTCCCTCCATTCTTGCACTTGTACACAGCTTTCTTGGTGATGCTCCGCCTGAAGAAGCCTGAAGGCAGTGATCAACACAATTACCCAGTGACCTCAGTCTTTGGTCATATGATGAAATACTATTGATATTATGTACTGTCCTTGTGTGTCCTTGAAACTGATTAACTCAATAGAAATATTGGAATAAACCTGATAGACTTGCCCTACAAATACTATGACACGATACAGGTACACGGTCACCCATGAATTACACCTTTAATGGAATAATGGCATTGGATTTTTGGTTGATCTATACCAGGGGTGTCAAACTCATTCCACGGAGGGCCTAGTGTCTGCAGGTTTTTGGTTTTTCCTTTCAATAAAGCCCTAGACAACCAGGTGTGGGGAGTTCCTAACTAATTAGTGATGTTAATTCATCAATCAAGTACAAGGGAGGAGCGAAAACCCGCAGACACTCGGCCCTCCGTGGAATGAGTTTGACACCTGTGATCTATACAATCTGCCCTTTGCCTTGACATATGCTCAAGTGATGCTTCAAACCATTAACATGAACCCCTTTCAACAGTGTAACTCATAGTTCTAACAGGTAATTAGACATTCAAGCGCAGGGTGATGAGTACAATGACACGCATTAACATTGCTTAGCTCAGGTTCCCTCCACCATTATACAGATGAAAGCTGACAGGGAACCCTATCCAGAGGGTGAACCAACGAGGGACAGTCTAACCTCAAACCTACACTCAGACATGAGGCAGGACAGCCCAGTGACCACATCCTTGGCATTGTCCACCCCAACAGGGTGGAATTACACTTGCACCCATTCACCTGGGGTTTTACACGAAATAGAATAAAACAATGTTGTCATAAAACAGTTAAAGATAGATTGTTAGTTGTGGTTTGTCACTTTGGGTGTGACTGAGCTCGTAATTTGTACATGGTGCTGTAAAGTAATGCTTACTCTTGGCACTGTGTGAAGTCCAGAAACAATACATACATTTTTCCTTGTCATGAGGAAATATAATATTGATCACCTTCTGAGTGTTTGTCATACCAGTGGAGGATGAGTGAAAGTAGAAACAAACAGTGGTGAATGGAAAGAGACCTCTGTTAAACAAAACACCAAAAAGTGTTATGACATTTGGCGACAGTCATTAGGACAGAATTTATGCGTCCACCGCAGTCTGTGCGTGTCTTGGTGTCGGCCACTCTTCTCTCCCTTCGCAAAATGTCTGTGTTCTAGTCTAACCACATCACATTTTAGAGAATAGGCTATAGTTCACCACCCATTTTCAAGCCCATTCGCTGATTTCCCATAACTCTGACATTTGGTCATGATAGAAAGCGGTGTAATAACCGACAGTTTTCTTGACATTTTGTTTTAATTATTGTGATGGGCTCATGTTTTACCGGTAAGGCATACCCCCACTCTTTATTTTGCCGGGACACCAGTACCAGACCGTATCGCCTTACTTGACCCTGCAGTGGAGTAATCTTCAAAAGAACTGAAGATTAACAGAACCTCATCACCACCAGGTCACCTAATGTGATCTATTTTCATTCATGTCCTCTATGAACGCAACGCCAGTCGAAAACAACATTCTTATCAACTACAAGTTCTTTTCAATAACACATTTCCTATGAGTCACTTGTGGGCTCAACATCTCTCCCTCCTCACAATTGAATTTCCCCTGTGGAACATCATTACTAAACCAACAAGCCGGAAGGCTTAATGAGCCAAATTAGGACTGGAAATTAGGACTGGAAATGCAATTTAGTGCTTCAAGTGTTCAGCTGTTAACAAGACTTTATTTCACACATGTGCATGTAGAATCACCTCACCAGAAGTGACAGCCTTTTAGAAGATGTGAGCCGATCCATCGAGGGCTTCTCAAATGCTGAATGTTGAAGACGCTATTCTTTGGCGCTATCTTTGCAGTCAGTAGCACTTCAATGTCTACAGCTATGATCTAGATGTTCTTACAAAAAATAATGGTGCTGGATAGCTGGAGTTTTACAGGCTCCTGACCAATTCTGCTATTTTGTGTTTTTTTTTTACACTTAATATTTCTGCCATCGTTTCCTATGACCGAAAAGAGCTTCTCGACATCAGAACAGCATTCACTAACCTCGATTTGGAGGAAGAATTCTACTTCAACGAGTCGGCAGTGCAGGACATACTGCTCATCCCGGACCAGGCCCTAATCCCCGAGACTTGGAAGAGAAAAAGATGGCGCAAACAAAAACATGCTCATCGAGTGGACGCACTCTTAGTGGACACACTCCTACCATCATGTCATCTGTGCAACTAGAGGCTAACAACTCTGGTTCACCTTTACTCCACACAGAGATGCATACAAAGCTCTCCCTCGTCCTCCATTTGGCAAATCTGACCATAACTCTATACCCCTGATTCCTGCTTACAATCAAAAACTCAAACAGGAAGTACCAGTGACACGCTCAATACGGAAGTGGTCACATGAAGCGGATGCTAAGCTACAGGACTGTTAAGCTAGTACAAACTGGAATATGTTTCAGATTCATCCGATGGCATTAAGGAGTTTACCACATCAGTCACTGGCTTCATTAATAAGTGCATTGACAACGTCATCCCCACGATGACTGTACGTACATATCCTAACCAGAAGCCATGGATTACAGGCAACATCCACTCTGAACTAAAGGCTAGAGCTGACACTTTCAAAGAGCGGGACAATAATCCGGACACTTATAAGAAATCTCGCTACACCCTCAGACGAACCATAAAACAGGCAAAGTGTGAATACAGGACTAAGATCGAATCCTACTACACCCGGGTCTGACGCTCGTCAAATGTGGCAGGGTTTACAAACTTTCACAGATTACAAAGGTAAATCCAGCCTCGAGCTGCCCAGTGACACAAGCCTACCAGACAAGCTAGCCTTCTATGCTCGGCTTCAAGGCAAGCAACAATGAACCATGCATGAGAACACCAGCTTTTCCAGACGACTGTGTGATCACGCTCTCCGTAGCCGATGTGAGTAAGACCATTAAACAGGTTAACATTCACAAGACAGATTACCAGGGCGCGTACTCAGAGCATGCGCTGATCAGCTGGCAAATGTCTTCACTGACATTTTCAACCACTACCTGATCCAGTCTGTAATAGCTATATGTTTCAAGCAGACCACCATAGTCCCTGTGCCCAAGAACGTCAAGGTAACCTATCTAAATGACAATCCCCGTAGCACTAACATCTTTAGTTATGAAATGCCTTGAAAGGCTGGTCATGGCTCACATCAACACCATAATCCTAGACCCACTCCAATTAGCATACCACCCCAACAGATCCACAGATGATGCAATCTCTATTGCACTCCACACTGCCCTCTCCCACCTGGACAAAAATAACACCTACACTACCGTTCAAAAGTTTGCGGTCACTCAGAAATGTCATTGTTTTTTTAAAGAAAAGCACGATTTTTGTCCATTAAAATAACATCAAATTGATCCGAAATACAGTGTAGACATTAATGTTGTAAATGACTATTGTAGCTGGAAACGGCAGATTTTTTATGGAATATCGACCTAAGTGTACAGAGGCTCATTATCAGCAACCATCACTCCTGTGTTCCAATGGCACGTTATGTTAGCTAATCCAAGTTTATCATTTTAAAAGGCTAATTGGTCATTAGAAAACACTTTTGCAATTATGCTAGCACAGCTGAAAACTGCTGTTCTGATTAAAGAAGCAATAAAACTGACCTTCTTTTGACTAGTTGAGTATCTGGAGCATCAGCATTTGTGGGTTTGATTTCAGGCTCAAAATGGCCAGAAACAAAGAACTTTCTTCTGAAACTCGTCAGTCTATTCTTGTTCTGAGAAATGAAGGCTATTCCATCTCGTACAACTATTCCCTTCACAGAACAGCGCAAACTGACTCTAACCAGAATAGAAAGAGGAGTGCGAGGCCTCGGTGCACAACTGAGCAAGAGAATAAGTACATTAGAGTGTCTAGTTTGAGACAAGTCTCACAAGTATTCAACTAGCAGCTTCATTAAATCGTACCCGCAACAGGGAAGAGGCAACTCCGGGATGCTGCCCTTCTAGGCAGAGTTGCAAAGAAAAAGCCATATCTCAAATCAAATCAAATCAAATCAAATTTTATTAGTCACATACACATGGTTAGCAGATGTTAATGCGAGTGTAGCGAAATGCTTGTGCTTCTAGTTCCGACAATGCAGTAATAACCAACAAGTAATCTAACCTAACAATTCCACAACTACTACCTTATACACACACACAAGTGTAAAGGGATAAAGAGTATGTACATAAAGATATATGAATGAGTGGTGGTACAGAACGGCATGGCAAGATGCAGTAGATGGTATAGAGTACGGTATATACATATGAGATGAGTACTGTAGGGTATGTAAACATAAAGTGGCATAGTTTAAAGTGGCTAGTGGTACATGTATTACATAAAGATGGCAAGATGCAGTAGATGATATAGAGTACAGTATATACATATGAGATGGGTAATGTAGGGTATGTAAACATTATATTAAGTGGCATTGTTTAAAGTGGCTAGTGGTACATTTTTACATAATTTCCATCAATTCCCATTTTTAAAGTGGCTGGAGTTGAGTCAGTATGTTGGCAGCGGCCGCTAAATGTTAGTGGTGGCTGTTTAACAGTCTGATGGCCTTGAGATAGAAGCTGTTTTTCAGTCTCTCGGCCCCTGCTTTGATGCACCTGTACTGACCTCGCCTTCTGGATGATAGCGGGGTGAACAGGCAGTGGCTTGGGTGGTTGTTGTCCTTGATGATCTTTATGGCCTTCCTGTGACATCGGGTGGTGTAGGTGTCCTGGAGGGCAGGTAGTTTGCCCCCGGTGATGCGTTCTGCAGACCTCACTACCCTCTGGAGAGCCTTACGGTTGTGGGCGGAGCAGTTGCCGTACCAGGCGGTGATACAGCCCGACAGGATGCTCTCGATTGTGCATCTGTAGAAGTTTGTGAGTGCTTTTGGTGACAAGCCGAATTTCTTCAGCCTCCTGAGGTTGAAGAGGCGCTGCTGCGCCTTCTTCACAGCGCTGTCTGTGTGGGTGGACCAATTCAGTTTGTCCGTGATGTGTACACCGAGGAACTTAAAACTTTCCACCTTCTCCACTACTGACCCGTCGATGTGGATAGGGGGGTGCTCCCTCTGCTGTTTCCTGAAGTCCACAATCATCTCCTTTGTTTTGTTGACGTTGAGTGTGAGGTTATTTTCCTGACACCACACTCCGAGGGCCCTCACCTCCTCCCTGTAGGCCGTCTCGTCGTTGTTGGTAATCAAGCCTACCACTGTAGTGTCATCCGCAAACTTGATGATTGAGTTGGAGGCGTGCATGGCCACGCAGTCGTGGGTGAACAGGGAGTACAGGAGAGGGCTCAGAACGCACCCTTGTGGGGCCCCAGTGTTGAGGATCAGCGGGGTGGAGATGTTGTTACCTACCCTCACCACCTGGGGGCGGCCCGTCAGGAAGTCCAGGACCCAGTTGCACAGGGCGGGGTCGAGACCCAGGGTCTCGAGCTTGATGACGAGTTTGGAGGGTACTATGGTGTTAAATGCTGAGCTGTAATCGATGAACAGCATTCTCACATGGGTATTCCTCTTGTCCAGATGGGTTAGGGCAGTGTGCAGTGTGGTTGCGATTGCGTCGTCTGTGGACCTATTGGGTCGGTAAGCAAATTGGAGTGGGTCTAGGGTGTCCGGTAGGGTGGAGGTGATATGGTCCTTGACTAGTCTCTCAAAGCACTTCATGATGACGGAAGTGAGTGCTACGGGGCGGTAGTCGTTTAGCTCAGTTACCTTAGCTTTCTTGGGAACAGGAACAATGGTGGCCCTCTTGAAGCATGTGGGAACAGCAGACTGGGATAAGGATTGATTGAATATGTCCGTAAACACACCAGCCAGCTGGTCTGCGCATGCTCTGAGGACGCGGCTGGGAATGCCGTCTGGGCCTGCAGCCTTGCGAGGGTTAACACGTTTAAATGTTTTACTCACCTCGGCTGCAGTGAAGGAGAGCCCGCAGGTTTTGGTAGGGGGCCGTGTCAGTGGCACTGTATTGTCCTCAAAGCGGGCAAAAAAGTTGTTTAGCCTGTCTGGGAGCAAGACATCCTGGTCCGCGACGGGGCTGGTTTTCTTTTTGTAATCCGTGATTGACTGTAGACCCTGCCACATACCTCTTGTGTCTGAGCTGTTGAATTGCGACTCGATTTTGTCTCTGTACTGGGACTTAGCCTGTTTGATTGCCTTGCGGAGAGAATAGCTACACTGTTTGTATTCGGTCATGCTTCCGGTCACCTTGCCCTGGTTAAAAGCAGTGGTTCGCGCTTTCAGTTTCACGCGAATGCTGCCGTCAATCCACGGTTTCTGGTTTGGGAATGTTTTAATCGTTGCTGTGGGTACGACATCGTCAATGCACTTCCTAATGAACTCGCTCACCGAATCAGCATATTCGTCAATATTGTTGTTGGACGCGATGCGGAACATATTCCAATCCGCGTGATCGAAGCAGTCTTGAAGCGTGGATTCAGATTGGTCGGACCAGCGTTGAACAGACCTGAGCGCGGGAGCTTGTTGTTTGAGTTTCTGTTTGTAGGCTGGAATCAACAAAATGGAGTCGTGGTCAGCTTTTCCGAAAGGGGGGCGGGGGAGGGCCTTATATGCGTCGCGGAAATTAGTATAACAATGATCTAGGGTTTTCCCAGCCCTGGTAGCACAATCGATATGCTGATAGAATTTAGGGAGTTTTGTTTTTAGATTAGCCTTGTTAAAATCCCCAGCTACGATGAATGCAGCCTCAGGGTGTGTGGTTTCCAGTTTACAAAGAGTCAGATAAAGTTCGTTCAGGGCCATCGATGTGTCTGCTTGGGTGGGAATATATACGGCTGTGATTATGATTGAAGAGAATTCCCTTGGTAGATAATGCGGTCGACATTTGATTGTGAGGAGTTCTAGATCAGGTGAACAGAATGACTTGAGTTCCTGTGTGTTGTTATGATGATCACACCACTTCTCGTTAATCATAAGGCATACCCCCCCGCCCCTCTTCTTACCGGAAAGATGTTTGTTTCTGTCGGCGCGATGCATGAAGAAACCAGCTGGCTGCACCGACTCCGTTAGCGTCCCTTGAGTTAGCCATGTTTCCGTGAAGCAGAGCACGTTGCAATCCCTGATGTCTCTCTGGAATGCTACCCGTGCTCGGATTTCATCAACCTTATTGTCAAGAGACTGGACATTGGCGAGTAGTATGCTAGGGAGTGGAGCGCGATGTGCCCGTCTCCGAAGCCTGACCACGAGACCGCCTCGTTTGCCCCTTTTTCGGCGTCGCACAGGGTCGCCGGCTGGGATCAGATCCATTGTATTGGGTGGAAGGCAAAACACTGGATCCGTTTCGGGAAAGTCATATTCCTGGTAGGAACGATGATGAGTTGACGTTAATCGTATATTCAGTAGTTCCTCCCGACTGTATGTAATGAAACCTAAGATTACCTGGGGTACCGATGTAAGAAATAACACATAAAAAAACAAAATACTGCATATTTTCCAAGGAACGCGAAGCGAGGCGGCCATCTCTTTTCGGCGCCGGAACAATATCTCAGACAGACCAATAAAAATAAAAGATTAAGATGGGCAAAAGAACACAGACACTGGACAGATTAACTCTGCCTAGAAGGCCAGCATCCTGCAGTCGCCGCTTCACTGTTGACGTTGAGACTGGTGTTTGCGGGTACTATTTAATGAATCTGCCAGTTAAGGACTAGAGCGAGGGGGGGGGTGTACTGTCACACCTGATCTGTTTCACCTGTCTTTGTGATTGTCTCCACCCGCCTTCAGGTGTCGCCCATCTTCCACATAATCCCCTGTGTATTTATTCCTGTGTTCTGTTTGTCTGTTGCCGGTTCGTCTTGCTTGTTCGAGTCAACTAGCGTTTTGTGTCTCAGCTCCTGCTTTTTCCAGTCTCTCTTTTCTCGCCCTCCTGGTTTTGCCCCTTGCCTGTCTTGAATCCGAGCCCGCCTGCCTGACTACTCTGCCTGCCACTGACCCTGAGCCTGCCTGCTGTCCGGTACTGTTGACCCACCACTGGTTTACTGACCCCTGGCTTTCCTTGACCTGTCTATCGCCTGCCGCCGTTGAAATATTAAACTATTGTTTATTCGACGTGGTCTGCATCTGAGTCTTACCTTCATACCTGATAACAGCTCAGCGTTAAACACCATAGTGCCCTCCAAGCTCATCACTAAGCTAAGGACCCTGTGACTGAACACCTCCCTCTGTAACTGGATCCTGGAATCCCTGGCCTCAACACGGGGGCCCCTCAGGGGTGTGTGCTTAGTCCCCTCCTGTACTCCCTGTTCACCCACGACTGCATGGCCACACACAACTCCAGCACCATCATTAAGTTTGCTGATGACACAACAGTGGTATGCCTAATCATCGACGACGATGAGACAGTCTATAGAGAGGATGTCAGAGACTTGGCAGTGTGGTGCCGAGACAACAACCTCCCCCTCAATGTCAGCTAGACAAAGGAGCTGATCGTGGAAACGGATGGACTGCAAAGATAGTGCCAAACCCCCAGTAACATCGACAGGGCTGTAATGGAGCTGGTCGAGAGCTTCAAGTTCCTTGATGTCCACATAACTAAGGGTCTATCAGGATCCACACAGTCGTAAAGAGGGCACGACAATTCCTCTTCCCCCTCAGGAGGCTGAAAAGATTTGGCATGGGCCCTCAGGTCCTCAAAATGTTCGACAGCTGCACCATTGAGAGCATCTTGACTGGCTGCATCACCGCTTGGTATGGCACCTTCTTGGCATCTGATCGCAAGGCGCTACAGAGCGTAGTGGATACGGCCCAGTACGTCACTGGGGCCGAGCTCCCTACCATTCAGGTCCTCTAGACCAGGCAGTGTCAGAGGAAGGCCCTAAACATTGTCAAAGACTCCAGCAACCCAAGTCAAAGACTGTTCTGTCTCCTACCGCACTGCAAGTGGTACCAATACACCAAGTCTGAAACCAACAGGACCCTGATCATCTTCTACCCCCAAGCAAATAAGACTGCTAAATAGTTAGTTACATAGTTAAGCAAATAGCTACCCAGACTATCTGCATTGACCCTTTTTGCACAAACTTTTTTTGACTCATCACATACTCTACTGATACTGTTTATTATCTATCCTGTTGCCTAGTCACTTTATTCCTAGTTATATGTACAGTACCAGTCAAAGGTTTGGACACACCTATACATTGAAGGGTTTCTCTTTATTTGTACTATTTTCTACATTGTAGAATAATAGTGAAGACATCAAAACTATGAAATAACACATATGGAACCATGTAGTAAACAAGAAAATATATTTTATATTTCTGATTCTTCAAAGTAGCCACCTGTCACGTTCGTTATAATGAGTGGACCAAGATGCAGCGTGGTATGGTTCCATCCTCTTTATTAGGTAGTGAAACTCAGAGAAACAATAAATCGCAAAACGAAACGTGAAGCTACTAGAGTGCTCACAGGCAACTATACATAGTCAAGATCCCACAAAGCACAATGGGGAAATGGCTGCCTAAATATGATCCCCAATCAGAGACAACGATAAACAGCTGCCTCTGATTGGGAACCATACCAGGCCAACATAGATCATTAATCACCTAGATAACCCACCCTAGTCACTGTCACGCCCCAACCAACAAAGAGAATAAACAGCTCTCTATGGTCAGGGCGTGACACCACCCTTTGTCTTGGTGACAGCTTTACACACTCTTGGCATTCTCTCAACCAGCTTCATGAGGTAGTCACCTGGAATGCATTTCAATTAACAGGTGTGCCTTGTTAAAAGTTAATTTGTGGAATTTCTTTTCTCCTTAATGCGTTTGAGCCAATCAGTCATGTTGTGACAAGGTAGGGGTGGTAAACAGAAGATAGCCCTATTTGGTAAAAGACCAAGTCCATATTATGGCAAGAACAGCTCAAATAAGCAACATGAAGATCAGTCAATGTGTAACATTTCAAGAACTTTGAAAGTTTCTTCAAATGCAGTCGCAAAAACCATCAAGCGCTATGATGAAACTAGCTCTCATGAGGACCGCCACAGGAAAGGAAGACCCAGAGTTACCTCTGCTGCAGAGGATAAGTTCATTAGAGTTAACTGAACCTCAGATTGCAGCACAATGCTTCACAGAGTTCAAGTAACAGACACATGTCAACATCAACTGTTCAGAGGAGACTACGTGAATCAGGCCTTCATGGTCGAATTGCTGCAAAGAAACCACTACTAAGGGACACCAATAAGAAGAAGAGACTTGCTTGGGCAAAGACACGCAAGCAATGGACATTACACTGGTGGAAATCTGTCCTTTTATCTGATGAGTCCAAATTGGAGATTTTTGAATCCAACTGCTGTGTCTTTGTGAGACGCAGAGTAGGTGAATGGATGATCTCCGCATGTGTGGGTTTCACCGTGAAGCATGGAGGAGGAGGTGTGATGGTGTGGGGGTGTTTTGCTGCTGACGCTGTCAGTGATTCACTTATTATTCAAGGCACACTTAGCCAGCATGGTTACCACAGCATTCAGCAGCGATATGCCATCCCATCTTGTTTGTGCTTAGTGGGACTATCATTTGTTTTTCAAAAGGACAATGATCCAAAACACACCTCCAGGCTGTTTAAGGGCTATTTGACCAAGAAGGAGAGTGATGGAGTGCTGCATCAGTTGACCTGGCCTCCACAATCCCCCGACCTCAACCCAATTGAAATGGTTTGGGATGAGTTGGACTGCAGACTGAAGGAAAAGCAGCTGTCATGACTGTCCTGTGAGGATCTGAATGGGTCAGATCAGCTTTGCAATGGAGGGGGGGGGGGGGGGGGGGGGGACTGGTGGGGGATTGACAACCCACAGCCTGTTGTAAATCAAGGAGAGAACATCACACTCCAAATTCAGGAGGAACAGGAATGTTCCTTTGTTTCACAGACATTTTCCCGCTGAAACTCTAACATGTTCTAAAGCGAGTACTGTAACAATATTTCTAACATAGAACGTGGGGAATGGTCAGAGGCGACCCAAAGACCACTTAAGTCGTTTGGTTGTTATTTTTTGATGTCATTAAAAATGTTATAAAGGAAAGACTGTAACTTCAAAAGTATGCACACTATATCTGTGAAGTGTCCATCCTCTATGTTTTGTATGAAATATGAAACATGATGAAAGTGTTTTTGTTAAGAGAGGGATGTGATCTTAGAAACTACAAGACGAAATTGTTTCTATAACTTTGTACAAGTAAGTAGTCACCGCCCCCTTGAGCCCCCCTTAGAGAGTGTGTCAGCCTCACGAACCGCCCCTTTAGAAGAACTGTATAAAATTATGAGTTAAGAATTAACACATCAGACCAGAGAGACGTGTAGCTGCAGCTCACGTCCAAAGTGGTTAGAACTTAATCTCAACACAAGGTAGAGACGTTAACGTCACCTTCCGGACAATCACTGGTACGGCTGATTAGCTGTCCAAAGTAAAGTATCTCGAAAAGCAAATTTAAGTGGGACTATTCCACTACTCTTCTCGAAATACCGTGGTACGCTACTCTCATCACCCCACTGTGAACCATCCACACACCATCGATCTTCAAAGAATCATCTTTCAGAGCGAGTGGAAGTAGAGTGAGCTCTGTAGTTCTGTTCAGGACTACATGACGGGTCGCCGGATGCCAACGGGTCGCCGTTGCTTTTACACCTGCATTGCTTGCTGTTTTGGGGTTTTAGGCTAGATTTCTGAACAGCACTTTGTTACATCAGCTGATGTAAGAAGAGCTTTCTAAATACATTTGATTGATTGATTGATGCTGGGTGACGGCAGAGGAGAGCAACAGTAAAAGACGGGTGGGGACACCATTTGGACAATCAGTGCCTTACAAGCGCACCGCAAAAAAGGCCCTACACCCTTTCCAAGAACGCCTGGCTCTGACAGAAATTCACAAAGAACCAAGACATTTACACATAAATACATTCATGATTTCTTACTCCAAATGGGTGGCGGTTTCTAAATGTACCAAAGTATTATGTCTATGTCACTTTCTACCCACTCCCCTCTCCATCTCTTTTGTAACAAGCCGCCATATTGTGTCAGTCCACTAGGGACCTGTTTCAAATGTATTAAGTATGTATGTTTATCCTGTGTTACCATTTAGTTAGCTAGTAAATAAATAATTAAACCAATTTGTGTAGTTATGAATCATAAGTTAAGCTGGGTTTTTTTGCAGATGCAGGAGGTTACGACTGTTCAGAATGATGATATGATACGAGGTTATGATTAATACGCTGACTGTTTATGGAGATAATAGGTAAAGACCTTTAGAGTTTAATTTGGGAGATGGTAACTCTTTAAAGAACTGCTCTGGTGGTGCCCCAATTCCTAATGAGTTAAGTGTTACATGATTCATTTAATCGGGAAACAATTAAACGTAGTTAGTTGATTAGATAAAAAACAGTCATCAGATTAATGAAACAACACAGCCAACAAGTGCTCAGCATATGTGGGAACTCCTTCAAGACTGTTGGAAAAGCATTCCTCATGAAGCTGGTTGACAGAATGCCAAGAGTGTACAAAGCTGTCATCAAGGCAAAGGATGGCTACTTTGAAGGAAAGAAAATATAAAATGTATTTTCATTTGTTTAACACAATTTTTTGGTTACTAGAGTTGAAGTCGGAAGTTTACATACACTTAGGTTGGAGTCATTAAAACTCGTTTTTCAACCACTCCACAAATTTCTTGTTAACAAACTATAGTTTTTGCAAGTCGGTTTGGACATCTACTTCGTGCATGACACAAGTCATTTTAACAACTATTGTTTACAGATAGATTATTTCACTTATAATTCACTGTATCACAATTCCAGTGGGTCAGAAGTTAACACACACTCGTTGACTGTGCCTTTAAACAGCTCGGAAAATTCCAGAAAAAGATGTCATGGCTTTAGAAGCTTCTGATAGGCTAATTGACATAATTTGAGTCAATTGGAGGTGTACCTGTGGATGTATTTCAAGGCCTACCTTCAAACTCAGTGCCTCTTTGCTTGACATCATGGGAAAATCAAAAGATATCAGCCAAGATCTCAGAAAAAAAATTGTAGACCTCCACAAGTCTGGTTCATCCTTGGGAGCAATTTCCAAATGCCTGAAGGTACCACGTTCATCTGTACAAACAATAGTACGCAAGTATAAACACCATGGGACCACGCAGCCATCATACCGCTCAGGAAGGAGACGCATTCTGTCTCCTAGAGATGAACGTACTTTGGTGCGAAAAGTGCAAATCAATTCCAGAACAACAGCAAAGGACCTTGTGAAGATGCTGGAGGAAACAGGTACAAAAGTACCTATATCCACAGTAAAACAAGTCCAATATCGACATAACCTGAAAGGTCGCTCAACAAGGAAGAAGCCACTGCTCCAAAACCACCATAAAAAGCCAGACTACGGTTTGCAAATGCACATTGTGACAAAAATCGTACTTTTTGGAGAAATGCCTTCTGGTTTGATGAAACAAAAATAGAACTGTTTGGCCATAATGACCATTGTTATGTTTGGAGGAAAAAGGGGGAGGCTTGCAAACCGAAGAACACCATCCCAACCGTGAAGCACAGGGGTGGCAGCATCATGTTGTGGGGGTGCTTTGCTGCAGGAGAGACTGGTGCACTTCACAAAATAGATAGCATCATGAGGCAGGAAAATTCTGTGGATATATTGAAGCAACATCTCAAGACAATAGTCAGGAAGTTAAAGCTTGGTCGCAAATGGGTCATCCAAATGGACAATGACCCCAAGCACACTTCCAAAATTGTGGCAAAATGGCTTAAGGACAACAACGTCAAGGTATTGGAGTGGCCATCACAAAGCCCTGACCTCAATCCCATAGAACATTTGTGGGCAGAACTGAAAAAGCGTGTGCGAGCAAGGAGGCCTTCAAACCTGACTCAGTTACACCAGCTCTGTCAGGAGGAATGGGCCAAAATTCACCCAACTTATTGTGGGAAGCTTGTGGAAGGCTACCCAAAACGTTTGACCCAAGTTAAACAATTAATAGGCAATGCTACCAAATACTAACTGAGTGTATGTAAACTTCTGACCCACTGGGAATGTGATGAAATAAATAAAAGCTGAAATAAATAATTATCTTTACTATTATTCTGACATTTCACATTCTTAAAATAAAGTGGTGATCCTAACTGACCTAAGACTGGGAATTTTTACTAGGATTAAATGTCAGGAATTGTGAAAAACTGAGTGTATTTGGCTAAGGTGTATGTAAACTTCCGACTTCAACTGTACATGATTCCATATGTGTTATTTCATAGTTTTGATGTCTTCACTGTTATTCTACAACGTAGAAAATAGTAAAAATAAAGAAAAACCCTTGAATGAGTAAGTGTGTCCAAACTTTTGACTGGTACTGAACATATCTCCCTCAATTACCTCAAATCTCTACATATCGACTCAGTACTGGTACCCAGTGTACATAGCAAAGTTAACATTACTCATTGTGTATTTAATATTACTTTTATTATTTTGTGCTATTACTTTTCTATTATTTCTGTATTTTCTGTCTTTCTGCATTGTTGGGAAGTTCCCGTAAGTAAGCATTTCACTGTTAGTCTACATCTGTTGTTTACAAAGCGTGTGACAATTTTTGTATCATTTTTTGATACCTTTACACCCCTCACAGGTGAGAGCATTATAGTGATACCCGGATGCCTTGTCCCCACACACCACACACAGCTCCTCCCCTTTGACACTGCCTGTGTGGGATGTGTGCCGGGTCCTATTGCACAACGCAGGCACTATGGTGGACGCCTCTTCCATTTCAGCATTATAAGTGCCCTCTAGGGGTCCTTTCCTCAGTTCATACATCCCTGTGGGTGAGTACCACTCATCGCTGTTGTACTGGGGGTAGTAGTTCTGACTGGAGTAGTATGGCGGGGAGGACATGGTGGGCTCCACCGAGGGGTATTGCATGCTGGGATAGCTGGTGAAGGGTAAGACTTCCTGGTGCTGGAGCAGAGGGCTACCTTGTTCTGACAGAATATCTGTAAGGAGAAAAGAAAGAGGCATAGATTAAATGATAGTATCACTGAATAGAAGTGTGCAATAAACTGATGATTTTAATGATGTAAAGTTTTTATAGCCAATAAAAAGTCAGCATTTTTTCAGCATGGTTCAGATAACCACAATAGCTACACATTTCCAAAGCCAATTAGTCCTGTATTTTCCCAAGCATACTGAGTCACAACAAAACCATTTATCTGATCGGACAAAAAACACTTCCCAGCAGAAGCTACAGTGGTATTAGATAGTGACTTAATTAGAGTATTTGAACGTTAACATAACAGGGGATAGTAATCTACACAGTCACATATAAACCCAGCAAAACTTAAAGGTAGACTCAGTGATATGATGTAGATGCAAAAAGTAAACAGCATAGTGGGTCAATATCTGCAACAACTAAGAACGTTGAAGCGCGAGGCTCAACTTCTCCACTGTTTTGGTGTGCTGGCTACCACACTGTAACAGCATGAAGCTAACCCATGCACATGCGCATATAATGTGTGTGACTGTGTAAGAGCAAAGTCTTGCATGTAGCTCATCTCAATATCTGTGGCAACATCATTTCGCTGAGTCTACCTTTAACCTCACGCTCTCACAGAACACTGCCATAACAGACTGAAAGGACAGCTTGGGCTAACTAACTACTTCCAAAGAGATATAGTACTTTTTAACCTTTATTTACTGTAACTAAGTCAGTTAAGAACAAATTATTATTTACAATGACTAGGAACAGTTGGTTAACCACTGGGCTACCTGTCAGCCCTGTACTTACTGCATATATCTATACTTATATTTCTACTTATATTATACATATTTCTATATTTCAGAAATGCTTTATCTTTTTTTTTTTTTTTTTTTTTTTTTAAATCATCATCAGGTTTATCTACTCTGTCATAAAATATAATAATTATATTCCTATTTTGTCAACGTGAACCCTTGGTTAGACCACCCTAGCATTTGAACCATTTTGATACCATAATTTCATTTTTATTCATTAAAATACATTAAGGTAAAAATACATACTGG
Organism: Salvelinus alpinus; assembly: GCF_045679555.1. NCBI lineage: Eukaryota > Metazoa > Chordata > Actinopteri > Salmoniformes > Salmonidae > Salvelinus > Salvelinus alpinus. The sequence continues at coordinate 22,787,813 of NC_092094.1, read as the reverse complement.
GCAACAACAAAAAACAGCTGGAATGTAGCCGTACAGTTTTATAGTGTTGAGTTAATCCAAACTCATCTGATAACACACATAACCCAAACTGACGCAACACGATCGACAGGCGTGAGACACTGACCTCCTGAAGGTTTGATCTGGACCATGGCCATCTCAGGGTGACCCAGAGCACCCAGAATAAAAACCTCCCCTTTCTCTGTCTCTCTCTCTCTGTCTCTCTCTCTGTCTCTCTGTCTGTCTGTCTCTCTCCCTCCCTCCCTCCCTCTCTCTCTCTCTCTCTGTCTCTCTCTCTGTCTCTCTCTCTGTCTGTCTGTCTCTCTCCCTCCCTCCCTCTCTCTGTCTGTCTGTCTCTCTCCCTCCCTCTCTCTCTTTCTTTCTGTGACCAACTGAAAAGTAATCCCCCTCTACGGCTCTACTCTTACCGTTACTTCTTCTACTTCAGCATAACTCCCTCTATTGTCTTCGGGAAAGGAAATTCTCAATTAAAATGCTGGTTCAATAGTCCTAAAACAGAACAGTTTTGTGCTTGCTTGAGGACTGACTCAGGAATGACAAAGGGGAGCAAAGGTTTTCATGGTTACTTATTAACTTGACATTCACATTTCTGCCCATCAATAACGTAGCTGTTTTGGTAATGTGTAAAGTCACTTTCACATCTGGCCTGTGTGACTGGCTGCAACCGACTGAGAGGTAATGTGTGTCATAGGTGTCAACTGGATCGCCTGATCCCAGATCTGCATGTGCCAACTCCCCTATCATTGGCATGCCATATGCATATACTGTATATAATATGTTACACTGCATATTATGTATTGCATGACAAAAATAGTCAGAGGAGTTGGATGAAGCACATACAGTACTGATCTGGGACCAGGCTAGTCATTGGAGGTTGCTTACCAAAGAAGTGTGAGCTCTCAGACAGTGGGAATCCATCGTTGGGAGGGATCTGTAGTAGTCCCACCACATTGACGTCGTGGCCCACCCACTCATTCATTCACAAATCTGGTTGGACCTCAGCTCAGAACCTCAGCTCAGAGTAAAGATGGTGTGATTGGCCAAAACACAAGGAGGGAATTAAGAAGTAAGTTCTTTCCAGTCCAATCCTGTAAGAAAACTAAGATACACCCAGACATAATGTTAGTGTTAGTTTTGACATTTCGTTAAGCTACTTGGTGTTAAATACCTCACGGACAACTCTTTAGCCTTCAGAAAGTTTTCACAACCCTTGACTTTTTTCACGTTTTGTTGTGTTACATACTGAATTTAAAATTGATTAAAATGAAAAAAAATTGTCACTGGCCTACATACAATACCCCATAATGTTTTTATGTTAATTACAAATGAAAAGCTGAAATGTCTTCAGTCAATAAGTATTCAACCCCTTTGTTATGGCAAGCCTAAATAAGTTCTGGAGTAAAAATGTAAGTCACATACTAAGTTGCTTGGACTCACTCTGTGTGTAATAATAGTGTTTAACATGATTTTTGAATGACTACTTCATCTCTGTACCCCACACATACAATTATCTGTAAGGTCCTTCAGTCGAGCAGTGATTTTCAAACACAGATTCAACCACAAAGACCAGGGATGTTTTCCAATGCCTCGCAAAGAAGGGCACCCATTCAAATAAAATAAAATAAAATTGTATTGGTTACATACACATGGTTAGCAGATGTTAATACGAGTGTAGCGAAATGCTTTTGCTTCTAGTTCCAACAGTGCAGTAATATCTAACAAGTAATCTAACCATTCCCAACAACTACCTAATACACACAAATCTAGCAAGTAATCTAACAATTCCCCAACAACTACCTAATACACACAAATCTTAAGGGATGACTGAGAATATGTACATATAAGTATATGGATGGGCGATGGCCGAGCGGCAAAGGCAAGGTGCAGTAGATGGTATAAAATACAGTATATACATGTGATATGAGTAATGTAAGATATGTAAACATTATTAAAGTGGCATTATTTAAAGTGGCATTGTTTAAAGTGACGAGTGATCCATTTATTAAAGTATCCAGTGATTGGGTCTCAATGTAGACAGCAGCCTCTCTGAGTTAGTGAAGGCTGTTTAGCAGTCTGATGGCCTTGAGATAGAAGCTGTTTCTCAATCTCTCGGTCCCAGCTTTGATGCACATTGGTAGATGGGTAAAAAAAGCAGAGATTGAATATCCCTTTGAGCATGGTGAAATTATGAATTACACTTTGGATGGTGTATCAGTACACCCAGTCACTACATAGATACAGGCGTCCTTCCTAACTCAGTTGCCGGAGAGGAAGGAAACCTCTCAGGGATTTCACCACGAGGCCAATGATGACTTTAAAACAGTCACAGAGTTTATTGGCTGTGATAGGAGAAGACTGAGGATGGAACAAAAACAGTATAGTTACTCCACAATACTAACCTGACAGAGTGAAAAGAAGGAAGCGTGTAAAAATACAAATATTCCAAAACATGTATCCTGTTTGCAATAAGGCACTAAAGTAATACTGCAAAACATTTGTCAAAGCAATTAACTTTTTGTCCTGAATACAAAGTGTTATGTTTGGGGCAAATCCAATACAAGATATTACTGAGTACCACTCTCCATATTTTCAAGCATAGGGGTGGCTGCATTATGCTATGGGTATGCTTGTCATCAGCACGGACTACGGAGTTGTTTTCTGATAAAAATAAACGGAATAGAGCTAAGCACAGGCAAAATCCTAGAGGGAAACCTGGTTCAGTCTGCTTTCCACCAGACACTGGGAGATTAATTCATCTTTCAGCAGGACAATAATCTGAAACACAAGGCCAAATCTACATTGGTGTTGCTTACCAAGAAGACAGTGCATGTGGCCGAGTTACAGTTGTGGCCGAGTTACAGTTTGGACTTAAATTTACTTGAAAATCTATGGCAAGACCTAAAAATGGTTGTCTAGCAATGATATACAAACCAATTTGACAGAGCTTGAAGAATTTTGAAAATAATAATGGGCAAATGTTGCACAATCCAGGTGTGGAAAGCTCTTAGAGACTTACCCAGAAAGACTCACAACTGAAATCACTGCCAAAGGTGCTTCCACAAAGTATTGACTCAAGGGTGTGAATACTTATGTAAATAAGATATTTCTGTATTTCATTTGCAAATATTTCTAAAAACACATTTTTACTTTGTCATTATGGGGTATTGTGTGTAGATGGGTGAGATTATTATTATTTTTAATACATTTTGAATTCAGGCTGTAACAACATAATGTGGAATAAGTCAAGGGGTATGAATACTTTCTGAAGGCACTGTATACATTGGCAATGCATTATTCTACATTATGGTAATTATGATATTTGCAGATTTATGCAAATTTAACAATGCCCATACCTCTACAATTCTTATGAAGGAATGTAAATGGCTTAATTCATCCTATTAAAAGAAAGAAAGTCCTCACCTACCGCAAAAAAATTCAATGCATCCCTCCTCTGTGCTTACAGTATATGGGACCTCCCTCGCAACTCTCCCCAGTGCTACAATAGCCGTTACTTACCCCTTACCAGGGTAAGACAGTATTACCCTCCCTATCAATGTACAGTAATTAAGTCTCAGGTACTAAGTCTTTATACCAACACACCTGACAGGTCCTCTTTAAATACAGGCCAAGGTGAGGTGACACCCTGGCTGTGCCCCGTAGGAGGTGAAGGAGAGGGGTAAGACATGTGCTTATTGAAACTCTGGAAGGGACCATACAACACTAATGGGCTGGGCAAAGCTATCTTGGTTTATTAACAATGAAGTAGCCTACTGTGGTGGAGTACACTTGCCATCCACTTAAAGTGTTTACTGAACAGTAGTCTTAAAGTGTTTACTATACAGTAGTCTTAAAGTGTTTACTGAACAGTAGTCTTAAAGTGTTTACTATACAGTAGTCTTAAAGTGTTTACTGAACAGTAGTCTTAAAGTGTTTACTATACAGTAGTCTTGCGTTGCCAGACTTCCAAGTCTCTTGGCTACTGGAACGAACGAAAGCCGGAGGTTCCCAGTATTATAGTATTCTATTTCCTCAAAACACCTCATTGGATAATCCAATACTTATTGAATTACTGTGCTTGATAATGAACTGCTGAAAATAATGGTGCATAAAGCCAACATTTACTTTCTATAACAGGCTGTGTATAATACAATAGCATGCATTGTCAAATAATTTAATTTCAGTGTGTGTTTCGCTGGTTACATTTGGTAAGATTGGCTGCATAAAGCCACTGAAAATGTAATTTCCACAGGACCTTGTCTCGTGCCATGTCTTGTTTCCCTTTTGGTGTAACCATAACCACACTGAACCCTACTCAATTATTGCCTTTAGGTTACATTCTGTATTGGGAAAGGGGGATACCTAGTCAATTGCAAAACTGAATGCCTTCAACCGAAATGTGTCTTCCGCATTTAAGCCAACCCCTCTGAATGAGGTCTGTTCCTGTGCAGAACACAGGTGCTATTCTATTCCTCTATTATCACAGTAAAATAAACACAGTCCTTAAACTTTTCCATGGACTCCCTGAATCTATCACTGACTAGCAGCACCCATGGTGGCGTTAACTGACATCCGGCTGCAGTGAACAGAGAGGAGGTAAATCACCATGTGTACCAGGGGTTGGAACCGGTTCAGGGAACAGAACAGAAAACCAGAAAATAAATATATTTTTTGAGGAACTGAATCAGAACTGGTAACAAAAGTGATCTATACTTTCAACAAAAAATTGCAACAAAGCACCTATGCAAAGCCCTCACTCTATCACTCAGAAACTTATTCCAGTGTCTGCCTGCCAGCTGAAACTATTTGCCAGTGTGTGTGCATGTGTAGGCTACCTGCACATCCCCTTTACGAAGCATAGTCTAGTAAATAAAGTAAAATGTTATTTGTCACATGCTTCGTAAACAACAGGTGTAGACTAACAGATACATGTTACTTAAGGGCCCTTCCCAGCAATGCAGAGAAAAAAAGAGAAATAATTATACGAGCAATAAATACACAATGAGAGGTAATTGAGGTAGATACACTATATATACCAAAGTATGTGGATACCCCTTCAAATTAGTGGATTCGGCTATTTCAGCCACACCCGTTGCTGACAGGTGTATAAAATCGAACACACAGCCATGTAATCTCCAGTGGTGTAAAGTACGTAAAAATACCTGAAAGTACTACTGAAGTAGTTTTTTGGGGTATATGTACTTTACTTTACTATTGATATTTTTAACAACTTTTACTTTTACTTCACTATGTTCCAAAAGAAAATTATGTACTTTTTACTCCATACATTTTCCCTGACACCCAAAAGTACTCGTTACATTTTGAATGCTTAGCAGGACAGGAAAATGGTCCAATTCACACACTTATCAAGAGAACATCCCTGGTCATCCCTACTGCCTCTGATCTGGCGGACTCACTGAACACACATGCTTCGTTTGCAAATGATGTCTGAGTGTTGGAGCGTGCCCCTAAATAAAACAAGAAAAAGATGCTGTCTGGTTTGCTTAATATAAGGACTTAAAATTATTTATAATTTTACATTTGATACTTATATTTTAGCAACTAGATTTACTTTTGATACTTAAGTATATTTAAATCCAAATACTTTTAGACTTTTACTCAAGTAGGATTTTACTGGGTGACTTTCACTTTTACTTGAGTAATTTTCTATGAAGGTATCTTTACTTTTACTCAAGTGGTGTAAAGCTTGCCGCCATTGGACTCTGGAGCAGTGAAAACGCGTTCTCCAGAGTAATGAATCACGCTCCACCATCTGGCAGTCCGACGGACGAATCTGGGCTTGGCGGATGCCAGGAGAATGCTACCTGCCCCAATGCATAGTGCCAACTGTAAAGTTTGATGGAGGAGGAATAATGGGCTGGGGCTGTTTTTCATGGTTCGGACTAGGCCCCTTAGTTCCAAGGAAGGGAAATCTTAATGCTACAGCATACAATGACATTGTAGATGATTCTGTGCTTCCAACTTTGTGGCAACAGTTTGGGGAAGACCTTCTTCGGGAGCGTCTGCACCCCCATCGCCTCTCTCCCTCCTTCGTTGGTTGTGGAATTGTTAGGTTAGATTACTTGTTGGTTATTACTGCATTGTCGGAACTAGAAGCACAAGCATTTTGCTACACTCGCATTAACATCTGCTAACCATGTGTATGTGACAAATAAAATTAGATTTGATTTGATTTGACTATGACAACTCATGTTGAGTATGTACTCAATCTAAATCTCCCAGGCACTCTCCAGCAGGGAATCTCCTTCCCCTTCTTGTGCCTCAGCATCCCTGGTCTCATCTGTCCATTGATTTCATCACTGATCTCCCCTCCTCTGATGATTTCACCACCATTTTGGTGGTTGTGGACAGATTCTCAAAATCATACCGTTTCATCCCTCTCTCTGGTCTCCCAACTGCTCTCCAGGTCGCAGAGGCACTGTTCCAGCAGGTCTTCCGGGCACTATGGCCTTCAGGAGGATATTGTCTCCGATCGTGGCCCCAAATTCACATCACGTGTATAGAAGTCTTTCAAGGAGAAGCTGGGGGTCACGGTCAGCCTCACTTCCGGGTACCAGCCTCAATCTAACGGGCAGGTGGAGAGGATGAACAAGGAGCTAGGGAGGGTCCTGAGGAGTCACTGCCAGGACCGGCAGGGTGAGTGGGCCCGATTCCTTCCTTGGGCTGAATACGCCCAGAATTCACTTCGTCACTCCTCTACCAGGCTGTCTCCCTTCCAATGCATCCTGGGGTACCAGCCGGCCCTGGCTCTTTGGACCCCGAGCCAGACCGACGCTCTTGCGGCGGACGAGTGGTTCCGGCATGCAGAGGAGGTTTGGGAAGCCTCCCACGTCCGGCTCCAATGCGCCGTCCGCCAGAAGAAGAAGCAGGCAGACCGCCACCGCAGTGAGGCTCCCGTGTTCCATCCTGGTGATCGCGTCTGGCTCTCCACCAGGAACCTCCCGCTCCGCCTGCCCTGCTGGAAACTGAGCCCCCGGTTTGTGGGGCCATTCAAAGTCCTCTGGAGGGTCAATGAGGTAACATACTGATTACAGCTCCCCACTAACTACCGGACCCTCTTTTCATGTTTCCCTCCTCAGGCTGGGGGTTCCTGGTCCCCTGGCTAATGCCGTCCCCCATGACACCCCTCCGCCTCCCTTGGATATCGATGGGAGTCCCGCCTATACCGTCAGATCACTCCTGGACGTCGTGGGGTCGGCTCCAGTACCTGGTGGACCGGGAGGGGTACAGTCCAGAGGAGCAGTGCTGGGTTCTGGTGGATGACATTCTAGATGACAACATCCTTAGAGAATTCCACCTTCGCCTTCTGGACCGACCTGCTCCATGCCCTCGGGACCATCCTCCTGGTCGGCGTCATCCTGCGGCTGGAGCGGCGTGTCGGCGCGGGTACTGTCACATCTGCTCCCCCTCTTCTGCGCTCAACGTCGCTAGTCTACTAACCACCGGTCCTGGCAACCCATCATTACGCACACCTGGCAACCTTCATTACACACTCCTGCGCCTCATCATCAGACACACCTGGACTTCATCACTTCCCTGATTAATCCCCCTTTATCTAGCACTTCATTGTATTCACCCCTCAGGCAGTATTGGTTATGTTATCTTGTCTGCCGTTTTGTATCGGTCTACGTTCGTTAATATTAAACTCACTAACTGCACTTGCTTCCTGACTCCTTGCGTCGACGTTACACTTATTCAAATAATGCATGCCATAACAAGATGCCAAGCTCCTCCTCAACCCTCTTTTGCTCTCTCCCCACAAGCAAAATTTCAGTGGCATCTTGCGCCCTACATTTATCTGTCCAATGCTTGTAAACAACTATAGCTTGCCTGCTCTATATCAAGCTGCTCTATCCGCACAGATTGGTGAAGTAATTTTATGTTGAGCTAAATGTATAAAATGTCAATTTCAGCGGTTTAAAAAGAAACAATATAAACTGGTACTTTTTGGGGGGTTCGAAACTGTTTTTTTTCTGGTCAGAACAGTGGAACAGAACGAAGAAATCCATGGTTCTGTTAAGAATGACACGATTGGAAAATTATTTCAGTTCCAACCACTGATGTGAACCATTGGATTTATAAATCTTACCTGACATAGCTTTAATGAATTACTCAGGGCTAATTTCCCCAGAGATTAAACCGCAGCCCACAAGAAGATCCCAACGAAGGCGTCAAGGCCAGTTTGTCAGCCTACACAACGAATCAACCTATCCCTCTCACCAGTTATGAAAAGTCATTTTTTTTTTACAGCTCGCTATACGTGATACATGTTTAAGTTATCATTCATCCTTACCTTATTCCTCAGTGTGGATTTCCCCTGTGTAAATCCAGTCTAGTTCCAGCCTTCACCCTCTCTCTGATCTCCACGTAAAGTACAGAACCATCAATATTTGCTAATGAGCATCTGAATGTCTGGGGTTGTAGGAAGAGTATGTGTGACTGGCTGGGGTCATGGCGAAAGGGGACAGTGGTTATTAATTAAGCTGTCCATTCCTCTCCATGAACGCACTACCCCTCTTCCCCCTCCTCCCCCGCCTCCTCCTATCCCCAAAAGCCCTCCTCATCGAACCAAACGATGTGGTGGCCATGTCTGCTGCCTAACATAGAGATAACCAGACCAGCACACTCCCTCTGACACATGTCACAGACACACACACAATTAGTCACAGGAAGTAAGTCTTGGATGAGGCACAAGTGAATAAGTTGTAAGGCAAGGCATTCATTAGATACTGTAGTTCATGTTGTCCATAAATCATAACGAACACAAAAATTCTATGGTGCTGTGTTTAGAATGTAATAATTTACAGTAGTACCTTAACACAAGGCCTATAGGCAGACATACTGGAATTGCTCTCCTGGCTAGGCCACCTATTGTAAGGTGTGTTTATACAATATACTGTAGCGTAGATAAAGCACTCTAAGTTTTGATGGATTGCAGAAAAAGTTGCTAAAGCAAGAAAATATAAGGAAATAATAATTGTAGAGCTAAAGAAAAAAATTTTTTTTTGCGGGTAGACATGTCTCAATTCAGATAAGGGATCCTCTTCATAAAACATTGTTCAAGGGTGTCTTGATTTGGAGCCTGGTGTTAGTTTGTTTAGCCAATGCGTTACAGTAAGAAGTAATTCCCCTCACTGCTTTTTACATTTTTTTATTTCACCTTTATTTAACCAGGTAGGCCAGTTGAGAACAAGTTCTCATTTACAACTGCGACCTGGCCAAGCTAAAGCAAAGCAGTGCGACAAAAACAACAACACAGAGTTACACATGGGATAAACAAACGTACAGTCAATAACACAATAAAAAAATCTATGTACAGTGTGTGCAGATGTGGTAAGATTAGGCAGGTAAGGCAATAAATAGGCCATAGAGGAGAAATAATTACAATTTAGCATTAACACTGGAGTGATAGATGTGCAGATGGTGATGTGCAAGTAGAGATACTGGGGTGCAAAAGAGCAAATAAATAAATAATAACAATATGGAGATGAGGTAGTTGGGTGTGCTATTTACAGATGGGCTGTGTACAGGTACAGTGATCGGTAAGCTGCTCTGACAGCTGATGCTTAAAGTTAGTGAGGGAGATATAAGACTCCAGCTTCAGTGATTTTTGCAATTCGTTCCAGTCATTGGCAGCAGAGAACTGGAAGGAAAAGCGGCCAAAGCAGGTGTTAACTTTGGGGATGACCAGTGAAATATACCTGCTGGAGTGCGTGCTATGGGTGGGTGTTGCTATGGTGACCAGTAAGCTGAGATAAGGTGGTGCTTTACCTAGCAAAGAATTATAGATGACCTGGAGCCAGCGGGTTTGGCGACTAATATGTAGCGAGGGCCAGCCAACAAGAGCATACAGGTCGCAGTCGTGGGTAGTATATGGGGCTTTGGTGACAAAATGGATGGCACTGTGATAGACTACATCCAATTTGCTGAGTCGAGTGTTGGAGGCTATTTTGTAAATGACAACGTAGAAGTCAAGGATCGGTAGGATAGTCAGTTTTACGAGGGTATGTTTGGCAGCATGTGTGAAGGTGGGTTTGTTGCAAAATAGGAAGCTGATTCTAGATTTAATTTTGGATTGGATATGCTTAATGTGAGTCTGGAAGGAGAGTTTACAGTCTAACCAGACACCTAGGTATTTGTAGTTGTCCACATATTCTAAGTCAGAACTGTCCAGAGTAGTGATGCTAGTCCGGCGGGCAGGTGCGGGCAGCAATCGGTTAAAGAGCATGCATTTAGTTTTACTAGCATTTAAAAGCAGTTGGAGGCCACGGAAGGAGTGTTGTATGGCATTGAAGCTTGTTTGGAGGTTTGTTAGCACAGTGTCCAAAGAAGGGCCAGATGTATACAGAATGGTATACTGTCTGCGTAGAGGTGGATCAGAGAATCACCAGCAGCAAAAGCAACATCATTGATGTATACAGAGAAAAGAGTCGGCCCGAGAATTGAACCCTGTGACACCCCCATAGAGACTGCCAGAGGTCCGGACAACAGGCCCTCCGATTTGACACACTGAACTCTATCTGCGAAGTAGTTGGTGAACCAGGCGAGGCAGTCATTTGAGAAAGCAAGGCTATTGAGTCTGCTGATAAGAATGCGGTGATTGACAGAGTCAAAAGCCTTGGCCAGGTCGATGAAGATGGCTGCACAGTACTGTCTTTTATCGATGGCGGTTATGATATCGTTTAGGACCTTGAGCGTGGCTGAGGTGCACCCATGACCAGCTCGGAAACCAGATTGCATAGTGGAGAAGGTACGGTGGGATTCTAAATGGTCGGTGATTGACCATCCACAGCTGGATGTAGTAGGAGGAAAGCTGTGACGGGAATACAGTCTGGAATAGGCCCCAGTGTCTCTATAAGCTTCTACATAATACACACTCGCCTACGTGTTTATTTGAACAGTGAAGCTGCAACTTTTAATTTGGCTCTATATTCCAGTATTTCAGATTTGAGACCAAATGTTTTATATGAGGGGACAGAAGAGAAAGTCACCTTTTATTGGAGGGTAGTTTCATGCATACTGTTTAACCATTTAGAAATGAATGCACTTTATATTTGTAGTCCCCCCATTTGAAGGTGTCATAAGTATTTGGACAAATTCACTTATATTGTATTACATTTGGTCAAAAGTTTAGTATTTGGTCCCATATTCCTAGCACGCGATGACCACATAAAGCTTGTGACTACAAACTTGTTGGATGCATTTGCAGTTTGTTCATGCCCCCCAAAACATGCTAACTTCTCACCATTACCAATAACAGGGGAGGTTAGCATGAAATGTCTATAGTCAATAAGTATCCAACCCCTTTGTTATGGAAAGCCTACAAGAGTTCAGGAGTAAAACTTTGATTAACAAGTCACATAATAAGTTACATTGACTCACTCTGTGTGCAATAATAGTGTTTAACATGATTTTTTCTGTAAGGTCCCTCTCTGTAAGGTCCCTCAGTTGAGCAGAGAATTTCAAACACATATTCAACCACAAAGACCAGGGAGGTTTTCCAATGCCTCGCAAAGAAGTGCACCTATTGGTAGATGGGTAAAAAAAAGAGCAGAGATTGTATATTCCTTTGAGCATGGTGAAGTTATTAATTACATTTTGGATGGTGTATTGGTACACCCAGTTACTACAAAGATACAGGCATCCTTCCTAACTCAGTTGCCAGTGAGGAAGAACACCGCTCAGGGATGTCACAATGAGGCCAATGGTGACTTTAAAACAGTTACAGAGTTTAATGGCTGTGATAGGAGAAAACTGAGGATGGATCAACAACATTGTAGTTACTCCACAATACTAACCTAAATGACAGGGAAAAGAAGGGAGCCTATACAGAATAAAACATATTCCAAAGCATGAATCCTGTTTGTAATAAGGCACTAAATTAAAACTGCTAAAAATGTGGCAAAGAAATGAACTTTATGTCCTGAATACAAAGTGTTATGTTTGGAGCAAATCCAACACAACACATCACTGAGTACCACTCTTCATATTTTCAAGCATGATGGTGGCTACATCATGTTATGGGTATGCTTGTCATCTGCAAAGGAGTTTTTTAAATAAAAAGTAAAAAATCCTAGAGGAAAACATGGTTCAGTCTGCTTTCCAACACACACTGTGTCACGGCCGTCGTCTAGGTGGAAATGACCGGACCAAGGTGCAGCGTGGTGAGCGTACATTTTCTTTTATTTAGAATGTTGCCAACAAAACAAGAAACAAAGAAACAACCGTGAAGCTTACTAAGGCTATAGTGCCACTAACAAAGTCAACTACCCACAAACACCAAAGGAAAAAAGGCTACCTAAGTATGATTCACCATCAGAGACAACAATAGACAGCTGTCCCTGATTGAGAACCATACCCATTTGGTTAGGCCAAAACATAGAAATACAAAACATAGAAATAAAGACACTAGAATGCCCACCCTAGTCACACCCTGGCCTAACCTAACCTAACCAAAAAGCCTCTCTATGGCCAGGGCGTGACACACTGGAAGACAAATTCACCTTTCAGCAGGACAATAACCTAAAACTAAAGGCCAAATATACACTGGAGTTGCTTACCAAGACTACATTCAATGTTCCTGAGTGGCCTAGTTACAGTTTTTACTGAAATCGGCATGAAAATCTATGGTAAGACTTAAAAATGTCTGTCTCGCAATCATCAACAATCATCTTGACAGAGCTTAAATAACTTTTTAAAGAATTATGTGCAAATATTGTACAATCCAAGTGTGGAAAGCTCTTAGAGACTTACCCAAAAAGCGGTAATCGCTGGCAAAGGTGATTCTAACATGTATTGACTCAGGGGTGTGAATACTTATGTAAATTAGATATAACATTTTAATTTTCAATACATTTGCAAAAAATATTAAAAACATGTTTTCACTTTGTCATTATGGGCTATTGTGTGAAAAGATTGTAGAGTCACAAGCTTGATGTAAACTCAGCAAAAAAATAAACGTCCCTTTTTCAGGATCCTGTCTTTCAAAGATAATTCATAAAAATCCAAATAACTTCACAGATCTTCATTGTAAAGGGTTTAAACACTATTTCCCATGCTTGTTCAATGAACCATCAACAATTAATGAACATGCACCTGTGGAACGGTCGTTAAGACACTAACAGTTTACAGACGATAGGCAATTAAGGTCACAGTTATGAAAACTTAGGACACTAAAGAGGCCTTTCTACTGACTTTGAAAAACAACAAAAGAAAGATGCCCAGGGTCCCTGCTCAGCTGCGTTAACGTGCCTTAGGCATGCTGCAAAGAGGCATGAGGACTGCAGATGTGGCCAGGGCAATAAATTGCAATGTCCGTACTGTGAGACGCCTAAGACAGCACTACAGGGAGACAGGACGGACAGCTGATCGTCCTCGCAGTGGCAGACCATGTGTAACAACACCTGCACAGGATTGGTACATCCGAACATCACACCTGCGGGACAGGTACAGGATGGCAACAATAACTGCCCAAGTTACACCAGGAATGCACATCCCTCCATCAGTGCTCAGACTGTCCGCAATAGGCTGAGAGAGGCTGGACTGAGGGCTTGTATGCCTGTTGCAAGGCAGGTCCTCACCAGATATCACCGGCAACAATGTTGCCTATGGGCACAAACCCACCGTCGCTGGACCAGACAGGACTGGCAAAAAGTGCTCTTCACTGACGAGTCGCGGTTTTGTCTCACCAGGGGTGATGGTCGGATTTGCATTTATTGTCGAAGGAATGAGCGTTACACCGAGGCCTGTACTCTAGAGCGGGATCGATTTGGAGGTGGAGGGTCCGTCATGGTCTGGGGCGGTGTGTCACAGCATCATCGGACTGAGCTTGTTGCCATTGCAGGCAATCTCAACGCTGTGCGTTCAGGGAAGACATCCTCCTTCCTCATGTGGTACCCTTCCTGCAGGCTCATCCTGACATGACCCTCCAGCATGACAATGCCACCAGCCATACTGCTCGTTCTGTGCGTGATTTCCTGCAAGACAGAAATGTCAGTGTTCTGCCATGGCCAGTGAAGAGCCCGGATCTCAATCACATTGAGCACGTCTGGGACCTGTTGGATCGGAGGGTGAGGGCTAGGGTCATTCCCCCCAGAAATGTCTGGGATCTCGCAGGTGCCTTGGTGGAAGAGTGGGGTAACATCTCACAGCAAGAACTAGCACATCTGGTGCAGTCCATGAGGAGGAGATGCACTGCAGTACCTAATGCAGCTGGTGGCCACACCAGATACTGACTGTTACTTTTGAGTTTGACCCCCCCCCCCCTTTGTTCAGGGAAACATTATTCCATTTCTGTTAGTCACATGTCTGTGGAACTTGTTCAGTTTATGTCTCAGTTTTTGAATCTTGTTGTGTTCATACAAATCTTTACACATTTTATGTTTGCTGAAAATAAACGCAGTTGACAGTGACAGGACGATTATTTTTTTGCTGAGTTTAGTAATTGCGTGCTAGGAATATGGGACCAAATAATACACTTTTAACTAAATGTAATACACTATAAGTGAATTTGTCCAAATACTTATGACACCTTCAAATGGGAGGACTAGCTACATAAAGTGCATTCATTTCTAAACGGTAAAACAAATATGTATGAAAATGCCCTCAAATAAAAGATGACATTCTGTACTGTCACTTCATATAAAACATTTGATCTCAAATCCAAAATGCTGGAGTATAGAGACAAATTAAAAGTTGTAGCTTCATTGTCCAAATAAATACGTAGAGGAATATATATATATGTTTAAAAAAACAAGCGTTTAATCATTAATGGGTCTGTTGCTCCATCCAAAGGGGCCCTTCTGAGTCAACAGAACAGACAGTCGATCTGAAATAAACAGGACCTTTGCGTTTGACTGCTGCCTGTTTGTGGACTAAATAGCTGCTCTGTGTCCAAGGGCTTTGGAGGTGACTGGTTTGTGATAGCCTCATGAGAAGGACACGTAGTGGGTCTGAGAACCATGTAACGTGTACAGTAGGCTACTGTATTTTCTCCACTATTAGATTGTATTGCTTTCCAGTGGTGTTTTTGAGTGAGGGTATGGTTACCGATAAGGGTGCAATTTCCATTGGTTTATCGTGCTGGACATGTTGTAGTGTGGTCATAACCAATAAACACTGCCAGAAGTAATGGTGCTACAGATGCAGCATGTTTTGGGGTGTCACAGCAAAGCACAGACAAGTGTTGAATGGCTTGCTTCATATACTGTATAGTATGGCCCTCAAAAAATGAATCACCCTTACTTTTGTAGTGTACAATATGCTATCTCTTTTCACTCCTCGTGCACGTTCACCCTTTCTCCTTTCTCCTTTCACCTCATGTTTAGTTATTGATTGTGAATGGAAAAGCTGACTGTTTACTATTTTGAACCACCTCCAAGGACTGTCGCAAAAATGCCAATGAATATGAACCAATAACAAGGTCCATAACCTTGAACCGTTCTCAGGTCTATCTGTCAGAACAACTTGTTAACATACTGTACAATAGCAGATAACAAGAATATAGCAAGCTGACACAGCATTCCCCTCTGAAAATCCCTACAACCAGTCTTATACAGGATAGAAAGAACAAGTGATAGCCTATATTGAAATTACACGCTTCAATTCATTATTTTTTATTAATTATATTCATCCTGAGTTACCGCTTGAGCATTCCACTTATAGTAGCCCATTTTAAATCAGGAATTATAATAAACACAGTGTTTGCCTACACAAACTACTGTAACCTAAAGTGTCCCACTAATTTGCTAGTTATCAATCAATGTGAGAATGAAGCAGCTTACTGATGGATGTAAGTGTTTAGAAACAGAACAGATAAGGTGAAGGATGTTTACTGAGAGATGGGAAACAGAGCGGTCTGTTGAGTTGTCACATTGATTCAGAGAGCTAATTTGAGCCACCAATGTAAACACACAGCTTAGTGTTGATTGTAGAGTGGCCATTTTGTCATTTTGTGTCATAGTGACAGATAAAGACAGTCCAACTTCCATGGGAGGAAACCGGTGTGAATGTGGTTTTTATTAAGGCGTTCAATTACTCATGGCAAAGAATGTTTACCTTCAAACCATACATGGAATTTACCGTAAGGCCTTGTGGTTTCTTTGACCTTGTGTGTGAGGTCAGTTTGAGGTGTACATGTTGGAGTGTAAATAATTACGTCCACACAAGCCTGAAAGCAGCTTTGCCACCATTTACAATCGGATAAATTGTGTTTCAAACTGCACGATTTATTTTGAAATAAAACAATTGACGAATTGCACTTGATGGTGGATTTCCCACAAAGAACTTTGAAATGAACAATCAGTGGTGGAATGAAAAACAACTTGGTTTACATTACTCAATGATCCATAGTTAAGACTTAAGACTTGTTCAGTGTGGTTACTTTTTTAAACAATAAACCTCGAATAGATCATATTAGGTTAAAAGCTGGCAAATCTGAAAATAGTAAAGTCCATATATTAAATCAACTATTCCGCAAACAATAGAAGGACAAATAATTATATACTGTACAAAAAACAAAAAAATCCATGTATCACTGATTTTATAATCCCAAAAATAGCAATAATATTGATCCCATTTAATGTTGACTAAAATGTAATTGCATCAATAGATTGCAGTAGTTTGAGGAGTAGTCATTCTACCTCTTATTTACATTCAGAAATTGTTTATTTATTTTTTGGAATAAACATGAATATCAAATAGATAAACAGTAGATGATTGCATGATGATATGTGACATCAACCCACTCCATGAGATATTGAATTGGAGAATATGTGCAGTTTTACCTTCCACAGTACATGTGTCTTACTGAGAGCTTACAGCACCAAAATTACACATAGCAATGCTGAAAATAGTGCATTAAAGGGGAACAGTGGGACTAGGGCCTGCTAAGGCATGGACAGCAGGCTGAATGCTGTGGTAGAGTGTCATCACTGAACAGTAGCAAATCGGTACAAGCAACAAAAAAGGCAGATCATTTTAACATTGTGGTCTTCTTATTGGAAAGCAAACCAGTCACATTCATGATATGCACATACCCCTTAGTTGCATAGCTGACACCAAACAAAGCTATTTACATGAAATTAAAGGTAAGCCACACTACAGTAGGTTTCATCTGCACTTACTGTGCAAAGGAGGTTGGTCAGCAGTTGTAAGGAAGAGAGAGAGGTATGACAGAAGTGTTACGTTTCTTTAAATTCTGATAAATTGAGTTAAAAACATGTTAGTGTATCAAAACCATGTGTCATAGAAATTCTGATGTGGTATCCGTTTATGAATATTTGTATGTTTGATTGATCTTGCATTTGATCAATCGGTTTTTATGTACAGACCAATACTGTATAAATGAGTGCTTGATAAATAAAAATTTGATTTTGATTAGATTTATAATGACATAAAATATGAATGTATTAATTTGTCATGTCTGATGCTGCCTTCAAGTGCTGTCGAAAATTTGGAATTACAAGGTTCCGAGTTGGAAATAACCACTTGAACGATCCTCCAAGTCAAAGTGGGAAAGTGGGGAAAATTGGGAAAGTGGGGATAATTTTGATTCGCAAGTTTATGATTTGTGACATTTCATCACTGGCCTTTCCCATGATAAATCAAAGCCATTTTTCACAATGTTAAACTTTGACAATGTGGATAATGTAGCTAGTTTAACATTATTGTTGAAAATGTTAGTACGCTAGCTTACTTTATTATTATCAATGTTAGTTAGCCCATCTAGCTAGCTAAAATCTTATTGGTCTGATAATTGTTCTGACTTCAAAACTTGAACACAATTATGTCGTTTTTTACGACTTCACAAATGGGAAATATGAGATTCCAAGGAGCAATAGAAGGCAGCATTATACCCAAGTTGAATACATCCAAGTAGCTGAATATATATATTTTTACATCAAATATTGTAATAAGTTCCTACCAGACAAATGTGTCTAATTTGTCTCTCATTTGACAATACTTTGTAACTGAAAATGTGGCCTCATCATCAGGGACCACACAATAATGAAAAGATTTCTTGGTGTGAGGTAAAACCGTCAAATGGACAAAATGTGACCCGTTTCAGGAAGCTAGGCGTAAGTCACACGTCACTACTTCACAGGAGAGGCATTTTAACGTAATTATTACATCGGGTTTTTTGGACAGAAATGCTTTCTGGAACATGTGAAATTTCATGTGCCTTAATAACAAACGTGTATGCCATCTGTAAATACGAATAAAATTGTTAAATTGCGAGCCTAGTTGGTTTAGCCACGGAAAAAGGCAGGAACCTTCCCGCTAGCCATGATTGGCTGAGATAATGGACGGGCTGGACATGCCGAGATATGAGTTTAGATTGGTCTGCCATGTAGCACGTTTCTGTCTTTAGCTAACATGAGCTGCTCAGTATGTGTAGATAGTCCTTGCTACCACAGCTTTTTTTTTATATATAACATTAGTCATGGAGAACTGCACAAGTTTTGCTACTGCTCTCAACAGCATTGCTGCCCAGAATGTAGCTGGTGCTATTGACAAAGATCAGTGGGAAAAAGTTGTGATGGACTACTTTCTGTACACAGTCAGTGTAAACCGGAATGACTTGACACAGCAGGCCAAACAAGCTGTACAAACATAACGGAAACGACACAGTACGTCTTACTTAGTTAAAAGGGTTCCAGTCTGCTGTGAAGCGTTCATCCATGTATACAGGTAAGAGTCTAGCTACATATTATAGGTTTCTAATTTTGTCAAAGCTGTTTTCATTGCAAGTTAAAGCCTACTGTTAGCAAGCTAGCGAATGTTAGCTTGCTGGCTCGCTAGCTAACATTACGTTACATGTATGATCTGTGTAGTAATATTATTAATATTTCAGAAAACCATTTGCATGGCTAGTTATAGCCTAATGTTAGCTAGTTTGCTAACATTTAACCAAGTTGGTTAGCTTTGGCTACCTGCAGATTCATACTACAGCATTTCATGCATGGTAGCTAGCTATGACAATCCGTTTGTATTACTAGTACTATGGGTTTAGTTTATGGTTCACATGTCTAAACAAAATACTCCAATTTGCCAGATGATTACATGACCCATCAAATTAGCCAGGTGTGACTGGGGGTGATTACAGCCATCTATTGGATTTCATGAACATATGTACATGTCTAAACAAAAGTGACTGGACACTTTCTATTTTTGATATTGCTACTATGCAAATACGCAAGTAACCATTTACATCTTCTGTATCCTGTGCATGTGACAAATAAACATTTTATTTGATATAGTGTGTGTTTACAATAGACAGTAATGTGAAGAACAACATGACCTGTACCAAAGTCAGATTAGGATATAGGCCAAGGACTAGATAAAGTGTATTTTTACCTGGTGTTTTCCTTATTGTAAGCTACTACTTTCACCACTTTTAGTCTTGAAATCTTTGGTTGTTTACTACACTACCTTACTCACTCTGTTTAGCACATGGCCTCACATGTGAATCATTAAAGAGATGGGTGGGGCTTAAGAGGGTGTGAACAATGTTGAATAGGTGTAGACAAAGGGCCATTTTCTCAAAAGTTGTTCAACTTTCAAAGCAGAATTACTTTCCCATTGTTCCTCAACGGCAGAGTAATGTACCATTTTTTTTTTGCTCTGACTCTCTACTTTTATCCTATGTAAAAAAACACAATTTCAAATTTTGCAACATAAGACCTAATAGAGGTGGTCGTCACAAATGACCAAACAACAACAAAAGGTCAGTTTGTGGTAAATTATAGATGCTGTAACTTCTTTTGTAACTTCTCAGAAGAATGACCACTGATAGTTCTGCCGGGCTGTGTGAATTTTACTCTTCTTCCTTCACTGGATGTTGACGTGAAGGGGAAGTCCTGCAGTGCTGCTCAAGTGACTGTGCCACCCTATTCCCTGTAGTAGTAGTGCACAGTGAATAGGGGGTCAATAGAGATACTTTTGTGTCCTGGTTCTATAACCTTTTCCAGAAGTGGGCATTTGCACACTCCACGTCATGGATATAAAAGCATAGGATTGGTGTAAGCAATGACTGGATGGAGTTTCCACCAGAGGAGACATGTGGGTGGAGCTATAGGAAGACGGGTTCATTGTAAGAGTTGGAATGGAATAAATGGAAAGGTATCAAACACATAAAACATATGGAAACCACATGTTTGACTTCGTACCATTCATTGCATTCCAGCCATTACAATGAGCCCATCCTCCTATAGCTCCTCCCACTAAGCCTTCTCTGGTTTCCTCTGGTTTTCTATGTGAGAAAGTGTGCAAGTGCACACTCCAGGAAAAATGTGGAGAATCTATACAGCCAATGCCCCTGATTATTAGGGCGCATCACTGATACTGCTCCTGGTAGTTCCCATTCCCGTGGTGCGAGTTCCCATCATCCTTATCTTCCTGCATGGTGACTCCTCTGTTCTTCTTCCAGCCTTGTTTGCGACCCGATGAGTTCTCTGTGGTTCCATAGCTTTTCTTGGGTGCCATGGCAATCTCGGTGTTGAGCTCTGTCTCTTCGGCCAGCTCATCCTCGTCGATAATACCGACCTTATCTTCGCTGGTGCTCTCTTGTTCTGCCCATTCCTGCTTGTCGCCTGAGGCGAAGATAGCATAGAAGATGACCCCTGTGTAGTGCACCATGGCGGCTATCACAAACACGTTCTGCCACTCCAGGCGGGTCTACGGGGAAGGGGACAGACATGAGTCAGTGACCAAACTGTCACACACATACTGTAACTTTTTGATGTAACATTTGATATGAGTGACAATGTTGTAAAATAAGTATGTCATAGTCTAGTGCACCAGTCATGTTACTTACATATGGTATCCATATTAGGAAGTCCCTTAGGGAGAGTTTTGTCTGACAACTGAGGGACTTCCTAACATGGATGCTGAAGTCTTATCCTTGCAAATTTTGCTCATCTCATTGACAGCTGTTAGAATGTATCTGTAATGTTGAATGTTACAATACCTTGTGTTTAGTCAGTGCTCCAACAATAAGGGGGCACACCATTCCAGACAGTGTGCCAACACCATTGGAGATGCCCATTAGGATACTGGCATAGCGAGGAGCAATGTCCAGGTGGTTTACATTGAACCCTGAGGATGCCATAACAAGTACAATATATCAGAATAAATTGTTTACCCCACTGTAGAAGCATATTTGGGAAAAGCGCTACATAAATCCCATGTATTATTTATTATTAGATATCGAATACCACACACTATTGATGCTGTCTTTTATAAATGTTGTTTTAAAAATGTCAATTTGAATTAATAAATAACCATTTAGCCAAACAGTAATGTATAGCTAAATTCCCAATCTGGCCCTCAAACCATCATGGTCACCTAATAATCCCCAGTTTATAATTGGCTCTTTCATCCCCCTCCTCTCCCCTGTAACTATTCCCCAGGTCGTTGCTGCAAATGAGAACGTGTTCTCAGTCAACTTACCTGGTAAAATAACGGTAAAATAAAAAATAAAATAAAAAATGCACCAAGTCAGGAGGAAAACCCTAAATATCCGTCTTACTCTTACTTGCCCCATACAGGAGTAAGAGAAGGATAAAACCCCACACTCAACATTTATTCATGAGCTCAGGACTTTACAACAGAAACACACAAATAACGATGTTTGGAACTTGATTTGACTGAATACGGCTTTTATACATTATAAATACATTTAAATGGTGCTGAACTGAAGCTTTATACCTGAGATGGCAAAGCCACTGAAACCCACAGCTAGCACCAGGAAGGAGATGGCAACCCCACGTGTGTGACTGAACCCCACCACCAGCAGCAGAGTCGCCTCCATTCCAAAACCTACAGGGGTCACAGGGCAAGGTCAAAGGCCACCTTATCAAATCCTGATTGGGATGCAATGCTTTACTAGTTTTATCAGACCTGATACAGTACCATATACAGAAAACAGTGAACATTCCTACAACGTTAGGTAACATTCCAAGGAAGTCTCAATTTTGTTTTCAGCTAAAGTCAGAGATAATATTCCACAAATGTTTTCAAAATGTCAACATTAGGAGAAGGAAATGCCATAATTGTTATAAAAAAGTATAGAGTCACGTTGTATCAGTGCTAGTTTTATGCCCTACCTAAGTACAATGTAAGGGAAATTAAGTCATTCTGTCCTGGGTACTATACCTCCGCAGTTCATGATTTTCCGGACGTTTGTAGTTGACATGATTTTACGACTGCGTAGGAAGTCGGCTAGCTGGCCACCGATAGGCACTACGATGGTCATCACCATGTGAGGCACAGCAGACAGGAGCCCCACCTGTGAAGAGGAACAAGACAACACCCAGAAATAATTGTAAGAGCATCAGGCTAGAGGATGAGTTGATTATTTTTATTGGCTGTGTAGTGCTAACGCAAAAAACTAAATGTGCACTCCTTGTGCATTATCTACCGAGAGAATTCTCTTTGATTATTATCACAGCCGTGTATATCCCCCCCAAGCAGACACCTCGACGGCGCTGAAAGAACTTAATTGGACTCTATGTAAACTGGAAATCACATATCCTGAGGCTGCATTTATTGTAGCTAGGGATTTTAACAAGGCTAATCTGAAAACAAGGCTCCCTAAATTTTATCAGCATATTGAATGCGCGACCCGGGCTGGCAAAATTCTGGATCATTGCTACTCTAACTTCCGCGACGCATACAAAGCCCTCCCTCACCCTCATATTCGGCAAATCTGACCACGACTCCATTTTGTTGTTCCCAGCCTATAGACAGAAACTAAAACAGGAAACGCCCGTGCTCAGGTCTGTTCAACGCTGGTCTGAACAATCTGATTCCACGCTTCAAGATTGCTTCGATCACGTGGCTGGGATATGTTCTGGATAGCATCGGACAACAACATTGATGTACACGCTGATTCGGTGAGCGAGTTTATTAGAAAGTGCATCGGTGATGTTGTACCCACGGTGACTATTAAAACCTTCCCCAACCAGAAACTGTGGATTGATGGCAGCATTCGCGCAAAACTGAATACAAACAGTGTAGCCATTCCCTCCGCAAGGCAATCAAACAAGCTAAGTGTCAGTATAGAGACAAAGTAGAGTCGCAATTCAACGGCTCAGACACGAAACGTATGTGGCAGGGTCTACAGGAAATCACAGACTACAAAAAGACAGCCACGTCACG
Source organism: Salvelinus alpinus (assembly GCF_045679555.1). NCBI lineage: Eukaryota > Metazoa > Chordata > Actinopteri > Salmoniformes > Salmonidae > Salvelinus > Salvelinus alpinus. The sequence goes on along the minus strand of NC_092094.1, from coordinate 22,764,617 downwards.
GACACCGATGTCTTGCTCCCAGACAAACTAAACAACTTATTTTCTCGCTTTGAGGACAATACAGTGCCACTGACACGGCCCGCTACCAAAACCTGCAGGCTCTCCTTCACCGCAGCCAACGTGAGTAAAACATTTAAACGTGTTAACCCTCGCAAGGCTGCCGGCCCAGACAGCATCCCTAAACGCGTCATCAGAGCATGTGCAGACCAGCTGGCTGGTGTGTTTATGGACATATTCAATCAATCCCTATCCCAGTCTGCTGTTCCCACATGCAAGAGGGCCACCATTGTTCCTGTTCCCAAGAAAGCTAAGGTAACTGACCTAAACGACTATCGCCCCGTAGCACTCACTCCAGTCATCATGAAGTGCTTTGAGAGACTAGTCAAGGATCATATCACCTCCACCCTTCCTGACACCCTAGACCCACTCCAATTTGCTTACCGCCCCAATAGGTCCACAGACGACACAATCACAATCACACTGCACACTGCCCTATCCCATCTGGACAAGAGGAATACCTATGTAAGAATGCTGTTCATCGATTACAGATCAGCATTTAACACCATAGTACCCTCCAAACTCGTCATTAAGCTCGAGACTCTGGGTCTCGACCCCGCCCTGTGCATCTGGGTCCTGGACTTTCTGACGGACGCCCCCAGGTGGTGAGGGTAGGAAACAACATCTCCAGCCCGCTGATCCTCAACACTGGGGTCCCACAAGGGTGCGTTCTCAGCCCTCTCCTGTACTCCCTGTTCACCCATGACTGTTCATGCACGCCTCCAACTCAATCATCAAGTTTAAAGACAACCCTACAGTGGTAGGCTTGATTACCAACAACAACGAGACGGCCTACAGGAAGGAGGTGAGGGCCCTCGGAGTGTGGTGTCAGGAAAATAACCTCACACTCAACGTCAACAAAACAAAGGAGATGATCGTGGACTTCAGGAAACAGCACAGGGAGCACCCCCCTATCCACATCGACGGGACCACAGTGGAGAAGGTGGAAAGCTTCAAGTTCCTCTGCGTACACATCACGGAAAAACTGAAATGGTCCACCCACACAGACAGCGTGGAGAAGAAGGCTGAAGAAATTTGGCTTGTCACCAAAAACACTCACAAACTTTTACAGATGCACAATCGAGAGCATCCTGTCGGGCTGTATCACCGCCTGGTACGGCAACTGCTCCGCCCACAACTGTAAGGCTCTCCAGAGGGTAGTGAGGTCTGCAGAACGCATCACCGGGGGCAAACTACCTGCCCTCCAGTACACCTACAGCACCCGATGTCACAGGAAGGCCAAAAAGATCATCAAGGACAACAACCACCCGAGCCACTGCCTGTTCACCCCGCTATCCTCCAGAAGGCGAGGTCAGTACAGGTGCATCAAAGCTGGGACCAAGAGACTGAAAAACAGCTTCTATCTCAAGGCCATCAGACTGTTAAACAGCCATCACTAACATTGAGTTAGTCTCTAGCCACTTTAATAATTAGAAATTGGATCTAATAAATGTATCACTAGTCACTTTAAACAATGCCACTTTATATAATGTTTACATACCCTACATTACTCATCTATATGTATATACTGTACTCTATACCATCTACTGCATCTTGCCTATGCCGTTCGGCCATCGCTCATCCATATATTTATATGTACATATTCTTATTCATTCCTTTACACTTGTGTGTATTTATTTTATTTTACCGTTATTTTACCAGGTAAGTTGACTGAGAACATGTTCTCATTTGCAGCAACGACCTGGGGAATAGTTACAGGGGAGAGGAGGGGGATGAATGAGCCAATTGTAAACTGGGGATTATTAGGTGACCGTGATGGTTGAGGGCCAGATTGGGAATTTAGCCAGGACACCAGGGTTAACACCCCTACTCTTACGATAAGTGCCATGGGATCTTTAATGACCTCAGAGAGTCAGGACACCCGTTTAACGTCCCATCCGAAAGACGGCACCCTACACAGAGCAGTGTCCCCAATCACTGCCCTGGGGCATTGGGATCTTTGTTTAGACCAGAGGAAAGAGTGCCTCCTACTGGCCCTCCAACACCACTTCCAGCAGCACCTGGTCTCCCATCCAGGGACTGACCAGGACCAACCCTGCTTAGCTTCAGAAGCAAGCCAGCAGTGGTATGGAGGGTGGTATGCTGCTGGCACAAGGTAGTTGTTGTGAAATTGTTAGATTACTTGTTAGATATTACTGCACGGTCGGAACTAGAAGCACAAGCATTTCGCTACACTTGCATTAAAATCTGCTAACCATGTGTATGTGACCAAATAAATTTGATTTGCTATGATTTATTAATATTATGTTCAGTGTCATGCCAAACATTTCTCTAACATACTGTACTTTCTTTCATGTAAGACATAATCTAGATGTTGAAAATTATGATCCATTTGAGTCTGATGATAATTGATTCCACTTGTACTGCTTAGTATTGTATACAATGTGTTGTCCCATTTGCTGAGCTCTTTCAACGTTTATAGGCACCTTTACCGTTTTTTTACAATCCATGATCTTGGCTCTCTAACTGATGACAGAGTCGGAGCAGGTCTCTTTGCTGATGAAGCGTTTAACTTTGAATGTGAGTTTGCATGACCTCAACTCAGCCTGTCAGAAAACCATCCATAATAGATTAGTTTAACAGAGAAATTACGCAACAAAAAAAACAGGCACATGGACTGCTGGTCAGAATTGCCATTATGTCCAATTTGCCCCTGATTGTGGTCCCATTTTTCATGGATAACAAATTGCATAGAGTCTTAGATCTATACCACACAGAGTGACTGTGAGACCAACCTTGCCGATGGAGAAGCCAAACACCTCCTCAAAGTAGGCTGGTTGGCTGATGAGGAGCAGATAGAAGGTCCAGCTACGGCAGAAGTTAGCCACGATGATGGCATAGACAGGCATGGAGGTGAAGAAACGGCGCCATGGAGTCTTGAATTTCTGTGGTGGGCCAGAGAAGAGGGACCTGATCTCACTGACTCATGGCTCAATTTCATGGGTCAATTTCAGGGGTCAACCTGGGTTATGTATTGGGTTATGTTTTCATTTGTCAAGCTTGTCACCAATTTCAAGGGTCAACTGCACTCAAATGGGTAGCCTGTGCATTACTGTTGTTAAACCTGCTTATGTCTCCATTTATGTTTTCATTTGTCAAGCTTGATAACATCTTATATGGGTGTCATAAAACTTCTCTAAGTACAGTACTTACAAGAACAGAATATTTGAAATAACATAAATCTTATACCTATACTGAACAGAAATATCAACATGCAACAATTTCAAAGACGTTACTGAATTACAATTCATATAAGGATATCAATCAATTTAAATAAATAAATTAGGCTCTAATCTATGTACACTGATGTACACCTCAATCTAGAGCATCCCAAACATGATCAATGGGTGAAATGTCTGGTGAATATGCAGGCCATTGGAGGAACTGGGACATTTTCAGCAGGAATTGTGTACAGATCCTTGCGACATGGGGCATTGCATTATCATGCTGAAAGATGAGGTGATGGCGGCAGATGAATGTCACGACAATGGGCCTCAGGATCTCGTCACGGGATCTCATATCTCTGTGCATTCAAATTGCCATCGCTAAAATGCAATCGTGTTCGTTGTCCATAGCTTATGTCTGCCCATACCATAACCCCACTGCCACCATGGGGCACTCTGTTCACAACATTGACATCAGCAAACCACTCGTAAAACATCACGTCATACATGTGATCTGCGGTTATGAGGCCGGTTGGACGTACTGCCAAATTCTTTAAAACGACGCTTCCAACGTCGTTTTATAGAAAAACAGAAAAATGTAAATTCAATTATCTGGCAACAGCTCTGGTGGACTTTCCTGCAGTCAGCATGCCAATTGCATACTCCCTCAAAACTTGAGACATCTGTGACATTGTGTTGTGTGTCAAACTGCACATTTCAGAGTGGCCTTTTATTGTCCCCAGCACAAGGTGCACCTGTGTATTGATCATGTTGTTTAATCAGCTTCTTGGTATGCCACACCTGTCAGGTGGATTATTTCAGCTCATGAAACATGGGAACAATACTTTACATGTGGCATTTATGTATTTTTTCCGGTGTATGATACTCTATACTAATGCATCTGACCGCAGCCAGATCGAGCAGAGGCATACCTCAGTGGCGCTCAATATTTTGACACCCTCGCCAATGGTGGTCTCTATGTAGATCCTCTCCTCATCGCTTATAGTGGGGTGGGCGGCTGGGCTCCCATAGGCAAGCAGGAGCCAGAAGATGTACCATATAATCCCAAATACACCTGAATGCATAGAAATACAAAAAACAGTTTATCATCCATGCTCATATCGTCATATGGATCTAACAAAAAATAGTCTGTGTAACTGACAATTAACCTGTAAGTCTATGTCGTTGTTTTTTGTTTGAATTGTTTACGTGTTCGCTATGCGGGGGAAATGATAAAACAAGCGGAAATACGTGGCTAATAACTGTTGTAACGGGGATCATTATCGTAGCAACACACCTTTGGAGTGAAGGCAATCCCGCGCTGTGTTAGCAAAATGTTAATGTCATTGGGTGTAGTTCGTAAAGGTTGAAGTGTGTATGTTAGGATGGTAACGTTATAATAATTAAGGATGAAGCGTGAATTCATGCCAGGAATAATGTATGAAGTTTTGATTTCCTCCCTTCTATAATAAGCAGCCAATTAGGTATTTTTCCTTTATTCATGTGTTTAATCTGATACTGTTATAGCTCCGGCTAAACTGTTTATGTATGGAAGCACTTCAGAGTTATACCAAGCTAATAAGTCACTCGTAAGTCAATAAGGTTGTAAGAGTGTGCTTAACTGTATTTTCATTTACTTTATAGTTCTCACGGAAGGTGATCATTCTGACTAAAACTACAGAATAAAGCCGGCAGTTGAAATCAAGGAACGGTTGTGCTCGTGGTTACTGGAGGGAGCTACAGTCTGTTTTCAACAGATTTACAGATGATTTTTCATATTGTAAATGTGAAGCTTTTATGGGCGGTTTCCTGGACACTGTTTAGTCATAGTCCTGAACTAAAAAGCATAGTCCTGGACTAAAAACAAGATCAATGGAGAATTTGAATTGAAAATCTGTTTATTCCAAGATTAGGCTTAATCTGTCTCCAGGATTTGTAAAAGATCATGGAGATGGAAAGAGGGAACACCTCATTCATTGGCTCATCTCTCCTGCTGACATGAATGGAATTATATGATCCCTCCTTATCCACCCCACCAGAAATAGAAATCCTGAAAGTCCTGTAAATTTGGTGAAAGCCTATGTTCTATCAGTGGGTAAAATATAAAAATTCCCCATGATTTAACTTCTAAGTGGTCTATCTGGAAAAAATCTGGAAATTGTGTAGGTACACGTCATAGCTACATCATTCTCATCACTGGAGATGAGGGATAACACATTTCATAACACTTTTTTTTTTTCTAGACAGTTATCTGCACTCCATATCGCCAAATTAGCCAATATATGGTATAGGCATACTTGTCTAGAACACATCCATCCGTTATATTGCATAGATGTGCTCAATTTAAACAGTGTGTACCAAATTATTCAACTCCCCTTCTCCTTCAAGTACTGTACCATATGTCGCTTTGCGCTCTATGTCTGTGGGGAAACATAGATATTACAGAAAGGAGGAGAGAGGAATCCCATTGGGAAATGAATGGAGAAACGTCCCACCCAACTGACTGTCGACCCATCACATTCATGTTGTCATGCTGCGTCACGCGGCTGTTAAACTAATCGTCACACAATCCCTTCTCAAAGTCAGGGTATGAGTCGAGAAACCTGCCTATTTTCCTCGAAGGTATATAATATCACGATTTCAAAGCTGTACGATATTACAGAGAACAAGTTAATTATCTCACATCTTGGAAAATATTTGCAATGCTGTACTTGTTCACGAAATACATGCTAATGTTCAGTTTTTGAGCTAGCACCCAATTGATTCCCAGTCACTCCTTGAAGGAGAGCTTTCCTTGTCCCAGAATCGCTCAGAATGCACCGCGCGGCCCATTGGCGACGCATGGGCAACGTACACAATGGGCTAATACGATTCTAATCTCTGCGGGAAAGAAACGTACTCTGCTCTCGCTCTGGTCAGAGACGAACTGCAAGTTGGACTCAGTGAGATAGACTCCTAAATTGATATTGCAGTTTTTTTTTGCCGATTTTACAGGTCGCTAGCTACTTCACATGCTGATAATGGCTTTGGTATTATTGTGTGTAGCTTTGTTTTATACCTAGCTAGCTACCCTGCCAGCTCAGAGGGCATTGCATTGTGGGTTTTGTAGTAGATTTGAGCTGCAACAGATTTCCCAAAACAATTTGCACATATTTCTACCAAGCTTGTTATAACGACACAATGAAACATTTGTTCACAAAAAAAAATTGTTTTCACATATTAGTGTTATTTAACACTGTTAATCATAGGAATTAGTGGTTTGGGGTGGATTATCCCTTTAACCAATAGGAAGTCCCACACAGTTGACAACTTTAAAATTATGAAAGCCTTCAGTGGCGTTGCACATGCTAAACAGGCTTCGTGACAAGTGCGCCCTCTATCCATCTCTATGTAAGTGATACACCAAATCCGTAAACACGGGCACCCTCATAGATATCATCCTAACTAACTTGCCCTCCAAATACACCTCTGCTGTTTTCAATCCAGATCTCAGCAATCACTGCCTCATTGCCTACATCCGTAATGTCCTTGCGATCAATCGACCACCCCTCATCACTGTCAAACACTCCCTAAAACACTTCTGCGAGCAGCCCTTTCGAATCGACCTGGCCGGGGTATCCTGGAATGACATTAACCTCATCCCGTCAGTAGAGGATGCCTGGTTATTCTTTAAATAAGCATGCCCCATTCAAAAAAATTAGAACTAGGAATAGATATAGTCCTTGGTTCACTCCAGACCTGTTCTCCTCCAGTTCTGTATGAGCATCGAATAGCCCCCGTGATATGCAACTTTTCAGGGAAGTTAGGAACAAATATACACAGGCAGTTAGGAAAGCTAAGGCTAGCTTTTCCAACAGAAATTTGCATCCTGTAGTACACACTCAAAAAAGTTCTGGGACACTGTAAAGTCCATGGAGAATAAGAGCACCTCCTCCCAGCTGCCCACTGCTCTGAGGCTAGGAAACACTGTTACCACCGATAAATCCACTATAATTGAGAATTTCAATAAGCATTTCTCTACGGCTGGCCATGCTTTCCACCTGGCTACCCCTACCCCGGTCAACTGCCCGGCACCCTCCACAGCAACCCGCCCAAGCCCCCACCATTTCTCCTTCACCCAAATCCAGATAGCTGATGTTCTGAAAGAGCTGCAAAATCTGGACCCCTACAAATCAGCCGGGCTAGACAATCTGGACCCTCTCTTTCTAAAATGATCTGCCGAAATTGTTGCAACCCCTATTACTAGCCTGTTCAACCTCTCTTTTGTATCGTCTGAGATTCCCAAAGATTGGAAAGCTGCCACGGTCATCCCCCTCTTTAAAGGGGGTGACACTCTAGATCCAAACTGCTACAGACCTGTATCTATCCTACCCTGTCTTTCTAAGGTCTTCGAAAGCCAAGTTAACAAACAGATTACCGACCATTTCGAATCCCACCGTACCTTCTCCGCTATGCAATCTGGATTCAGAGCTGGTCATGGGTGCACCTCAGCCACGCTCAAGGTCCTAAACGATATCATAACTGCCATCGATAAGAGACATTACTGTGCAGCCGTATTCATTGACCTGGCCAAGGCTTTCGACTCTGTCAATCACCACATTCTTATTGGCAGACTCGACAGCCTTGGTTTATCAAATGATTGCCTCGCCTGGTTTACCAACTACTTCTCTGATAGAGTTCAGTGTGTCAAATCGGAGGGCCTGTTGTCCGGACCTCTGGCAGTCTCTATGGGGGTGCCACAGGGTTCAATTCTCCGGCCGACTCTCTTCTCTGTATACATCAATGATGTCGCTTTTGCTGCTGGTGATTCTCTGATCCACCTCTACGCAGACGACACCATTCTGTATACTTCTGGCCCCTCTTTGGACACTGTGTTAACTAACCTCCAGATGAGCTTCAATGCCATACAATCCGTGGCCTCCAACTGCTCTTAAATGCAAGTAAAACTAAATGCATGCTATTCAATCGATCACTGCCCGCACCTGCCCGCCCTTCCAGCATCACTACTCTGGACGGCTCTGACTTAGAATACGTGGACAACTACAAATACCTAGGTGTCTGGTTAGACTGTAAACTCTCCTTCCAGACTCACATTAAGCATCTCCAATCCAAAATTTAGAACCGGTATCCTATTTCGCAACAAAGCATCCTTCACTCATGCTGCCAAACATACCCTCGTAAAACTGACCATCCTACCGATGCTCGACTTCGGTGATGTCATTTACAAAATAGCCTCCAACACTCTACTCAGCACATTGGATGCAGTCTATCACAGTGCCATCCGTTTTGTCACCAAAGCCCCATATACTACCCACCACTGCGACCTGTACGCTCTCGTTGGCTGGCCCTCGCTTCATACTCGTCACCAAACCCACTGGCTCCAGGTCATCTACAAGTCTCTGCTAGGTAAAGCCCCGCCTTATCTCAGCTCACTGGTCACCATAGCAGCACCCACTCTTAGCACGCACTCCAGCAGGTATATCTCACTGGTCACCCCCAAAGCCAATTCCTCCTTTGGTTGCCTTTCCTTCCAGTTCTCTGCTGCCAATGACTGGAACGAACTGCAAAAATCACTGAAGCTGAAGACTCATATCTCCCTCACTAGCTTTAAGCACCAGCTGTCAGAGCAGCTCACAGATCACTGCACCTGTACATAGCCCATCTGTAAACAGCCCATCTATCTACCTCATCCACATACTGCATTTAATAATTGATCTTGCTCCTTTGCACCCCAGTATCTCTACTTGCACATTCATCTTCTGCACATCTACCATTCCAGTGTTTAAATGCTATATTGTAAATACTTCGCCACCATGGCCTATTTATTGCCTTACCTCCCTTATCTTACCTCATTTGCACTCACTGTATATGGACTTTCTGTTTTCTTTTATCTACTGTATTATTGACTGTATTTTTTGTTTATTCCATGTGTAACTCTGTGTTTTTGTATGTGTCGAATTGCTATGCTTTATCTTGGCTAGGTCGCAGTTGCAAATGAGAACTTGTTCTCAACTAGCCTACCTGGTTAAATAAAGGTGAAATAAAAAAATATGGCAAACTAATTAGAACTGGGCCTTGACCTATTCTAGACCTCAATGATTTTTTATTATTCAAACAAAATGAAAGATTAATTAGGTAGCAATCCCAGACAGGAAAACATTAATTTCAGTCAATTAATCATGTGATTAGATCACAACAGAGCTACAGAAGTGATATTGAAATGCAGCTGGCACAAAGAGTCTTATGAGATTGTGCATATATCTTAATCAAATAACAGTTTAGATCAAATGGACAAAACTGATGAAGCAAAACAGAGAACAACCTGAGACTGGTGTAATACTGATGGTATAATGCGTTGCATGTCACACAAGTGACACCTAGTGTAATACATGGATTGCTGCTCAAATGGGAATCACCCACCCACTTTATCATAGTTAGGCCTGGTCTTGTGAATGCTGTTCTGAAGTCATGTACTGTAAGTAATTTGAGATTGGATACACATTTAGCAAATCAATAGACAGTTTTCCCCCTATCGCTAGTTAGATCATAGACATCTCCCTGTCTTACAAAGATTACTATCTTTGGTAATGTCAGCCATCTGGAGTATCTGAATTTAGGTGAATGCATTTCAATGATTTTCCCTACCCAAACTCAATATGAAATCCTTGATCTGCATACCTGTATGAAAGAATTGTAAATCACAGCTATTCAATTTAACAATTTGCCTTTTATATTGAGTTTTTGAATCTTACCATAGATATAGAAGACTGAGGGCCATCCAACAAACTGAACCAGGACTCCTGCTAAAGGCATGGCAATCACAGCACCTGCATAGGAACCTGGAAACAAGGAAAGGGAAATATGACCATGCCGCTATTGTAGTGCTGTTCTGTCTGGTGTGTAATGGGACTCCATCTAAAGGAAACCCCAATAAAATGATTAAATAGTGATGCCAAGGTATCACAACGATCCAGAGGTAGGTGAAAACACTTTGACTATTAGATTATCATCAGTCTGCAGCCTCTCAGCAACTCTTCTTCAACACAGGACTAGAAAAACATCTCTTAGAAAAAAGGGTTCCAAAAGGGTTCTGTGGCTGTCCCCATAGGAGAACCCTTTTTGGTTCCAGGTAGAACTCCTTTGGGTTCCATGTAGAACCCTCTGTGGAAAGGGTTCTACATGGAATCCAAAAGGGTTCTACCTAGAACCAAAAGTGGTCTACCTGGAACCAAAAGGGGTTCTTCAAAGGGTCCTTCTATGAGTACAGCCGAATAACCCTTTTTGATTATAAATAGCACCTTTTTTTCTAAGAGTATTCCATGTCTCATAGGTCATCTTGGTAAGCGTAGATGCAACAGCAACCATATTGGACTCATCAAATTAGGACTCATTGAAACTGTCCTTGGGAGAGGATGTTTTAATGTATATTATATTATCTGATGGCCTTATAAACACTCTCGATTTGTAGAGGCCCGGGAGCATGATTGTGCTTTTGGACAGTAGGCAATATGACACTTCATTTGGGTTGAATGGGAGAGGACCTCCTTCAGAGAGTGCAGGTGAAGCGCGTGAGGGCAATCTTTCATTCAGAGGCGATGTCAAGAGGGTTTGGAAGCGCCGGTTGTCATGGCACCAGTTTATTATGAAAGATGGCTGTTTTAATGCATTTTCATGGGGAACAACAGCCGACATCTGCAAAACAAAACAACCTTCCCAGTCCCTATTTTCAGCCATTTTACCACAATGCTAAACATCTCTAGACAGAGAACAATGATATATCTATTCAATGGATTCAGTTAAAGGCCCAGTGCAGCCAAAAACGTGGTTTTCAGTGTTTTGTATACACTGAGTATACAAAACATGCGCTTTCCATGGCTCACACTGACCAGGTGAAGCTATGATCCCTTATTGATGTCACTTGTTAAATCCACTTATATCAGTGTAGATCAGTGGAGGCTGCAGAAGGGAGGATGGCTCATAATAATGGCTGGAACGGAGAAAATGGAATGGCATTAAACAAATGGAAACCAATTAAGGTGCCACCAACCTCCTGTGGTGTAGATGAAGGGGAGGAGACAGATTAAATAAGGATTTCTAAGTATTGAAACAATTGAGACATGGATTATGTATGTGTGCCATTCAGAGGGTGAATGGGCAAGGCAAAATATTTAGGTGCCTTTGAATGGGGTATGGTAGTAGGTGCCAGGCACACTGGTTTGTATCAAGAACTGCAACGCTGCTGGGTTTTTCACGCTCAACAGTTTCCCGCGTGTATCATGAATGGTCCACCACCCCTTGTAGAGTCCACGCCCTGACAAATTGGGCATTCAAATGTAACTAGTACTTTTGGGTGTCAGGGAAAACATGGAGTAAAAAGTACATTATTTTCTTTAGGAATGTAGTGAAGTAAAAATTGTCCAAAATATAAATAGGAAAGTACAGATACCCCCAAAAAACGACTCGAGTAGTACTTTAAAGTATTTTTACTTATGTACTTTACACCACTGGAAAAGACTGCCTGAAATTGAAGCTTGTTTTGGTGGGATGGAGGTTTTGACCTGCCTGGTGACATCTCCAGACGGCTATTTTGTTAATAGACCAATACGAGAGTTCCAAACCTCTGCCATTAACAGCTAGTTTTCAGTTTTCCCTCCCCACTCAGACCACTCCGAGACAGTCCAAGCAAAATTCTTGCTTGAATTGCTCTTTACTAAGAATCTATTTAAAAATATATTTTTTACAATTTTAATTGAAAACCATCACAAGCTATATACTTGTTACTCAGAAATGATTTGATATTGAGATAAAAATGGATGCATTAGGCCTTTAAACTAATAGGGTTGACTGTGGTTATGGGTTCAACAGAAAGGCAGGCAGGGTATTTTTGAATATCCATTTGATTTACTGAATTAATTACATTTTTGTTTTCCAGTCTTCTACCACATCTTTTCACATGAAAGTTTTGCTATTGTGGAAAATCGTCAGCACAATTTCATAAAGCTCAATTGGATGGGAAGAAAAACAGTTGAATGGAAAGAAATTCGATTAACTTTATTTGACTCAAACATTGCACCTATATTAAGCTTGTCAATTTTCATATCACATACCACAGAATGAGGTGGTGGCCAGTCGACTTCTCTCCAGGGGAGGGGCCCATTTGGCCCACATCCCATGGCATGCAGGGTAGGTAACACCCTGTACAAGAAACGTTATATGGCATCATTATTCTGAATAATCAACCTGAGTAAAGAGATACAGATAAACATGTGTCTCTGTACTGTCTACATATGTACTGTATATGAGCTTGGTCAAATGATCAGTCATTATGACGACGACTGTTGACACCTTCAATTGTGCTACATTTAGTAGATTTGGTGAGATTTTGGCTTAGATCCGACCTGAAAGTGTCAATGAAATCTGGCAACACTGAAGACGACTCACCTCCACCAAGCCTTGCAGGATGCGGACTAACATGACACAGCCGTAGTGCCTTCTGGCTGCTGAAGGGATGAACATATTCAGTATGGACGTGAGAAAAATGGCCGCCCCAAACACTCTGTGGAAACATTACATTATAGTGTGACTGGGTTGTAGACAACAATGGCGTACAAAAGGGTAGCATTGCACGTTCTTTCAATAATGCATACAAAATTACATATGAGCTAAAAATACTGTGAATGTAACATAACAGGTACTTAGACCATTATAAAAGCTTGATGGAACATTGACCAATTGTGACATACAACAACCAGGTCAACAACAACCCACCACATACTGTCATGGTTTGTACTGCTGTAGACTTAAATGTTATAAACAGTCACAGTTGAAAAAATGTGAGCACCAAAGACCACCTCCATTAACTCAACACCAATCATCAATGTTCCTGAATTAGTCAGTCTCTCCCAGGTCTCCCCTATCCTCGACTCTAGCCGTTCTAGGAGAATACGGTGTGATCTCTGGCACTGCAAGACTAGTTCTCCCCTAACCTGCCCTTCTGGAAGGTGCCAGCTTAAAATGACCAATCCAACATTACAATATGACAGATCTAATATATCTGCCTTTGAAGGACAGACAGAGATACAGAGATCCCATACGATTATGCTTCATTACCATTGCTCCCCTCTTTCCTCGCTCCATCCCTCCCTTTTCCAAAACCGGGTGTAAGTGACACTTGTAATATTCCAGTGGCTGGCGTCTCAGGGATAAATCAGAGGCAGGATCTTTCATTATTAACTCTGTCAATGGTGTGTCCTCTTTTCCTGTGAAACTTTTATTACAGGACTGCTATCGGCCCCATCAGATCTGCACGCTCATCACACACACACACACACACACACACACACCAGACGGCTTTACCCCTTGCTGCTTTAACCCTTACCTAACACACACACACACACACCAGTTTAACCCTTACCACACACACAAACACTACATGCCTTTTTCACTTAGGCTCCTAAAACGTTTCTCTTATAGCTCTGACTCCACACACTGACTAACAATTCCAAATACCCTATCTTTCTGTTCTAAACCTCACCACACACATTGACTGACTGCCTATTTCAGACACCCAATCTGTCTGTCCCTGCCCTCAGCACAAGTATCCATTCCAAACCCACCCTTGTCACCTATTTAACCCTCTGTAGTCCACCCACAAACCAGTTCTATCAAAATACCTTACATTCCCCTTTAATTTCAGAGTCTCAAGGAGGGAGATCATTAGCGGTGGGAAGGCCTAACCTGTTGGCGGCCAGCTTGTTGGAGATGAAGCCTCCAGGGATCTGTGTGACGATGTAACCCCAGAAGAAGGAGCCATGGATCAGTCCCACAGTCTCTGGGTCCCAGTTGAATTGAGCTGGCTGGGGAACAGAGTAATATAATATAGGGTATTTAACTGGTTAACTGGTATTTAACTGGTCTTTCACATAAAGAAGTGTGTCTGTGTGTCGGTGTTGGTGTTGGTGTGTGTGTGTGTGTGTCGGGTGCTATTGTGAAGTTAGAGATTGAAAATAGAGTCAGAGGACTGTTTGGGTGATTCTGCTGTCCTTCAGAACAACGCTTTAACTTTTCCATCCAAATATCAGCTGTTGAATTACAATGCTACAATGCTACTATAAAACAACATTCAAGGGTTTATTCATCTCCTATCATGTTCCCCTGTTTCAGGAATGGATGATTAATGGAGTTGATGACTGGCTAACCGGTGATGCTAGATTAATCATTGATTATTGACTATTGTCGTCTAAGAAGCCTATTTCACATGCCCATTCACTACTATGGAGTGATATAAAAAAGGTATGTTTGCAAAATTCATTCACTGGCACTGCTGGCACTGATATCATTCTGTGGCGAAGGCACACTAGGCTCGTCTCTCCACTGGTGCACTCTCCAAATTCCCGCCAATTGATCAAACGCATTGTTTCTGTATTGAAAATGTTTTATGTTTTCTCAAGTTAAACAACATATTTCTTAAATCTATATTCAATATAATCTTACAATAATCGCTATCGTTACATTACTTCATTCCATTGCCGTTTTTTTGCAACATTGTAGACAGCCTCCCACTGAGCACAGATGTCAATTCAACGTCGATTCCACATTGGTTCAACGTAATTTCATTGAAATGACGTGGAAACAACGTTGATTCAACTAGTGTGTTTCCTATCTGTTTCATTATGAGGCTGCAGGTAGCCAAGCAGTTAGAGCATTGGGCCAGTAACCTAAAGGTCGCTGGTTTGAATACTCGAGCCGACGAGGTGCAAAAGTTGTTGTTGTGCTCTTGAGCAAGACACTTAACCCTAATTTGCTCCAGGGGTGCTGTACTACTATGGATGATCCTGTGAAACAAAACATTTCATTGCATCTATCTGGTGTGTGACAATAAAAAAGATATGCAGTACTGTATATTGTTGCATTTATTTACTGTTTGATACTCGGAGCTGCGGTTTTTCACTACATATGAGGAAGAAGTTTTTTATTTCGCTCAAGAAACTGTTTCTTTTGAGTCTGTATTTCCCCAAAATGTTTGATGCCCGCCTACCAATCTGTCTTGTGTCCAGACCTTTCAGTGACAAAATATTTAAGTATGTTTCAATATTTTTACAAGACAACCATGAATGATTGGAATATAGGAGTTTGGTGAAATGCCAATTACATTTAAAGGCAGTGGTGTCATGTGTTGCTGCATTCAAGCCTGAAGGTTATTTTCTTTTGAATATTGAACTTTGAACTTTGTAAATAGGCCTTGGAACCACAGCTCCACCTATGAACCAATGCTGCTTCATTGCCCTTACAACTGCTATCCTACAAGGTTCCTATTATACACACCCCATAATGCACACATAATGCACTATGGATTCTTTTTTTTAAATCATTTTTGGTACATTTACACCTTTTACTCCCCAATTTGTAGTTACAGTCTTGTCCCATCACTGCAACTCCCCTACGGACTCAGGAGAGATGAAGGTCAAGAGCCATGTGTTCTCTGAAACACGACCCTGCCAAGCCACACTGCTTCTTGACACACTGCTTGTTTAACCAGCCGCACCAATGTGTCGGAGGAAACACCATCCAACTGGCGACCGGTGTCAGCTTGCAGGTGCCAGGTCCACCACAAGGAGTCACTAGAGTGCGATGGGACAAGGAAATCCTGGCCGGCCAAACCCTCCCCTAACCCGGACGACGCTGGGCCAATTGTGCACCGCCTCTTGGGTCTCCCGGTTACGGCCGGCTGTGACACAGCCTGGGATCAAACCCGGGTCTCTAGTGGCGGCACTAGGGAGGCCCCTATGGATCATTTATTTATTTTATGTCAGTGATTTCCGTCTTTCTCTCTCACCTGGAGTACAGGTGTCCCATTGATGTAGACTGTGTTGTTGTTGACCATCTCCACAATGGCCACCCCCAGGTTGCAACGGATGCCAAAGGAGATGCAGAAGCCCAGTCCGCTGAGAATGGCGATGATGTAGCGCTTGGGCAGGCCGCAGCAACCGCAGTCAAAAAGAGGGGCATTGTGGCGAGGAGCCACCGGTTGCCCGTCCTCCGTGAGCTCCATCTGGTCATCCTCGTCCACATTGGTCCCATCAATTTTCCTGTAACACAAAACATGGGAGTTGAGAAAACAGTCAACGTTCCTACAAAGTTCAACAGGATGACATTGGTAAGTGTTTAATGGATGACATTGTCATACTACACTACACAGGCCTACTACAATCAAGTATGGTGTATACAAAAAGTATTTGTATACCTGATACCCTTGAATGACACTTTACATGAAATCTACTATGATCTTTAAAAGACAGGAAGGAGAGGAGACTGCCCACTACCTATGAGAGTTACAAGGTGAACTCAGCATGCCATTCTGAAAAGGTCACTGTGCATCTGATATTTGGTTCCCCCTCACCATCCTCCCCACTTCTGTACACCTGTTCCACTACCCAGTGTCCCTCTCTGCCCTCATCCCGCAGCGAGCAGGAATTGCTTTCATCTGGCCGCTTCAGATCTCCACCTGAGTACCTTTATCTGAGAAGAAATTAAAATGGGGTTCAAGGGGTCTTGTTTTTATCATGCATTTAGTCTCCCTAGCACATACAGCCATTGTTATTGAATGGTATGTCCTAAGTATATACAGTGGGGAGAACAAGTATTTGATACACTGCCGATTTTGCAGGTTTTCCTACTTACAAAGCATGTAGAGGTCTGTAATTTTTATCATAGGTACACTTCAACTGTGAGAGACGGAATCTAAAACAAAAATCCAGAAAATCACATTGTGTGATTTTTAAATAATTAATTTGCATTTTATTGCATGACATAAGTATTTGATACATCAGAAAAGCAGAACTTAATATTTGGTACAGAAACCTTTGTTTGCAATTACAGAGCTCATACGTTTCCTGTAGTTCTTGACCATGTTTGCACACACTGCAGCAGGGATTTTGGCCCACTCCTCCATACAGACCTTCCCCAGATCCTTCAGGTTTCGGGGCTGTCGCTGGGCAATACGGACTTTCAGCTCCCTCCAAAGATTTTCTATTGGGTTCAGGTCTGGAGACTGGCTAGACCACTCCAGGACCTTGAGATGCTTCTTACGGAGCCACTCCTTAGTTGCCCTGGCTGTGTGTTTCGTTTCGTTGTCATGCTGGAAGACCCAGCCACGACCCATCTTCAATGCTCTTACTGAGGGAAGGAGGTTGTTGGCCAAGATCTTGCGATACATGGCCCCATCCATCCTCCCCTCAATACGGTGCATTCGTCCTGACCTCTTTGCAGAAAAGCATCCCCAAAGAATGATGTTTCCACCTCCATGCTTCACGGTTGGGATGGGTTCTTGGGGTTGTACTCATCATCCTTCTTCCTCCAAACACGGCGAGTGGAGTTTAGACCAAAAAGCTCTATTTTTGTCTCATCAGACCACACGACCTTCTCCTATTCCTCCTCTGGATCATCCAGATGGTCATTGGCAAACTTCAGACGGGCCTGGACATGCGCTGGCTTGAGCAGGGGGACCTTGCATGCGCTGCAGGATTTTAATCCATGATGGCGTAGTGTGTTACTAATGGTTTTCTTTGAGACTGTGGTCCCAGCTCTCTTCAGGTCATTGACCAGGTCCTGCTGTGTAGTTCTGGGCTGATCCCTCACCTTCCTCATGATCATTGATGCCCCACGAGGTGAGATCTTGCATGGAGCTCCAGACCGAGGGTGATTGACCGTCATCTTGAACTTCTTCCATTTTCTAATAATTGCGCCAACAGTTGTTGCCTTCTCACCAAGCTGCTTGCCTATTGTCCTGTAGCCCATCCCAGCCTTGTGCAGGTCTACAATTTTATCCCTGATGTCCTTACACAGCTCTCTGGTCTTGGCCATTGTGGAGAGGTTGGAGTCTGTTTGATTGAGTGTGTGGACAGGTGTCTTTTATACAGGTAACGAGTTCAAACAGGTGCAGTTAATACAGGTAATGAGTGGAGAACAAGAGGGCTTCTTAAAGAAAAACTAACAGGTCTGTGAGAGCCGGAATTCTTACTGGTTGGTAGGTGATCAAATACTTATGTCATGTAATAAAATGCAAATTAATTACTTAAAAATCATACAATGTGATTTTCTGGATTTTTGTTTTAGATTTCGTCTCTCACAGTTGAAGTGTACCTATGATAAAAATTACAGACCTCTACATGCTTTGTAAGTAGGAAAACCTGCAAAATCGGCAGTGTATCAAATACTTGTTCTCCCCACTGTATATGTTTTCAATCCCCTTCATATGGACAGCTGTCGTGATACACAGGCAAATACGGTCAGTGTTTGAAGGGTCATCCCATCAATCACAAACAAACTGAATGTAAACAGTATCAGCCTCTTTGTGTTACATTGGTGTGGAGTTCATTTGCACAGCACAAATCCAATGGATGACAGTGTAATAGATATTCTCAACACACTTCCAGGCAGCTTACAGACAGAGTGTTTGATGGACAAGTGGGCAAAAAGGAGAGTCTTGCAAACTCGTATCCAATCTTATAAGACACCGTGAAAAAATCCCTTGTTTGCTACAATTGTTATGTTAAGGGACAGGAAACTGTGCCCTATAGAGAAGCTGTAGAGGCTTTATTTGCTACCTTTGACCCAACCCATTGAAATGTGTGAGTGAAGCATCTTATCAGCTGTCTTCAGCCATAGTGTTTAGTGTTGTCCATTGACAGACTGAGTCAGCCATTTTAGAATTTGCACCATAATCAGGTTCCCTAAGTAGTGCATGAGAGTATAGAGCTCTAATTTTATCTGCTGCAGAACCGGTAAAGTGCACCTTAAAAGCACTTAAAAACATTAAAAGTGTCAAATCTAGGCTTGCAAAGGAAGGGTATATTACCTGAAACTTTTGAAGTTTACCAGTAAACTACCAGAAGCTTTTTAACTTTCAAGGAATATATAGAATTTGATCAGATGACATCTAGTGGCTTTTTTGGGGTACTTCAGATTATAAGCGGTGTCTGTAATTATCTCTGGCAATCTGTGATCTTCAGATTTTAAAATTAAAAAAATTATAAACCTGTATTTAATGTTTAATATGAGGATTTCAACACATTCTATTGTTTTTTTACACACTTTTATTTATTTTACTATGTCAAAATGTCTTTGTTGTAAATGTTTTGGGGCCATAATGGTGGCAGTTGTGAAATAAGACCAGAGTTGGAAGAGTTGCAGAGTTAACTGAAAATAATGGCATTGTTGATAAGATGCTTTTTCATTAATTAGACTATTTTCTCTTGAACCATATGGTCTATATACTAGAAACTCATAGACAATATGGACAGTTGGACACAGATACAAAAAATGAATACTATATATTCATATTTTCTTTTTCAATGATAAATGACCAGAATTGCCATAGATTACCATATATTGTTAATTACCATTCTTCCAGTAACTTTGGTAAATTACCAGTAGCTTTGCAACCCTAGTCAAAGCATTAGCGGTAGCAAAACATAGAACAACCACAAATGCAATATACAGTGCATTCTGAAAGTATTCAGACCCCTTGACTTTTTCCACATTTTGTTACATTACAGCCTTATTCTAAAATGGATTAAATAGTTTTTTCCCCCTCATCAATCAAATCAAAAATCAAATCAAATGTATTTATATAGCCCTTCGTACATCAGCTGATATCTCAAAGTGCTGTACAGAAACCCAGCCTAAAACCCCAAACAGCAAGCAATGCAGGTGTAGAAGCACGGTGGCTAGGAAAAACTCCCTAGAAAGGCCAAAACCTAGGAAGAAACCTAGAGAGGAACCAGGCTATGAGGGGTGGCCAGTCCTCTTCTGGCTGTGCCGGGTGGAGATTATAACAGAACATGGCCAAGATGTTCAAATGTTCATAAATGACCAGCATGGTCAAATAATAATAATCACAAAAATTAAATCAATCTACACACAATACCCCATAATGACAAAGCAATAACAGGTTTAGACATTTTTGCAAATTGATAAAAAATACAAAAATTAAATATACATTTACATAAGTATTCAGACCCTTTACTCAGTACTGTGGTTCAAGTCCGGGCTCTGGCTGGGCCACTCAAGAACATTCAGAGATTTGTCCAAAAGTCAGTCCTGCGTTGTCTTGGCCGTGTGCTTAGGGTCGTTGTCCTGTGGGAAGGTGAATGTGGAGCAGGTTTTCATCAAGGATCTCTCTGTACTTTGCTCTGTCCATCCTTCCCTCGATCTCGACTAGTCTCCCAGTCCCTGCCACTGAAAAACATCACCACAGCATGATGCTGCCACCACCATGCTTCACGGTAGGGATTGTGCCAGGTTTTCTCCAGGTGTGACGCTTGGCATTCAAGCCAAAGAGTTCAATCTTGGTTTCATCAGACAAGAGAATCTTGCTTCTCATTGTCTGAGGGTGCCTTTTGGCAAACTCCAAGCGGGCTGTCATGTCCCTTTCACTGACGAGTGGCTTCCGTCTGGCCACTGTACCATAAAGGCCTGATTGGTGGGGGGCTGCAGAGATGGTTGTCCTTCTGGAAGGTTCTCCCATCTCCACAGAGGAACTCTGGAACTCTGTCAGAGTGACCATCGGGTTCTTTGTCACCTCCCTGACCAAGGCCCTTCTCCACCAATTGCTCAGTTTGGCAGTGCGGCGAGCTCTAGATGAGTCTTGGTGATTCCAAACTTCTTCCATTTAAGAATGATGGAGACCACTGTGTTCTTGGGGACCTTCAATGCTGTAGACATATTTTGGTACCTTTCCCCAGATCTGTGTCTCGACACAATCTCGTCTTGGAGCTCTACGGACAATTCCTTCGACCTCATAGCTTGGGTTTCGCTCTGAAATGCACTGTCAACTGTGGGACAGTGCATGTGGGACAGTGCACTGCGGCAGGTAGCCAAGTGGTTAGAGCGTTGGGCCAGTAACCGAAAGGTTGCTAGATCAAATCCCCGAGCTGACAAGGTAAAAATCTGTCATGCTGCCCTTGAACAAGGCAGTTAACCCACTGCTCCTAGGCTGTCATTGTAAATAAGAATTTGTTCTTAACTGACTTGCCTAGTTAAATAAAATAAAAATATATATAGACAGGTGTGTGCCTTTCCAAATCATGTCCACTCCTTTGAATTTACCACAGATGGACTCCAATCAAGTTGTAGAAACATCTTAAGGATCATCAATGGAAACTCATTTTCGAGTCTCATAGCAAAGGCTCTGAATAATTATGTAAATAAGGTATTTCTGTTTAAAAAATGTTATACATGTGCAAACATTTCTAAAACCCTGGCCTGAAAGTAGTAGCCACTTCAAAGTAGCCACCTTTTGCCTTGATGACAGCTTTGCACACTCTTGGCATTCTCTCAACCAGCTTCAACTGGAATGATTTTCCAATATTCTTGAAGGAGTTCCCACATATGCTGATAACTTGTTGGCTGCTTTTCCTTCATTATGCGGTCCAGCTCATCCCCTACCATCTCAATTGGGTTGAGGTCGGGTGATTGTGGAAGCCATGTCATCTGATGCAGCATTCCATCGCTCTCCTTCTTGGTCAAATATCCATTACACAGCCTGGAGGTGTGTTGGGTCATTGTCCTGTTGAAAAACAAATGACGGTCCCACTAAGCATAAACCAGATGGGATGGCGTATTGCTGCAGAATGCAGTTGTAACCATGCTGGTTCAGTGTGCCTTGAATTCTAAATAAATCACAGACATTGTCACCAGCAAAGCACCACCACCATCACACCTCCTCCTCCATGCTTCACGGTGGGAACCACACATGCGGAGATCATCCGTTCACCTACTCTGCGCCTCACAAAGACACAGCGGTTGGAACAAAAAATCTCAGATTTGGACTCATCAGACCAAAGGACAGATTTCCACCAGTCTAATGTCCATTGTTCGTGTTTCTTGGCCAAAACAAGTCTCTTCTTCTTATTGCTGTCCTTTATTAGTGGTTTCTTTGCAGCAATTCGGTCATGAAAGCCTGATTCACACGGTCTCCTCTGAACAGCTGATGTTGAGATGTGTCTGTTACTTAAACTCTGTGAAGCATTTATTTTGGCTGCAATTGGAGGTGCAGTTAACTCTAATGAACTTATCCTCTGCAGCAGAGGTAACTCTGGGTCTTCTTTTCCTGTGGTGGTCCTCATGAGAGCCAGTTTCATCATAGCGCTTGATGGTTTTTGCGACTGCACTTGAAGAAGCTTTCAAAGTTCTTGAAATTTTCCTCTTTGACTGAACTTCATGTTTTAAAGTAATGATGGGCTGTTGTTTCTCTTTGCTTATTTGAGCTGTTCTTGCCATAATATGGACTTGGTCTTTTACCAAATAGGGCTATCTTCTGTATACCACACCTACCTTGTCACAACACAACTGATTGTCTCAAACAAATTAAGAAGGAAAGAAAGAAGTTCCACAAATTAACTTTTAACAAGGCACACCTGCTTTAAATGCATTTAAATGCATTCCAGGTGACTACCTCATGTAGCTGGTTGAGAGAATGCCAAGAGTGTGCAAAGCTGTCATCAAGGCAAAGGGTGGCTACAGTGATGAATCTCAAATATAAAATATATTTTGATTTGTTTAACACTTTTTTGGTTCCTTCCTGACTCCATGTGTGTTATTTCATAGTTTTGATGTATTCACTATTATTCTACAATGTAGACAATAGTACAAATAAAGAAAAACCCTTGAATGAGTAGGTGTGTTCAATCTTTTGACTGGTACTGTATATATATAGTTTTTATCTAGTCCCCTGCTGTCAAAGATGCTGGG
The DNA here is from genome assembly GCF_045679555.1 of Salvelinus alpinus. Classification (NCBI taxonomy): domain Eukaryota; kingdom Metazoa; phylum Chordata; class Actinopteri; order Salmoniformes; family Salmonidae; genus Salvelinus; species Salvelinus alpinus. Next base: position 22,741,623 of record NC_092094.1, on the reverse strand, counting down.
CTCCATTCCTACTCCCATGCACTCTTTAGAGGTCTATAGTATGTACACTATCCAGTCCTCTATTCATTTACAAGTCTTTCATGTGCAAGAACACCTTTATGAGGAGTTTCTTGAAAGGCCCACATTCGTAAATGAACAAAAGCCTGTTTTCTCCCATTACCTATTAGCAAGCAGAATCTAACTCATCCCTGCCTCCCACAGCTTGCCTCCCACAGCTTGCCACCCTTGTCTTTCCCCAACTCACCCCTGTCATTCCCAGCCCCTATCCATCTTCCCCAACTCACCTCTTACAGAACATTACATTATTTATTTTGGAACACTTTACATGTGAACACGTTTTCACATGTGTAGTTTCATGTTATCACATGTTGCTTTGCATGTTGTCGCATGTAAAGATCTTGTGAAATTCATCAGTTTTTTCCGTAAGGGACCCCTGCTTTCTCCATCCCCCATCCCTATTTCCCAGCTCACAGATCGTGCGCTCTTTTATCTAAAATAGACTGGACAAATGCTATGAGAATGGTTGATCATTATCAGAAGGAGGAAATGATGCTTGGCTCGCCTCAACACTAATAAAATAGTATTAGTGCCTTTTTAATAAAGTAGTTTCTATCCTCTAAGTAGACCAAATTGATCTCTGATCTACGGAGTGAATAAAGAACATGGAGATAATTTTGCCTCAACAGAGAATTGAAAACAATCTCTCTTTCTCAAGAGCTTGTTTTCAATTTCATCATTTTGGTCAAAGCTGCAGTGGCAACATAAAAAACGGCCAACTGTTACCTATATTGTACTTTCTGACATTCAACTGACATATCATGTCAACTGATGGTATAATAAACAAAGTTGTTTTCCTTGTCAATCTCCTTGTCTTTTAGAGACAAAGAGTATGGATCCCTGTTTAAAATTGATCTGTAAAATCACAAGAACAACATTTAATTGATAAATGTCTTGATAAATCCAAAGTGATTTATTGTTTTCCAGTCAGATGAAAGTTAAGTGTGACATCATCCTGTCTGCATGAGATCCATGACGTCATTATGTCTATCCAGTGATGGAAAAGGTTCCCAATTGTCGTACATGAGTAAAAGTAAAGATACCTTAATAGAAAATGACTCAAGTAAAAGTGAAAGTCACTCAGTAAAATATTACTTTAGTAAAGTCTAAAAGTATCTGGTTTAACATATACTTAAGTATCAAAACTAAAAGTAAATGCAATAAATCCCTTCAAATTAAATATATTACATATACCAGACTGCACAATTTTTTTTCATTTACGGATGGCCAGAAGCACACTCCAACACTCAGACATCATTTACAAATGAAGCATTTGTGTTTAGTGAGTCTGCCAGTTTAGAGGCAGTAGGGATGACTACGTGTTCTCTTGATAAGTACATTCAACCTTTTTCCTGTCCTGCAAAGCTTTCGAAATGAAACAAGTACTTTTGGGTATCAGAGAAAATGTATGAGCGTAAAAAGTACATTTTTTCTTCAGGAATGTAGTGAAGTAAAAGTAAAAGTAGTAAAAAAAAGAATAATTGGAAAGTACAGTTTCCCCCCCAAAATACTTCTGTAAAAAGTATGGGTTCAACAAGGGTTCTTCTAAGAGCACTGAAAATTGCCACAAAAGGTTATTCCAAGAACCCCATAGGAGGTGGGGTTCATCGAGGAACCTCCTTAGTTGGTGGGGGTTCTTGCAGGAACCTGCCCAACTGAAACATTTGGATTTGAAAGGACCGCAGGCGCAGGCACTTAACTGAAATATTTAAAGATCTCCTCAATTTAAGGTAAGGTTTGTCCCTTGTATGATCTAAATTGATATTGTTTTACGATGATACCATCAATCTTTTCATATTTGTGCAAATTTTTCTAAAACAGTAAATGGACACAATTCAATGGATATCAATCAAATAGGTAAGAATATGTTGAAGGCTAGCTGTATAGGGTGAAGATAACTGAACTGCTTTTGTGTATGTGTCTGCAGGTATACTGACGAGGAGGCACACAAAGGTATGTCAATTGGTAATGGTATGTTATGCAGATCACATTTACCATCTTCCTCTCTTACCTCTTCAATGAATATCCCATAAGCCTCTACATTATGGACAAGGTATGTGTATGAAAACCATTATCAAAACAGTTTTTTCAATTCACGTTCACCACAAAAATGAAGGTATGAATACTGTTGTGTGCATATTTTGTTAATCATCTGTATAATTACTATTTTTTGGATTCACAGACTTCGCCCTCCCTAAACCTCTGATGAGTATAACAGGAAACCTGTTCGACCACCATGCACTGCAAAATCCTTCTGGCTATGGGTACGGAGAACATCAACACATTAACATCAACACGCCAGAGGATAAACCAATTGGACTTGGGGCTCTGCTGGGAGTTTACTTCATATTTTGATTTCTTAATTCTGCTTTGCCATTAAAATAAACACTGACAACTAAAATATGGTGTTATTGTTATGCATATTAATAATAATAATAATAATAGGGGAGGGGTAGTTAAAAAATTAACCCCAAAAATGTTATTCAAAAGGTTATTCGAGTAACCATCAAAAGGGGTTCTTTGAAGAACCCTTTTAAAGGGTTTTTCAAATATGTTACAGTGGTTCCCCCACAGTTTCAATTTGAAGAACCCCTCAAGGATACTCCAGGAACCTTTTCTTTTTAGAGTGTAGTACTTTTACTTACTTTACACCACTGTGTCTATGAAGTTCTATGACTGTTGAGTTGTCACTCAGGTCATACAGAACAGAGGCTGTGTGTTTTATTGTTCAATGTCATTATCTCACAACCTTTTTTGTACCAAGGACAGCTTATATTTAAAGAAGCTATTACGAATGGGCTTAAATAGTGTAAGTTAACAGACAGACTGGTCAGCATCTGCAACATTCTAGAGAGACCCTATTGAGAGAACCATGTCATTCCGTGTGATTTTTGTATTTCAGACAATAAATGACGTCTCATGGGAAAAATTATTTTGCTTTGGTATGATTTTCTTTTCTAACCATTTAGCGCAGTAGAAAATACCTGGTCATTTCTGTACTGTGTCAAATTAAGTGTTAAGTTAATTATTGAAACAAATAATTTTCATGATGCTCACTTTATAGTCAGGCTATAATTGATTCATAAGGCAAAACTGAAAGAGTGATTAACTGGATCCATAATATATAACTCAATAAATAATGTAGTCTGTCCCAGAGCAACCTGGAATACCCTCCTGGGGGAAAAAAAGGTTTCATCTGAAAATGAGATTTAGCCTAATGATTCATTCTGCTCATGCTTAATTCCTCTTTTCCTCTCTTGGTCTCTCTGGATTCACATTTCTTTAGTTTCACCTGCTAGTATTGATTTTAGCAGTTTGGTGGAATAGCATTTTCCCACAACATGAATCCTTGTAGACTTTAATAAAACATTTAATTCAGCATTTTCTCGGTGTTTGTACAGTGTTTCAAATTAAACTGATGTAAATGTATGACATAAAATATAAAGTTAGCTGACCACAGATTGATACAATTGAAATGAAAACACATTTTCAGTGTTCTGATATTACAATCCTTATATACTGTACATGATAACTGCTTGTTGGATAAATATATCCAGTTCACCTTCTTTATACAATTTCATATTGTAGATTCTGAAATAATCAATCAACTGTTCACACTGTTTGGCTTGCTCTTGATCTATTTCAGACTGCACAGTGAACATTCTGGCTCTCAACATGCAAAATTCCCTTTCACAGGAAATTGCCCACTTACTTGGTTTATCTATTTTAAGACAACAATCTACCTCATACGTGGAAGTTCCATATTCATCATCCTCCCCTTGTGAAATATGTATCAGATATGAAATATGTATCATAATGTCTTAAAATAAAACCTTTGATTACATCGCTGGGATTGCCTGGCAAGAAAAATAATCGAATATTTAGTTATCTCTGGGATCTCTGGGTACAGTACATGGTGAGCTTCATGTTCTGCCTCTAAGGTTCTTCAACCCTCCTGGTCCCCACCACTGGCTTTGTTCATAGATTTAAGAATTTTGGAATTATAGGACCATAATTGTTTAACAGTGTATATACAGATTTTTATATAAAGATCCTAAAATACAATAAGATAACTAAGATACAATACCTACAAGTACTCCGAAATATTATCTTACAACTCACTTATGAGAAATTATCGGATCTATTGCTATAAGTAGATATCAAACCCGCACTGTGCCGTGCTTTCACCCCCATTGAGTCACACACATCTCTCAGTCAGAGAGTAGGGATTCACACCTATACAATCCCAGTTCCCCCATCATTTCCAGTCAGTCCCAGACTCACCTCTGCAGGTTCCCCAGACCGTCTCCTACTGTATTCTTCACCTCCTCCTTTCCTGGTTTCAGAACCCGCTCCTTCAGCCCCGAAAACCCCCCAAAAGGCATCCTCTTCTGTTTCTCCCTGTTCTGTTCCCTCTCTTTATTTCACAGGAGTATGTCTCTCCCCCTATTTCTTGTACACTTTGCTCTGAAAAAGACAAAAAAGATCTGCTAGATGTGGTTGCTCATCTTTCCTGAGTTCTTATGCACCATGGGGCTGGCTCCGCCTTTGTGTGGTGCCACGGGTCCCTCAGACGTTTCTCAGATGTGAGATGGGCTCGTGCTGTCTGCCTCTCTCTGGCGTGACCAGGGGATCAGACTGGGAGGCAAGGGGATGATGGGCACAGTGAGGAATGACTAGGTGGAGGTGGAGGGTGTTCTTGTTGAGGCTAAGGGTGTGCAGATGTACACCTCAAGGTCCAAGGCACCAGATAGAACTCCTAGCATGGCACGGGTCACATCACCTTCAGAAGGTTCAGTGGGAAGAGAGATACATGGAGGGAGGGAGAGAGAGTGAAAGAGTACAATCCACCACCTCAGTATCTTTGCATGGTGAGCTTTGTGTGGGTGGGTGCAGTAGGAGTGAACAGCCCCCTTTGCTTTCCTCGCCTTCTGATAGCTCCACCACTTGTTGCGTGGAGGGGCTGGGGTACCTGTCTGCCTCCCCTCCTAAAGTCCACCCCCCGTTCCCTCATTAGCTCCCAGCCCTCTAGCCCAACCTCCTCAGCCAACCATGTTCATCTGATACCAACCTAGTGGATGAATGATTAAATATTGACAAGCTGCATTCAAAGAGAGACAAGAGTACCGTGGCTGCTGTGGTGAAACATAAGACTCAACTATAATCATGTTCCCGGTACACCACTCCCCATTCTTTGGCAGCTTTTCCATAGGACTGACATTTGGATTATCTGTCAGCAGCAACAGAGCTAGCTACCTGTGAGCTATTCAGACAGAGATACTGTAGCTAGCTATTGCCAGTGTCATACTGCTCTGCAGGTATACACTTACCTGCATGTGCATCTATTCAGTCACACCAAATGACACCTTTATGGGGGTTTCACTAACTTCATGCTTATTTAACTGTTATGGGCAAGCTCCACCAGCCCACCTTTTTCCAGTGTGACTCTCTTTATTTGCCGGGTCATTAAATATGCATGGGGATATTGAGTTTTAAAAATGTATCAGTAAACTGCTGGGTGGTGCACTGAGCTCTAGACTCTGTTTTACTAATGGGTTGCACCAGAGTGACGGCTTGGGGCAGTGCTGCGTGTGTGTGTGTGTGTGTGTGTGTGTGTGTGTGTGTGTGTGTGTGTGTGTGTGTGTGTGTGTGTGTGTGTGTGTGTGTGTGTGTGTGTGTGTGTGTGTGTGTGTGTGTGTGTGTGTGTGTGTTTGTATGTGTGTTGGTGTATGTCTCTGTGTGTGTTGTGAAAATGCCCTGCAGCCACTTTCTCTGCAAGGACCCACTATCCAGACCCTCCAATTCGGTGGAAAGAACATTTAGTCTAAGAGGAAATGAAGGAATTCTGGATTTTGTTTTCCTTGAGGTGGAGATGATGCTCTAGGAGTGTAACTCAGTATGGAGTTATCTGGGATGGAGATGCTATCTGGGATGACATGATGATATGTTGGTTGTGGTTTCATATGATGGGTCATTGATAGGGCCATAAAACTAGGGCCTGGAGCGTTGTCTCACGTCAGATAGAGCAACGACTCTTCAAGTTTGCATTAATGTTCATTTGAGATGCGTCACATTAAAATGATGCCACCTGTCGGAGACAATGGGGTCCGGAGTGTACATTCAACTCCGTTGGGGTTCTTCTCTTTACACTTTCAGGAAAAGCCGTGCCTACCATCTAGTGGTTAGAAGGAGGTACAGGCCTAGACCATATCTATAATGAACCGATTGCTAAGTCTATAACCCCTTTATAGAAGGTGCATCATTTAAAGTGGTTCTCTAAGCAATATTGCTTCACCTCTTCTTTGTTAATAATTCCAGAGAGAAAAGAGTGTGTCTATCTATTTAATTTGGATAGTATGTCTGCCTATTTCCATGTTAAAGCCTCAGCCCTCCATACAAGATACCTTAAGTTTAAATCCATCAAAACTTGCGCTGGATTAATGTGGAGGGCATTGGAGCTGTCGATGGTGGGTCATGGACAGCCATAGCTAGACCAATGCCTCACTGTTGAACAGGAGCGTTTCTAGTAATATTCTAATGGGGGGACCAAGAACCAGTCATGGGTGGCCATGGAAAATCTGCAAATTGTATCAGAAATAGCATTGAAAATTGGCACACAAAGGTGGCCAATCATCTTTCAGGAGGGGCTGGTGCCACCACGGCCCCCCTTCTGGTACCGCCCCTGCTGTTGAGTACATAGCTGTATACAGTAGAATAGATCACCTGCTGTAGGCGGTTGTCACTAGTTACCACAGCTACAAAGTCAAGATGGGCTATATTATAAAAATGTATGAAAACAAAAATCAGCTTTTTGGACTTAATTTAAGGTTAGGCATAAGGCTAGCAGTGTGGTTACGGTTAGTGTTAGGTTTAAAATCCGATTTTAAGAAGAGAAATTTAAGAAATAGGCGGGGTTTATGACTTTGTGGCTGTGGTAGTGACGACTGCTGTAGGCTATGTTGACTCTCACAGCTCCGTGAAATCTGCGGCATTAAGGGACATTAATGGGACTAAATGAGCAAAAAGCTTCAAAATAAAAGTTATCAGCTTACTTGAACACAAGATGACAAATCGTAGCACATTTTTCCTGTTTCAAGATACGTTATTTTTCTCTGATTCTACCCTCTCCCTTTCATGCTATTTTAGTAGGTATTGAGGCTTATTGTTGAGTTCTAGTGGTTATTTAAGTGATAATGCCCGAGAAGCAGGTGTTTGGAGGACATATTGGAACGGGTGTTGTTAGGCCCGAGACCAAGTTGAGGGCCGGCATTGAGGGCATTATCAAATCAATCTTTATTTGTCATGCGCGCCAAATACAACAAGTGTAGACTTTACCGTGAAATGCTTACTTAACAAGCCCTTAACCAACAGTGCAGTTCAAGAAGAGTTAAGAAAATATTTACCAAGTAGACTAAAATAAAAAGTAAAAAAAGTAATAATAAAAAGTAATACAATAAGAATAACAATAACAAGGGGGCACCGGTACCGATTCAGTGTGTTAGTTGAGGTAATTTGTACATGTAGGTGGGGGTGAAGTGACTGTGATTAGATAATAAACTAGCGAGTAGCAGCAGTGTGCAAAAGGGGGGGGGGGGGGGGGGGGGTCAATGTAAATTGTCCGGTGGCGAGTTTATTAATTGTTCAGCAGTCTTATGGCTTGGGGGTAGAAGCTGTTGAGGAGCCTTTTGGTCCTAGACTTGGCGCTCCGGTACCGCTTGCCGTGAGATAGCAGAGAAAACAGTCTATACACTTGGGTGACTGGAGTCTCTGAAAAATGTATGGGCTTTCCTCTGACACCGCTTATTATATAGGTCCTAGATGGCAGGAAGCTTGGCCCCAGTGATGTACTAGGCCGTTCGCACTACCCTCTGTAGGGCCTTATGGTCAGATGCCAAGCAGTTGCCATACCAGGCGGTGATGCAAACGGTCAGGATGTTCTCGATGGTGCAGCTGTAGAACCTTTTGAGGATCTGGGGACCCATGCCAAGTTTCCTGAGGGGGAAAATGTTTTGTTGTGCCCTCTTCACGACTGTCTTGGTATGTTAGGACCATGACAGTTTGTTGGTGATGTGGACACCAAGGAACATGAAACTCTCGACCTGCTCCACTACAGCCCCGTCGATGTTAATGGGGGCCTTTTTGGCCTGCCTTTTCCTGTAATCCATGATCAGCTCCTTTGTCTTACTCACATCGAGGGAGAGGTTGTTGTCTTGGCACCACACTGCCAGTTCTCTGACCTCCTCTCTATAGGCTGTCACATCATTGTCGGTGATCAGGCCTACCACTGTTATGTCGTCAGCAAACGTAATGATTGTGTTGGAGTCGTGTTTGGCCACGCAGTCGTGGGTGAACAGGGAAAACAGGAGGGGACTGAGTACACACCCCTGAGGGACCCCAGTGTTAAGGATCAGCGTGGCAGACGTGTTGTTGCCTACTCTTGCCACCTGGGGGCGGCCCGTCAGGAAGTCTAGGATCCAGTTGCAGAGGGAGGTGTTTAGTCCCAGAGTCCTTAGCTTAGTGATGAGCTACGTGGGCACTATGGCGTTGAACGCTGAGCTGTAGTCAATGAACAGCATTGTTCCTTCTGTCCAGGTGAGAAAGGGCAGTGTGGAGTGCGATTGAGATTGCGTCATCTGTGGATCTGTTGGGGGGGTATGCAAATTGGAGTGGGTCTAGTGTGTCCGGGAGGATGCTGTTGATGTGAGCCATGACCAGCCTTTCAAAGCACTTCATGGCTACTGACGTGAGTGCCACGGGGTAGTAATAATTTAGGCAGATTACCTTTGCTTCCTTGGGCACAGGGACTATGGTGGTCTGCTTGGAACATGTAGGTATTACAGACTCGGTCAGGGAGAGGTTGAAAATGTCAGTGAAGGCATTCGACAGTTGGTCCGCGCATGCTTTGAGTACACGTCCTGGTAATCCGTCTGGGCCAGCGGCTTTGTGAATGTTGACCTGTTTAAAGGTTTTGTTCGCCTTGGCTACTGAGAGCGTTAACACACAGACCAGAGAATCTTGTTTCTCATTGTCTGAGAGACTTTAGTTGCCTTTTGGCAAACTCCAAGTGGGCTGTCATGTGCCTTTTACTGAGGAATGGCTTCCATCTGGCCACTCTACCATAAAGGCCTTACTAGTGGAGTACTGCAGAGATGGTTGTCCTTCTGGAAGGTTCTCCCATCTCCACAGAGGAACTCTGGAGCTCTGTCAGAGTGACCTTCAGGTTCTTGGTCACCTCTCTGACCAAGGTCCTTCTCCCCCGATTACACAGTTTGGCCGGGCGGCCAGCTCTAGGAAGATTCTTGGTGGTTCCAAACTTCTACCATTTAAGGATGATGGAGGCCACTATGTTCTCGGGGACCTTCAATGCTGGTACCCTTCCCCAGATCTGTGCCTCGACACAATCCTGTCTCGGAGCTCTACGGACAATTCCTTCGACGTCATGGCTTGGTTTAATCACACAGTCATCCAGAACAGCTGGTGTTCTCGTGCATGCTTCAGTGTTGCTTGCCTCGAAGCGACCATAAAAGGCATTTAGCTCGTCTGGTAGGCTCGCGTCACTGGGCAGCTCGCGTGTGGGTTTCCCTTTGTAGTCCTTAATAGTTTTCAAGCCTTGCGACATCCAACGAGCGTCAGAGCCGGTATAGTAGGATTCAATCTTAATCCTGTATTGACGCTTTGCTTGTTTGATGGTTCGTCTGAGAGCATAGCGGGATTTCTTATAAGCGTCCGGATTAGTCTCCCACTCCTTGAAAGCGGCAGCGCTAGCCTTTAGCTCAATGCTTATAGTCCCGACACAAATCTAGGGTTGCTACCCAAGCTGGCTGGTTGTTCGTTCGGTTGCCAGAAACATGACCCCGTTGTTCAGTCTTCTTGTTCTGTATCTATGGACGCGACCCAGTCGTTCGTTCTAAATTTTCCATTGCCATACTGGCTGGCAACGTTCTTATCCCTTGCTTTCTAGCTAGCCAACTGCGGCTAACTTACAGTCATGTCAAAAAGCCAGAATAACAGAAAAGCAACTGCATTTGCATTTGTTTAAGCTGTTTTCTGGTGAGATTTATTTGGATACATCCATAACAATGAGCTAATGAGGCGCGATTTCGCCTGGCGTATGATCTCTCATCAAGACACTGTTGTTCAGAGGGGCTAGCCAACAACATAGCTAAGACAATCACTTCTGAAGCTGGAAAGTCTGCAAACTGTCTCATCCCAACTCCCAACAAGTTCATTACTATGGGACAGCTGGAGTTCTCGACATTAACTAACATATTCCTCTCAATTGTAAATGTTTTGCTTGACTCGTTATGATGTGATAATTACTTAAATTAGCTTCCACCTGTCACGTTCCTGACCTTATTTCCTTTGTTTAGTCTTTGTTTAGTTGGTCAGGACGTGAGCTGGGTGGGTGTAGTCTATGTTTTGTGTTTCTATGTTGGGTTTGTTGTTTGGCCTAATATGGTTCTCAATCAGAGGCAGGTGTTTTGCATTGTCTCTGATTGGGAACCATATTAAGGTAGCCTGTTTGCACTGTTGGTTTGTGTGTGATTGTTTTCTGTCTTTGTGTTCTGCACCAGATAGGACTGTTTTCGGTTTTCACATTTATTGTTTTGTAGCTTGTAGTGTTCACGTTATTATTCTTTATTAAACATGTTGAACACTAGCCGCGCTGCGTTTTGGTCCTCTCCTTCATCCCAGGAAGAAAACCGTTACACCACCATAATGTTTTGTCACCCATCTTTGCTGAAGAAAGTCACCAGGGGCGGGTGGCTCGCGTCAAATTCCTCATTGGAAACACTCAATATGATTGGTCATATAAAAACCTTGGGACCCAAATGCATAATGAGTGCTCTAACTTCCCCTTGCGTGAATTTACAGTCACGTCAAACAGTGCAGCCAGAATAACAACGAAGTAGCTTCATTTGCATTTGTTTAAGCTGTTTTCTAGTAACATTTATTTGGATACATCCATAACAATGAGCTAATGATGCGCCATTTCACCTGGCATAGAACCTTTTATCTTTCGTCAGGACACTGTTGTTCGAGAGCTAGCCACCAACACAGCTAACACAATCACTTCAAACTAAAGTTGGAAAGACTTCAAACTAGCAGCACTTCGTTTTCTATTGATAGTTGTTTGTATATATCCATAAAAATTATGCTGATTCAAGATTTCGACTGGCTGAGAACAGCTGCCTACCTGTCTGTCTCACCCCGACTCCCGACACGTGCATTACTATGGGACAGCTGGAGTTCGAATTTGAATATTGAAACAATGCTGTAAATGTCGGAGAGACAGACAGCAAGGTTTATACAAATCTCTGCTGTTGAAAACGGAATGTTAGTCTAAAAGAAATGTGAGATAATGTCTAGATGCTTTTTATAGAGGAGATCAAGTTTATAAATTGCCTGGCTGGGCTGATGAGACAGTGGATTGCGGAGTCAGTTGGAACAGAGTAAATAGGCATTTTAACGTCATAGATTTAGCCAGTGGTTACTTGTGGAATAGACACCGGCTGGAATTCAGTTTTAACCAATCAGCATTCAGGATTAGACCCACCCATAGTAAATAGGTACTCTGCAAAGGTGGATAAATGCACCTGCAAAATAAATAGCGGGTGTATGTCCTACCGGTAAATCATCAGCCTATCACAATAATGAAAACAAAATGTCAAGAAAACAGTAGGCTATTACATAATTATTTATCATTACCATATGTCAGAGACATGAAAAAAGAGCGAATGGACTTAAAAACAAGTGGTAGGCCTATACCCTACACTCCAAAATGTAATGTGGTTTTGCCAAGGCAGAGATGAGTGGCTGACACCGAGATATGTGCTGACAGCAGTGGAGGCATTAATTCTGGTTTAATGACAATCACCAAATGTCATTACACTTTTTGGTGTTTGTGTAACAGATGTCTCTTTTAATTCACCACTGTTTGGAGGCTGGAAATGTGTTGTGAATGGATGAACATGCGCGGGTAGCCTAGTAAAGGAGCCCTTTGAAGTGATTGTTTGACAATCAGATGAAAACCTTATGACTAGTTGTGTTAATGCCACTATAAAAGGTATTACATTTTAAAAGTTAAATGACAAATCTTTATGTCTAGGCACACAGAGATGTTATTGAATTTATAGAGATTTTAAATATAATTATATGATTAGGCCCCACGGTCGACGCCTTTTAGGCAGGATTAGGCAGCCGCCTAAAGCCTCCGTTTGACATGGGCGGCATTTTGCCAACTGTTTCGTTGCAAACAAGACACTCTGGTTTGACATTGAACAAATATGGTAAGAAAGCCTATTATGCTGTCCATTATTCCCTGAAACATCTATTTTCATTTTCCACCTTTCTTTTGAGACTTTTTCAGAAAAATTCTCTTGATTGCCAGCTGTTTTTCCCCAATCAACGAATTTAATAGAGACATTGGTGATATTATCACTGTAAGCAGAGAAGATATTAGAACATGTTATTGACATTTGACTGATTATACATTTTTGTTTAATATGCCTATGAATTGGGCCGCTATTATGTTCCGCCAACTATTAGTATAGAGAAAAATTGGCCCGCGGCCAAACCTATAGCGAACCCCTGCTGTACAGTAGCCTATTATAGTTAAACCGGAATAGGGTGTGGCGGCAATATTTTGTCTCGCCTAGTGTGGCAAAACGTCCAGGCCCGGGCTGGTACTGTATGCCCATACATTTTTTGGGTGCGCGTGCTTGGGAGGTCCCGTGCAGGGAAGAAATTACATCTACTGGGGTAAATGAAATAAAATATGCAATCAGTAAATGTTCAAAATCATAATTAATGTTATGTTAATAAGGGGACATCGAAATGTGTATTAAACAACAATGTTAAATATTAATGAGTTGAAAAGGAATTCATTTTTGACAGTTCAATAGTCTTCATTAAATAATATCTGGAATAATACTTCCATTCCCCTAGATAGCACTGTCCCCCATGCAGCACCTAGTACGTGGTCTCTGGATTCAGAAACAAAATAGTTTATGCTCTTGAAAGGCATCAGTGAATTGGTAGATGTGCTGTGCATTGTTATAAACAGTTATGTTACACTACTATAAACTGTTATTGACACGTGTAACATTATAAATTGTATTACATTGTTTAAACAACAGACCTATGCTGTGAAGGTCTTTAGCTTTTTTTAATGAATATTTGTGTCGAAAGTTTACATCAATTGGACAGACAGTACATGTATTTGATTAATTATTACCTGATTCAAAATTTGTGGACAGAAATGTGGTTAGAAATGTGAATACAGTGTGTAGTCTGTATTCACCAGTTACCAATTATAATACAAAGTATCATGTAAAGTTAAAATAAAATAATGACAAGAACATCTTCATTTTTAATTCTGGTTTAATTCAGAGAATAATTCATTTATTCTATTAATTTATTCAATAATTAATTATACATAATTAATTTATTCAGGGTAACTTGGTTATCATAGCATTTAGACCTCCCTCTGGGACCAGAACTGACTTCAGTATTACTGAACCAATATACCAACTATATAGCCAACCATACAGAGACACAGCAATATCATAGTGTCTGTCATGGAACTATTATTTTCAATGTTCAAATCCAGAAATGGAAAAGGACTCATGTACTGCAAAATACAGAGAAATACGGAATTTTTAACACCTTCCTCACTCAATGAGCTCTGTACTCACTGTAAAAGTCTTCAGGACGCTGTCCAATAGTGTATGATCAGAGGGAAAGAATATGCATGAAACTAAAATGCTCCATAATTTTTGCCAATGCAGGATAGTCGAAAAAGTCCAAGGTTGTAGTGTTCTAATACTGTAGCTACTAAAAAAGTGGAGATTGTACGAATGGGGCTTGACAGGGCTTTTGCGGTCTCCATGCACACTCTCTCTACCTCCTGGAATGAAGGAAGCGTTGAACCTAATACTCTACGGGCATATCAAAGTTCAGAGTGCGATATCTGCTACTTTTAGAGTTGGAATACAAATTGTAAGCATTAACAACAGAGTAAATGTGGAAATGGATTCAAAGTGTTCACCCTCTGCAGGATGTGCAAGTAAAAGGACGGCTGTGATATTGTTTGTAATTTTTATATATTTTTTTATTTAACTAGGCAATGACGGTCTAGGAACAGTGGGTTAAATGCATTGTTCGGGGGCAGAACGACAGATTTTTACCTTGTCAGCTCGGGGATTCGATCTAGCAACCTTTCGGTTACTGGCCCAAACCTCTAACCACGAGGATACTTGCCGGTTACATTGCATCCTATGCCAATTTCTCTATTAAAAATGGGCCATAAGATCCCACTCTGGAACTTTTATATGCCCATGGTGATTCCAAATCCCCCCCCTTTATTGGAGACAACTTATATATCATTAAGAGTACATTAGAAAATAGCTGTACAGTGCTGTAAAAGAGGTCTGCATCGAAAATGGCGATTTTTGTCAGCGGTGGCCGTAGCTTTCTGACGAAAAAATACCCTAATGATTCAAATCTTCATGATATGACACAGATACTATTACAACAGTCTCTGAGGTTTCCAAATCACCCCCTTTATTGGAGACAACTTACACTGCATTCGGAAAGTATTCAGACCCCTTGACTTTTTCCATTTTGTTACCTTACAGCCTTATTCTAAAATGGATTAAATACATTTTTTCCTTCCTCTTCACACAGCACTCCATAATGACAGATTATTTGACATTTTTGAAAATGTATTACAAATAAAAAAACAGAAACACCTATTTACATAAGTATTCAGACCCTTTGCTATGAGACTCGAAATTGAGCTCAGGTACATCCTGTTTCCATTGATCATCCTTGAGATGTTTCTACAACTTGATTGGAGTCCACCTGTGGACAATTCAATTGATTGGACATAATTTGGGAAGAAACACACCTGTCTTTTTAAGGTCCCACAGCTGACAGTGCATGTCAGAGCAAAAACCAAGCCATGAGGTCGAAGGAATTGTCCGTAGAGCTCCGAGACAGGATTGTGTCGAGGCACAGATCTGGGGAAGGGTACCAGCATTGAAGCCCCCCGAGAACACAGTGGTCTCCATCATCCTTAAATGGTAGAAGTTTGGAACCATCAAGACTCTTCCTAGAGCTGGCCGCCCAGCCAAACTGTGTAATCAGGGAAGAAGGATCTTGGTCAGGGAGGTGACCAAGAACCTGATGGTCACTCTGACAGAGCTCCAGAGTTCCTCTGTGGAGATGGGAGAACCTTCCAGAAGGACAACCATCTCTGCAGTACTCCACTAGTAAGGCCTTTATGGTAGAGTGGCCAGATGGAAGCCATTCCTCAGTAAAAGACACATGACAGCCCACTTGGAGTTTCCAAAAGGCAACTAAAGTCTCTCAGACAATGAGAAACAAGATTCTCTGGTCTGTGTGTTAACGCTCTCAGTAGCCAAGGCAAACAAAACCTTTAAACAGGTCAACATTCACAAAGCCGCTGGCCCAGACGGATTACCAGGACGTGTACTCAAAGCATGCGCGGACCAACTGTCAAGTGTCTTCACTGACATTTTCAACCTCTACCTGACCGAGTCTGTAATATCTACATGTTCCAAGCAGACCACCATAGTCCCTGTGCCCAAGGAAGCGAAGGTAACCTGCCCAAATGATTACTGCCCCGTGGCACTCACGTCGGTAGCTATGAAGTGCTTTGAAAGGCTGGTCATGGCTCACATCAACAGCATCCTCCCGGACACCCTAGACCCACTCCAATTCGCATACCGACCCAACAGATCCACAGATGACGCAATCTCAATCGCACTCCACACTGCCCTTTCTCACCTGGACAAAAGGAACACCTATGTGAGAATGCTGTTCATCGACTACAGCTCAGCGTTCAACACCATAGTGCCCACAAAGCTCATCACTAAGCTAAGGACTCTGGGACTAAACACCTCCCTCTGCAACTGGATCCTGGACATCCTGACGGGCCGCCCCCAGGTGGTAAGAGTAGGCAACAATACGTCTGCCACGCTGATCCTTAACACTGGGGCCCCTCAGGGGTGTGTACTCAGTCCCCTCCTGTATTCCTTGTTCACCCACGACTGCGTGGCCAAACACGACTCCAACACCATCATTAAGTTTGCTGACAACACAACTGTGCTAGGCCTGATCACCAACAACGATGAGACGGCCTATAGGGAGGAGGTCAGAGAACTGGCAGGGTGGTGCCAGAACAACAACCTCTCCCTCAATGTGAGCAAGACAAAGGAGCTGATCGTGGACTACAGGAAAAGGCGGGCCGAACAGGCCCCCATTGACATTGACGGGGCTGTAGTGGAGCGAATTTCAAGTTCCTTGGTGTCCACATCACCAACGAACTATCATGGTCCAAACATACCAAGACAGTCGTGAAGAGGGCACGACAAAACCTTTTCCCCCTCAGGAGACAGAAAAGATTTGGCATGGGCCCCAGGGTAGGGCGAATGGCCCAGTACATCACAGGGGCCAAGCTTCCTGCCATCCAGGACCTATATAATAGGCAGTGTCAGAGGAGCCCATAAAATTCTCAGAGACTCCAGACTAATTTCTCTGCTACCTCACAGCAAGCGCTACCAGAGCGCCAAGTCTAGGACCAAAAGGCTCCTCAACAGCTTCTACCCCAAAGCCATTAGACTGCTGAACAATTGCCACCGGACAATTTACATTCACCCCCCTTGCTGTTTGTTTGTTACCTATGGATAGTCACTTCGCCCAATGATATTAGGCCACTCTTGGCCATGATTACAGACACCTGTGTGTCTTGACACTATATATAAACGAGTCATCCCGCAGTGTCTGTGATTGTACCCTGATGAAGACAGCTTGCCTGTCGAAACGTTGGTAAATGAAATATTTTTGCATCTGAGCTCCTAGAGTGTGCGGCTCTCCTTTATTTTCAAGTTTTCTACTCCGCTAGCCAGCATCTCGCCTAAATAGGTGTGCGTTTCTTTTTCTTCTAGATAGTCACTTCGCCCCCACCTACATGTACAGAATACCTCAACAAGCTCGTACCCCTGCACACTGACTCGTACCCCTGTATATAGCCTCATTATTGTTATTCTTATTGTGTTACTTTTTATTTTAGCCTACTTGGTAAATATTTTCTTCCTCTTGAACTACACTGTTGGTTAAGGGCTTGTAAGTAAGCATTTCATGGTAAAGTCTACACTTGTTGTATTTGGCGCATGTGGCAAATAAAGTTTTATTTGATAAACCAAGATTGAACTTTTTGGCCTGAATGCCAAACGTCACATCTGGAGGAAACATGGCACCATCCCTACGGTGAAGCATGTTGGTGGCAGCATCCTGCTGTGTGGATGTTTTTCAGCGGCAGGTACTGGGAGACTAGTCAGGATCGAGGGAAAGATAGACGGAGCAAAGTACAGAGAGATCCTTGATGAACACCTGCTCCAGAGCGCTCAGGACCTCAGACTGGGGCGAATGTTCACCTTCCAAGAGCACACAGCCAAGACAATGCAGGAGTGGCTTCAGGACAAGTCTCTGAATGTCATTGAATGGCCCAGCCAGAGCCCGGACTTGAACCTGATCGAACATCTCTGGAGAGACCTGAAAATAGCTGTGCAGCGACGCTCCCCATCCAATCTGACAGAGCTTGAGAGGATCTGCAGAGAAGAATGGGAGAAACTCCCCAAATACAGATGTGCAAGCTTGTAGCATCATACCCCAGAAGACTCAAGGCTGTAATCACTGCCAAAGGTGATTCAATAAAGTACTGAGTAAAGGGTCAGAATAATTCTGTGATATGTCAGTTTTTTATTTTTAGATATTTGCAAAACATTCTAAAAACCTGTTTTTGCTTTGTCATTATGGGGTATTGTGTGTAGATTGATGAGGGGGAAAACAATTTAATCAGTTTTAGAATAAGGCTGTAACGTAACAAAATTTTGAAAAATTCAAGGGGTCTAAATACTTTCCGAATCCACTGTATATAGAACTGACAGTACAGTAGCAAATAGCTGTAGAGTGATATACCTTCTTTAGTTTAAATGGTACAGAAGCAAACATGTGTAGACTAATCAATCAATCACATTTATTTTATAAAGCTCTTTACAGTGCTTTACAGATACTCAGCCAAAAAACAAAAGAGCAAGCAATGTATATGCAGAAGCACAGTGACTAAGAAAAGCAACTCAGAAGGCAGGAACCTATGAAGGGCAATCTTTGTTTATTTATTTCAATAATGTCATTTTTTTCCTTCAATAAATGTATGCTTAAGTCACTTTAAACTATGATTTGGGGATTTTAAATCAGAAACATTTCATGTAAATTAAGTTAAATTCAGGGAAACTTTTATTTTGAAATTTAGCTCATGATCACGTGACCTTAATTTCGTAATATTCACTATAGAGCTCGCCTATGGTTCGTTCAGCCATCCCAAAAGAATAGGGTTTTGGAATAAACGCCGAAAATAAGGTCTGAGGTTAACACAGGTTTAGGATAGTATATACGTTTTGTTCTATGACATACCGTCAGTTAACATGACCTTTATGAAGCCTTTTGTATTATTACATACATTCTTAAAATTTCACAAAAAGCGACATTGGCTCATAAAGATGGTCAAAGAACAAAACGTATCGCCTAAGCCTGTGTTTACCACAATCATTAGTTTCGGTGATTATTCCCCCCAAAACTACAAAACGCCATTAATTTGTCTCATAGACTTGGTCCAACGAACCATGGCAGAGTTATCGCCTATAAAAAGGCGCCATTACTATCTCTCTATGCCCTCTCTCACCCCGGTTTAGCAAGAAAATCCGTGAAGAGCCGTGCTTTTTTAATGGGTGATTTGAGTGCAGTGATGCCTACCATACTAAACCATCTTTGGCCAGACGGTGGATGGACGCTGTGTCTCCACTTCCGCATGTTCACGGATTTGTAGGTTACGTTGTGTCCCGGTTACACCGTGTACTTTCCTTTCGCGTTTTTGTGTCCCCGATCGCTCCACCCTTGGAAGAATAAATCAGTCAATTATACAACACAATCTGCCCCCCTCCTCCCTATCCAATACTACCGCCTTATCCACATGCATTGGAGTCTTGGGCCCCGGCGTACCGGCTCCAGCCATGTCGGCAAGGAATGCAGCGGCTGGCGGCGGTGACAGAGCGACAGGGGAACAGACAGGTAAATCACATTATAGGACACCCACTATATCTGTTAGCTTCTACTGGTGTTATTTTTTCGGCCTGTGTCGACTCGCAAGTGAATGCTCGTTCTAAAGTGGCCGCAGAGGGGTATGGGGAACTATGCAAACGTCTCAATGATTGGCCAAAGCTCCTCTGCGCCCTATCCAAAACTAGGTCAGTAGATCAGTCGAGCAATCTTACACTACGGTATTCCTGTTGACAATGTAGGCGAATTAGGTAGCTAGGTAGCTACTATGTATCGCCGTCGAGGTTTATGAATACTGTCGGCAACTGTAGCAAGAACACACGTCTAATAGTACATGTTTCCTTGAATAGCTTAGCATAGTGCGCTATAGTCTACCGTGGGTCGGGCTATGTTATGCTATGTTATTCCATAGTAGCCTACAGGCCTCTATTGTCAACGTTAGGTTCGAAATCTGCTACAATTCAGACTAAGCGATAAAAAATGATGTAGGCTTATGATTTGGGGTAATTCTTCTAAAGATACGCTGCAGCAAGTAGGAAGATATGCATGTGGTTGATAAGCTAAAAGTTATACTTTTAATTTGATGGGCCTACATATAGGCCTATGTTATTAATCTTTGCAACGAAAGGCTATACCAAAAACAATAGCCTGATATTTAGGCCATGGCCGTAGCCAAAATGGTATGGCTACTTTTTGTCTTTGATTGCTACAAATGTAGAAAATACAACAGTTTTGGGTTGCATTTTGTGTTTGTTACTTGCAGTAAATTGTGTGATTATATCACTGCCATTATTGAAGTGTTAATTGAAGGTGGCCTACTTCGTTTCAGTTACCGTTAACAAACAGTCCAATAACGAGTGTAACATTTATATTGCAGAAAAACAACTTTTTCAATCGTTATTGTATGCCTGATGACTGTGGTAAAGAGAGAGCCTAGTGGTTGTGCAACCATAGTGCACTCACTAGTGGCCTACATTGCCCTATACTATAGGCTATTTGT
Organism: Salvelinus alpinus; assembly: GCF_045679555.1. NCBI lineage: Eukaryota > Metazoa > Chordata > Actinopteri > Salmoniformes > Salmonidae > Salvelinus > Salvelinus alpinus. The sequence continues at coordinate 22,721,423 of NC_092094.1, read as the reverse complement.
TGATAATACTTTTTTAAAACATGTATTTAGGGAAATATATTATTAAATTAGGCCTAAATATGAGGCAAAGTTTTCCACGTTTAAGCCCCTAATAGCTGTGAATATACACACACAGACTGAAAAACAGCTTCTATCTCAAGGCCATCAGACTGTTAAATAGCCATCACTAGCACAGAGGCTGCTGCCTACATACAGACTTGAAATCATTGGCCACTTTAATAAATGGAACATTAGTCACTTTTAATAATGCCACTTTAATAATGTTTACATATCTTGCATTACTCATATCATATGTATATACTGTATTCTATACTATTCTACTGTATCGTAGTCTATGCCGCTCTGACATTGCTCGTCCATATATTTATTATTCTTAATTCCATTCCTTGACTTAAATCTGTGTGTATTAGGTATTTGTTGAGAAATGTTTTGGTATTACTTGTTAGATATTGCTGCACTATCGGAACTATAAGCACAAGCATTTCGCTACACCCGCAATAACATCTGCTAAACACGTGTATGTGACCAATACGATTTGATTTGAAATCACCAAAACAAAATACAGTTTTTAAGGACTAGAGAAAATAATGATAGCATGGCCTGTATTTGAATTGTTTTGACACTGTATGGTTTTTCATCATCTGTATATTAGAAAAAATTCACTGTTCGATCATTTCATAAAGATGTTCCTTGTCTGTGTGTTATGGGCAGGCTGAGTGCTGAGGTGTGACAGTTATGCAATAGGCCTATATAGGTCAAACAGCAACTCTTCTAGGCCTGATTATGTTGTGCTCTCTCTCCCCTCAAGCTAGTCTCAATAAGTCTCGTGCACTAATTTACAGAACTACAACATTGTTTAGGCTACAATTTTCAACATTCATATGCTCTTAAACTGTAGTTTTGTTGACAAAGTTGTGTGGTGAATATGTTAGACTTAGAGATATCTGCCGCCTTGCCTGTCAGAGTAGCCTACATCATATCAAGTCACATGGAGCCATTTTGCCTCCATACAATGGCTCAGAACCATAATGGATGCTTGCACACACTGCATATGCTTTATCAAACAGCTATAGACACACACACAGTCCTTGAGACCTAGGGCAAGTGTCAAGCGCAAGTTTGTTTGAAATGTTGTCATCTAAAAACTGTCACTTTGGCATTTTCCAGCCCTAATGCAAGGTTCGCCAATTTACCTATCTAACATCAGCTCACTTCTGCTGAGGTGGGAGGGGTGACAATATTTGAGGTGTGTCCTTAAAAACAAGGGCAAAAGTGACAATTTCATGCCGATCTAATGTGGCGTTATATAAAAACGTCTCAACGGTAATGTAGTTGATAATGGCATGGATTTTGAGAGCAGAAGCACACAATAGTAGGGGCCGCAATGCAGGTGATTCCTATGGGTACAGGGGAGAGAGAGTAATGCAGTACCCTGGTGGAGTGTAGAGAAGCAGTGAAGAGTAGGAACAGTGCTTTCAGAATGTTGAAAAGGTCCCATAATTACCAGCACCTTATTCAGTATAAACAAGCACAAGCAGTAGTAAGGAGGATCGTTAGGACAGCTAAGAGGGAGTATTGGTGCCGGTTCTGTGGAAACATAGGCAGGACCACTCCTGTGGGAGAGGTATAGGGGATGATTAAGAGGATGAGTGGGATCAGAAGATATTGGGAGCTTCCTGTGCTGAAAAATTAGGAGTTTGTTGCAGTGAGAGATATGGAGAAGTCAGATGTTAGCCCAGGCATTTGTGAAGGTGCACAGCTCAAATAATCTGACAGAAGAGGGGCAGCGTGGGAGAGAGAGAGGGTAAGAGGAGAACATCCAGGGTCCTGGATCAGAGCGAGATGGTGGGGGTACAATGAATGGCCCTTTTACGTTGGCTGAGATTAAGAGTGCATTAGCTAAAGTTGGGTTAACATCTCCTGGGAAGGATGATATGTGTTACATCATGATAGCTCATCTCAGTGACAAAACAATGCAGAAAGTATTGGGCCTTTACAATAAGGTGTGGCAGGAAGGGAAGCTGCCTGGAAGTTGGAAGCAGGCGGTAGTGGTGCCAATACTGAAACCTGGGAAAGACCCTACTACTCTTTCAAGCCATAGGCTGATAGTGTTGACATTTCACATATGTAAAGTTATGATAACGGAAAGGCTGACTTACTTTCTGTAGAGTAGAGGACTAATGTCACCAGATCAAAGTGGGTTCAGGAAAGGCAGGGGAACGATGGATCCTGTACTGTGCCTTGAGTCAGTCATACGGAAGAAACAAGCAAATAAGGAGGTGGTGGTAGCTGTTTTCTTTGATGTAGAGAAGGCTTATGATATGATGTGGAAGGAAGACCTACTTATCAAGCTGGATAACATGGGGGTTGGAGGAAGGGTTTTTAACTGGATAAAGGATTTTCTTTTCGGGCAATCAATACAAGTGAGGTTGGGGAGCTCTGTCAGAAAGCTTTGAGGTGGATAATGGTACCCCTCAGGAAAGTGTCATTAGTCCTTTGTTGTTCTCCCTTTATAGTTGACAATATATTCTCTCAAGTGAGACATGATATTGGGAGGTCATTGTTTGCGGATGATGGAGCACTGTGGAAGAGAGGGAGAAATATTACTCATACAGCCAGATGAGTTCAAGAAGAAATTAGGGAAGTTGAGCAGTGGTCCCTCAGGTGGGGATTCAAGTTTTCAGTTTTTTTCTAGAAGGAAGGTTGGGTAGGAAATATACTTGAAGTTATATGGAAGGAATCTGGAGATAGTGGGAGGGTTTAGGTTCCTGGGGGTCTGGTTTGACGCTCAAATGATATGGGCAGAGTATATTAACAGAGTAGTTGTCAAAGGAAATAAAATATTGAATGTGATGCGTTGCTTCTCCGGAATGGAGTGGGGGGCAGATAGAATGTAATTGAAAATTATATATAGCGCTGTTAAGGTCATCCATGGATTATGGAAGTATAGCATATGGATTAGCCGCTCAGAAATCTTTAAAAAAGCTAGATGTTATCCAGGCCCAAGCCCTAAGAATATGTTGTGGATCACTCAGGACCTCCCCGGTGGCAGCGATGCAGGTAGAGTTGGGAGAGATGCCGTTTAAGAAGACAACAGCTAGCCATGACATATTGGCAAATCTACAAGGACGTAAGGTTACACAGCCTACAAAAAAGTGCTGGGAACATGAACAAAATCTGAATACATGCTTTGGGTGGATTGGCAATTGCATGGTGAGAGAGTTGGGGTTGTATGGGAGGGAAATTCTTGAATATATACACAGATGGATCAAAGAACCATAAAACAGGGAGTATAGGAGCAGCTTTTAGTGTTCATGAGTTTATGTTGGCAATGACGAAAAGAGCAACGGATCATTGTTTACACAATGGAGCTGTTGGCAATACTCTTGGCTGTGGAGTGGGTGGAGGAGGTGAGGCCAAACAGGGTAGTCATCTTCCCTGACTCCTGTGCAGCACTGATGAGCTTAAATTCATGTCTCGGAGCAGACAGGATGTACTGTATGAGGTTTTGCAGTGTTTGTATAGGGTGAACAGGAGATGGGGGTATTTGTGATGTTCCTCTGGGTACCAGCTCACGTGGGAGTAGAGGGGTATGAGGAAGTGGATATTATTGCCAAGCAGGCTCTTAAACATTCAAATGTTGAAATGGAATTGTCAATCAGTAAAGCAGAAGCCAAGGGATTAATAAGAACAGTGGTTAAAAATAAGTGGCAAGAGTTGTGGAAGACACCAGAATAAGATCCAGGAAAAGGTGGGGGCAGGGAGGTCCTCAGGCCGAGGGAGAAGGGAGGAAAGTGTAGTCCCAAGGCTGAGACTGGGACACAAGGCTAAATAGTACATTGAAAGTGGTGGGGAAGCATCAGACTGGGAGGTGTGATTGTCAGGAGGAGATGGAGACAGTGGAACATGTTCTATTTCAGTGCCAGAAATATGTTTGAGAAAGGGATTGATTGTTATTAGATTTGGGGAGTATGGGGTTGAAGAGCCAAGCGTAAATGAACTGTTGGGGAATTTTTCAGGGGATGTAGTATTTAGTTATGTATTTTGTTTCCTTAGAGAGATGAGAATATTGGGTAGGATTTAGACATTCACTGTCTCTGGTCTCTGGTCTCTGGCGGTAATGCACCTTAAAGTTGGTTGCTAACCGGCTAATAAAATCCACAGAAGAAGAGGAAGCACAGCCTATCCAGCAATAACTCCCAGTGCCCATGGAAGGAGAGATGCGCCTTTTGTGCCGGTGATTCTCGTGTATATATAAACGTTTAAAAAAATGAATGGTTCCTCCCCCATTTAGTTTAATTTGATTAAAAATCAAGCATAGCCTCCAGGCACTCCACGTTGTGTCGTGCTTATGAACAGCCCTTAGCTGTGGTATATTGGCCATATACCACACCTCCTCAAGCCTTATTGCTTAATTAGACCACCCTTGTAGGCCTACACTGTTTTCACATTAACACATTTTACCTGCATGTAGATGGTTACTACACCTAATCCATTTGGGCGCTGTTTTTGACCCCCGTTTTAGTGGATATACGTGTTTTAGCTGCTTAGGAACCTGGCTAATAATTAAATACAGAAAAGCAGTGGAAAGGTTAAATGTTCTGTAACGTGGGAGTAATGCCTTGCCTTGCGTTTAAGTCCCAGTGAGGTCAAATTGATTATCCTGTTTCACAGTACCAGTCGAAAGATTGGACACATCTACTCATTCAAGGCTTTTTCTTTATTTGTACTATTTTCTACATTGTATAATAATAGTGAAGACATCACAACTATGAAATAACATGTGGAATCATAGTAACCAAAAGTGTTAAACAAATCAAAATATATTTTAGATTTTAGATTCTTCAAAGTAGCCACCCTTTGCCTTGATGACAGCTTGGCACACTCTTGGCATTCTCTCAACCAGCTTCATGCGGAATGCTTTTCCAACAGTCTTGAAGGAGTTATGCTGAGCACTTGTTTGCTGCTTTTCCTTCACTCTTCGGTCTAACTCATCCCAAACCATCTCAATTCGGTTGAGGTCGGGTTGATTGTGGAGGCCAGGTCATCTGATGCAGCACTCCATCACTCTCCTTCTTGGTCAAATAGCCCTTACATAGCCTGGAGGTGTTGGGTCATTGTCCTGTTGAAAAACAAATGATAGCCCCACTAAGCGCAAACCAAAAGGGTTGGCGTATCGCTGCAGAATGCTGTGAAAGCCATGCTGGTTAAGCACCATCACACCTCCTCCATGCTTCATGGTGGGAACCACACATGCGGAGATCATCCGTTCACCTACTCTGCATCTCACAAAGACACTTGGTTGGAACAGAAAATCTCAAATTTGGACTCATCAGACCAAAGGACAGATTTCCACCGGTCTAATGTCCATTGCTTGTGTTTCTTGGCTGAAGCAAGTCTCTCTTTTTTATTGATGTCCTTTTAGTAGTGGTTTCTTTGTAGCAAATCGACCATGAAGGTCTAATTCACACAGTGTCCTCTGAACAGTTGATGTTGAGATGTGTCTTACATGAACTCTGAAGCATTTATTTGGGCTGCAGTCTGAGGTGCAAATAACGCTAATGAACTTATCCTCTGCAGCAGAGAACTCTGGATCCTCATGAGACAGTGTCATCATAGCGCTTGATGGTTTTTGCGACTGCTCTTGAAGAAACTGTCAAAGTTCTTGAAATTTTTTGCGTTGAGTGACCTTCATGTCTTAAAGTAATGATGGACTGTCGTTTCTCTTTGCTTATTTGAGCTGTTCTTGCCATTATTATAGACTTGGTCTTTTACCAAAATATACTAACCCTACCTTGTCACAACACAAATGATTGGCTCAAACGCATTAAGATGGGGGAAAAAATCCACAAATTAACTTTTATCAAGGCACACCTGTTAATTGAAATGCATTCTAGGTGACTACCTCATGTAGCTGGTTGAGAGAATGCCAAGAGTGTGCAAAGCTGTCATCAAGGCTACTTTGAAGATTCTCAAATATAAAATATATTTTGATTTGTTTAACTCTTTTTTTGGGTTACTTCCTGATTCCATATGTGTTATTTCATAGTTTTGATGTCTTCACTATTATTCTACAATGTAGAAAATAGTAAAAATAATGAAAAACCCTTGACTGAGTAGGTGTGTCCGAACTTTTGACTGGTTATGTGTGTGTAATTCAGCCTCGTCTTATCAGAGTACGCAGAGACGTCATTGTTTTTCCAGCATAGTGCTCAGCTGTGCACTCTGGTTTGTTATTTTTGATTAAAACAACCAATATTCGTTAAATATAAATACCAAAATGTTTTATGCATGGATTCCGCGACGCCGGTAACTTTTAACAGCTAAGACCGTCATTTCTTGTCCTGGAGTCCCGCTTAACTGACAGGTTGAGGTCTGCTTGACAGAGCTGCTAAGCTGCTAGCTATCAAGCTAACAAAGTTAGTCCAAGATGAGTTTTACGATGTAGCCCTCTTTGTCTGGAGAAGTTAATGAACGGTTCCAGGACTGCAGGAGCTGTATCTACTAGAGGTCGACCGAATATGATTTTTCCGATTATTGGAGGACCAAACCGATTATTGGAGGACCAAAAAAAGCCGATACCGATTAATCGGCCGATTTAAAAAATTAAATATAAAAAATAATAATAATAAAAGTAAAAATAATAATAATATATATATATTATATATATTTTAAAAATTTGTAATAATGACAATTACAACAATACTGATTGAACACTTATTTGAACTTAATATAATATATCAATAAAATCAATTTAGCCTCAAATAAATAATGAAACATGTTCAATTAGTTTAAATAATGCTAAAACAAAGTGTTGGAGAAGAAAGTAAAAGTGCAATATGTGCCATGTAAAAAAGCTAATGTTTAAGTTCCTTGCTCAGAACGTGAAAGCTGGTGGTTCCTTTTAACATGAGTCTTCAATATTCCCAGGTAAGAAGTTTTAGGTTGTAGTTATTATAGAAATTATAAGACTACTTCTCTCTATACGATTTGTATTTCGTATACCTTTGACTATTGGATGTTCTTATAGGCACTTTAGTATTGCCAGTGTAACAGTATAGCTTCCGTCCCTCTCCTCGCTCCTACCTGGGCTCGAACGAGGAACACATCGACAACAGCCACCCTCGAAGCAGCGTTACCCATGCAGAGCAAGGGGAACTACTCCAAGTCTCAGAGCGAGTGACGTTTGAAACGCTATTAGCGCGCACCCCGCTAACTAGCTAGCCATTTCACATCGGTTACACCAGCCTAATTTCGGGAGTTGATAGGCTTGAAGTCATAAACAGCGCAATGCTTGAAGCACAGTGAAGAGCTGCTGGCAAAACGCACATAAGTGCTGTTTGAATGAATGCTTACGAGCCTGCTGCTGCCTACCATCGCTCAGTCAGACTGCTCTATCAAATCATAGACTTAATTATAACATAATAACACACAGAAATACGAGCCTTTGGTCATTAATATGGTCGAATCCGGAAACTATCATCTCGAAAAGAAAACTTTTATTATTATCGCATATACCCTGACTCTGCGTGCAATGAACGCAAGAGAAGTTACACAATTTCACCTGGTTAATATTGCCTGCTAACCTGAATTTCTTTTAGCTAAATATGCAGGTTTAAAAATATATACTTCTGTGTATTGATTTTAAGAAAGGCATTGATGTTTATGGTTAGGTACACGTTGGAGCAACGACAGTCCTTTTTCCGCGAATGCGCACCGCATCGATTATATGCAACGCAGGACACGCTAGATAGACTAGTAATATCATCAACCGTGTGTAGTTAACTAGTGATTATGATTGATTGATTGTTTTTTATAAGATAAGTTTAATGCTAGCTAGCAACTTACCTTGGCTTCTTACTGCATTCGCGTAACAGGAAGGCTCCTCGTGGAGTGCAATGGTTAGAGCGTTAGACTAGTTAACTGTAAGGTTGCAAGATTGAATCCCCGAGCTGACAAGGTAAAAATCTGTCGTTTTGCCCCTGAACAAGGCAGTTAACCCACCGTTCCTAGGCCGTCATTGAAAATAAGAACATGTTCTTAACTGACTTGCCTAGTTAAATAAAGGTGTAAAAATATATATATATACCGATTTCCGATTGTTATGAAAACTTGAAATCGGCCCTAATTAATTGGCCATTGCGATTAATCGGTCGACCTCTAGTATCTACTACACTATTTTTTTCGTGACAAAATGGTTCACTCAGAGTTCCAATGCGGCAATTCTTTGCATGCCAACGATTTTAGGCTTGTGGTGTCTTCCTTGATCACGCAGCCTATGTAAAGACATTCAACAAGCACAGCACTTACACAAATGGCTGATTGGATGAGAGAAAATTATGATTTGGGGGGCTGTTTTGTTAGACTATAGTGCGGCTTTTTACATTATAGATCATAGTCTAATGCTGGAAAACGTGTGTTATGGCTTTACGTCCCCTGCTTTATTGTGGATAAAGAGTTACCTGTCTAACAGAACACAGTGTGTTCTTTAATGGAAGGCACTCCAACATAATCCAGGTAGAATCAGGAATTCCCCAGGGCAGCTGTCTAGGCCCCTTTTTTCAATCTTTACTAACCACATGCCACTGGCCTTGAGTAAAGCCAGTATGGCTATGTATGCGGATGACTCAACACTATACACGTCAGCTACTACAGTGACAGAAATGACTGCAACACGTAACAAGGATTTGCAGTTCGTTTTAGAATAGGTGGCAAGGAATAATTTGTCCTAAGTATTTCTAAAACTAAAAGCATTGTATTTGGGACAAACCATTCACTAAGCCCTAAACCTCAACTAAATCTTGTAAAAAAAAAACATGTGGAAATTGAGCAAATTAAGGTGACTAAACTGCTTGGAGTAACCCTGGATTGTAAACTTTCATGGTCAAAACATATTGATACAACAGTAGCTACAATTGGGAGAAGTCTGTCCATAATAAAGCGCTGCTCTACCTTAACAGCACTGTCAACAAGGCAGGTCCTACAGGCCCCAGTTGGACTACTGTTCAGTCATGTGTTCAGGTGCCACAAAGAGGTACATTCAAGGGCCAGCACGGCTGGCCCTCGGCTGGATGTACACAGAGAGCTAACATTAATAATATGCATGTCAATCTCTCCTGGCTCAGTGTAGGAGAGATTTAATTTCATCACTACTTGAATTTGTGAGAGGTATTGACATGTTGATTTCACTGAGCTCTCTGTTTTAAATGACTAGCACATAGCTTAGACACCCATGCATACCCCACAAGACATGCCACCAGATGTCTCTTCACAGTCCCCAAGTGCGGAACAGACTATGGAAGGCGCACTGTACTACATAGAGCCATGACTACATGGAACTCTATTCCCCATTAGGTGACTGATGCAAGCAGTAGAATCAGATTTAAAAAATCTGTTAAATGCACCTTATTGAACAGCAGGGACTGAAGCAACACAAACATACATACGCACTATACACACATACGGATTTTGTGTTGTAGATATGTGGTTGTGGAGTAGGGGCCTGAGGGCACACACTTAGTGTGTTGTGTAATCTGTTATGAGATGTAATATTTTTCATTTTGCCAGACCCCAGGAAGAGTAGCTGCTGCCTTATTTGGAAGAGTAGCTTTCAGACGGTTTTGGTGGTAAGACATTTTGGCCTGTCTGACATCACTAGGTGTTAAATTTGCTTTTTTTTACATTTTAGTAATTTAGCAGATGCTCTTATCCAGAGTGACTTACAGGAGCTATTAGGGTTACGTGTCGTTCTCAAGGGCACATCGACAGATTTTTCACCTAGTCTGCTCATGGATTCGAACCAGCGACCTTTCGGTTACTGGCCCAAAATCCAGAAACTTCCAAGTGATTCCATACATTGAAACTAGTTCAGTGGAGTTTGCTCACTCCCCCTTGTTCTCTCAATGTAGTGCTGTACTGAAAAGGCAGCAAAAATGAGTCACATGACTCGTGACATTGCTGGAAGCAGGCCTCACTCTACTCTCTTGCCAGTAAATTCGTGATTCAGAAATCTGCAAAGTGTGGAAAAATTAGTTGTTGTATTGAAAGTGTATGGCCAAATTAGCTATTTTTGTCAAAAGTACTATCCGTTTTGATTCAGGAATTGTGTACTTTTCCACCTAAAACATTTGATTATTTTATGTAGCCAACTGCCATCTGGGTAACAACTGCGCATGTGCGCTCATAGGGGGAATCCCTGCCACATAGACTGTACGTTATGCCTTTATTCACAGATGCAGGTTTTGTTCAGCGGAGAAGTGAAGACAATGTTCCACATTAGTATTTATTTGAGCCTGAGTATTCGGACGAAGAATTTAGGCAAATTGAACTTCAGATGGCCGCTGCCACCAAAGCCATAGAAGTAGCGGGACCACAGCCTTTTCCCCTTGATTTCCTGTATAATATACAGCCGGGACCAAACACCAGCTTGCTCTTGCTGCCATCTCTTTTTCCACTTTGCGTAAATAACTTCACCTGTGATATGCCAAATTCAAAAAACTTTAATCTGTGACATCAAGCTCCATATAAGGGCATATTGTGACATTTCTACTAGCAGGGTCTCCCCCACAAGGGCACACATGCAGCAGTTGGGCCACATAAAATAACAGCCTGGTCTCATAGACTAAATCCGGGACACTGAAATTAGTATGAAATGTTACGTTCGGTATGGTTACTTAAGGCAACCCAAAGGTTGCAAGTTCGAATCTCATCCCTCCCCTTAGGAGGATAATGACATTGACCCTACTTCTAAAATGTTTTATGAGATTTGAGGACACATTGGGAGTGATCTTAGACCATTTTTGACCACTCCTGGTGGAGGCAACCAGGTTTTTGACTTATTTTGTGGGGGGGGGGGGCAGCAATCAAAACAGTTACATATCAGGATAATATTTTTGACAATATCGCAATATTGTTGTGGTAGTTTGCTGTACCTGCAATCACCGCAGCTGTTTAACAATTCTCCCTAAGCATTACAATCCTGTGTTAGTGGGCATTATTGTCTCTCAACTCTGTTTTGGAATATGATGACTTTATGACCAGAATTATCCTACTTTTTTGTCAATGGAATCAATTTTTCTGACTAATATCGATGCCACATAGATTGTTATCTAACAGAAGTAGTTTTTTTGTGTTCAGTTTCCCTTTTAAATTAAACTCTTTATGGAAAAATATGGATACAGTGAATACAGTGGGGCCTGGAATTAGTGCATCCCTTGATAAAGATGAGCATGCTTCAGTTTGGCTGGCAGCTAGCCGAAAAACGAGAAAAAACGCGAAAAAAGCGGCAGTAGTACATTTTGTCTATTTTGAGACGCTGTAGCCAGTATACACTTCCTCAAAGTAGTTAGATTTCTTGAGTTATCTAGATTAATTCTGTCATCAATTTAATGTTTTGCCGAAGAGCTCTTAGTCACACAATTTTACCTCTAACTAAGATGTTTGGTGCAGTATTTTTCAATTAAAAACTGTGCATGAAAACGAGTCATCTCTCATTGAATGACAACAAAGACTTTATTGAAGAATCCCTACTGTTGACCAATCACCGACAAAGGGGCGTAGACTTCTGCTCCGAACTTCAGCTTGCCTCCAGAAAGAAATGTGTGCCCGAACAGCCCAAAAAACCTCAACGAAGTCCAAAAGCCGAAAATCCCTCGCCCTCAAAGACATCACAAAATGTTGTCATAATATATGCATATACTGGGAAGCATGCAGACGCCTTTAAGGTCAACGGCATCATGAATTTTACCAAGTACCAGGACATTTTAGCCAAAAACCTGGTTGCTTCTGCCAGGAAGCTAAAACTGGGCCGCAATTGAATCTTCCAGCAAGACAAGAACCCCAAGCACACATCAAAATCCACAAAAATGGTTAATTGACCACAAAATCTCAGTCTCCGTACCTGAACCCCATTGAAAACCTGTGGTTTGAGTAGAAGAGGGCAGTCCATAAGCGCAGGAAGGATATCAAGGATCTGGAAAGATTCTGTATAGAGGAATGTTCTAAGATCCCTCCCAATGTGTTCTCCAATCTTATAAAACATTTTAGATTGTCATTATCCTTGCAAGGGGAAGGTGCTGGAGTATTGAAACCGGGATCCAATCATTTTGACCCATCTTTATTTTTTATTACTTGTTAAACAATTTCTTTCTCTGAGCAATTGTATTAGTATAAAATATACTTTTTTTGCGCATACAATACAGCTCAATATTAGTATTTTTTTTGTTGAGGTAACAGCACCTTGGTATTCCTATCCCAACCTGGTCTCAGAGATATTTCATCTTATTCTGTATGTAAATCTAAGATTACCCATTTAGAATGATATGTTATGAATTAGAATTAGTATTAAATGTTACGTATTTGAAAAACGTACAATATGTCATGACATTTTCAAATGTACTATATGTTACGAATTCCAGATAGGTGGCTAACATTAGCTAGCTGGCTGAAGTTAGCTAGGCTAGGAGTTAAGTTCAAGGTTAGTGGAAGGGTTAGGGTTAGCTAACATGCTATGTACATTAGTTGCAAAATATAAAAAAAATAAGTAAGTAGTTGAAAAGTTGCTAATTAGCATAAATGCTAAAGTTGTCCGTGACAATATTCGAAATCGCAACCTTCCGGTTGCTAGACGTTCGTGTTATACACCCACCCTGACCAACCACCTTACTTTCATTTTTGCCTTAAGTAACCATTTGTTGTTGTAACTTGATGGGGGTGTAAAGCGCCAGTGTTGTGGTATTTCAAGCCCTTTAGTTCCCACCTCTTCATTTTTCATAGGAAATGTTCACAAGGTATATGTAAAAAATAAAAAATAAAAAATAAAAAAATAAAAATAGTTCTGTCTGCTTCTGTAGTTTAATTATGCATTGTACTATGTACTTGTTTGCATGTATAGATTTGCTCACTTGATCTTTTGACACACCAGGCTTCTTTTAATTGCATATGTGTGCTCACCATTCACACGGATGATGGCTTGATTCCCAAAACGTTTGTGTTTTGCTTTCTCACCTTTTTATTCATGCATTTTGAACTTTTGGCCATTATGTTGTCCAAATTAACATCTATTATTTGCATTCAAGCTTCCATTTTGGATTTATTCCTCTATTTTGACCGTGTAGGTGTCATCTCTTCCAGTATTCCAAATGTAATACCTACACACCTGGAACAGATACTGTTTTGTATAAGCTTAAACATACCTTCAAATACAAATATAAGCATTTCATTATAATGTCAAATAACTACAAAGTGATTATTACAAAAGAGGGTTTTAGATTCATAAGACATCAATGAATCCCTCACCCTGCTACAACTGAATATTCTTCCTCCTGTGTAGTTCTCATGTGCGTGAGCCCTGGACAGTAGGTTATGTGAGTGCAGGAAACTGATTCGGGATGAGCGTGAGTTAGTGAATGAACGAGATGGAGGGGTGCGTGTGGCCTGAACGTCGTCCCCTATCCAAAGCCCGGCAATCCCTCTACAGATCTTCAGTGGCGAGAGCAGGATTAAACATCAGATCTGGTAATGGGGTTATTTGGGTCTGTGGAATAGATAGGGGACAGGGACAGGAGCTACGCTTGGCCTATCCTGTGTTATTGTCCCCTGGCCTGGACCTATCATGAGTCATGACCAGACACACGTGCACACTCAGTGCAGTGCTCAGTGAGCAGGTTAGGGTCCGGTCTTTTACATTTGTCATTTAGCAGACTCTTACCCTGAGCAACATGGAGTTAGTGCATTTACCTTAAGGGAGCTAGGTGACCACATATCACAGTTATAGTAAGTAAAACCGTTCTTCAATAAAACAACTATCAGCAAAGTCGGTGCTAGTGAGGAAAGACAGATGGGAGTGTTAGCGAAAGAAAGGCACAGCTGTTTTTTTCCCCTCCATGTCGGAGTGTCTTAAAGAGCCCGTTGCCAAACATCCTCTTAAATAGGCTACAACAAGCCTAAATACAATGAAAATATACTGCTAGTACTAAGATATACCATACATCTGTTGGTAAATTCACTTTTTTTTTTTGGTTAGTTTAGATCGAAAATGTAGGACTGTCCATTTCCAGCCTGGATGACCAAAACAGTTGTTCACCTACTGTTCTTAGGATTGTTTACTCAGATCTTTAATCCATTGTTAATGGATACTGTGTGTGTGTGTGTTGGTTGTAGGGGATGTGTTGGTGGAGGAAAACCAAAGCCATTCTGTCTCTCTGCCCAGCTTGATGACCCCCACCTCAGCCGCTGGCATGACCTCAGGAATGGAATTGCCCCGGAAACGCAAGGGAAGCATGGACATGTAAGTGTGTCTGATTAAAAAAAAGATATATCTGTGCCATTGTCACATCCATCTCTTACAAGATTATTGGACACCATTTTCATTGAGTAAATAAAATTACAGTACAAAATTGTACAAATTAGTTAGTGTGTGGTGGTTGCGCTTTATGTGCCTGCTTGCGTCTGTTTTTTTCCCCCCCTGGAGGGTTGATACCTCTCACTGTTTGGATTTTCTGTGTGTGTGGCTGTGCATGTGGGTGTTTGAGTGAGAGACATGAGGACAAACCAGTAAAAGCACAGCACCCTTAATTATCGATGCATCATGCAAACAACATCTTAACAGCATCTCCAGAGTCCAGACTGAAGTCAGGAGAACTTATGTTTGGTATCAGCCAGGCTAACTAGGCAGTGCAATTGGCTTTTTAAAACAGCAGATGTAATTGGTTTTGAGTTTAAATATAAGCATGCACTTTGTTCCCAGGGAAATCAAATCGGCCTCCAATCTGGTTGCAGATATGAAAGATGAAGAAGAACGGTACCGTTCAACGACTCTCAGGGCTCTGAGCGCTCTATTCAACACACACTATTAATTCACTAGACTGTAGATGTGGTTTGATTTTAATCTACTCTCTGTATCTCTCTTACAGGTCTGAAGGGGAGGACTCTCAGGCTAAAATCAAATGCTTCAGGTATCTGGGTTATTCATTGACCACAAACGGGCAACTTTTTTGGTGTTATGTGAGTTTAAATAAGATAGGATATTTAACTTATACATATAACCTCTATGTAATTATCATGTAATAGGCTAGTAAATTTTTTTTAATATTTTTTTTATTTAACCTTTATTTAACCAGGTAGGCAAATTGAGAACACGTTCTCATTTACAATTGCGACCTGGCCAAGATAAAGCAAAGCAGTTCGACACATACAACAACACATAGTTACACATGGAGTAAAACAAACATATAGTCAATAATACAGTGAAAAAAAATAAGTCTATATACAATGTGAGCAAGTGAGGTGAGATAAGGGAGGTGAAGGCAAACAAATATATGTATAAATAAATAAAAATATAAAAGGCCATGGAGGCGAAGTGAGTACAACACAGCAAGTAAAATAAAAACTAAAAAAACACTGGAATGGTTGGTTTGCAGTGGAAGAAAGTGCAAAGTAGAGACAGAAATAATGGGGTGCAAAGGAGCAAAATAAATTAATAAATAAATACAGTAGGTAAAGAGGTAGTTGTTTGGGCTAAATTGTAGATGGGTTATGTACAGGTGCAGTAATCTATGAGCTGCTCTGACAGCTGGAAATACATGCAGTTATGGATGGAAAATAAAATGTGGGTGAAATACAGTATATCCAATAACTTGGTGAATGAACTACAGCCCAGGTTTACAGTGCCTTCAGAAATTATTCTCACCCCTTGACTTTTCCACATTTTGTTGTGTTACAGCCTGAATCAAAAATGGATTAAATTGAGATTTGTTGTCACTGGCCTACACACAGTACCCCATAATGTCAAAGTGGAACTATGTTTTCAATTT
This sequence comes from Salvelinus alpinus, assembly GCF_045679555.1. Lineage (NCBI taxonomy): Eukaryota > Metazoa > Chordata > Actinopteri > Salmoniformes > Salmonidae > Salvelinus > Salvelinus alpinus. Next base: position 22,705,611 of record NC_092094.1, on the reverse strand, counting down.
TTTTAAACTAATTAATTCAACATTTCAAACTGAAATGTCTTGAGTCAGTGAGCAAACCCCTTGCTTAAAGCTGAGTCAGTAAATATTCAACCCCTATGCTTAAAGCTGCAGTATGTAACTTTTTGGGCGACGCGACCAAATTCAATTAGAAATGTTAGTTATAGATTTGACATTCTCATTGAAAGAAAGTCTAAGAAGCTGTATATTTGTTCTATGTCCGCTATTTATATCCTTCCCATTCTTGAGTTTCGTTTTGGTTCTTTTACTTGCGGTTTTGTACACCAGCTTCCTAAGAGCTGAAAATACAATATTTTTGGGTATGGAAAATATTGTACAATGACTCTACATTATACTTGCTTCTTTTGTCTCAAACTCAAATTAGCCGAACTATTTGAATTTTAGCAACCCGGAAATGGCGGAGCGATTTCTGCGTAGTGCACCTTTTGAACAAGTCACATAAGTTGCATGGACTCACTCTGTGTGCAATAATAGAGTTAAACATGATTTTTGAATGACTACCTAATCTCTGTACTCAACACATATGATTATCTGTAAGGTCCCTCGGTCAAGCAGTGAATTTCAAACACATATTCAACCACAAAGACCAGGGAGGTTTTCCAATGCCTTGGTAGATTAAAAAAATTACACTTTGGATGGTGTATCAATACACCCAGTCACTACAAAGATACAGGCTTCCTTCCTAAGTCAGTTATCTGAGAGGAAGGACACCGTTAAGGGATTTCACCATGAGGCCAATAGTGACTTTAAGACAGTTTAATGGCTGTGATGGGAGAACTGAGGACGGATCAACATTCAAATCAAATTTTATTTGTCACATGCGCCGAAAACAAGTGTAGACCTTACCATGAAATGCTTACATACAAGCCCTTAACCAACAGTGCAGTTCAAGAAAGAGTTAAGAAAATATTTCCCAAATAAACTAAAGTAACTACAGCCCCGTCGATGTTAATGGGGGCCTGTTCGGCCCACCTTTTCCTTTAGTCTACAATCAGCTCCTTTGTCTTACTCACATTGAGGGAGAGGTTGTTGTCCTGGCACCACACTGCCAGGTCTCTGACCTCCTCCCTATAGGCGGTCTCATCGTTGTCAGTGATCATGCCTACCACTGTTGTGTCGTCAGCAAACCTAATGATGGTGTTGGAGTCGTGCTTGGCCACGCAGTCGTGGTTGAACAGGGAGTACAGGAGGGGACAAAGTACACACCCCTGAGGGGCCCCAGTGTTGAGGATCAGCATGGCAGACATGTTGTTGACTACCCTTACCACCTTGGGGCAGCCCTTCAGGATGTCCAGGATCCAGTTGCAGAGGGAGGTGTTTAGTCCCAGGATCCTGAGTTTAGTGATGAGCTTCGTGCACTATGGTGTTGAACGCTGAGCTGTAGTCAATGAACAGCATTCTCACATATGTGTTCCTTTTGTCCAGGTGGGAAAAGGCAGTGTGGAGTGCGATAGAGATTGCTTTATCTGTGGATCTGTTGGGACGGTATGCGAATTGGAGTGGGTCTAGGGTATCTGGGAGGATGCTGTTGATGTGAGCCATGACCAGCATTTCAAAGCTCTTCATGGCTACCGACGTGAGTGCCACGGGGCAGTAATCATTTAGGCAGGTTACCTTCGCTTCCTTGGGCACAGGGACTATGGTGGTCTGCTTGAAACATGTAGGTATTACAGACTCGGTCAGGGAGAGGTTGAAAATGTCAGTGAAGACACTTGCCAGTTGGTCCGTGCATGCTTTGAGTAGCGTCCTGGTAATCCGTCTGGCCATGCGGCTTTGTGAATGTTGACCTGTTTAAAGGTCTTGCTCACATCGGCTGCCAAGAGCGTTATCACACAGTCGTCCAGAACAGCTGGTGCTCCCATGCATGCTTCATTGTTGCTTGCCTCGAAGTGAGCCTACAAGGCATTTTAGCTCATCTGGTAGGCTTGCGTCACTGGGCAGCTCGCATCTGGGTTTCCCATTGTAGTTACTCCAATATATTAACTTAATTGACAGAGTGAAAAGAAGGAGCCTGTACAGAATAAATATATTCCAAAACATGAACACTGTTTGCAACAAGGCACTAAAGTAATACTGCAAATAATGAGGCAAAGCAATTAACTTTTTGTCCTGAATATAGGCAAATACAACACATTCCTTAGTACCATATTCCACATTTTCAAGCATAGTGGTGGCTGCATCATGTTGTGGGTATGCTTGTAATTGTAAAGGACTGGGGAGTTTTTCACGATAAAAAACAAACAGAATGGCGCTTACACAGTCAATCCTAGAGGAAAACCTGCTTCAGTCTGATTTCCATCAGACACTGGGAGATTAATTCACCTTTCAGCAGGACAATGACATAAAACACAGAAGTTGCTTACTAGGAAGATGGTGACTGTTCCTGAGTGGCCGAGTTACAGTTTTGACATAAATCTACTTGAAAATCTATGGCAAAACCTGAAAATGGTTGTCTAGCAATGATCAACAACCAATTTGACAGAAATTGAAGAATTTTGGAAAGAATAAATTGGAGAATGTTGCAGGTGTGATAGATCTTAGACTTACCCAGAAAGACTTGCAGCTGTAAGGTATTGACTCGGGTGTGAATACTTATGTAAAATCCGATATTTCTGCATTTCATTTTCAATAAATTTGGAAAAATGTCTGAACATGTTTTCACTTTGTCATCATGGGGTATTGTGTGTAGATTGGAGAGAAAAAAAAATATTTAATCCAATTTGAATTCAGACTGTAACACAACAAAACGTGGAATAAGTCAAGGGGTATGAATAATGTAAGTGGATAATGTAAGGTTGAATTTTGAGAACACAATCCCATAAAGCCAGACCAAGAAGTAGGGAGGTGTCATGAGAGAAAATGGGTTCACCACATCTGGTGTCATTGAGTGTCCATCTCTCTCCAGGGAACCTCACAGCCAGATCGAGAAGCGGCGGCGGGACAAGATGAACAACCTGATCGACGAGCTGTCAGCCATGATTCCCACCTGTAACCCCATGTCCCGCAAGCTGGACAAACTCACCGTGCTCAGGATGGCTGTGCAGCACCTCAAATCCCTCAAAGGTAGCCTACTGTACAGTTGGTTGGTCTGCTCACCCACTTAATACTTTACAAATATGAGGTAGACTTAAGTAATGTGAGTTAATACTGTACTAATACGAGGTAATACTTTATTTATACTAATACTTTCTTAGGAGACATGGTGATAGTTTAACCGCCAACTGTCACCTTGTCTTAGATGGTTTCGGGTAATTTTATGTCGCAAATTGTTAAGTATATTGTACATTGTATTAACTGTAAACCTGATATTATTTTTATGAAGAAAAGTCCAAGTATATTCTTTTCTTATTTGGCAATATCTCATAAATATCACAGACATGAATATATTGCTTTATTGCCACTTGACAGAAACAACAAATCCTCTGTCCTCTCTAACCTCTGTTATACATACCCAGGTTCCACCTGTTCCTTTGCTGAAGCCAATTATAAGCCTTCATTCCTCCCTGATGACGAGCTCAAACACCTCATTCTCAAGGCTGCAGACGGGTTCCTGTTCGTAGTGGGTTGTGATCGCGGAAAAATAGTCTTTGTCTCAGAGTCCATCAACAAGACACTGAATTACAGCCAGGTGAGAAATCTCACCACTACACACTTATTATGAACATTTTCAAACGATTCACACAAACTTTCTGTTATAGAATAATAGTTCTGATGTTCTTTGTTATCCATTTTTAGGTTGCATTGGAACAACGTTAGGTTATGATTTACTTTGACAACATATCCATAATTCATTTATATAAGCGTTTCATTAATGTGTTAGAACAGGTCCCAACCGCATTATGTAAGAGAAAATCAATGAACGACGTGGAAGATATGTTGGAGTGGAACTGACATTCCATGGAGTTGCATTATTTTTCAGAGAACACATAGAGCCCCGAGTTGATTACATTATAGCCATGGTATAAAAGTGATAAACACATTTGCCGGTAAACATGTGTTCAACATCCACTGAAGTAGCTAGATAGCTACAGTAGTTGCCGTGGTAACCAAACATACTTGATAGTTTAGCTAACCAAGCCATCAGTCGGAGCTTGCCATTATGAGAATCAAATTCAACAATGCCCCAAAAAATGTATATTTGACTTTTGCTTTCAAAAGCAGCTCAAACATAGAACATGTCAAAAATAACTGTAGCCATTGAATTCTGCTATGCAAATATACTGTGCGTTATAGGAAATTATGCACGATCTAGAATGCTCTTCAAATCAATCAGAAACAAGTATTCACTAATGCCAGGGTATAATAAAGGTTAATGAAATATATCCGTAGCATATCTATAGCGCATTCGTGTCAAGCAATGCAATAGCTCATATTTATGTATCTTAATAGATGCATCATTGCAATGACATCATATTGTCATCATTATGGCTGTTCTCAAAAGTGTGATTTTATCATACCATGTGGTTGGTGAATATGCCAAAAGGTTAAACCCCCGTTTTAAGAATGATGATGATATACAGCCTGAACTAGCCCATTTCCCCCGCCAGTAGGTATCGGCCTGTGACTTACCAGAGTGGCAAACTGCGCAGTTAATTACCATGAAGTGCTGAACTATAAATGCTTTATGAATGGGAAAATAGATTTGACTTTCCGAATGCACTGCATTTATGAATTCCATGCAGTCAATGTAAAGTATTCAGACCTATTGACTTTTTCCACTTAAGTTACAGCCTTATTCTAAAATTGATAAAATTATTATTTCCCCTTATCAATCTACACACAATACCCCATAAAGACAAAGCGAAATCAGGTTTTTAGAAGGTTTTGCAAATGTATTTAAAAATATTTTAATTTTTTTTTTTTAAACTTCATTATAGTCCACCTGTGGGGAAACTCAATTGATTGGACATTATTTGGAAAGGCACACACCTGTTTATATAAGGTCCCACAGTTGACCGTACATGTCAGATTAAAAATCAAGCCATGTGGTCAAAGGAATTGTTTGTAGAGATCTGAGACAGGATTGTGTCGAGGCACAGATCTGGGCAAGGATACCAAAACATTTCTGCAGCATTGAAGGTCCCCAAGAACACAGTGGCCTCCATCATTAAATGGAAGAAGTTTGGAACTGTTAGGGTGCCTCCTAACGGAGGAAGGTGCAGGAATCAGGAGCAGGAGAGCAAGGAAATCCCAGTGGCAAAAGTTTAATGAGCAGTTCCAACACAACTACAACTAAAATATGCCCAAAACGAGATTGGCACACACACAGGGAATATCGTGTAACACACACAGAGGAGAAACCTCTACTACTAAACTCAATACCAAAACGGCACAACTGCCGAGAGAAAAGAAACCCCGTGGTGCAGACACGCACCCCTAAATAACGTCACCACAGAAAACAATCCCACACAAAGACTCGCAGGCAGCGGAGGTAAATATACCCACCGAAATCAACTAACAAGACACAGGTGTAAACAATACAGACAGACACAAACGAAAAGGAAAAATGGATCGGTGGCAGCTAGTAGGCCGGCGACGACGACCGCCAAGCACCGCCCGAAAAGGGAGAGGAGCCACCTTCGGTGGAAGTCGTGACAGGACCACCAAGACTCTTCCTAGAGCTGGCCGCCTGGCTAAAACTGAGCAATTGGGGGAGAAGGTCCTTGGTCAGGGAGGTGACCAAGAACCCGATTGTCACTCTGACAGAGTTCCTCTGTGGAGATGGGAAAACTTTCCAGAAGGACAACCATCTCTGCAGCACTCCACTAATAAGGACTTTTATGGTAGTGACCAGACAGAAACCACTCCTCAGTAGAAGGCACGTGACAGCCTGCTTGGAGTTTGCCAAAGGAATCTGACCATGAGAAACAAGATTCTCTGGTCTGAAACCCAGATTGAACTCTTTGGCCTGAATGCCAAGCGTCACGTCTGGAGGAAACCTGGCACCATCCCTACAGTGAAGCATGGTGGTGGCAGCATCATGCTTTGGGATGTTTTTTAGCGGCAGGTACTGGGAGACTAGTCAGGATCGAGTCAAAGATGAATGGAGCAAAGTACACAGAGATCCTTTATGAAACCTGCTCCAGAGCACTCAGGACCTCAGACTGGGGCGAATGTTCACCTTCCAACAGCACACAGCCAAGACAATGCAGGAGTGGCTTCAGGACAAGTCTCTGAATGTCCTTGAATGGCCCAGCCAGAGCCCGGACTTGAACCTGATCGAACATCTCTGGAGAGACCTGAAAATAAAAACCTGTTTTTGCTTTGTATTTATGAGGTTTTGTGTGTAATCCATTTTTGATTAAGGCTGTAACAAAATGTGGAAAAAGGCCAGGGGTATGAATACTTTCCAGACCAGTAGGACCAACTTAATTGTGATGTGGAGGAGGGCTGTCAATGAAGTACGAAAGAATTATGACCCTCAACTACACTATTTAATCTGTAAAATGTACCCTGAGGGTTCAACCCTGTAGGGATCTTCATGCACCATTGACCTCAGTGAGAGGAAGAAGGTAAGTCACAGACCTATACCGGCCAGTGGGAGAAATGGGGCTGGTACAGGCGACATATCAGCATCATTTTCAGAACGTGGTTTGTCCTTTTGGCATATTCACTTAGACTGGTAATGCGGTTAGGACCTGTTATAACACATTCATGAAATGCTTAAAGATATGTAATGAATGTGTTATGGAGATGTAGTCAATGTAAGTCGTTACTTATTATCAGCAAATGGAGTTGATTGGTTGTTTTTGTTTACAGACAGAACTGATTGGACAGAGTCTCTTTGACTACATTCACCCAAAGGACATGGGGAAAGTAAAGGAGCAGCTCTCAGCTTCTGAGTTATACCCCCGCGAGAGACTAATAGATGCCAAAAGTAAGTATGTGTGACTCTCAGCTGTGTGTGGGGACAGGGTGTGCAAAGTAAGGTGTGTGTGTGTGTATATTTTCCATAAGGAAAATGTTGACCACAGGAATGCTGAAATGACAGTGGTAGGAGGCTGGGTGGTTTCCATACAAAAGTAGAACAGTGTTACACCCTAACACATTGGGGTCCTCCCCCCAGGAAGTGAGGCAGCAGCCAGTGAAGGAAAGCTCTCAGGAGTGGAATTTAACTTGGCCCAAGCCATGGAGCATACTGCACTGTGTGAGTGGGTCTTTTTGATGATTGTCTGAGGAGTGGGCAGGACCTTTTGGACTCGAATTGTAAAGCAGTGTCGTACTCATGCCTGACAGTTGTAGTGGAAAACATCAATTTCTGAGAATGTCGTTTTGACATAGAAAATACCTGTATTGTTACTTGCAGTGATTAATCGTCTCAGCTGATCTATTGTGTGTGTGTCTACACTATGTTCTGCTAACTATATGTCATTCTGGATAAGAGCGTCTGCTAAATTACAAAAATGTGTAAATGTGAGGAATTGCCCTGGCATTGTGTGAGTGTGACTGAATCTCCACTGTGTGTGTGCGTGTCCGTATGCCTGTGTGTTACTCACTCTACTGTGTGTATGCCTCTGTCTAATCGGCCTTTCTTCTCCCCAGCGGGCCTGCAGGTCCAGGCTGACCTCCCGGTTGGAGCAGCTCGGCTGTGTCCGGGCGCGCGACGCTCCTTCTTCTGCCGCATGAAGTACCACAAGATCTCAGTCAAACAGGAGGACAAGGAATTCCAGTCCAGCACATCGAAAAAGAAAGGTAGGGGAAAGTCTGTCCCCATTTATAAAAAGTATGGTCTTCGTAAATGACATATGGAACCTGTCTGTATAACATTGAGAGAATATTCTCCCCTCTTTAATGTGGATTGGTGTGAAGGAAAATAGTTTCCCATCTGTTCCTTAAAAGTTTGTGTGTGTGTTTGTATAAGGCAGGACTGCCCTTTTTTTCATAATAAAACATAAAATGAAATGTATTCTCTTGATTGGAGTAGCTGCTTAACAATGAATGTAAATAGGTTCATTTTAGATTTAACTGTAATGGTAAAACAAATGGACGTAAAATGTCTACTTGTCGCGCTGTCCCCCCATGTAGAGTCTGAGAAGTACTGCACTGTCCACTGCACGGGCTACATTCGCAGCTGGCCCACCAGTCAGCTGGGAGAGGAGGGGGGTGAGGGGGAGGCTGACAAGGACAGCTCCCACTTCAGCTGCCTGGTGGCCGTGGGCCGTGTCCACCCCCACGCCGCCTCTCTTGTCAACGGGGTCAACGAGGTCCTGGTCAAAGCAACGGAGTTCGTCACGCGCTACGCCATGGATGGCAAGTTCACCTTCGTCGACCAACGGTGATTGTTGTCCTCTTTTTTTAATTTAATGTTTAAGTTCTTATTAAACTCAATGGGAAGGGGTTCAAAGTTCGTCCTCTTGGTCTCCAAGCACTGGATGGCAAATCATGTATAATGAAAACTGGATAATGTAATTATCCCATGAGACCCATGACAGTGTGGATGTGGTGTCTCTAGAGAGTCTGGGTCACTGACTCATATCACTCAGACTCGAGTTGCCTTTAATTGAAGAACAGCACAAATTTGTCCATATCAGACTGATCTCATCATAACCACATTGGCTCCTCTGAAGAAGTACTGACTTGAAATCACATGATTACTAACAATATGTTCTACTCCTTACAGAGCCACCACTGTCCTAGGATACTTACCCCAGGAGCTGCTTGGAACGTCATGCTACGAATACTTCCATCAAGATGACTTGCCACATTTAGCAGAACGACATCGAAAAGGTAGGATCTCGTTGGTTCAGCCAGTGGTTGGTTACCAAACTAGTTTATGCTGTCGCTTGCACCATGCCTTTCCTGTTACCAACCGAGAGACGAGAAACATTCAAAGTCTTCCCTAGAATTCCTAGAATGTGGAATCAAATCATAACCCAGGAGCAAAGAGCCGGAGGCTTGCCACAACCCGCCAGTAGGGCCTCAAACCACTACATTTCCCCCCCCCCCCCCCGTTGTTTTCTTCCGGTATTCCCGTGAAATGGTCATCAAAAATGAAAAAGAAAAACATTCCTATTTGCATGCCATAAGCAGCTTTTATGCTATTATTACTCTTGTTCTAACCATACCTAGATGTTAAATGGAATAAAGAATATATATCTCCTCTAACTTAAACTTTCACACCTTTTCCTTTCAGTGCTGCGGAGTAAAGAGAAAATAGAGACAAATTGCTACAAATTCAAAACGAAACATGGCTCTTTTGTCACACTACAAAGTCGGATGTTTAGTTTCATAAATCCCTGGACCAAAGAAGTAGAATACATAGTGTCAACCAATACTGTCATATCGTAAGTACAAATATTTTCCTTTTCCTCCTTAGGATCGGCACTGATCTTTCTGTACTGACGTTGTAGCTTTGTGACACTGTGTAATTCAACCTTCTCAAAACTCTTTCCCAAAACGGTTCTCATGTGTCCACATTCTCTCACGTCTCCAGCAGTGACCACAGTCCAACAGACAGATCTGGGAACAAAGCAGAACAGTCAAGTAATTCCAAGGCTTCTGAAGGTTAGTTGAGATGTCAACTTGAAAAAGCTGACAATTGGTGTTATATAAGCATTGAGGTCTATAGCTAAATAGACCAAACCTGTGGCTAATGAATGTTTTCCTCCTAGACGATGGCAGTAAGTCTCTTCCCATCATCCCGGGGATCTCCAGTGCTTCCAGTACCATGATCTATGCAGGGAGCATCGGGACCCAGATCGCTAATGAGCTGCTGGACTACAACAGGTGGGTGATGGGGTGTGGTAGCCTATCAGTGAAGACGGACATGTGGCAGAGAAATGGGGGGGAGGATATATGTGTGTGTGTGTGTGTGTACATTACCAGTCAAAAGTTTGGGTTGTGCAAAGCTGTCATCAAAGCAAAGGAGGCTACTTTGAAAAATCTAAATATGTTTTGATTTGGTTTAACACCTTTTTGGTTACTGCATGATTCCATTTGTGTTATTTTATAGTTTTGATGTCTTCACTATTCTACATTGTAGAAAATAGTAAAAATAAAGAATAACCCTGGAAAGACCAGTTGTCCAAACTTTTTACTGGAACTGGCATTTATTTATATGTTTATTATTATTAATGGATAATAATGTCATTGGATGCCCATCAACTTGTGAATGAAGAATAGCAGCCTGTGAAGGAATAGCTATAGAACTGGGTTGCATTCAGTGGGGGTGGGGGGGGGCGGCAACGTTCCAATATAACTATTTTATGTAGAACCGGTATGCTTCCCTGTCTCATTTGGGGAATCGTGTCAGCTCTACAAGACATTTCTATCTGAAATGTTCAGTGCTTGGCACCCTCTTGACAAGGTCCTGGTGAAACTTTTCAAACTGCAATAAGCTGTCAAAAACTCTCAAAAACACTCTTGAGAAGTTGCAGGTGTGAAAGGCGCACAAGTTTGGACCCGCGCCTGGAGATGTCAAAATATGTTATTTAATTTATATCACTATGAATTAAGTATGCTGTTCAAGCTAGGCTTGAATGTGCTCAATGATATTGTTGGTACCTCACTGGATATATTCTGTTTGGCATTGTTGTCACTGTACCAAAGCAGTAAACAAGCTCAGAAATGCCTGAGGTGTGATTGTTGAGATCAGTTTGATCTGTCTGTTTTAGGATGAACTCGTCCCCATCCAGCGGTAATGTCAGCCCCTTCACTGTGCTGAAGGACAAGTCTCCTCTGCAACTTACACTGTACAGCAGCAACGTAAGTCTCTAGTGTGTGTGTGTGCGTGCACAGTCTCTGTGTGAGCGTGTGTGTGTTCATGTATGTATTGCTTTAGTAACTTTTTTCCCCCTGTCTCGTTGAGGTGCCAAATGGAGAGGTGGCAGACCTGGAGATGCCAGGGAAGTCCAGTTCAGAGGAAGGAGAACAACAAGAACACAAAAGACCACAATTTCCTGCAGGAGAATCACTCATGGGTACATCATCTCATCCCTGTAGCCCATTACAATCTTGACTAGTTTAGAATTTGTCCTTTGTGATACTGAACAGAGTTTTTGATGATGGTACTCTTCTCGCTGAAGATCCATTGTTCAGTCGTAGATTGTGGTTCTGTGACTGGTTTGTAATCCTCTTTCAAGCCCCCTCTATCTCTTCCTTGCTCTCTTTCTCTGCCTCACACACTCTTTCTGACTTTTATTTTTATTTTTTTCTCGGACCATCTTTCTCTCTTCCCTCTCTCTGCTCCCCCAGTGGAAACTTCCCAGCTGGATATGGAGAATGTGATGGACCCTGGCCTGGGAGGCCTTAGTAATGACGAGGCGGCCATGGCAGTGATAATGAGCCTGCTGGAGACGGACGCCGACCTGGGCGAGGCCGTGGTCATGGATGAGATCAACTGGTCCCTCTGAACTGGTCCCTCTTTGTGTCATCTCTACTGAAACTCTCCACGTCTCACTAAAATTGACTGCACTGATCTCTCAAACTTGCCACAGCTCACTGAAATTCGCAGCCTCTCTGAAATCCCCCCCCTTGGCTCTCTGAAACACACTACAGCTCTCAATAACTCGACCCAAACACATTTCCCTCAGTACAGTTTTCTCGATCACCAGGTATTGGCTCCCTTTTTAAAACATATTTTTATTTATTTATTAGTTTTAGTTTTTTCCACATAAGCTGTGTAATCTTCAGGTGGCTGTTTACATTTTTTTTTTAAAGACAATGGGATCGATTGGCGATAAGGGACAACAGCTCTCCACCACTTTCAGTAGGAGGAAGAGAAGAGTCTGAGGCTGTGCCTACAAAGCCTTTCAGGTGGCCATTTTGACTGTTCTTGGCGGCTAATTGTCCGTATCTGCTTTCCTCAGACCTACAGATCACGTTCCCCTGCTCAGACGTTGCATGCGTCTACCAAATATTGTGTGCCAAGTCATCGACTGACAGATTGCTATAACATATGATGTGGTTAGCTGATACGTAAAATACCTATCCAGGGGTTGTAAGATCTGGCATGCATCAGCTACGCCTGGGCAGAGGAACGCGCCCACAGTCTCTCCCCATCTCTGGAGTGGCCTTAGGAGGCGTGGCCTATTTTAGCAGCAGCCATTTTGTGTCATCCTGTAAGGCTATGGCTGAATCCCAAATCACTCCCTTCACCCCTTGACCCTCCATTCGTGCTTTCACGCTTGCCTCCGCCATATGCACAAGTGTCCCAAAGCAGAGGGAGTGAAAATTGTCATGGGTGTAGGGGCTAATTAGACAGCCAAGCAAACAAGGCTGCAGGCTTTAGAACGAAGTGCTATCCCGACACGCTCCGCGATATGTTTTGAGTTTGCGCAAATACTTTTATTTGAATATACAAGTAGTTGAATATTGGAATGCATTTGGCAATACACTTGGAAAGTATTGGCATGTATTTGAAAATAACCAGGATTTATACAAATATTTAAATACTCCCATGCTTTTGAACCCAGGTCTGTTTGGTCCTAGGTTTATTTTAAATAATATATTTGGAAGTAACCATTTGAAAATACTTAGGCTTAAATAGTAGGCTATTTTATAGGAAATCATTTGAAAATACTTCTAATAGAAGTAGTTGATTCGGCACCACATTATTTGAAAATACTTAAATACACAGGTCTGGTTGACATTGACATTGAGAGTCACTGATAGTCTGCTATCAATGTGCCACTTAGAGATTTTCCCACCATCAGAGTAACTGAGTGGGTGGGTGTGTGCGTGTCACGGCCTAACCACCAACTCTGGCACACAGCATTTGGACCGACGTGTGAAGACCTGGTATGGATAAATGCCACATTCACCCACCATCTTGACACAGTCTTAAAAACAGAAATGGAGGTTTAAGGGAATAGACTTAAATTCTATTATTAAAGTAGAGATGTATCAAATACCTTATATCAAAGTGTACAGTTTATAAATGATCTCTGAATCAGGGATCACTCAGGGAGCAACAGAACAGAAACCACCCCTCATTCCTCCATTTCATGTTTATTCAATCTTTTACACTTTTTTTATCACTTGTAGCAGTATTTATTTCTCAGGCTATATATCACACACATTACATTACATTTACATTTAAGTCATTTAGCAGACGCTCTTATCCAGAGCGACTTACAAATTGGTACACACCTATAGTACATGGCACTACAGACGTTGGTATTGTTGTAAAGTGATTTGTTGTTTTTTACAACGTTTTTCGGCTTTATGACGCCCATGCTTTGACTTAATTTCATGTGTCATAATGCACTGATAGACAACAGTCTTATACGGCTCGTTCAGGAGGTGCTACGTCAGAGGTAAACCGAGTAGTTTGTGGTGTGTGGATTCTTTAAGGGACTACTATGCAGAGTGAACATTCCAGAACATCAATATACATCTCTGTCTCTCGCTTATTGTTCAAACCAGGGGTTGTAACCATAATTATCTTTCGTTACATTCCACTGTTCCGACCATCAAAATAAAGTTCTGAACCGGTTCAAAACCCCTAAAAAATAATGGTTTATATCATTCCTTTCTCTTCCTTTTTAAACCTCTTTAGCTCAACATTAAACTACTTCACCAATCACTGTGGATAGAGCAGCTTGCTATGGAGTGGGAAAGCTGTAATAGATGTTTACATGCATTGGACAGACAAGTGTAGGGCACAAGATGTGACTGAAATTTTGCGGGTGGGGAGAGAGAGAGCGAGCAATAGAGGGTGGAGGAGGCTTGGCTTGAAGTGCTGGGCATTTTGTTATGACATGCATTATCTGAATTAGGATCACAGCATTATACTTGCGGAGGAGCAGATTCAATGAAGGAACTTTGAACGTCTTTGAACTTCCAAGACTTGGCTTAACTTTGGACCAGAAGCTTGTGTGTGTGTGTGCAGAGCGTCACCAGAATTTAAATAAAAACACATTTTACCTTTTTGTAGTTAATAAAGCCAACTTGAAACATGATAAGTATAGTATCCTTAACTAGTATTGTGTAAGTTTATCCATTCTTCTCAAATAAAAAAATCTATCTCCCTAATTTCGGAATAATCACACTCGCAATGTCAGTAGGCCACCACACCCTACATACTCAATAGAGTACATGCCATACACACACTCGAATAAGACCCCCACTACCTGTCTGTGTCTGAAGTGCCTATGCTTCGGAGGGCGAGAGATAGGTAGCCTACACACACTGGCAAACATTTTCAGCTGGCAGGCAGACACTGGAATACATTTCTGAGTGACAGAGTGAGGGCCTTGCATAGGTGCTTTTTGGGGGGGGGGGGGGGGGAATGCCCCGAATGTAAACGAACAAATTAACCAGTTCCCTTCAAAAATAACGGTTTTGTTCCGGAACAGTATAGATCACTTTCGTTCTGATTCTGTTCCTCAATTGTTGTTATTTTCCAGTCTTTGGTTTTGTTCCCTGAACCTGTTCCAACTCCTAGTCACAACCTAACCTGTCTGACAAACAAGTTTACTCAGAGGTTATAAATTAATGGGCATGCTGCCAAAATGAGAATATGATATGAAGCATGATTGAGAATTTAAGTGGGTTGTCGTCAAGCAATATGGATTCCATAGCCAATTACTTTTTTTGTGATCAAATTTGTGTTGCTATTGGTAAGACAGGTACACATGGACAAAGAAACAAGTAACAAGACCAGGACAAGACACAAATAGCCAACTACTTTATTTGGAGTTGCCCATGTTACCATTGCCCCACCAAACTATAAGAAGCTGAAGCTGGATAAGCATGCTTTTTAAATGTGGTGGCTCGAGGTCATGTCAGTAAGCCCATCACCTGCCATCTATGGTCACACTGATTGGTCTATGGTCACCATGCTTTGAATGAATAATGGTTTTGTGGCAGCCTTATGTGAGGTAAGACTAAAGTCATGAAATGTCTTTAAAATTATGCTATTTAAACTCCAATGCCTGTGTGCATACTGCTGTTTTAGCCCATCCCGCCACGGTCGTCCCTTTTTTAAAGTCTGTTCACATTTTGTGCCAGTACTGATTTTGATTCGGTTCTGAGGGTGGGATGTATGGAGGTGTATTGTGAGTTCTGAAGAACACTGTCTCTGGAGCTCCACTTTTGCTTCAATACTGAGGGAGGCACCAATCCACTAGGACCCCCACTACCTGTCTGTGTCTGAAGTGCCTCATGCCATTTCTGCATGGATACCTGAGAAGTATATTACATTTACATTACATTTTAGTCATTTAGCAGACGCTCTTATCCAGAGCGACTTACAATACATTTTATTACTTTTTTTTAATTTAATTTTTTTTATATTACAAACCATCAGTCCCACCTTACCTCTCAACACATTAAATGGTATGGCATTTCCCCTCGCGACTGTTTATTGGATCATGGGATTAATCGGATGTATGAAACACGATTGGTGGCTGGATTTGACGTACCAATCACGAGCCTGATCACAGATGATGGCATTCAACAAGCTATGGCATGTGCCATAGATACAGTCTGGTCCTATAAAAGGAAAAAAGTTGTATGATTTTAGTTTGTTTTAAGATAATTTTTTTCTTCTAATATCATTGTACTGTAATTGTGAATGCCCTGAATTGTGAAACCGTTAAAGTGTACGTTTGTACAGTAGGGCTGCCGCCCACCCTATTGTCATTGTGTGGTGGCATTGAGTGGAAGTCGAGTACTGTTCTGTACTTTGGTTAGAGTCGACCTCAACTGCCCCTGTCCCAGTTTGAAATCCTAAACATTATCCAAGGTATAGTTAGATTGAGTTGTTTTATTGGTTCCTTTTATATCCCGCTCAGTTGATCTTATTGCATGCAGCTGCTTTTGTATCCTTTTTCTGTTTTTTTTTTATACATTTTTTTGTGTTCGCCTTATAAGACAAACTAGGGTATGAGGCCTTGTGTAGGCGTGTGAATGAGTAACCATAAACTGTTATCTGTGGACTGATAAGGCTTCAGAAACTGTTTCCCAGACTAGTGCTGTTTCCCAATTGATATGGATGCCCTAGAATCTAGATATACCACAAACCAATGTTTTATAGTGCTTGTGGCACAGGGATCCCAGTTGGCCACTTAGCCTATTAGCCTTGCCTTTTAGCCTATCCACACACAAGCAAGGCCCTTCTTTACCTGTGGGCTCAGAGAAGAGCTGTTTGTTAGCAGGGGAGGCTAGTCAGTGACACATTTACAGCTTCAAAATCACCTGTCTGTTTTTTTTTTTAACATACTGTATTTGTTACTGTTAGTTTATCTGGTTTGTTTGTTTTATTAGTGGGCTTAAGAAGCACTTAAAGATTCATGGCATTATTGCTGCTTCAACAGGTCTGGTTTATGGCAGAGAAGCTGTCGCTAAGCTGTCTTATGGAAAGAAAAAGAAAAAAGGTTATTCTTAATAAACATTAGTTTCCTTTTACTTCACAGTGGTGTTTCGGTTATGCACACGTGTACAGTCTGCGCACACACATGCGCACTTCATATTAAATTAAATCAATGTTTCCTGTCTGTACAAATGTCCTCTTTCAATCCATAGCCTTACTGCGACACTTTCAAATCAAATGTATACATCTTCTTACATCAGCTGATATCTCAAAGTGCTGTACAGAAACCCAGCCTAAAACCCCAAACAGCAAGCAATGCAGGTGTAGAAGCACGGTGGCTAGGAAAAACTCCCTAGAAAGGCCAAAACCTAGGAAGAAACCTAGAGAGGAACCAGGCTATGAGGGGTGGCCAGTCCTCTTCTGGCTGAGCCGGGTGGAGATTATAACAGAACATGGCCAAGATGTTCAAATGTTCATAAATGACCAGCATGGTCAAATAATATTTTATTTATTTATTTATTTTTACCGTTATTTTACCAGGTAAGTTGACTGAGAACACGTTCTCATTTGCAGCAACGACCTGGGGAATAGTTACAGGGGAGAGGGGGATGAATGAGCCAATTGTAAACTGGGGATTATTAGGTGACCGTGATGGTTGAGGGCCAGATTGGGAATTTAGCCAGGACACCGGGGTTAACACCCCTACTCTTACGATAAGTGCCATGGGATCTTTAATGACCTCAGAGAGTCAGGACACCCGTTTAACGTCCCATCCGAAAGACGGCACCCTACACAGAGCAGTGTCCCCAATCACTGCCCTGGGGCATTGGGATCTTTGTTTAGACCAGAGGAAAGAGTGCCTCCTACTGGCCCTCCAACACCACTTCCAGCAGCACCTGGTCTCCCATCCAGGGACTGACCAGGACCAACCCTGCATAATAATCACAGTAGTTGTCGAGGGTGCAGCAAGTCAGCACCTCAGGAGTAAATGTCAGTTGGCTTTTCATAGCCGATCATTAAGAGTATCTCTACCGCTCCTGCTGTCTCTAGAGAGTTGAAAACAGCAGGTCTGGGACAGGTAGCACGTCCGGTGAACAGGTCAGGGTTCCATAGCCGTAGGCAGAACAGTTGAAACTGGAGCAGCAGCACGGCTAGGTGGACTAGGGACAGCAAGGAGTCATCATGCCAGGTAGTCCTGAGGCATGGTCCTAGGGCTCAGGTCCTCTGGGAGAGAGAGAAAGAGAGAATTAGAGAGAGCATACATAAATTCACACAGGACACCGGATAAGACAGGAGAAGTACTCCAGATATAACAAACTGACCCTAGCCCCCCGACACATAAACTACTGCAGCATAAATACTGGAGGCTGAGACAGGAGGGGTCAGGAGACACTGTGGCCCCATCCGATGATACCCCCGGACAGGGCCAAACAGGAAGGATATAACCCCACCCACTTTGCCAAAGCACAGCCCCCACACCACTAGAGGGATATCTTCAACCACCAACTTACCATCCTGAGACAAGGCCGAGTATAGCCCACAAAGATCTCCGCCACGGCACAACACAAGGGGGGGCGCCAACCCAGACAGGAAGATCACGTCAGTGACTCAACCCACTCAAGTGACGCACCCCTCCTAGGGACGGCATGAAAGAGCACCAGTAAGCCAGTGACTCAGCCCCTGTAATAGGGTTAGAGGCAGAGAATCCCAGTGGAGAGACAGCAAGGGCGGTCCGTTGCTCCAGAGCCTTTCCGTTCACCTTCACACTCCTGGGCCAGACTACACTCAATCATATGACCCACTGAAGAGATGAGTCTTCAGTAAAGACTTAAAAGTTGAGACCGAGTCTGCGTCTCTCACATGGGTAGGCAGACTATTCCATAAAAATTGAGATCTATAGGAGAAAGCCCTGCCTCCAGCTGTTTGCTTAGAAATTCTAGGGACAATTAGGAGGCCTGCGTCTTGTGACCGTAGCGTACGTGTAGGTATGTACGGCAGGACCAAATCGGAAAGATAGGTAGGAGCAAGCCCATGTAATGCTTTGTAGGTTAGCAGTAAAACCTTGAAATCAGCCCTTGCCTTAACAGGAAGCCAGTGTAGGGAGGCTAGCACTGGAGTAATATGATAAAAAATTTGGGTTCTAGTCAGGATTCTAGCAGCAATATTTAGCACTAACTGAAGTTTATTTAGTGCTTTATCCGGGTAGCCGGAAAGTAGAGCATTGCAGTAGTCTAACATAGAAGTAACAAAAGCATGGATAAATTTTTCTGCATCATTTTTGGACAGAAAGTTTCTGATTTTTGCAATGTTATGTAGATGGAAAAAAGCTGCCCTTGAAACAGTCTTGGTATGTTCGTCAAAAGAGAGATCAGGGTCCAGAGTAACGCCGAGGTCCTTCACAGTTTTATTTGAGACGGCTTTACAACCATCAAGATTAATTGTCAAATTCAACAGAATATCTCTTTGTTTCTTGGGACCTAGAACAAGCATCTCTGTTTTGTCCGAGTTTAAAAGTAGAAAGTTTTCAGCCATCCACTTCCTTATGTCTGAAACACAGGCTTCCAGCGAGGGCAATTTTGGGGCTTCACCATGTTTCATTGAAATGTACAGCTGTGTGTCATCCGCATAGCAGTGAAAGTTAACATTATGTTTTCGAATGACATCCCCAAGAGGAAAAATATATAGTGAAAACAATAGTGGTCCTAAACGGAACCTTGAGGAACACCGAAATGTACAGTTGATTTGTCAGAGGACAAACCATTCACAGAGACAAACTGATATCTTTCCGACAGATAAGATCTAAACCAGGCCAGAACTTGTCCGTGTAGACCAATTTGGGTTTCCAATCTCTCCAAAAGAATGTGGTGATCGATGGTATCAAAGGCAGCACTAAGGTCTAGGAGCACGAGGACAGATGCAGAGCCTCAGTCTGACACCATTAAAAGGTCATTTACCACCTTCACAAGTGCAGTCTCAGTGCTATGATGGGATCTAAAACCAGACTGAAGCATTTCGTATACATTGTTTGTCTTCAGGAAGGCAGTGAGTTGCTGCGCAACAGCTTTTTCTAACATTTTTGACTACTTTCCCTGTAGTGAGATCATGAGATCACTCATGACTACAGCTGCTTTTTGGTAATTATATTTAGATCAACCCTGCCCTCTCCTCCTTTTAGCCCCCCTGCTAGGAGAATTACATTTCCATAATTTTACAAATGTGATACCACTTGGGTAAGTGTGATTAAGTGTGCCCATGGTAAGCTGGTGTAAAGTTCTGTTTTCTTAACCAGCACTCCTACTCTGAGATGCTTTAAGGATCAGTTTTGCTTTTCAGATCATAATAATTAAGACTGGGGGAACCTGATTCTATGTCAGCGCTCCTACTCTAAGACGCTTTGTGAATATGGGTTGTGGTGTGTACATAAAGTCGGTACTGTGGAGGGTCCATTCTGTTGATATGACAGGCTGCATCTCTACCCTGCAGGAGAGGGACTACCTATGTCACAGAGCTCTATGAGTGGTTTAGGTAAGAATTCTAGCTATGTCATTTCAAAATATATATTTTTTTGTTAAGTTAAATATATAATGTCTCTTGTTCACGAATGATAGCAATCAGAAACTGACCATAAAAACCAAAGGACATTCAACTTAAAAGCAAGAAAAGCAATCTACTGTATCACACATTGAACCTCTTAAAAGAAATCCATTTAACTTTTTTGGGACAAAAGTAGGAAAAAGTATCTGAGAATGACAGGGAAAAGATAAGCTTCTGTTAGTCTAGCTACCATTGTTTTTGCCATTTTCTATCACTCTATGGAACTCTGTATTTGTGACATACAGTACAAATGTTTCAACCAAGAAACAGACACTTTAAAAGTGGTTTTAAAACCGTTAAAAAATACAGCTGAATCTATATAATTTTACGTTATTGATTGATTAGATATAATTGTATCGTTTAACTCTAATCTTTTCATTTCAAAATATTTATCTCTGTGTTCTTTTCTTTGGTTGTCTATTTATGATAGAAAGTTTATGAATGTGTGCCCCGGTGGACTGATTACTCTGCATGAGTTCCGGAGATACTTCTGTAATGGAACTGGGGGCAATGAGTCAGCTACGCTGAGCAGATATTCACCATCTTGGATAATAACAGGGTAGGCACCAAAAACATACTTTTCTTATCTTTAAACAAACTTTTTTTCCTTTTGTCTTTTCAGTCTTCTCAATATTTTTTTCAATGTTAGCCATCCTCAGAACAGACAGAAGCTCTGTATTGCTGCACTGGTATTTGCATAATTCTTTACAAAATGCTGGCAATACTTTACCTTTTGTTACTCTGCTACTGTTGTAGTATCACTAACTATTATCTAACAAAATTGTACTAATATATTGTCAGTACAGGTAACTGCATAGTAGTAGAATTAAGCCTTTTTTACACAAGTGGAATAGGGAACAGACGTTACCACATAGGTATAAGGGCAAATTAAGGCAAAGTGTTACCAGAATATTTAATACTGTGTGAGAGACTGAGGATCTGTGGTTATGCACAGGGTGGGGTTGTTGGTTTACGGGAGTATGTGACAGCCATCAGTATGCTGATTGAAGTTAGCCCAGTAGAGATACAGTATAATATATTATATTTCATTATGTCATCCCAAGGGGTACTGTAGATGCAATGCATTATGAGGATGAAAATTGAACATTGTTACTGTTCTTTGCCTTGCTCAAACATCTTTGCTCAAGATCAGATCACTTCTCAGGGTAATTCAATATAATTGAATCATTAGTGAAATGTATGTGGGTGCCATGGGAGGCTGGGAACCTACTGGCCACTGCGTTGCACTGGCAGTGGCACTTGCCCCAACTGCATTTGTAGCAGATGTTACTGTGCTTGTTATTCACTAGATGGTGCTAAATGTCAAATTTCACAAAGTATATGGTCTCTGATTACACAGGGTGTGTACAAGATGAGTGTGGCAGCCTTGTTCACCAAGCCGAACCCACTTACAGCTGAGGAGCACACCAACAGAATATTTGTAAGATTGGATAAAGACAACAATGGTAAGGATCGCACAGGAACCATTTCAAAACACAGGTAATCCTAATGTAAGGTTACAAAACCTACAGCATCCCAGTTAGCTATCGCTGCAGTTCCTCTCCCTCTATTCTAATCATCCAGACCTGCCTTGAACTGTATTTTCTGGGATTTGTGATTGTAACTACATCTTGTGAGTGTGCAGCCAATACAAGGCTGTAAACATATCATTTTGATCATTCTATTGTATTCTATTTTCTTCTATAACATTCAGTTCTATTTAGCCATCAGCCTGGAAGAGTTCATTGTGGGGGCCCTGGATGATGAGTGGATCAGGGAGATGCTGGAGCGTGACCCC
This sequence comes from Salvelinus alpinus, assembly GCF_045679555.1. Classification (NCBI taxonomy): domain Eukaryota; kingdom Metazoa; phylum Chordata; class Actinopteri; order Salmoniformes; family Salmonidae; genus Salvelinus; species Salvelinus alpinus. Next base: position 22,683,946 of record NC_092094.1, on the reverse strand, counting down.
AACACTGAATGTGGAAAGGATGGCGCTTGAGTAAAGAGAGACAGAGAGGTGATGTGGGAGGTGATGTGGATGGATCCAGACCTTCATTTCATTCTCTCTTCGATGTCAGCTGATGCACTGAACTGGACATATGGGCTGAGACAATCTCTGGAATCTAGCTATCTGTGCAACGTTTCCAAACGCCAAGACTATCAGTGTTTTTATGTGTTACAGATCTTGAAAGCAACACTGTAGCTGAGTTCCATTCCTAAACAAAATACCATTCTATTAACAAGGTCTACGATGTTTTTCCCCCTTATTGTACAAGAAAGGCAATAGAACACTGGAAATTTGAAAAGTAATTATGAAATACATTTTCCAGACCATTTCACTTAGGCTACGTGTGTGCCCCCTACAGACCACATGGGTTCGTCTTGCTTTTTAAAGTTGATTGGCAGGCACGTCCCAAGCTCTGAAAAGATCACAGAGACGTCCCTCTTGCCAAACCAATCCAGTCGGGAGCGGGGCGGGATGTGCCTGTCTGCGATGACGTTTCCACTTTCCAACTTCCCATCGTCCCATTTCCGACATGGCGTAGAGAAGAGGCAACGCAGCGGGCTGGCATTGTAGCGGAAAAGTTGATAAAGTACAGGGATTTCGTTATTTCAGTAGGAGGATATATAAACAGTTGGAAGTTATAACTAGGATTCAAGCAAAGTTTCGGTAAGTGCGACATTTATGCAGATGTTTTGTATCCATCTAATTCAGTCACAGTGAGTAGTGGCTGCTGTGATTTGGCAACAATGACAATGTTGACAGTCGTGATGTTACTTTTATCCAACTCATTCTAATATTAGCACTTTTAATGACATACTTTTGCAATGTTAGTTTTGCACATTGAGTTCTTTGCAAGAAAACTTATTGACATCTTTTATTTTGTTCCAGTGAATGAATGTAGCCTACGTACGTCAAATTAGTTATTAAAAAAGTGACATTTTATAATAATTAAACCCTAACAGATAGCATGTAGCCAGCAACGTGGCTTCTCACTTTAATCTACAGTAGGGGACTTCAACCTTTTCTTGCCCAGGGACCCCCTCCCAGGCAAACCGGCGACCCAGGGACCCCAATCATATGTTAACAAAAAAAATGTCACGTCCTGTCAGGTGAATGATAATGGCAAGGAGAAGTAATCAACATTTTAAAAAATTATATAATTGTGATTTTTTTTTAAATTATTGACCTCCCCACGTTGTTGGAAGAGGAAGTATAACTCTATAGCGGGGATTTTCAACAAGATATAGCTGCGGGACAATTTTTTTTTCTTGAGCGATGGTCAGGGCGCCCAACCTGGTCTCATTCTGTCTGTTAATCTGAGACACTCGATTTAGTATGATATGTTGTTACTTTTCGTATGGTATGTATTAATTTGTGAATGTCATAAACCTTATATTCATTTCGGATTGGACGTTAAATGGCTGTCCTGACTCTCTGTGGTCACTAAAGATCCCACTTATCGTAAGAGTAGGGGTGTTAACCCCTGTGTCCTCGCTAAATTCCCAATCTGGCCCTCATACAGTCAACTAATCATCCCCAGTCTAGAATTGGCTCATTCATCCTGGTAAAATACGGGTTATTTATTATTTTTTAAATATGTTACTAATTACAATTTGTATTATATGTTATGAATTAGCAAAATGTACAATATGTTACAAATCTGAAAAATGTACTACATGTTACGAATTTGCAAAATGTATGATTTGTTACAATTCTAACTAGGTGACTAATGTTAGCTAGCTGGACGTTCGCGTTATACACCCACCCCGACTTTAGTTTTTTCCTTAAATAACCATATGTCTTATGTAACCATACCACACGTAACATACACTACATGCCCAAAAGTATGTGGACATCTGCTTGTCGAACATCTCATTCCAAAATCAAGGGCATTAATATGGAGTTGGTCCCCCCTTTGTTGCTATAACAGCCTCCACCCTTCTGGGAAGGCTTCCCACTAGATATTGGAACATTGCTGCAGGGACTTGCTTCCATTAAACCACGAGCATTAGTGAGGTCAGACACTGATGTTGGGTGATAATGACAATGTCGGCATTGTCATGCTGAAACAGGAAAGTGCCTTTCCCAAACTGTTGCCACGAAGTTGGAAGCACAGAATTGTCTAGAATGTCATTATATGCTGTAGCGTTAAGATTTCCCTTCACTGGAACAAAGGAGCCTAAACCATTAAAAACAGCTCCAGACCATTATTCTTCCTCCACCAAACTTTACAGTTGGCACTATGCATTTGGGCAGGTTGCGTTCTCCTGGCATTTGCCAAACCCAGATTCGTTTGTTGGACTGCCAGATGGGAAACGTGATTCATCACTCCAGAGAACACGTTTCCACTGCTCCAGAGTCCAATGGCGGCAAGCTTTACACCTCTCCAGCCGATGCTTGGCAGTGTGCATGGTAATCTTAGGCTTGTGTACTGCTGCTCGGCCATGGAAACCCATTTCATGACACTCCCGACGAGCGTGCTGACGTTGCTTCCAGAGCGTTTGGAACTCGGTAGTGAGTATTGCAACCGAGGACAGACTATTTTTACTCGCTACGCACTTCAGCACTCGGTGGCGAACTGACTTGTTGGAAAGGTGGCATCCTATGACATTGCCATGTTGAAAGTGTCACTGAGCTCTTCAGTAAGGCCAAGCAAAAAACTTGGGTGGCCAAGTAAAATCACCCGCTGGCCAAATTCGGCCTGTGGGCCGCCATTTGGTGAAACCTGTTCTATAGTCTATTATTTGGAAAGGTACTGTAACTCCAAACCACATTTTCGCTAAGAGCAGCTGTTTAGCTAGTTAAACAAAGGTTAGCCATGTGTTGGCAAAATGTATGTCCAAGTCAAGAAAGCCTTTACACGGGTGCTTTTTCAAAGCCTATGTCAGATACTCCAGTGAGAATAATTGGCGCTAATGAGTGTAATTTGCTCAATATTAGGACTTGAAAAATAAAGTTGACATAATTTGACATTAGATTCTCTCCTCTGTTAATACTGTAGGTATGTAATTCAAAGTTTGGTTGTTCAGTTGCTAGCAATATTCATAACATGGGGGGGACCAATCCATATTTTAGCGGACCAACTGCACTACCTCCGCGGGCCCTAGAGGGCATACCCCTGATCTACAGACAGCTGTGATGCTTTCAAACACTTGCTGCCAGTCATCAATATGTTACTGATTTCGCAACAGTCGTTCAAACAGCAGCGTTTTAACAGATGGCCACGTATGTTCTCACCTAGATTCAGGTTGATTCATTGTTTTCGCTAAGCTTATAAGGTAGAATTTATTTTGATCCACACACTAGTTGAGTCAACTGTTATGACTTTAAAAAATATATATATTTTGTTCTATTTCTCTAGCACAGGGCTCTCCAACCCTGTTCCTGGAGCGCAACCCTCCTGTAGGTTTTCGCTCCAACTCTAATCTAGCACACCTGATTCTAATAATTCGCTGGTTGATTAGCAGAATGAGAACTGGTTGGATTGAAAACCTACATGAGGGTAGCTCTCCAGGAACAGGGTTGGCGAGCCCTGCTCTAACGTCTTCTGTTAGTTTATATTTCTGCATGAGCTTTTCGATGGAGAATGCTTCTCAAAAGGAGGCTACTGTAGCAAATAGACTTCAAGATGACGACAATTATAATTTTGCCCCTTTTTCAGAGCACTGCTCTCCTCCTGTCTTTTCCACAGATGCGCTGCTACACTGTTTCAAATGTCAGGGAACCCCTTGAGCCCAGTTGTCAGAGCTTGCTCTCCTTTCCACTGCACAATAGCAAATATATGCTAAGTGGGATCCTTGGGACATCCCTAACTTTAATCCGTACCTTAACCGTTTTAAATGGCAACTTCAATGGGGTGACGTCAGAGCTGGATGTCACCCCATTGCAAGGATCCCACTTAGACTTTTCCGATAGCAAATATCTTTCAGTGAAATAGAAGTGAATGGTAAAATCAGTTTGACTGTTCAATGGAATCATTGGTATGTTCCCTTATCAGGCATATGTTTAATGTCTTTCGTTGAGTGGCATTTTTATTTTTTTCACCTTTATTTTACCAGGTAGGCCAGTTGAGAACAAGTTCTCATTTACAACTGCGACCTGGCCAAGATAAAGCAAAGCAGTGCGACAAAAACAACAACACAAAGTTACACATGGGATAAACAAACATACAGTCAATAACACAATGGAAAAATCTGTATACAGTGTGTGCAAATGAAGTAAGGAGGTAAGGCAATAAATAGGCCAATAGTGGCGAAGTAATTACAATTTAGCAATTTACACTGTAGTGATATATGTGCAGATGGTGATGTGCAAGTAGAAATACTGGTGTGCAAAAGAGCAGAAAAACAAAAACAAATATGGGGATGAGGTAGGTAGTTGGTTGGATGGGCTATTTACAAATGGGCTGTGTACAGCTGCAACGATCGGTAAGCTGCTCTGACAGCCGATGCTTGAAGTTAGTGAGGGAGATAAGTCTCCAACTTCAGTGATTTTTGCAATTCGTTCCAGTCATTGGCAGCAGAGAACTGGAAGGAAAGGCGTCCAAAGAGGTGTTGGCTTTGGGGATGCCCAGTGAAATATACCTGCTGGAGCGCGTGCTACGGGTGGGTGCTGCTATGGTGACCAGTGAGCTGAGATAAGGCGGGGCTTTACCTAGCAGAGACTTACAGATGACCTGGAGCCAGCGGGTTTGGCGACGAATATGTAGCGAGGACCAGCCAACGAGAGCATACAGGTCGCAATGGTAGGTAGTATATGGGGCTTTGGTGACATTAAATAGCAGGGCTCTAAATTAACATTCTGGGAGTGAGTCTGATCTGCTCTAGAGAGGTCCAAATTGGAATGCAAGTGTTTCTTCCTATTTGTGCTTTTGGAATGCTTAAGCACCAAAGCTGAATAACTGCTTCTTACGTTCACTCGGGTGTATAGTCTGAGTAACGTTAGAATGTGTGGTTTATGCTAGAGGTCGACCGATTATGATTTTTCAACACCGATACTGATTATTGGAGGACCAAAAAAAGCTGATACGGATTTAAATCAGCCGTTTAAAAAAATATATTATAAGAATTGTAATAATCACAATTACAACAATACTGATTGAACACTTATTTTAACTTAATATAATACATCAATAAAATCAATTTAGCCTCAAATAAATAATGAAACATGTTCAATTTGGTTTAAATAATGCAACAACAAAGTGTTGGAGAAGAAAGTAAAAGTGCAATATGTGCCATGTAAAAAAGCTAATGTTTAAGTTCCTTGCTCAGAACGTGAAAGCTGGTGGTTCCTTTTAACATGAGTCTTCAATATTCCCAGGTAAGAAGTTTTAGGTTGTAGTTATTATAGGAATTATAGGACTACTTCTCTCCTATACGATTTGTATTTCATATACCTTTGACTATTGGATGTTCTTATAGGCACTTTAGTATTGCCATAGCTTCCGTCCCGCTCCTCGCTCCTACCTGGGCTCGAACCAGGAACACATCGACAACAGACACCCTTCGAAGCAGCGTTACCCATCGCTCCACAAAAGCCGCGGCCCTTGCAGAGCAAGGGGAACAACTACCCCAAGTCTCAGAGCGAGTGACGTTTGAAACGCTATTAGCGCGCACCCCGCTAACTAGCTAGCCATTTCACATCGGTTACACCAGCCTAATCTCGGGAGTTGATAGTTGATAGGCATAAACAGCGCAATGCTTGTACCACAGTGAAGAGCTGCTGGCAAAACGCACGAAAGTGCTGTTTGAATGAATGCTTACGAGCCTGCTGGTGCCTACCATCACTGTCAGACTGCCCTATCAAATCATAGACTTAATTATAACATAATAACACACAGAAATACGAGCCTTAGGTCATTAATATGGTCGAATCCGGAAACTATCATCTCGAAAACAAAACGTTTATTCTTTCAGTGAAATACGGAACCGTCACGTATTTTATCTAACGGGTGGCATCCATAAGTCTAAATATTCCTGTTACATTGCACAACCTTCAATATTATGTCATAATTACGTAAAATTCTGGCAAATTAGTTCGCAACGAGCCAGGCGGCCCAAACTGTTGCATATACCCTGACACTGCGTGCAATGAACGCAAGAGAAGTGACACAATTTCACCTGGTTAATATTGCCTGCTAACCTGGATTTCTTTTAGCTAAATATGCAGGTTTAAAAATATATACTTCTGTGTATTGATTTTAAGAAAGGCATTGATGTTTATGGTTAGGTACAGTCGTGCAACGATAAACCTAAAACTTCTTACCTGGGAATATTGAAGACTCATGTTAAAAGGAACCACCAGCTTTCATATGTTCTCATGTTCTGAGCAATGAACTTAAACGTTAGCTTTTTTACATGGCACATATTGCACTTTTACTTTCTTCTCCAACACTTTGTTTTTGCATTATTTTAACCAAATTGAACATGTTTCATTATTTACTTGAAGCTAAATAGATTTTTATTGATGTATTATATTAAGTTAAAATAAGTGTTCATTCAGTATTGTTGTAATTGTCATTATTACAAATAAAATTTAAAAAATCGACCGATTTTAAATCGGTATCGGCTTTTTTTGGTCCTCCAATAATCGGTATCGGCGTTGAAAAATCATAATCGGTCCACCTCTAGTACAGACGAAGGCCCCATTAGCCTTTAGCCATCTCTTTTCTTATAGTTGTGTGGGGTATAACATTTGTGATATATTTTGCCATCTCACCCAGACCCAGGTTTGAAATAGCTGGGGGCTATTTCAGATCAGCCAGTGTCCTAGAGGCTGCCTGCCCTGGATGGCTCAAATGCATCTGCTGCCTGGCGAATAGCAATGCCATGATCATATGCAGGTGGGAATACTTCTGGACAGCTCTGAACGCGAGGACAGCACATGTGTAAATTAGGGATGGAAATGATTTCACTACTATTAGAATAATACACTGCTCAAAAAAAATAAAGGGAAACACTTAAACAACACAATGTAACTCCAAGTCAATCACACTTCTGTGAAATCAAACTGTCCACTTAGGAAGCAACACTGATTGACAATACATTTCACATGCTGTTGTGCAAATGGAATAGACAAAAGGTGGAAATTATAGGCAATTAGCAAGACACCCCCAATAAAGGAGTGGTTCTGCAGGTGGTGACCACAGACCACTTCTCAGTTCCTATGCTTCCTGGCTGATGTTTTGGTCACTTTTGAATGCTGGCGGTGCTTTCACTCTAGTGGTAGCATGAGACGGAGTCTACAACCCACACAAGTGGCTCAGGTAGTGCAGCTCATCCAGGATGGCACATCAATGCGAGCTGTGGCAAGAAGGTTTGCTGTGTCTGTCAGCGTAGTGTCCAGAGCATGGAGGCGCTACCAGGAGACAGGCCAGTACATCAGGAGACGTGGAGGAGGCCGTAGGAGGGCAACAACCCAGCAGCAGGACCGCTACCTCCACCTTTGTGCAAGGAGGAGCACTGCCAGAGCCCTGCAAAATGACCTCCAGCAGGCCACAAATGTGCATGTGTCTGCTCAAACGGAAACAGACTCCATGAGGGTGGTATGAGGGCCCGACGTCCACAGGTGGGGGTTGTGCTTACAGCCCAACACCGTGCAGGACGTTTGGCATTTGCCAGAGAACACCAAGATTGGCAAATTCGCCACTGGCGCCCTGTGCTCTTCACAGATGAAAGCAGGTTCACACTGAGCACGTGACAGAGTCTGGAGACGCCGTGGAGAACGTTCTGCTGCCTGCAACATCCTCCAGCATGACCGGTTTGGTGGTGGGTCAGTCATGGTGTGGGGTGGCATTTCTTTGGGGCATTTTCCATGTGCTCGCCAGAGGTAGCCTGACTGCCATTAGGTACCGAGATGAGATCCTCAGACCCCTTGTGAGACCATATGCTGGAGCGGTTGGCCCTTGGTTCCTCCTAATGCAAGACAATGCTAGACCTCATGTGGTTGGAGTGTGTCAGCAGTTCCTGCAAGAGGAAGGCATTGATGCTATGGACTGGCCCGCCCGTTCCCCAGACCTGAATCCAATTGAGAACATCTGGGACATCATGTCTCGCTCCATCCACCAACGCCACGTTGCACCACAGACTGTCCAGGAGTTGGCGGATGCTTTAGTCCAGGTCTGGGAGGAGATCCCTCAGGAGACCATCCGCCACCTCATCAGGAGCATGCCCAGGCGTTGTAGGGAGGTCATACGGGCACGTGGAGGCCACACACACCACTGAGCCTCATTTTGACTTGTTTTAAGGACATTACATCAAAGTTGGATCAGCCTGTAGTGTGGTTTTCCACTTTAATTTTGTGTGACTCCAAATCCAGACCTCCATGGGTTGATAAATTTGATTTACATGGATCATTTTTGTGTGATTTTGTTGTCCGCACATTCAGCTATGTAAAGAAAAAAGTATTTAATAAGAATATTTCATTCATTCAGATCTAGGATGTGTTATTTTAGTGTTCCCTTTATTTTTTTGAGCAGTGTATAATTTTTGGGGGGTTCGGGATATCCGAATAGTCAATGCATGTGTTTTTTAAAGACATTTAATTTTTTCTACTTCAATGGGGACTTGCTCACGCGGTCAACTGTTCTTGTTTCCTCACACACAGGTGGGGAGGGGCACGAGAGGAGCAGGAGTCGGTGTGTCTGACATCTACGGGGAGGGTGAAAGTAGCCAAACCGACTCGCGCAAGTTAGATAAAATAGGCACAAAAAAAAAATGAATACTCTCGCAAGTAATCCTTAGTGTAAATGGCAACATGTAGGCATACTGGCACTGTGTTTGTTTCACGTACATTGGCATATATAAATGGGGCACGTACAATAGAGAGCAATATAATAGTTATATAATAGATTTATTGGGGAACCAAACTTACAGTAGAAAAACATCACTAGACCGCAGCGAATACTGCTGTACGAGAAGGTGCTGCATGCTGAATAGCAAGAGATATGGCATGAGCTAAATAACTTTTGTGACTGAAAAGATCCAGGTAACCTCCAGTGCTCTGTCACTTAGCAATGTTATTACCGTCTGTCCTTCATCCTCAGTACAGCAGTCTGGTGTTGCTATTTCCTGTGCTGGGGAGTGCATTACGCCTGGGAGCTAAGAGGAGAATATTATACAGTTAGAAAGCAAGGCTCAGAATGGGTCAAAAGGTTTGCGTGTTCAGTGTCGTTAATGGGGGGGGGGGAGTTTAGGCAAGGCATATAAGTCAACTCGAGATCATATCCTCAAAGGGAAGCAAGTCTTTCTACAACTCTTTAAATGACCTCTTCGGTAGATACAGCACTGGCTGAATCAGAGATTTGTATGTTTATGAGTATCTTTAGATTTGCATTTATTTTATTGTCAACTGGATAAACATTACTGTCCCTCACTGGCTGTCTGATGCTACACATAGGAATTGATGCCAACGTCGTAAAATCCTCTTTCCTATACAGAGCACTTTCCTGCCAGAGAAACAATGCATCGCAACGCGTCTCAGCTCGATCTCTTGGAAGTCAGAGCCAGCTCCCAGAGTTGCATGGCTGCTATAAATGCTTATTTTCTTCCCAGATGAGTGGCCCTCAGGACAGTGTTTTTCTGCAGCATGTACCAGGAGATGGGTTTCTCTATGTTAGGCAGGCAGACAGAGTTCAGCATAGGACAGGGTTTTGTATGTCAGGGTTGTGTTCATCAGGGCACACAGCGGAAAATATTTTAAAACGTCTCTCAACTGAAATGAAAATGAGCATTTCTTATTGGACAAGTCCAAGTTGTCCCTCCCTGTTTCAGTCCATTTTCTTCTGTTTGGTGCCTGATTACATATGATCTGGGACTAGCTTAGTGCTTTGTGCTGTGCAGAGGATGGGTTGTGATGCTTTCTTAGCCTGAAGAGCTAGCCAAAGCTGATGGATCTGAAAAGCCATTAGTGAGTCTCTCCCTTCTTTCCCTTGAGCTCATTACTCTGCCCCAGTGGATTGCATGCCAGAAGTTTCCTCTTGAGTACAAGAGCGTTTGTGAGTGACTATTGAATAATGTTTTTACTCAGAGTACTGTAGGTCTGAAAAGCATATTCAGTCAGACAGCTGCCATTACTGTGCAGTGTGTTGCGGCTTGGTATCGTCATTGTGATTTTTTGCTATAGTCTATAGCCTATAGTCTTTGAGCTTGTCAGTTCAAACCCCTTTCAGCATCAACAATAGCTGATTGTGTCTTCTTGTACTTAGTAGAAGTGGCGCTTATGGAACGCACAGAGACTTGATGTGCGTGTCAGGGTTTCCATTAGGAAAAAGTGGTGCCGTACAACGTGCCCGGGAAGCAACCAATAAAACTTAATTTTCAAACATTTGCCAACATGCAATACAGTACCAGTCAAAAGTTTGGACAAACCTATTCATTCAAGGGTTTTTCTTAATTTGTACTATTTTCTACTTTGTGGAATAATAGTGTAAACATCAACTATGAAATAATTCTTTAAAGTTGCCACCCTCATATGCTGAGCACTTGTTAGCTGTGTTTCCTTCACTCTGCGGTCCAACTCATCCCAAACCATCTCAATTGGGTTGAGGTCAGGTGATTGTGGAGGCCAGGTCATCTGATGTAGCACTCAGTCACTCTCCTTCTTGGTCAAATATCCCTTACACAGCCTGAGGGTGTGTTTTGGGTCATTGTCCTGTTGAAAAACAAATGATCGTCCCACTAAGTGCAAACCAGATGGGATGGCGTGGCGTATCACTGCAGAATGCTGTGGTAGCTATGATGGTTAAGTGTGCCCTGAATTCTAAATAAATCACTGACCGTGTCACCAGCAAAGCACCCCTACACCAGCGCGCCTCCTCCATGCTTCACAGTGGGAACCACACATGCAGAGATCATCCGTCCATTGCTCGTGTTTCTTGGCCCAAGCAAGTCTCTTCTCCTTATTGATGTCCTTTTAGTAGTGTTTTCTTTGCAACAATTCGACCATGAAGGCCTGATTCACGCAGTCTACTCTGAACAGTTGATGTTGAGATGTGTATGTTACTTGAACTCTGTGAAGCATTTATTTGGGCTGCAATTTCTGATGCTGGTCACTCTAATGAACTTGTCCTCTGCAGCAGAGGTAACTCTTTTCCTTTCCTGTGGCGGTCCTCATGAGAGCCAGTTTCATCATAACACTTGATGGTTTTTGTGACTGCACTTTAAGAAACTTTCAAAGTTCTTGAAATGTTTCGTATTGACTGACCTTCATGTCTTAAAGTAATGATGGACTGTCGTTTCTCTTCCCTTTTTTGAGCTGTTCTTGCCATAATATGGACTTGGCCTTTTACCAAATAGGGCTGTCTTCTGTATACCCACCCCTACCTTGTCACAACTGATTAGCTCAAACGCATTAAGAAGAAAAGAAATTCCACAAATTAACTTTTAACAAGGCACACCTGTTAATTGAAATGCTTTCCAGGTGACTACCTCATGAAACTGGTTGAGAGAATGCCAAGCGTGTGCAAAGCTGTCACCAAGGGTGGCTACTTTAAATAATTTCACATATATAATATATTTAGATTAATTTAACACTTTCTTTGGTTACTACATGTTTCCATGTGTTATTTCATAGTTTTTATGTCATCACTATTATTCTACAATGTAGAAAATATATTTTTTAAATAAAAAATTTGAAAGAGCAGGTGTGTCCAAACTTTTGACTGGTACTGTCTACACTGAGTGTACAAAACACAAAGCTCCTTCCATGACATGCACAAGCTATGATCCGTTATTGATTTCACTTGTCAAATAAAATTTTATTTGTCACATGCGCCACGTCACGCGTAAAACTGAAAGCGCGATCCACCACATTTAACCATGGAAAAAGGTCTGGAGATATGGCTGAATGTGTAAACATTGTAGTTATTCGCTCCGCAAGACAATCAAACACGCAAAATGCCAATACAGGGACAAGGTGGAGTCGCAATTCAACGGCTCAGACACATGACGTATGTGGCAGGGTCTACAAGAAATCACTAACTACACGTCACGGATACCGACATCACGTTTCCAGACACACTAAACACCTTCTTTGCCCGCTTTGAGGATAATAGTGCCACCGTTGTGGATCGCTAACAAAGACTGCAGCCCCCCTCTCCTTCTCAGTGGCTAAGTAAAACATTTAAACTTGTTAAACCTCGATTGGCTGCTGGCCCAGACGGCATCCCTAGCCGCATCCTCAGAGCATGCTCAGACCAGCTGGCTGGTGTGTTTCCAGACCTATTTAATCTCTCCCTATCCCAGTCTGTTGTCCCCACATGCTTCAAGATGTCTACCATTGTTCCTGTACCCAAGAAGGCAAAGATAACTTAACTAAATGACTACCGCCCCGTGTCATCATGAAGTGCTTTGAGAGGCTTGTCAAGGATCATACCACCGCCACCCTAGACCCACTTCAGTTTGCATACCACCCCAACAGGTCCACAGATGACGCAATCGCCATCACACTGCACACTGCCCTATCCCATCTGGACAAAAATAATACATATGTAAGAATGCTGTTCATTGACTACAGCTCAGCATTCAACACCATGGTACCCTCCAAGCTCATCTTCAAGCTGGAGTCCCTGGGTCTCAACCCCGCCCTGTGCAACTGCGTCCTGAACTTTCTGATGGGCCGCCCACAGGTGGTGAAGGTAGGAAACAACATCTCCACTTCGCTGACCCTCAACACTGGGGCCCCACAAGGGGTGTGTGCTCAGCCCTCTCCTGTACTCCCTGTTCACCCACGACTCCGTGGCCATGCATGCCTCCAACTCAATCATCAAGTTTGCAGACGTCACAACAGTAATGGACTTGATCACCAACAATGACGAGACAGCCTACAGGGAGGAGGTGAGGGCCCTCGGAGTGTGGTGTCAGGAAAATAACCTCACTCAACGTCAACAAAACAAAGGAGATGACCGTGGACTTCAGGAAACAGCAGAGGGAGCACCCCCCTATTCACATCGACGGGACAGTAGTGGAGAAGGTGGAAAGTTTAATGTTCCTCTGCGTATACATCACAGACCCTGAAATGGTCCACCCACACAGACCTCAGGCCAAATTTCTTTAGCCTCCTATCACCCAAAACCCTGACGAACTTTTACAGATGCACAATCGAGAGCACCCTGTCAGGCTGTATCACAGCCTGGTACGGCAACTGCACCGCCCTCAACCGCAAGGCTCTCCAGAGGATGGTGCGGTCTGCACAACGCATCACCGGGGGTAAACTACCTGCCCTCCGTGACACCTATAGCACCCGACGTCACAGGAAGGCCAAAAAGATTAGCGAGGACAACAACCACACGAGCCACTGCCTGTTCACACTGCTATCATCCAGAAGGCGAGGTCAGTACAGGTGCATCAAAGCTGGGACCGAGATACTGAAAAACAGCTTCTATCTCAAGGCCGTCAGACTGTTAAATAGCCATCACTAACTCAAGAGAGGCTGCTGCCTACGTTGAGACCCAATCACTGGACACTTTAATAAATGGATCACTAGTCACTTTAAATAATGCCACTTTAATAATGTTTACATATCTTACATTACTCATATCACATGTATATACTGTATTTTTACCATCTACTGCACCTTGCCTATGCCACTCCGGCCATCGCTCATCCATATATTTATATTCTCATTCACCCCTTTAGATTTGTGTGTATTAGGTAGTTGGGGAATTGTTAGATTCCTTGTTAGATAGTACTGCAATGTTAGAACTAGAAGCACAAGCATTTCACTACACTCTCATTAACGTCTGCTAACCATGTGTATGTGACCAATAAAATTTGATTTGAATACAACACGTGTAGATAGACCTTATCTTGAAATCCTTACTTACGAGCCCTTAACCAACAGTTTTTTTTAAAGTAATACAAATTAGCGAAATAAAGGAAAAATAGTAACACAATAAAATAACAACTAGTCTATATACAAGGGGTACCAATACCGAGTCAATGTGCTGTGATACAGGTTAGTTGAGGTAATATTAACATGTATGTAGGGGTAAAGTGACTATACATACAGTGCATTTGGAAAGTATTCAGACCCCTTCCCTTTTTACACATTTTGTTATGTTACATCCATATTCTAAAATGTATTAAATAATAATTTTTCCTCATCAATCTACACACAATAGCTCATAATGACAAAGCAAAAACAAGTTTTTTCGAACGGATACCTTTATTTACATAAGTATTCAGACCCATTGCTTTGAGACTCGAAGTTGAGATCATGTGCTTCCTGTTTACCTTGATGTTTCTACAACTTTATTGCAGTCCACCTGTGGTAAATTCAATTGATTGGACATTATTTGGAAAGGAAAACACCTGTCTATATAAGGTCCCACAGTTGAAGGAATTTCCGAAAATACAAGAAGATGGCGCCGGATAAGGAAGCAGAAGTTTTACGTGCCCCAGCCGATTAGTTTTTTTTTTTGTCCGTTTATTTGCGTTGTTTGTAACTTTTGATTTTTTATTTGATTTTTTACATAATGTTGCTGCTACCGTCTCTTATGACTGAAAATAACTTCTAGACATCAACTACACTCTTTCACCTGTAAAATGTACCCTGAGGATTCAACCCTGTAGGGATCTTCATGCACCATTGACCTCAGTGAGAGGAAGAAGGTAAGTCACAGACCTATACCGGCCAGTGGGGGAAATGGGGCTGGTACAGGCTACATATTCAAAAATGGATAAGGCTGTAATGTTACAAGATGTGGAAAAAGTGAATGGGTCTGAATGCACTGTATATAATAAGAAGAGAGTAGCAGCAGCTGTGTGTGTGTATGGTTAGAGTCCAGTGAGTGTACATCAAGCCTGAGCAAGAGAGTCAGTGTAAAAAAATAATAAAATAAGGGGGTCAATATAAATAGTCCTGGTAGCCATTTGATTAACTGTTCAGCAGTATTATGACTTGGTGGTAGAAGCTGTAAAAGAGCCTTTTGGTTCCAGACTTGGTCCTCTGGAACCGCTTACCGTGCGGTAGCAGAGAGAAAAGTCTATGACTGGAGTCTTTGACAATTTTTAGGGCCTTCCTCTGACACTGCCTGGTATAGAGGTCCTGGACGGCGGGAACCTTGGCTCCAGTGACATACTGGGGAGTACGCACTGTCATCGGTAGCGCCTTGCTGTCGGATGCCAGGCAGTTGTCATACCAAACTGTGATGCAACCAGTCAGGATGCTCTCAATGGTGCAGCTGTAGAACTTTTTGAGGATCTGAATTCTCATGCCAAATATTTTCAGCCTCCTTTGGGGGGAATAGGCGTTGTCGTACCCTCTTCACAACTGTGTTGGTGTGTTTGGACCATGATAGGTTCATAATGATGTGGACACCAAGGAGCTTGAAGCTCTCGACCTGTTCCACTACAGTGCCGTCGATGTGAATGAGGGTGTGCTCGGCCCTTTTTCTGTGGTCCACGATCGGCTCCTTTGTCTTGCTCACGTTGAGGAAGAGGTTGTAGTCCTGGCACCACACTGCCAGGTCTGTGACCTCCCTATAGGCTGCCTCGTCGTCGGTGATCAGACCTACCACCATTGTGTCGTCAGCAAATTGATTGATGGTATTGGAGTCATGCGTGGCCACACAGTCATGGGTGAACAGGGAGTACAGGAGAGATTAAGCACTCATGAGGGGGCCAGCGTGGCAGATATGTTGTTGCCTACCCTCACCACCTGGGTGCAGCCCGTCAGGAAGTCCAGGATCAGGTTGCAGAGGGAGGTGTTTAGTCGCTGGTTGCACCCACACTGCTCGCGCGCGCCAACAAGCGTCTGTGTTGCCAAGGGCTAAAATAGAACTCCTTTCTATTTCTGACGCAGATCGCGCTGCAAGTCCTGCCTCTCCCATCTCCTCATTGGTTTATAGAAGCAGGTACCCACGTGCCATCTCCTCATTGGTTATACCCACGTGGGTGATTGAAAGACTAAATGTTTTGTTGGTTGTCGTGGTGAAAGTGTAGATGCCAATCACCATATAATTTCAAAGATGAAAAAGCCTGGAAGGAGGAGAGATGACTAGAAATGATTCGGTTGGCCGTTTTATGTGTGGATTAATTGTCGGTGTAGAAGACCTTGTGCATTTCAGGTAAAATAACAACTCAATGTTTATATCCCAGGACAAATTAGCTAGCAAGTGCAAGCTAACTAGCTAAATTGCCATACTTGTTTAATGCTTTTCGACCTGTCCCCAAATTAATGTGATTGGTTCAGAGTTTGTTTTGATATTTTAACCTGCGTGTCGTTGTCGTGTTTGGTGTAGGGGGACAAAATACATTTATGCACGATGGCGCACGCACGTAGCTGGTTTGGGTTCCGTGTTAAACTTAGTGATGAGCTTGGGGGCACACTAATGTTTAACACTGAGCTGTAGTCAATGAACAGCTCAACTCAATATTAGGAAGGATTTCTTCATGTTTTGTACACTCAGTGTATATGATTTTTTAAATTATTTTTAAATAGTACCGCATGCCCCGGTATGGTACAGAAATTGTATTATGACGGTATGAAAATCTGGATATTGCCCAAACCTACTTGTGATTATCCTTGTGAATCAACAGACGCTGTCAGCAGACCTGGGTTCAAATATGTTTAGTGTTTGCTTTAGCCTGCCAGATGGGCGGTGTTTGCATTTGTGTGACTTCCATTGGTTCCATTGTACCAGGCAAGCTCTATCCATCCCAGCTGAAGTTTTTGTAATTATTTAAACAGTATTTGAACCCGGGGCTGGCTTTCACTGTGTTGTAAATGCTGGCTGCAAACAGTTGTTTATGAGCGATCAGTGGAACATACCTGCAGAGTAAGCACCCTACCACTATTCAAGGCCAGCCATGCTCAGCTGGAGTAAGCTCTGTGTTTACATACGGCGAGACAATGGAGGCATTCCAAGACCAGGGCTGAGCACTGTGGTCTAATTAAGCATGCTTTGTTAGTTGTCGAGCCGTTGCGTACACAGCACTAACACGTTGAATGCATGGAGGCCTTGAAGGCTGATACAATGTCCAAACAGCTCAGCTAAAAGTGTTCAGACATGATTCCTAAACCTGTGAACTTAAAGTGGATGACAAGTGGGCAGAACTTAAGAGCAGTGAGCACATCTGTTGTGGAGATGCCTGTCTGTTTGAAGTGTGTTGAGGGCCCAAATGTTTGGCAGGTGTGAGCCAGGCAGGCATGCAACTATTTGTCTCCAGAGATGTGCTGAATATAGGGTTTTGGTGGGGTGGGGTGGGGTTGGCTTTGTGATGTTGTGGCTTAGTAGATCATAGCCTTGCTGTAAATCGTCCTCTGTTTTTCCAATGGATTCTCCAGTGCAGTGTTGAGAACCCAGCTATCACCAAGGGTGTTTTCAAACTTGGTCCCTTTCAGACAGTTTTTGTGGACTCAGTGCGGTTCCCTTAATTTTTTTGTGCAGTGTAAACAAATCAAATCAAGTTTATTTTATGTAGCCCTTCGTACATCAGCTAATATCTCGAAGTGCTGTACAGAAACCCAGCCTAAAACCCCAAACAGCAAGCAATGCAGGTGTAGAAGCAATGCAGGAGTCACACTAGACTACTGCAACACTGTTTCCCTTGCCATAAACCCTCACATTGGTGCCACAAAAGAGGGGTGATGTGCAGGTTCACAGAAAAATACGTGTGCTGTTTTTGGATATTGATTAGCAATTGTCAATGATGCACAAAAAATGTTAATATACAGTTGAAGTCGGAAGATTACTTACACTTAGGTTGGAGTCATTAACTCGTTTTTCAACCACTCCACAAATGTCTTGTTAACAAACTATAGTTTTGGCAAGTCGGTTAGGACATCTACTTTGTGCATGACACAAGTAATTTTTCCAGCAATTGTTTAGACAGATTATTTCATTTATAATTCACTATCACAATTACAGTGGGTCAGAAGTTTACATAAACTAAGTTGACTGTGCCTTTAAACAGCTTGGAAAATTCCAGAAAATGATGTCATGGCTTTAGAAGTTTCTGATAGGCTAATTGACATCGTTTGCGTCAATTGGAGGTGTACTTGTAGATATATTTCAAGGCCTACCTTCAAACTCAGTGCCTCTTTGCTTGACAGCATGGGAAAATCAAAAGAAATCAGCCAAGACTTCAGGGAAAAAATTGTTGTCATCTAAAAGTCTGGTTCATCCTTGGGAGCAATTTCCAGACGCCTGAAGGTACCACGTTCATCTGTACAAACAATAGTACGCAAGTATAAACAACATGGGACCACGCAGCCGTCATACCGCTCAGGTAGGAGACGCGTTCTGTCTCCTAGAGATGAACATACTTTGCTGTTGTTCTGGGATTGATTTGCACTTTTCGCACCAAAGGACCTTGTGAAGATGCTGGAGGAAACGGGTACAAAAGTATCTATATCCACAGTTAAACGAGTCCTATATTGACATAACCTGAAAGACCACTGCTCCGAAGCCACTGCTCCAAAACCGCCATAAAAAAGCCAGACTACGTTTTGCAACTGCACATGGGGACAAAGATCGTACTTTTTGGAGAAATGTCCTCTGGTCTGATGAAACAAAAATAGGACTGTTTGACCATCGTGACCATCGTTATGTTTGGAGGAAAAAGGGGGAGGCTAGCAAGCCGAAGAACACCATCCCAACCACGAAGCACGGGAATGGCAGCAGCATGTTTTGGGGGTGCTTTGCTGCAGGAGGGACTGGTGCACTTCACAAAATAGATGGCATCATGAGGAAAGAAAATTGTGGATATATTGAAGCAACATCTCAAGACATCAGTCAGGAAGTTTAAGCTTGGTTGCAAATGGGTCTTCCAAATGGACAATGATCCCAAGCATACTTCCAAAGTTGTGGAAAAATGGCTTAAAGATAACAAGGTCAAGGTATTGGAGTGGCCAACACAAAGCCCTGACCTCAATGCTATATAAAATTTGTGGGCAGAACTGAAAAAGCGTGTGCGAGCAAGGACGCCTACAAACCTGACTCCGTTACTCCAGCTCTGTCAGAAGGAATGGGCCGAAATTCACCCAACTTATTGTGGGAAGCTTGTGGAAGGCTACCCAAAACGTTTGACCCAAGTTAAACAATTTAAAGGCAACGCTACCAAATACTAATTGAGTGCATGTAAACTTCTGACCCACTGGGAATGTGATGAAAGAAATAAAAGCTGAAATAAATCAATCTCTCTACTATTATTCTGACATTTCACATTCTTAAAATAAAGTGGTGATCCTAACTGACCTAAAACAGGGAATATTTACTTGGATTAAATGTCAGGAATTGTGAAAAACTGAGTTCAAATGTATTTGGCTTAGGTGTATGTAAACTTCCGACTTCAACTGTGTGTGGAGTTTTTGTAGTTCAGATTATTTGTTTGCTATATGTAATTCATAGGCTAAGAGCGCTTCATTAACTGTTAATTCGATTGTGGGATTTAAATAGTGTGAGAAGGCAACATTTTTTGGTGAAAATCACAACGGGGTACAAAATAAATTCTAGCTCTTAAAGGGGCAGTAGGTCTTCCATATAAAACAACTTGTTGCATTGAATTCACTTTTTCAGTTGCAATTTGCTTTTACCACATGTACAGATTTGCATGATATTGATAAAACAAACCAGGCTTAATTTTTTTAAGGTAGGCCTACTGTACTTTTATTTTCGTAAGAGCGGGTTAATCATTCATTTTTGGTAGGCTAACTTTACTTGAAGAATTGCTCTTAGCCACTCTGTGCTTTTGTCTTGAAGCTACAATGTAATTAGTGAAACCAACAGACGGGAAAATAAACCCTTTAATTGTCTGCACATCTTGCATTATTCAAGAGTGTAATATGGTTTGGTTGCATTATTCAATATTATAAACTGGGTTGTTCAGGCACTGAATGCTGAATGGCTGACAGCCGTGGTATATCAGAACGTATACCATGGGAATGACAAAATATTTATTTTTACTGCTCTAATTACATTGTTAACCACTTTTTATAATAGCAATAAGGCACCTCGCGGTTTGTGGTATATGTCCAATATACCAATGCTAAGGGCTGTATCCAGGCACCCTGCGTTGCACATAAGAACAGCCCTTAGCCGTGGTATATTGGCCATATAGCACACCCCTCCGTGCCTTATTGTTTAATTATAAACTTGGTGGTTCGAGCCCTGAATGCTGATTGGCTGAATGCCGTGGTATATCAGACCGTATACCATGGGTATGACAAAACATTTTATTTTTACTATTCTAGTTACATTGGTAACCAGTTTGTAATAGCAATAAGGCACTTCGGGTTTTTGGTACTGTATATGGATAATATACCACGGCTAAGAGCTGTGTCCAGGCACTCCGCATTGCACGTGCTTAAGAACAGCCCTTCGATGTGCCTTATTTCTTAAGTGTAATATGTTTAAGAGGAAAAGTTTGTCATTGTTGAATAGTTTGTGCTTACTGGTTACTTTGATATTTACGGTAAATTTGAGCTGCGGACCAAGAATGTCGCATTGCCAGACAACGAAAGGCAAGGATGTAATGTGATTTGAAAAGTAGATATCTCTTTCACCACCCCGCTCCTCACTCTCCTTCATATCTCGTAGTGGGAATGGGGCCTAATAGCATATTTCCCTTGACCTTGAAGAGTTCGTGGTCTTTTTTTTGGTATTTTGCTGAGTCAAGTGCAGTCTACTGTGGCTGTCTAACAAGTGAAAAGACTAAATAAAATACTTTTTTTTAGCTGATTTTTGCCGTGAGACAAGTCTGTTTCAATCTCCAATCTCTCTGTAATCTTTAA
This sequence comes from Salvelinus alpinus, assembly GCF_045679555.1. Taxonomy (NCBI): domain Eukaryota; kingdom Metazoa; phylum Chordata; class Actinopteri; order Salmoniformes; family Salmonidae; genus Salvelinus; species Salvelinus alpinus. The sequence continues at coordinate 22,663,177 of NC_092094.1, read as the reverse complement.
AGCGTTGAACGTTTTGCAGCTTACATCAGTGAAGATGCAACTTTTTAGAAAGAAAAGCGACTGACTTTTGTTGTGCTTTATGACAGTTTTGTGTCACTGATGTTCATTGTCTTGGTGACATGACTAGGCTAGTTCTATTTTTGGTCATGAGTTTTGGAATATTTTTACCTTTTGAAATGACTTCAACCAATGGCCTGATACAAATCCAAACTATTTAGAAAAACGACTGCTTCTGAAAGTTACTAAATAAAGATTTACCAGGAACTCTGGAATTACATTTCTGGGAGAGAGAAAAGATAAAAGGTTGTTAGAACGGCAACTCTTAAAAGTGTTTAAAAGAAATCCTGTTAATGACTTTAAAATGGCTGATTAGCCCCAAATGATGTATGGAGACCTTTTGGGGGGTTAGCAAAGCACACATTTTTGTGCTCTTTTGAAAATGGCAGCTAAATACTAATTTACTTAACACAGCTCGTTACGTTAGTGTGAAATTCATTTCAGGCCTTCTCTCAAAAACCTAGGCAGAGGTTTTTGGTTGTTAGCTACTGTAGCCTAAATCATCTCAACAAAATCTCCAATTTACACACCACAATTTGCTGAAGATATGAATGACTCATAAATCATCTGATAACGATAAAACAACGTTGTATGATGTAGGTGTTTTCAACAGCATTTTCAACACTGTAAGCAGGGAAAATCCTGATGCATTCATTGCATGTATTTTCCATAAGGAAGATGTTGACCACAGGAATGCTGAAATGACAGTGGTAGGAGGCTGGGTGGTTTCCATAAAAAAGTAGAACAGTGTTATGCCCTATCACATTGGGGTCCTCCCCCCAGGAAGTGAGTCAGCAGCCAGTGAAGGAAAGCTCTCAGGAGTGGAGTTTACCTTGGCCCATACCATGGAGAACACTGCACTGTGTGAGTGGGTCAGTGGGAAGGGGAAAGGGGGATACCTAGTCAGTTTTACAACTGAATGCATTCAACTGAAATGTGTCTTCCGCATTTAACCCAACCCCTCTGAATCAGAGCAGTGCGGGGGGCTGCCTAAATTGACCGTGATGATTGTCTGAGAAGCAGGCCGAACCTTATGGACTCAAATTGTAAAGCAGTGTCGTACTCATGCAAGACCATTGTAGCTCAAAACATAAATTCTCTGAGAATGTAGTTTTGGCATAGAAAAGGCCTGTATTGTTACAGTGATGAAGAGTCTCTCTGTGTGTGTGTGTGCGCAGCCTTTTGATCAGGAAGCTAGACTGAGAGAATGGCCTTGCTGTGCTTTTTGGGCCTTTCTCCAAGCTAGGTCCCAGAAGATGTTTCCTCGCTGGTCTCCAAAACAAAGTGTCCAGTGTCCATAGCGGTGGCTCACTCACTGTGCCAATAAGTGGGCTAAATGGCTTAATTATTATTCTAAATGTGTGTCCAATGACCCACGCCTGACAGGGTAACCTAGGGAACACAGGAAGGGCTTAACATTGGCCAACATTTTACCTCAAGCACAAGAAGGAGATCGTATTTCTCGTTTGGATGTTCATTTGAACCCCACCGGCTGCCATGTATTAAAAACACGTTCAGGTTCAAATGTTTTAAAAGAAGCAGTGCCAGAGTAGGTAGAAAAGTTGTTACTTTTGATGTTGTATCACGACACTTTCATGTTTTGCTAAATCCTCCTCATCTTACGGTCTTTCATGGCTCCAGCCAAAACTGTGTGCATGTTCATTTTTGATTTTTAATGCGTTATGATTCTTAAACTTACGCACCTGTAGAAAACACTCTCTAGTACTAATGGTTATTATGTGCAGTCAAATTTAACCCGCAGTACTTACATTTACATTTACATTTAAGTCATTTAGCAGACGCTCTTATCCAGAGCGACTTACAAATTGGTGCATTCACCTTATGATATCCAGTGGAACAACCACTTTACAATAGTGCATCTAACTCTTTTAAGGGGGGGGGGGGGGGTTAGAAGGATTACTTTATCCTATCCTAGGTATTCCTTAAAGAGGTGGGGTTTCAGGTGTCTCCGGAAGGTGGTGATTGACTCCGCTGACCTGGCGTCGTGAGGGAGTTTGTTCCACCATTGGGGTGCCAGAGCAGCGAACAGTTTTGACTGGGCTGAGCGGGAACTGTACTTCCTCAGAGGTAGGGAGGCGAGCAGGCCAGAGGTGGATGAACGCAGTGCCCTTGTTTGGGTGTAGGGCCTGATCAGAGCCTGAAGGTACGGCGGTGCCGTTCCCCTCACAGCTCCGTAGGCAAGCACCATGGTCTTGTAGCGGATGCGAGCTTCAACTGGAAGCCAGTGGAGAGAGCGGAGGAGCGGGGTGACGTGAGAGAACTTGGGAAAGTTGAACACCAGACGGGCTGCGGCGTTCTGGATGAGTTGTAGGGGTTTAATGGCACAGGCAGGGAGCCCAGCCAACAGCGAGTTGCAGTAATCCAGACGGGAGATGACAAGTGCCTGGATTAGGACCTGCGCCGCTTCCTGCGTGAGGCAGGGTCGTACTCTGCGAATGTTGTAGAGCATGAACCTACAGGAACGGGTCACCGCCTTGATGTTAGTTGAGAACGACAGGGTGTTGTCCAGGATCACGCCAAGGTTCTTAGCACTCTGGGAGGAGGACACAATGGAGTTGTCAACCGTGATGGCGAGATCATGGAACGTACTTCTTACACTTTTCTTACACTTTTCTTTCTGGCCAAACTGATTTAACAGCCAAATGTATAATATAATAGGACTGAAACGTGTTATTTGAGAGGCTATTTTCTAATGTCATGCATCCATTCCCATTGCCTTTGAGCAGGCCGGGCCTAAGTTCTGGGTGGATAGATTATGAAATGACAGGCTTATCAACACAGCTCCTTATTGAGGTGTACAGTCGGGAGCTGCTGCTGTGGCTTTGTTTTAAGACTGCTCTGGATTTACTACATGGCTGCTCAAAACTTGTTCAAATGTTTGATACTACTAAATCCAAAGATGTCTGGCTATTTGTATTTTCCAAAAGAGTAACATTAACTATGCACAACATCATTTTTACAACATGATTCTGGTCCAGAATGCCCTGCACTTATTTTCTTTATACTTTTATTATTTTCAGTTCCTTGTTTTGCTGCCCTTGTATACACACAGAGCCACTGTGGTACTGTAGCTTATTTATGATGACTGACATTTACGGTGTTGTGGAGACAAGTCCATGTGAAATACAGACTATTTACAGAATACAGATCTATGAATGACATTTCTCTAAGATGATGATGATGCTCCGTTTGTCACGTCTCCTCCATGATATGACGTTATTAACTGCAAGTCTACACTTGCATATTTCTGTCTCCTCAACAGTTATTGTCTACTTAGTGAAAACTATTCTACCCAACCATGTGTTTTCATGACCGGCTATGTTGTCAGCAGCCATGTATGACTAAGAGGAATCCTTTTAAGTTCTAATGGTATTCTTCTTGTTGCTACCATGTTGTCATTTGGTGTTGCTACCATGCTATGTTGTCTTAAGTCTCTGTGTAGTGTTGTGGTGTCTCGCTTGTTGTGATATATATACACTGCTCAAAAAAATAAAGGGAACACTTAAACAACACAATGTAACTCCAAGTCAATCACACTTATATGAAATCAAACTGTCCACTTAGGAAGCAACACTGATTGACAATAAATTTCACATGCTGTTGTGCAAATGGAATAGACAAAAGGTGGAAATTATAGGCAATTAGCAAGACACCCCCAAAAAAAGGAGTGATTCTGCAGGTGGTGACCACAGACCACTTCTCAGTTCCTATGCTTCCTGGCTGATGTTTTGGTCACTTTTGAATGCTGGCGGTGCTCTCACTCTAGTGGTAGCATGAGACGGAGTCTACAACCCACACAAGTGGCTCAGGTAGTGCAGTTCATCCAGGATGGCACATCAATGCGAGCTGTGGCAAAAAGGTTTGCTGTGTCTGTCAGCGTAGTGTCCAGAGCATGGAGGCGCTACCAGGAGACAGGCCAGTGCATCAGGAGACGTGGAGGAGGCCGTAGGAGGGCAACAACCCAGCAGCAGGACTGCTATCTCCGCCTTTGTGCAAGGAGGTGCACTGCCAGAGCCCTGCAAAATGACCTCCAGCAGGCCACAAATGTGCATGTGTCAGCATATGGTCTCACAAGGGGTCTGAGGATCTCATCTCAGTACCTAATGGCAGTCAGGCTACCTTTGGCGAGCACATGGAGGGCTGTGCGGCCCCACAAAGAAATGCCACCCCACACCATGACTGACCCACCGCCAAACCGGTCATGCTGGAGGATGTTGCAGGCAGCAGAACGTTCTCCACGGCGTCTCCAGACTCTGTCACGTCTGTCACATGTGCTCATGTGCTCAGTGTGAACCTGCTTTCATCTGTGAAGAGCACAGGGCGCCAGTGGCGAATTTGCCAATCTTGGTGTTCTCTGGCAAATGGCAAACGTCCTGCACGGTGCTGGGCTGTAAGCACAACCCCCACCTGTGGACGTCGGGCCCTCATACCACCCTCATGGAGTCTGTTTCTGACCGTTTGAGCAGACACATGCACATTTGTGGCCTGCTGGAGGTCATTTTGCAGGGCTCTGGCAGTGCACCTCCTTGCACAAAGGCGGAGGTAGCGGTCCTGCTGCTGGGTTTTTGCCCCCATACGGCCTCCTCCACGTCTCCTGATGTACTGGCCTGTCTCCTGGTAGCGCCTCCATGCTCTGGACACTACGCTGACAGACACAGCAAACCTTTTTGCCACAGCTCGCATTGATGTGCCATCCTGGATGAGCTGCACTACCTGAGCCACTTGTGTGGGTTGTAGACTCCGTCTCATGCTACCACTAGAGTGAGAGCACCGCCAGCATTCAAAAGTGACCAAAACTTCAGCCAGGAAGCATAGGAACTGAGAAGTTGTCTGTGGTCACCACCTGCAGAATCACTCCTTTTTTGGGGGTGTCTTGCTAATTGCCTATAATTTCCACCTTTTGTCTATTCCATTTGCACAACAGCATGTGAAATTTATTGTCAATCAGTGTTGCTTCCTAAGTGGACAGTTTGATTTCACAGAAGTGTGATTGACTTGGAGTTACATTGTGTTGTTTAAGTGTTCCCTTTATTTTTTTGAGCAGTGTATATATATACAGTGGGGAGAACAAGTATTTGATACACTGCCGATTTTGCAGGTTTTCCTACTTACAAAGCATGTAGAGGTCTGTAATTTTTATCATAGGTACACTTCAACTATGAGAGACGGAATCTAAAACAAAAATCCAGAAAATCACATTGTATGATTTTTAAGTAATTAATTTGCATTTTATTGCATGACATAAGTATTTGATACATCAGAAAAGCAGAACTTAATATTTGGTACAGAAACCTTTGTTTGCAATTACAGAGATCATACATTTCCTGTAGTTCTTGACTAGGTTTGCACACACTGCAGCAGGGATTTTGGCCCACTCCTCCCTACAGATCTTCTCCAGATCCTTCAGGTTTCGGGGCTGTCGCTGGGCAATACGGACTTTCAGCTCCCTCCAAAGATTTTCTATTGGGTTCAGGTCTGGAGACTGGCTAGGCCACTTCAGGACCTTGAGATGCTTCTTACGGAGCCACTCCTTAGTTGCCATGGCTGTGTGCTTCGTGTCGTTGTCATGCTGGAAGACCCAGCCACGACCCATCTTCAATGCTCTTACTGAGGGAAGGAGGTTGTTGGCCAAGATCTCGCGATACATGGCCCCATCCATCCTCCCCTCAATACGGTGCAGTCGTCCTGTCCCCTTTGCAGAAAAGCATCCCCAAAGAATGATGTTTCCACCTCCATGCTTCACGGTTGGGATGGTGTTCTTGGGGTTGTACTCATACTTCTTCTTCCTCCAAACACGGCGAGTGGAGTTAGACCAAAAAGCTCTATTTTTGTCTCATCAGACCACATGACCTTCTCCCATTCCTCCTCTGGATCATCCAGATGGTCATTGGCAAACTTCAGACAGGCCTGGACATGCACTGGCTTAAGCAGGGGGACCTTGCGTGCGCTGCAGGATTTTAATCCATGACGGCGTAGTGTGTTACTAATGGTTTTCTTTGAGACTGTGGTCCCAGCTCTCTTCAGGTCATTGACCAGGTCCTGCCGTGTAGTTCTGGGCTGATCCCTCACCTTCCTCATGATCATTGATGCCCCACGAGGTGAAATCTTGCATGGAGCCCCAGACCGAGGGTGATTGACCGTCATCTTGAACTTCTTCCATTTTCTAATAATTGCGCCAACAGTTGTTTCCTTCTCACCAAGCTGCTTGCCTATTGTCCTGTAGCCCATCCCAGCCTTGTGCAGGTCTACAATTTTATCCCTGATGTCCTTACACAGCTCTCTGGTCTTGGCCATTGTGGAGAGGTTGGAATCTGTTTGATTGTGTGTGGACAGGTGTCTTTTATACAGGTAACGAGTTCAAACAGGTGCAGTTAATACAGGTAATGAGTGGAGAACAGGAGGGCTTCTTAAAGAAAAACTAACAGGTCTGTGAGAGCCGGAATTCTTACTGGTTGGTAGGTGATCAAATACTTATGTCATGCAATAAAATGCAAATTAATTATTTAAAAATCATACAATGTGATTTTCTGGATTTTTGTTTTAGATTCCGTCTCTCACAGTTGAAGTGTACCTATGATAAAAATTACAGACCTCTACATGCTTTGTAAGTAGGAAAACCTGCAAAATCGGCAGTGTATCAAATACTTGTTCTCCCCACTGTATATATCACAACAAGCGAGACACCACAACACTACACAGAGACTTTTTTTTACTTAAAAATCTTTTTTTTAATTTTTATTCCCAGCCCCCATCCACCCACGCAGGAGGCCTTTTGGTAGGCCATTATTGTAAATAATAATTTGTTCTTAACTGACTTGCCTAGTTAAATAAAAATAGCCAAAACCTAGCCATGTTTTTTTTTTTATGTCCTTGCGCATTCTGGTTCTTAGCAATCTCTTAGAATGGCTTTTGTGTCAGAAACCCAGTAATTATATTTTCCTGTGAAACACTGAGCCGACTGACGATAAGAAAGTGTTGCATATTTCTTAGCAGAAATTTCCTCCCCTCACTTCCTACCTTTTCAGACTCCATAGTTAGTTTTTTAAATGTATTTATTCTTTTTTATTTTTTTATTCATGACTTCAAAATCTCTTAAAAGCTCTTGCTCTAGTGATGTGGAGATTACATCTAAGTAATAAGGTGTAAGTAGACCTACAAGCCTATACCTATGGCCAGCAGTTTTTCCCGACCACGGCTCAGTTGGTAAGAGCATGGCACTAGCAATGTCACCGTCATGGGTTCCATCCCACAGGGATCACATACTTTGCAGTGAGTGCATACATTTTTTGTATGTCAGTCAGTGGAGGCTGCTGAGGGAAGAACGGCTCAAATGGAATGGCATCAAACACCTGGAAACCATATGTTTATTGTATTTGATTCCATTCCACTGACTCCGCTCCAGTCATTACCATGAGCCCTTTCTCCCCAATTAAGGTGCCACCAACCTCCTGTGAAGTCAATAATAAGTGGCATGTATTGCCTAACCCTAGTGGGTCAGGAAAAACTTCTATCCCTTAATTAAATACAGCTTAATGGTTCATTGTCCCTTTTCTTTCTCCCAGGGTGCCCACTGAGTGTTGAAGATGATGTCTGATGCCAGTGACATGTTGGCAGCAGCCTTGGAGCAGATGGATGGGATAATAGCAGGTAAGAATATCTGTCTCTGTCACTGCTGCGTTGGCATGCTGAAGAACAAGGACTGATCTCTCAGCATCACATTCACTGGTGCAACACTATCGGAGTTGGATAGTTAGACCTGGGACTGTGTTAACAAAGAGTCTGAGTAGGAGTGCTGATTCGGGATCAGTTTTGCCTTTTGGATCATAATGAATAAGATTATATCGACGGGGGCGGAGAGCTGATCCTAGAGCAGCACTCTTCCTCTGAGACACTTGATACATACAGAAATTCATTTACAGTACAATATGCCTTTCTCAATGCTCACTGAAGGATTAATGGTCATACCCGGCCCAACCAGTGTAGCTCTGCAACACACATTTCAAGAGGCAGAAGAACATTTTTAGACTGACTAATTAACTGTGAATACCAGATCATTGTGATGATCACACTCTCAGGCTAGTTTGAGCAATGTTAACTGTTTTTGATGATCATGTTTTCAGGCAAGAACTGTTATGGCAGGCCATTCCCTAAAGTTCTTCAAGAAGTGGACATTTCCCATTGTGGTTTGATAGATCAATTCAACATGTGGCAGTTAAATGTAGTACTGTAGCTGATGGGGATAAATGTGAAGCCCATTTCAGAACTGCAAGCCCATCTCAGTACTTCAGTATGGCTGTATTAGTACAGTAATGTTAATGCACAGAGTCAGCATAGACAAGCTTTAAGGCTAATCTTATTTTCAGCATTGGGTTAATTATAGGCCTGACATTTCAGTTAACTGTCCGATCACATGTCTGTTTCCCAAGTAACTCTAGCCTTTCTTCTGTCCTCATTCAAGCTCTTTCTCTCTCTCTTGTTCTCTCTTTCTCTTTCTGTCTCTTTCTGTCTCTCTTTCGCTATCCCACTCTTTCTCTGGCCTGTAGCTGTGTTTCCCTGTAGAGTCTTGTGTGTAAATGAGCTAGATTTCCTCACTTGTCGTGTCGGCTAGGTCCTGTAATGAGGAGCAGTGACGTAATGGTATAACCGAGAGTTGTTTTCACTCTACTCTAGAAATGCAGGGCTGTTGTGAACCTGTTAAACATTGCACAGACTGTCCTCTTTCTTGGGCTAAAATACAACATAGTCATTTGATGAAGTTATACCATTTAATAGACCTTATAAATGACTGAACTTCTTTCATGGGGAGGCTAACTGCAAATAGAGCATATTTCTCCATCTTTAAAGTATGGAAACTGTTTAATTGAGTGTTTCCCCCCCCAGGCTCCAAGGCTATGGACTACTCCAACGGGCTGTTTGACTGCCAGTCGCCCACCTCTCCCTTCATGGGCAGCCTGCGGGCGCTGAACCTGCTGGAGGACCTCCGGGGCGTGCTGGAGCTGATGGACACAGAGGAGAGGGAGGGCCTGCGCTGCCAGATCCCTGACGCCACCGCAGACAGCCTGGTGGACTGGCTGCAGCAGGGACACCTGATGGTGAGACCAGTCAAAAGTAGTGCACTATATAAGGAATATGGTGCTGTTTCAGATGCATCCACCCATGATGTTGATGATACATCTCTGTGGTTGAATGTACTGTATCACAGTGTGTGGACTGCAAAGTCTTCCTGGTTTCGCTGGCGCTAAAATGTACTTTATCTAGCACCTTCTCAAAGCCATGTGTATGAAATCCTTTGTCATATCTAGTGACTAGGGAGAGACACACACATCTGTGATGAGAGGACTAAGAGAATGTCAGATGTACTGTAAACCGACATGGGAGACGACTGTTGCATTCATTTAAAGTTCATGTTCAGCTCCGATGACATCCCTCATCACATTAGTCTCCACAGCGGTGTCGTGTTACGGCTGTTGTTTGTCCAGACATGTCACGGAATGTGTAAATATAGGCCTGCTGTTGCTGTGGTGATTTACGGTTTGATAAGGTTAGATCCACAAAGGGGACCTCTGTTGTGGTGTCCCTCCTGTTATTCCCTCCTGTGTCACTACAAAAACAACATGTCTGGTGGGGAATCTGGGATGGTACGTTGAAGAGCTCTACTGCTGTTTAAAGGAGAAGAATGGTATGAGGGTGAAAGGAGAAATATGGTATGAGGGTGAAAGGAGAAGTATGTTATGAGGGTGAAAGGAGAAGTATGTTATGAGGGTGAAAGGAGAAGTATGGTATGAGGGTGAAAGGAGAAGTATGGTATGAGGGTGAAAGGAGAAGTATGGGGGTGAAAGGAGAAGTATGGTATGAGGGTGAAAGGAGAAGTATGGTATGAGGGTGAAAGGAGAAGTATGAGGGTGAAAGGAGAAGTATGGTATGAGGGGATACATTATCAGAGACATTTCCTGGTCAGTTTTAGCAGCAGAGTAGTAATATATAAACCCTCTAAATATTGGTGAGGGGAGATGTTGGTTGGGGTTGAAGCTCCATTGGGCAGCTAGAGGATCTTGCTGTAGAGCAACCAGCCAGCACACCCTTTTCAAAGCTTAACTGGTAAAAACGTTGATTCTTTGTGCCGACTAATAGTATATGAATGATTAAGCCTATATATTTTGCTCTCTGTGTGTGCTCTCCGTTCCATTCTGTTTTACAGCAGATATGTTTCTGGAACACTGAGTTCAAACTAACTATGTGAAGCCCATCTGGCCATTGATCATCTTGTTCGCAGTTCTTCAGCCTGTCCTCGCTTTGAATGTTAGAAGAATACCTCTAATATGAGTCTCCAATGTCCACGAACAGGTCCTCGGTGGTTACAAAGCAAACATCTCGCTGAACTCTTAGGGTATGGTGTAGTCAATAAGCTAAAAGCCAGGGTTTGTGACACACCGCTGTGAGAAACAAACCATTGATGTGGTGGGAACCAACTGCTTGCTGCAGAGACCACTGGGATCTAGGATCTGGGCCAGGGAAATGCCAGAGCCTGTGTACACCAGTAACTCTCTGCTGAAACCCACTCTGTGTGTACACTAGTCTCTTCGACCATTTAAGGTGTTGCAGGCAAAGGAAAGGGCAAATGCAACATCAATCACACAAAGCTGTCACTCGAAAGACTCTTGTGCGATATGTTGTCTGATAATTGTCCGTGTTTAAGGCACTTCAAATATGCCGTGTTCACCCTAGGACATACTCCAGTGTACCTCAGTGTTCACCCTAGGACATACTCCAGTGTACCTCAGTGTTCACCCTAGGACATACTCCAGTGTACCTCAGTGTTCACCCTAGGACATTCTCCAGTGTACCTCAGTGTTCACCCTAGGACATTCTCCAGTGTACCTCAGTGTTCACCCTAGGACATACTCCAGTGTACCTCAGTGTTCACCCTAGGACATACTCCAGTGTACCTCAGTGTTCACCCTAGGACATACTCCAGTGTACCTCAGTGTTCACCCTAGGACATTCTCCAGTGTACCTCAGTGTTCACCCTAGGACATTCTCCAGTGTACCTCAGTGTTCACCCTAGGACATACTCCAGTGTACCTCAGTGTTCACCCTAGGACATACTCCAGTGTACCTCAGTGTTCACCCTAGGACATACTCCAGTGTACCTCAGTGTTCACCCTAGGACATACTCCAGTGTACCTCAGTGTTCACCCTAGGACATACTCCAGTGTACCTCAGTGTTCACCCTAGGACATACTCCAGTGTACCTCAGTGTTCACCCTAGGACATACTCCAGTGTACCTCAGTGTTCACCCTAGGACATACTCCAGTGTACCTCAGTGTTCACCCTAGGACATACTCCAGTGTACCTCAGTGTTCACCCTAGGACATTCTCCAGTGTACCTCAGTGTTCACCCTAGGACATACTCCAGTGTACCTCAGTGTTCACCCTAGGACATTCTCCAGTGTACCTCAGTGTTCACCCTAGGACATACTCCAGTGTACCTCAGTGTTCACCCTAGGACATACTCCAGTGTACCTCAGTGTTCACCCTAGGACATACTCCAGTGTACCTCAGTGTTCACCCTAGGACATTCTCCAGTGTACCTCAGTGTTCACCCTAGGACATACTCCAGTGTACCTCAGTGTTCACCCTAGGACATACTCCAGTGTACCTCAGTGTTCACCCTAGGACAAACTCCAGTGTACCTCAGTGTTCACCCTAGGACATACTCCAGTGTACCTCAGTGTTCACCCTAGGACAAACTCCAGTGTACCTCAGTGTTCACCCTAGGACATTCTCCAGTGTACCTCAGTGTTCACCCTAGGACATACTCCAGTGTACCTCAGTGTTCACCCTAGGACATTCTCCAGTGTACCTCAGTGTTCACCCTAGGACATTCTCCAGTGTACCTCAGTGTTCACCCTAGGACATACTCCAGTGTACCTCAGTGTTCACCCTAGGACAAACTCCAGTGTACCTCAGTGTTCACCCTAGGACATACTCCAGTGTACCTCAGTGACAAATGGTGCCACAGCATCGATCTTTAGCTTGATCTGACTTGATCTTGACACATTAAGCACTGAGCATGTCGTAAAGCTTTACCAGTGTAATAGCGGCTTCATCTCAGAACACAAAACCACCTCTTGTGTCCACGCTGTCCAGCTACTCAGACTGTAAAACATAAATGTTCATCAAGTTATATCACAAAATACTATTGGAGGATGTATGTTAATACTCAGACCAATCCCAAGTGCCACTCTTTCACTGACTCTTCATGTTGTCTTCTCTGTGCCCGCCTGCAGTCCAATGGTCACCACATCTCCATGGGTGGGGACCTCTACCAAGAGAGACTGTCTCGGCTGGAGGGTGACAAGGAATCCCTGGTGCTTCAGGTAGTGTACAGTACACAACAACATGTCATAGCTAGTAGCCATCTTACCCAGGCAGCCTAAATGGCTCATTTAAGGGCGTTATAACAAAATTAATTGTCAGTAAATTACCTTTTTATTGTAATGAAAAGAATTCACTACACTCGCATTAACATCTGCTAACCAAGTGTATGTGACAAATAAAATTTGATTTGAACAATTTCACAACAACTACCTTATACACACAAGTGTAAAGGAATGAATAAGAATATGTACATATAAATATAAGGATGAGCGATGGCCAAACGGCATAGGCAAGATGAAGTAGATGGTATAGAGAACAGTATATGAGATGAGTAATGTAGGGTATGTAAACATTATATAAAGTGGCATTGTTTAAAGTGACTAGTGATACATTTATTACATAAATTTTTCCATTATTAAAGTGAGCTGGAGTTGAGTCAGTATGTTGGCAGCAGCCACTCAATGTTAGAGATGGCTGTTTAACAGTCTGATGGCCTTGAGATAGAAGCTGTTTTTCAGTCTCTCGGTCCCAGCTTTGATGCACCTGTACTGACCTCGCCTTCTGGATGATAGCGGGCTGAACAGGCAGTGGCTCGGGTGGTTGTTGTCCTTGATGATCTTTATGGCCTTCCTGTGACATCGGGTGGTGTAGGTGTCCTGGAGGGCAGGTAGTTTGCCCCGCAAACCTCACTACCCTCTGGAGAGCCTTACGGTTGTGGGCGGAGCAGTTGCCGTACCAGGCGGTGATGCAGCCCGACAGGATGCTCTCGATTGTGCATCTGTAAAAGTTTGAGTGCTTTTGGTGACAAGCCGAATTTCTTCAGCCTCCTGAGGTTGAAGAGAAGCTGCTGCGCCTTCTTCACCACGCTGTCTGTGTGGGTGGACCATTTCAGTTTGTCCGTGATGTGTATGCCGAGGAACTTATTACCCTCTCCACTACTGTCCCGTCGATGTGGATAGGGGGGTGCAACCTCTGCTGTTTCCTGAAGTCCACGATCATCTCCTTTGTTTAGTTGACGTTGAGTGTGAGGTTATTTCCCTGACACCACACTCCGAGGGCCCACACCTCCTCCCTGTAGGCCGTCTCGTCATTGTTGGTAATCAAGCCTACCACTGTAGTGTTGTCTGCAAACTTGATGATTGAGTTGGAGGCGTGCATGGCCACGCAGTCGTGGGTGAACAGAGTACAGGAGAGGGCTCAGAACGTACCCTTGTGGGGCCCCAGTGTTGAGGTTCAGCGGGTTGGAGATGTTACCTACCCTCCCCACCTGTGGGTGGCCCGTCAGGAAGTCCAGTACCCAGTTGCACAGGGTGGGGTCGAGACCCATGGTCTCGAGCTTGATGACGAGTTTAGAGGGTACTATGGTGTTAAATGCTGAGCTGTAGTCGATGAACAGCATTCTCACATACAGTGAGGGAAAAAAGTATTTGATCCCCTGCTGATTTTGTACGTTTGTCCACTGACAAAGAAATGATCAGTCTGTAATTTTAATGGTAGGTTTATTTGAACAGTGAGAGACAGAATATCAACAAAAATATCCAGAAAAACGCATGTCAAAAATGTTATAAATTGATTTGCATTTTAATGAGGGAAATAAGTATTTGACCCCCTCTGCAAAACATTACTTAGTACGTGGTGGCAAAACCCTTGTTGGCAATCACAGAGGTCAGATGTTTCTTGTAGTTGGCCACCAGGTTTGCACACATCTCAGGAGGGATTTTGTCCCACTCCTCTTTGCAGATCTTCTTCAAGTCATTAAGGTTTCGAGGCTGACATTTGGCAACTCGAACCTTCAGCTCCCTCCACAGATTTTCTATGGGATTAAGGTCTGGAGACTGGCTAGGCCACTCCAGGACCTTAATGTGCTTTTTCTTGAGCCACTCCTTTGTTGCCTTGGCCGTGTGTTTTGGGTCATTGTCGTGCTGGAATACCCATCCACGACACATTTTCAATACCCTGGCTGAGGGTAGGAGGTTTTCACCCAAGATTTGACGGTACATGGCCCTGTCCATCGTCCCTTTGATGCGGTGAAGTTGTCCTGTCCCCTTAGCAGAAAAACACCCCCAAAGCATAATGTTTCCACCTCCATGTTTGACGGTGAGGATGGTTTCTTGGGGTCATAGGCAGCATTCCTCCTCCTCCAAACACGGCAAGTTGAGTTGATGCCAAAGAACTCCATTTTGGTCTCATCTGACCACAACACGTTCACCCAGTTGTCCTCTGAATCATTCAGATGTTCATTGGCAAACTTCAGACGGGCATGTATATGTGCTTTCTTGAGCAGGGGGACCTTGCGGACGCTGCAGGATTTCAGTCCTTCACGGCGTAGTGTGTTACCAATTGTTTTCTTGGTGACTGGTCCCAGCTGCCTTGAGATCATTGACAAGATCCTCCTGTGTAGTTCTGGGCTGATTCCTCACCGTTCTCATGATCATTGCAACTCCACGAGGTGAGATCTTGCATGGAGTCCCAGGCCGAGGGAGTTTGACAGTTATTTTGTGTTTCTTCCATTTGCGAATAATCGCACCAACTGTTGTCACCTTCTCACCAAGCTGCTTGACAATGGTCTTGTAGCCCATTCCAGCCTTGTGTAGATCTACAATCTTGTCCCTGACATCCTTGGAGAGCTCTTTGGTCTTGGCCATGGTGGAGAGTTTGGAATCTGATTGATTGATTGCTTCTGTGGACAGGTGTCTTTTATACAGGTAACAAACTGAGATTAGGAGCACTCCCTTTAACAGTGTGCTCCTAATCTCAGCTCGTTACCTGTATGAAAGACACCTGGGAGCCAGAAATCTTTCTGATTGAGAGGGGGTCAAATACTTATTTCCCTCATTAAAATGCAAATCAATTTATAACATTTTTGACATGCGTTTTTTTGGATATTTTTGTGGTTATTCTGTCTCTCACTGTTCAAATAAACCTACCATTAAAAGTATAGACTGATCAATTCTTTGTCAGTGGGTAAACGTACAAAATCAGCAGGGGATCAAATACTTTTTTCCCTCACTGTAGGTATTCCTCTTGTCCAGATGGGTTAGAGCAGTGTGGTTGCAATTGCGTCGTCTGTGGACCTATTGGGGCGGTAAGCAAATTGGAGTGGGTCTAGGGTGTCAAGTAGGGTGGAGGTGATATGGTCCTTTACTAGTCTCTCAAAGCACTTGATAATGACCGAAGTCAGTGCTACAGGATGGTAGTCGTTTAGCCTCATTAGCTTTCTTGGGAACAGGAACAATGGTAGCCCTCTTGAAGCATGTGGGAACAGCAGACTGGGATAAGGATTGATTGAATATGTCCGTAAACACACCAGCCAGCTGGTCTGCGCATGCTCTGAGGACGCGGCTGTGGATGCCGTCTGGGCCGGCAGCCATGCGAGGGTTAACACGTTTAAATGTTTTACTCACGTCGGCTGCAGTGAAGGAGAATCCGCAGGTTTTGGTAGCGGGCCGTGTCAGTGGCATTGTATTGTCCTCAAAGCGAGCAAAGAAGTTGTTTAGTCTGTCTGGGAGCAAGACATCCTGGTCCGCGACGGGGCTGGTTTTCTTTTTGTAATCCGTGATTGACTGTAGACCCTGCCACATACCTCTTGTGTCTGAGCCGTTGAATTGCGACTCTACTTTGTCTCTATACTGAAGCTTAGCTTGTTTGATTGCCTTACGGAGGGAATAGCTACACTGTCTATATTCGGTCATGTTTCCGGTCACCTTGCCCTGGTTAAAAGCAGTGGTTCGCGCTTTCAGTTTCGCGCTAATGCTGCCATCAATCCACGGTTTCTGGTTTGGGAATGTTTTAATCGTTGCTGTGGGTATTCTGTCGCCGATGCACTTTCTAATGAACTCGCTCACCGACTCAGCGTATTCTTCAATGTTGTTGTTGGACGCAATACGGAACATATCCCAATCCACGTGATCGAAGCAATCTTGAAGCGTGGAATCAGATTGGTCGGACCAGCGTTGAACAGACCTGAGCGCGGGAGCTTCCTGTTTTATTCTCCGTCTATAGGCTGGGAGCAACTAAATAGAGTCGTGGTCAGCTTTTCCAAAAGGAGGGCGGGGGAGGGCCTTATATGCGACGCGGAAGTTAGAATAACAATGATCTAGGGTTTTACCAGCCCTGGTAGCACAATCGATATGCTGATAGAATTTAGGGAGTCTTGTTTTCAGATTAGGCTTGTTAAAATCACCAGCTACAATGAATGCAGCCTCAGGATATGTGGTTTCCAGTTTACATAGAGTCAATTAAAGTTCGTTCAGGGCCATCGATGTGTCTGCTTGGGGGGGGGGAATATATGCGGCTGTGATTATAATCGAAGAGAATTCTCTTGGTAGATAATGCGGTCGACATTTGATTGTGAGGAATTCTAAGGCAGGTGAACAGAAGGACTTGAGTTCCTGTATGTTGTTATGATCACACCACGTCTCGTTAATCATAAGGCATACTCCCCTGCCCCTCTTCTTACCAGAAAGATGCTTGTTTCTGTCGGCGCGATGCGTGAAGAAACCAGCTGGCTGTACCGACTCCGATAGCGTGTCTCGAGTGAGCCGTGTTTCCGTGAAGCAAAGAACGTTACAGTCTCTTATGTCTCTCTGGAACGCTACCCTTGCTCGGATTTCATCAACCTTGTTGTCAAGAGACTGGACATTGGCGAGTAGTATGCTCGGGAGTGGTGCGCGATGTGCCCGTCTCCGGAGCCTGACCAGAAGACCGCTTCGTCTGCCCCTTTTACGGCAACGTTGTTTTGGTTCGCCGGCTGGGTTCCCGATGCATTGTCCTGGGTGGTGGGCAAAACAGAGGATCCGCTTCGGGAAAGTCGAATTCCTGGTCGTAATGATAGTGAGTTGACGTTGCTCTTATATTCAGTACTTCCTCCCGACTGTATGTAATAAAACCTAAGATTACCTGGGGTACCAATGTAAGAAATAGCACGTAAAAAAACAAAATACTGCGTAGTTTCCTAGGAACGCGAAGCGAGGCGGCCATCTTTGTCGGCGCCGGAAGTTAAGTTGTTAGATTACTTGTTAGTTATTACTGCACGGTCAGAACTAGAAGCACAAGCTTTTCACGACACTCACATTAACATCTGCTAACCATGTGTATGTGACCAATAAAATGTGAGGAATTGGCTATACAGCACATACACATATCTGGGACCAGGCTTTAATGAACTTGGTGTCATAACTCAACTCCATTACTATGCACCATAATAATGTTTATGTTAATATTGTAATTACTGTCTTACTACACAGGTATAAGAGCAACTTAGTCTTACCCATGTGTTCCTGTGCAGGTGAGTGTGTTGACAGACCAGGTGGAGGCGCAGGGGGAGAAGATAAGGGACTTGGACATGTGTTTGGATGAGCACCGGGAGAAACTGAACGCCACTGAGGAGATGCTGCAACAGGTCAGTTTGGAGGAGAACGGCCCCTGAACATGGGGCTCTGTTGAAGTTATATTATTGTCACCACTGCTGAACAGCAAAACCAAGCAAGCAAGGCAAGCTCTGTGCGTGTGTGTGTGTTGTCTATATTTAGTCTGTGTTTTGTGGTTTCGCAGGAACTCCTGTGCAGAACGGCTCTAGAGACTCAGAAACAGGACCTGCTGGCTGAGGTG
The DNA here is from genome assembly GCF_045679555.1 of Salvelinus alpinus. Taxonomy (NCBI): domain Eukaryota; kingdom Metazoa; phylum Chordata; class Actinopteri; order Salmoniformes; family Salmonidae; genus Salvelinus; species Salvelinus alpinus. The sequence goes on along the minus strand of NC_092094.1, from coordinate 22,645,107 downwards.
TCCAACCTGAAGCTGAACTCATTTGAGAAGGACAGACTGCACTTTGACTTCAGCGACAATGAGGTATGGAATGGGAGGCCTCTGCTTTAGGATTAATTCTTCTTGCAGTATTTCTCTCTCCCTCTCGCTCTTTCACACACACACACACACACACACACACACATACACACACACACGCGCGCGCGCACACACACGCACACACACACCCTTACTTGCTGCCTGAAAACTGTGTGGGGAGGGGAGGCTTATGTCATCATGTGTTCAAAGCCGCAGTGTGTTGGGGCAAGTAAAGAGATTGTTCACTGCCAAGAGAATGCCAGTTACCATGGCCAGGGGCACTGGAATTGTGCCTTGTTTGAAGATATGCATGAGTTGCTCTTACACATAAATGTCTGGCATTAGGGTTTTGATAATGGGGAAATGTGAAGATTTGGCTTACCTCTGGTTGTATGGTTGCCAACAAAGACCAAAAAGGTTGTTCATATCTTGTTTACACGGCAGTTCGGAGCAAAGCAGAACAGCTCTGGGATTTCTACTGTCCCTGGAAAGTAGTCCCTCATCACTTGATAAGGTCTCCGTGGGGATCAGTAGTTGGCCTTGGAGTATGTGGGAGAAAATTCTCTGTATAGGCTTCTTTTGATAAGAAAAAGCAAAGCTGCACACTCGAATCGCTTCGATGTGATAAGTCTAATAAGCTGACAACTAAGCTGCCTTCTTCAGGGTTCAAAATATTTATTTTGGCCAAGTTTTGACGTATCTTAAGTAGCGCATGAGGAACAAGCAATCTTACTATATGGTTTATCAAGCCATCGAGGTGACTGTTCTAGGACTCCTTTTAACTTTGAGAAATTCTCTGATTGAACAAGCATGTTGTATGCAGCTTCCCTCCTTCCCCAGTACACTGTGGGTAATGCGGTCTTTCTCTCCCCTATCAGGACATGGTTCTGGAGATGAATGAACTGAGGTACAGAGTGACCGAGATGGAGAGTGAAAGACTACAGTATGAGAAGAAACTGAAATCCACTAAGGTGAGTTATCATGTGGTCCTGTGGAGTAGGCCTACCTACACTGCAATATGTAAGCATGAATGATTCATTCTGCGAAAAGAAATCTACCTCCAGAAGGAGAACTTTTCCCGATAGCCTATTTCTTCTTTACACATATATCCTCTCTTCTTTCTTTTACTATTTTTCAAATCTTGAGTATCCCCTTCTCCTCCCCCTTTTGCTGTCTTTTCTTTTATATAACATCTGTCTTTTTCTCTCTCTTTCCTTGGCTTACCTCTTTCTCCACCGCTACTAGTCATTAATGGCCAAGCTTTCTAGCCTGAAAATCAAAGTGGGCCAGATGCAGTATGAGAAACAGAGGAAGGAAAACAAACTGCAGGCCCTGAAGGTTGGCTTCTCCCAGGGTTTCTGCTTGTTGCCATCTGATATCGGGTTTTGGCCTTGTTTTTGTGTGGTGTTCAGTTTTTTTTGTTTTTACATATTTCTAGCCAAGATTAAAGGTGTGTTAGCAGAACTCAACTGACTTATCATAGAAAACAATCGAATGATCCAAATGGTTAAATTGATGTGCTTTTTTTGGTGCCGGTGCAGAAAGCTAAGCACTTATACATACAAATTTAAACATATCCTGAAATACACCACTTCCTTTAGGCGACATCCACAAGACACTAATTTAAGCATATAGCATATTTAATGTAAACCACAGGTATGTCTTCATTTTGGGCTTTTGTGACCTCTTTTAGAAGTCTGTTTTTTACTCCCTCTTTCTTATGGATGAAATGTACTTTCTCTGTTTAGTTTTGAAATAATTAATGCTCGATGTTCTATCCCATGACATTTTGACACTAGCCTGGTCCCAGATCTGTTTGTGTTGTTTTGCCAACACCTGTGGTCAATGGATTTGGCAAGACGGCACAAACAGGCCTGCGGCAAGGCTATTATGACACTGCCATGTAAAATGGCTCCTCCAACACTTGATGAGACATCAACCACCCCAGACCCCCGCACTGACCCCCAAATCCCCACCTCCTCCCTTAGTCACACCTGTTCTGGGTGTGTGTGTATCATTGTCTCTGCCTGTCAAGTCAGCATCTGAATGTTTGTGTTGTGGTTTGTTTGTGATGGTGGGTGTTTGGTAAGGATGGTGGTGGGAGAGGGGGCGTTAAGTCAGTGGCCATGTTCCTGGCTGACTACATTGCAGAAGCCTGCCAGATCTCACAACACCTGGATAAGTGGTTAACATATCGGTTAACCACACCATAGTTATTGGGTGCGTTCCTCTGCCCAGGTGTTGCTGATGCATGCCAGAATTTACAACCCCTGGATAGGTATTTTATATCAGCTAACCACATATGTTATAGCAATCTGGTGACTGACGGCACAGTCGATGACATGGCACACAACCATTGTTTGATGCAATGCAACGTCAAAGCAGGGGAACACAACCATTCTCTTGATTGACTGCGCAGTCGATGACGTGGCACACAACCATTTGTTGATGCAATGCTGCAGTACGTCTGCAGTGTAGGTGGCCTGGAATGCAACCAGTGTTTTTTGTGAGGATGTCGCTGACTAACTGTTGTGTGTTGAGCAGGAGGAGCTGGCAATGCTGAGGAGGCATCTGGAGGGAAGGGACGGAGAGCTGAGGAGGTTACACGACGAGACTGGGTTCAGAGGCATCACACCGGTTGGAATGGACAGTGGAGACAGAGGTGAGATCGTGGGCCGCAGTTGACTTTCTGTCTGTGTCTTTACTCAATGGGCCGGTGTCCGGACACAGGTTAGGCCTAGTTCTACACTAAAAAGTCTGCCCAATGGAGATTTTCCATTGGACTCGGCTAAATCTGTGTCCGGGAAACCCACCTTGTAAGACACATGTACCAGTTCCATTAAGCAAAGATAACATTTTGGTAACACTTTACTGAAAGCAGACCGGTATAATGCGTTATAATGTTTTATAAGCATGTATGAGCATCTGTCTTATTATTATGCTTATAATATATTATGTCTCTGAAATTGCAGTTTGTCATATTTTGTAACCAATCAACATGATTTAAAAGAATACAGTCTTGATAGAAGTCGTGATGAAACTGAAGTCTTCAGAAACTGAAGCCAGTAATTCTGTGTCCTGTTTAGTCTCTCACCCAGATGAAACTCTTAAATTGAGGCTGAAAGAGAAACGTAAGGTTATGCGTTTTATCAATGCTTGTATTTATTATTATTTGCTCTTGCACATCTGTCCCCTGTTTGCATGTATGGGCATGAATGGCCCATCTGCACTTTGCTTGTCCATAACCCATTGGAAAGCTATTTAATACAGTGTATATACTCTGTGAAATAACTTTATCAGTTCAGCCACTGATATTTTAGAACTCAAATAAGTGAATGAAAAGATGATATCAGTGGTTTGTATTGCAGAAAGGTTTTTGCCTTTATGTACTGTAAGAATGGTAAAGTTAGTTGACTTAATGGAAGTATCTTAAAGGTGCAATCTGTTAGTTCTCTGTCCTCCATGGCAACTAGATGAAGTTTAAACGTGTAAAACGCAACCTATACACAACAACAAGAAATATGTTGTTCAAATTTATTCACCTGCTCTTCTTTGGTATTGTGATTGCAACGGTCCCAAAAGCTCTCTACACAACATATTGATTACAATGTAAATCGAATTTATGGATTGTGCCTTTAAGACTGCCCTAGGGATTTATAAATATATACGATGATAGACCGTCTATATGTAAAAACGTCCCTTCCTCTCATCTGTTATGGTATAGATGCCCGCTCGCTCACTGTTCAGTCTGTGCTCCCATCTTCCTGCTTTCTCCTTTAACCAACACCTCCTTTTACCACAGACCTCTCCTCCTCACCCTTTCCTTACCCTTCTCTCCTCTCACCACTTGCTCTCTCCATCAACACCCCACTCACCTCAAGGTTCCCTCAACTGTTAGATGTGGTGCTTATTTCACTGTGAGGCTAGAAAGTAGTTAGACTACATGGATAGGGAGTCAAAATGTCCCTCAGGAGGTCTCCCTGACTGTTTAGATGGTACTGTTGGATACTAATATATATTGACAACTCTCTAAATAGATGTACTGTTGTACCATAGATCACTATGGATGAGTTAGTCAGAGGACCCCAGACATACCTTTGCCCAGAGTTGACCCAGCAGTATATTCTCTGGCAAAAATCAATTTCTTTACCCTTCAGATGTGGAAGTGCAGAGAATGAAAAAAGCAGTGGAATCACTGATGGCAGCCAATGAGGAGAAGGTACTGTAAACTACAGTTGACCCCACCGCCCTCCATCTCATGATTCTTAGATGGTTAGTTTTGTCAAGTTTGATCTTTGTGACCCCTCTGCACCTGTAGGATCGTAAAATTGAGGAGTTGAGGCAGTCGCTGCTGCGCTACAAAAAGGTCCAGGACAGGAGTTCAATGCAAGGGAAGAAAGGTTTGAGAAACCATGTTCTCTCTCTAAAACAATGTGCTATTATCATGTTCTTTTTCTAGGTGAGAAACACTCTTATCATACTGTAGTTTGTTTGTTCAGGATCAAAGAAGTAACTACAAACAATGCTGAGTGACCTTGTGAATGATCAGTCAGATGCAGTTTAATGTTAGCAGTGATTTGTAAGAGCAGATAGAAATGTTCTTGAGGTAAATATTTTAAGAATTTGAACGTCAAAGCCTCAAATATCTGGCAGTGGGCTCCAATAGAATGGTCGACTCTGAACTCTCTCTCTCTGGGCTACATAAATATCTGCCTGATAAAAATAACTTTCATATTCCATTCCAGAGAAAACCCAAGACGGCGAGAGTGACGAGAGTAACAGCGACAGCTCCCTCTCCGTGATGTCAACGACAACCACCCTGGTTGCCATGGAGTTGGAAAGGCACGCTCTAGCCGGAGACGAGGAAGTAGCAGGGAAAAGCCCAGACGAGGTACAAGATGACATGTCATAACTACTTAGCTTCATGCATAGAAATATATTGACTAGAACGGGTCAAGGCCATCTGATCACAGAACAGATTATATTTCTATGAATGAATGTTTCATCCTCAGAAAACCTCAAAGCCTTCAGATGTCCTCCAACCAAGAAAACAGCCAGTTACACATTTTTGGCAGTTGTACTTTACTAAATGTTCTTTCCCGTTTGGTCCTCTGCTTCATTGCGAAGCTGGAGATGCACTATGGAGCTACTGAAGTGTCTTCGCCCACACCCAGCCCTTCAGTCCAGTCAGCATGCGATCCAAAAAGTAGTCCAGAGCTGGACCAACCTGAACCAGAGAGGTGAGCTGAACTAGAGATAATAATGCTCTATAATCCTCAAAACAACAGGCTTTGTCTAAACCTGTGGGACAATTTCCAAATTTCTTCCAGAACAACATTGGTGTCTGTCCAGTGCTGGGGTGTTTTCGCTAGGAACCAAACAGGAACGGCCCTACCTGAATTTCTCCAATTCTTACTTTAGTAAACTTTTGTTTTTGCTATGGTGTAGACCTACTTCCTGAAATGAGACCGGCCTTGGAAAAGGTCAATATCTAGGCGAGCTATCTCATCTCGCCCTTAGCATGACAAATGCGGCATAATCGATGACATGTCGACACCACAAGGTCCAATGTGTCTCACAAGGGTGTATAAATCAGCGTGAATGAGTAAAATGGCTTCCTTGGACAAGTATTTATAGCCTCCACACCCAGGTTTGACCACAGCCAGTATACAGTATAGCGTGCAGCAGACTGCTCGCATCTTGTCCATGTTAGCATCGGGTTAGCATCCCAACACTTGTCTGTTTATCCCCTGCAGCGAGGCAGGGGGCCAGGAAGAGTCACAGGAGGCCCCCCTTTCATGTGATACTCCACAGTGAGTATGTCTATGGTGTGAAGCTGCATGTCATATCCTGTCGATTTACGCTTCAAGCTTCTGTCAGAATTCCTTCCTCCCAAAGGTCAGCGGTTCAGTACATATGTTGGCCAGATGTTGTTAATGTTCACTGTGATGATCTTTGTCATTTCAGGACCCTGGATAGCCCCAATTCAGGGAGTCTGGACAACTTGTATGTCAGCAACAGCGAAAAGGTAAAGAGATTTCTGATGAATTCTAAAGTCCTCAGTGAATTTCACCACTAACACTCCATCTCATCATCTGTGCCAGATTACATTGGTGATGGATGAAAAGCCAACAGAGGAGAGTCTTTTCTCTGTGGTCTTCTTTCCAAATTTCAGTCAGACACTTTTTTGCTCATCCTCTCTTTATCATTCTTTATATTCTCTTCCTCTTTGTCTCTTCCGTCTTGTTAGAAAGCCTCCTGAAGGTTAGCATCCTCAGTAAGGCTAATGTTTATGAGTGTGTGTGTAGGGATGGACATGTGTACTGGAACGGATGACAAAGCTGGATCTTTAACGAGAGCTCACATTTTTTTCAAATACTGTAAAAACTATTTGGTGGAATGTGATTTGTGGCAAGTGAAATTTTCTTTGACCCTCGTGTTCCATTTTGTACATGTGCATTTGCGGGGCACAACAAAAAAGAAACCAAGCCAAGCATCACACCGTTCTTTTACCTAAATTCCCTTTCCCATCGGTTCCGACCTCTCCCTCCATACACACTTGCTGACTGTGCATACAAGCTCCTTTTAGGCCTATAGAAACACACTGAGTAGACAAACATAATATTGAGTGCCCCCCCCCCCCCCTTTTTGCCCTCAGAACAGCCTCAATTCGTCGGGGCATAGACTCTATAAAGGGGTTCAAAGCATTCCACATCCACATTTTGACTCCAATGCTTCCCACAGTTGTGTCAAGTTGGCTGGATGTCCTTCTTGATACACATGGGGAAATGTTGAGCATGAAAAACCCAGCAGTGTTGCAGTTCTTGACACAATCAAACCGGTGCACCTGGCACCAACTGCCATACCCCATTCAAAGGCACTTCAATCTTGTCTTGCCCATTCACCCTCTGAATGGCACACGTACACAATCCATGTCTCAAGGCTTAAAAATCCTTCTTTAACCTGTCGCCTCCCCTTCATCTACACTGATTGAAGTGGATTTAACATGTGACCTCAATAAGGGATCATAGCTTTCACCTGGTCAGTCTGTCAGGGAAAGAGCAGGTGTTGCTAATGTTTTGGAGACTGTGTAAATGCCTATAAAAACGTATATCTAAATGATGGGATACACACGCTACATTCCTTGCCAAATGACTTTTATCACACATTCAAAATGGACTGGTTGATTGAAGTAGGAAATATGTGTTCCAAAACGAGCTGCAGTTATGGAATAAATTTGTCCTGTCTATTTTCTGCTTAAGCTACTTTGCAAACTGCTAGTGCTATTTAGAATTGGTTAGCCTAGGCCCCTCAAACTCATTTCTGGACCTCAAAGCCAGTTTCACTGCATTGTTTTATTGTTCCCCTCTAATCAGGGACTGATTTAGACCTGGGACACCAGGTGCTTGCAATTAATTATCGGGTAGAACAGAAAACCAGCAGGCTCTCGACCTTGTAGGATAAGTGTTAAATACCCCTGGCCTAGGTTATTACCCACCTAAACATGGACAGGATCCACACTGAAAATATGCAATAACATTAGTTTGATCAAGACAGAGCGTATTTTCATTAGAATCATTAAGCATATGCATACTCCCCAAACATAAAATGGGTGTCTTGACTGGATATAAGAGCGTCTTGTCTGCTAAATTAACAAAACAAGGTTTTGCCATTGTACAGCGATAAGCTTCTACAAGCTATCACCACGACTTCATTTATTTCATTTTATTTTATTGAATATCCAAAACATACAATATACTTGCAGTGAAGACGCTCAACAACTACATCATACCAGTCATCCAACAGACTCCCATTCAGAGTGACACACAGAAGCATCCAGGTTCAACACCCTGCTCAAGGGCACATCGACAGATCTCCCACAAGGCCAAAAACGGGGACCTGAATCCTCCAAGATTCCCCCCCACAGTTCCCCAAGAGCTACCCCTCAACCATCCGAGATCCCTCCCACAGTCATCGCCCCCCCCAAGAAAAAATACAAGTAATTCCATTCCCCATCCCCAATGCACCAACAACCAAGAAAATGAACTAAAGAGAGAAAAAGACAAAACAGTAAACAATGCAAATAAACAAAGGACAACTAAAATCATAACAGCAAGGCCAACTGTATATGTTTGAGTGCATGTCTGGCACTATTTACATGTGTATGTGTGTATTTGAATGAGTGTGTGTGTGTGTGTGTGTGTGTGTGTGTGTGTGTGTGTGTGTGTGTGTGTGTGTGTGTGTGTGTGTGTGTGTGTGTGTGTGTGTGTGTGTGTGTGTGTGTGTGTGTGTGTGTGTGTGTGTGTGTGTGTGTGTGTGTGTGTATATATGCATGTGTACAAACACCTGCACGGCATCAGCCTCAGGCAATCCGGCATTGGCTGTAAAAACACTGCCTTTCAGTATCATTCAAACTTTTTTATTATGTTTTATTTTTTATACTTTTAATCTTTGACCATCATTCTATCCCCCGCCCAGCAACTCCTCTCCAACTTGTCTCCAATTCCACATCCCAACCCTCAGTTTCCCTCAGCCCATCCCACCCATCTCTGCTCATCTCCACTACAGAGGTTACTTCCTTTTGGAAGATTGTGTTCCACAATGTTATATAACCAGTTGATATTACGGTTTCAATAAATTAATCTTAAATGGCACTTGCTTTTTTTATTGACTGAATATACACTATATGGGGCAATTAGGATGTGTTATCTGTAATGGTTACGATAAATTAGGCGTTGTTCCGATCTGTTGGGGCGGCAAGTAACCTAGTGGTTAGAGCTTTGGACTAGTTACCGAAAGGTTGTAGGATCAAATCCCCGAGCTGACAAGGTAAAAAGGCCGTCATTGAAAATAGGAATTTGTTCTTAACTGACTTGCCTAGTTAAATAAAAAATAATATTGATAAATGCGCAAGAGAGAAATTCCATTGCATGTAACAAATAAAATAAATAAATAAATATTTATTCATTTGAGTACTTGAAATAAAATCTGAGTACTCTCGAACAGCAAAATAAAAATGTTTATTCCCATCCGTGTGTGTATCACCTTGGTTTCGTTGCATGCATTTGACTGCCTTTTATCACATTCAATTGAAATGTATGACTTTACACTAAGCCAACTCTGCACTGTCTGGTATTTTCAAATCCAATTTCCCATATATAAAACAATCTGTTACTGCGTGTGTGTGATGTGACATGGTTCTGGCGTTGTGTGCACTGATTTAGCAGATGGTGGGTATTTTGAAGAATAATTTGACTTTCAATGATTGTCATGTGTTTGTTTTTACCTTCCTTAGTTGAATGCACTGATTGTAAGTTGCTCTGGATAAGAGCGTCTGCTAAATGACCAACATGTACATTTGATGTCAGCTCTTTTCTGCTACTGTTCAGAATAAGGCTGTGGAGGAGATCAGTAAGATCAGCGAGCGCCCGCCCAAGTCTCCCTCTTCGTCTCACCCCGTGACCACGGAGGATGACCGCTTCGGTAACAAGAAGGCTCGCTCCTCCTTCGGCCGGGGCTTCTTCAAGATCAAGGGAGGCAAGAGGACAGCCAGCACCCCTAACCTGGGTAAGAGAGGGTGGATGGATGGGCCTGGTGTGGGTGGATGGGCTCTGGGTCTCAGGTGGAAGCTTTGTGGTAACAGATCCCATATTCACAAAGCGTATCAGACTACGAGTGCTGATCTAGGATCAGATCCTCCCCGTCCGTATAATCTTATTCATTAATAAGATCTAAAAGGCCAAACTGATCCTAGTTTAGCACTCATACTCTGGGATGCTTTATGAATTAGGCCCAGATACTGTAAAACACTGCTACTCACTGGTTTCTGCCTGCTAACTCTGCTTCTTTTGGGCTCTTTTGACTTGTATGATGTGGTATCTTGTGCATTTTGACCAATTCATGTTGGGTATGATTAGATTTGTGAGATGGTAGTCTTTTTTTTATTCAAAAAAAAATACACTTCATTGCCAAAGGTATGTGGACATCTGCTCATCAAACATCTCATTCCAAAATCATGGGCATTAATATGGAGTTGGTCCCCCCTTTGCTGCTATAACAACCTCCACTCTTCTAGGAAGGCTTTCCACTAGATGTTGGAACATTGCTGTGGGGACTTGCTTCCATTTAGCCACAAGAGCATTAGTGAAGTTGCGCATTGATGTTGGGCGAGTAGGCCTGGCTCAGTCTTTGTTCCAATTCAGTCGGCGTTCGATGGAGTTGAGGTCAGGGCTCTGTGCAGGCCAGTCATGTTCTTCCACACCGATCTCGACAAACAATTTCTGTATGGACCTCTTTGTGCACGTGGGCATTGTCATGCTGAAACAGGAAAAGGCCTTCCCCAAACTGTTGCAACAAAGTTGGTAGCACAGAATCGTCTAGAATGTCATTGTATGCTATAGCATTAAGATTTCCCTTCACTGGAACGAAGGAGCCAAAACCATTAAAAACAGCCCCAGACCATTATTCCTCCTCCACCAAACTTTACAGTTGGCACTATCCATAAGTGCCGGTAGCGTTCTCCTGGCATCCTCAAAGTCCAGATTCGTCCGTCGGACTGCCAGATGGTGAAGCGTGAATCATCACTCCAGAGAAAATGTATCCGCTGCTCCGGAGTCCAATGGCGGCGAGCTTTACACCATTGCGCCTGGTGATCTTAGGCTTGTGTGCGGCTGTTCGGCCATGGAAACCCATTTCATGAAGCTCCCGACGAACAGTTATTGTGCTGACATTGCTTCTAGAGGCAGTTTGGAACTCGGTAGTGATTGTTGCAACCAAGGACAGATGTTCTTTACGCGTTTCACGGGTCTTGTTCTGTGAGCTTGTGTGGCCTACCACTTTTCACTTCACAATAACAGCACTTCCAGTTGACCGGGGCAGCTCTAGCAGGGCAGACATTTGACGAACTGACTTGTTGGAAAGGTGACATCTTATGACGGTGCCACATTTGAAAGTCATTGAGCTCCTCAGTAAGGCCATTCTACTGCCAATGGTTGTCTCTGGAGATTTTATGGCTGTGTGCTCGATTTAATACACCTGTCAGCAATGGGTGTGGCTGAAATAGCCAAATCCACTAATTTGAAGGGATGTCCACATACTTTTGTATATATAGTGTATATATATTTTAGGTGTTTCTGCCACTTAATTCAGACAGTAAGGAACTTAGAGGGGTAGACAGGCAAGTGAGAGAAATGGTGGAAACGGTGTCTAATGTGACGTGCTGGGGAATGTTACCATTACAGCGCTGCACAGCCTTTTGGTTTATTCTGAAGTCTGAGCGGTTCTTAACAAAGAGCTTGGTTTTTCTATGCAGCTTTTAATGTTTTTTTTATTTTTTTTATTATGTTCCCCAAAACCACACCCATAGTTAAAATACATACGAACACCATAATGACTAGTCCCAGAAACTTCTCCCTGTCTAATTATGAAAATTTTACCTACTGTGTGTGCTTTGTAGTTGTTTTATATGTATCTTATCTGTCTCCTCCTCCTACCATTATACTGTGACTCTCTCCTGTTGTTTTTTCCCTTCGGTAACCTTTGACCTTTGTCTTGTTCCTCTCGTGTCATGTCTGCTTTGTGTAACACATTGTGAAGATCGCAGCCGGAGTGCGAGTGCACCTATGCTAGGTACTGTATAATGGAGCCATCATGTCCTCAGGGCAAGGCAGGGCAGCAGTATGGCCTCCCTGGGGGAATTACCACTACTGGATATGACCCTTGACCTCATAACATTCCCTCCGTCCCCTTCCTTCCCAAACCCTCTCAACCAACTGTTGAATTTCTACTTTCACCTAACTCACAAATGTTATGTGAGCTGAACTGTCTTTTGTAATTCAATTTCATAAATCATGATTCTCCCCAGACTTAGTTAAAAAATGGACAATTTCTTTCTTTCTTGGGTGACCGCTCTATATGGAATATGAGTTGAAGGTGACTTCTACATATTTCATAAGCAGGCTCGTGTTGATAGAGATGTAAGGGTAGGAATTTATATATATATATATTTAATGATTAACCCAAGTCTTATGCTAGGTCTTGGTGGTGACCTGGTTATTTCAAGACTTAATGAAGCATGCTCATGTAGATATAACTTGGGAGTTCTCACATAGAAGGTTTGAATTTCCACTCTAAACATTAGACATTTGAAAAGAGGTTACTTACTCTCCGGCAACCATTAGCCCATGGCAAGGCATTATCGTTGCTGCTATTTTGGTATATAATTCTACAGTAGACATCCTCACATGCAACCACACCCATGTTACCAGCAATTGTTCCGAGGCAAACAGCTTTGCAACATGGCTGGATAACATCAAAGATCGGAGCCTTTTTTGTATGTTTTGTTCTGTGTGTCGGCAAACTGCATGTATATGCTCATTTCTATTTCTGTTCAGACGCCCCTCGCAACAAACCATATCCCGGTTTTATAACCAGATGTCATCTGCAGTGATGTTCCCTGATAGTCTTCATGAAGTACATTTCTTTACTTGAATGTTATGTTCTTCCTGATGTTTTGGCTCTTATCAGTTGATATGCTGTTCACTATTCCTGAAAGCTAAATTCAACTCCAAATATTCAAATAACCTTTTTCTTAAACCCACATAACATAGTTAGATCCTGATTATGTTGTGGTTTCCTAACTTAGACCACCTCACTCTCCCATGTACAAGTTGTGTTCAGTGAAGCGGTCATGCATGCTGTAACCAGAGGCCTAGTGAGTCTCATTTAGGAATGTGTGTGTGCATGAATTACACTCTTTAGCTCCCGAGTGGCGCAGCAGTCTAAGGCACTGCATCTCCGTGCTAGAGCCGTCAGTACAGACCCTGGTTCGATTCTGGGCTGTATCACAACCGGCCCTGATCGGTTGTGATGCACAATTGACCCAGCGTCGTCCGGGTTAGGGGAGGGTTTGACCAGGGAGTGGCCGTCATTGTGAAATAAGAATTTGTTCTTAACTGACTTGCCTAGTTAAATAAAGGTTCAATAAATAAACACTCTGTTCAAGATTTAGGATGCCTCCAATATCTCTAAAAGTATAATATTGACATTTGAATTCTATGCATGTTTTGTCTATACACCAGTGCACAACTAGTCTTTGACTGCAACTAAAATAAAATAACTCTTTAGTGCTTCAGGAGTCTCCACTCCATTGCATGGAGACATTAACAGAACAGATTCAAATCAAACTTTATTTGTCACGTGCTGAATACAACAAGTGTAGACCTTACCGTGAAATGCTTACTTACAAGCCCTTAACCAACAGTGCAGTTCAAGAAATAGTTAAGAAAATATTTCCCAAATAAACTAAAGTAACACAATAAAATAACAATAACGAGGCGATATACAGGGGGTACCGGTACCGAGTCAGTGTGCAGGGGTACAGGTTAGTTAAGGTAATTTGTACATGTAGGTGGGGGTGAAGTGACTATGCATAGATAATAAACAGTGAGTAGCATTGTCTGGGTATTAGTGTTATACCATCCCTATGATTTCTCTGTCTGGGAGTTGTGTGGCTGGCCAGGGTGTTTCTGGGCCACAGCCTCTGGCCCTGAGATGCAGATATCTGTGCATGGCTGCATCTGAAATGGCATCCTATTCCCTACAGGTGAGGAATCTTTGACCGGTTTTTCACAGCAAGAAAGTAATCCTGCAGCAACAGTAAATGTGAATTGTGTGGATTATAATGAATGGATATTTTTGTAGGGGTCGATACATTTTTATTTGGGGCAAATCAAGTCTAACATTTTAAAGTGAAAATTACACATTTAGAATCCTTCTTAAACCTACAAGTTTGCATTTCCTGCTGTGCAGAACATTTCCTACAACAACAGGAAGATCAATTTAAGATCCTACACCTGATTTATATTGCACTACTTTTGACCAGAGCCAAAAGGATGCCGTTTTGGATGCACCCCATGGCTGTCACCATGGTGACATGGCGGTGCTGATGCCCTGTTGTCATTGCTGATGTCCTGTTTCTACAGCTGAGACTGAGCGAGAGGAGGGCACTGACCATCTGGACCTGGCCGGTCTACCCCAGAGGTCAGCCAACAGCGACAGCACCAACACACTGACCAGTGTGACCTCCACTACATCCCCCGAGTGCAAGAAGAAGTCCAAGGGAATCAAGGGGCTCTTTGGAAAGTAAGTGTTACATTTGTTTGGTACAGAACTCTTAATGACACTGTCCTGTAAGACATCAATATTGAGTTTTGGGTACCTGGGTCATTTTCATTAGGCACCAAAACAGAAGGAAACTGACTGAAACGGGGAGGGAGTACTTGAACTTGTTCAATACAAAATGCTTATTTTTTTTGTTTTCTGTTGCAAAATATTTTGCTACGGTGTGCCCTAATGAATACAACCCTGGTTAATATTGATCTGATTTAAAACTCTTAAGTCTTGACTAATCAAAAAACTAAGCTTGCAATATAAGGAAGAGAAACATGTTTTGTGTATTCTTTTATAATAAAATAAAAAATGCTTTCAGCTATGGTAACCCCACCGCAACCATGGTACATTAGTTTGGAGTCATAAGTGCTTAACTTTCAACCATGGTACATTAGTTTGGAGTCATAAGTGCTTAACTTTCAACCATGGTACATTAGTTTGGAGTCATAAGTGCTTAACTTTCAACCATGGTACATTAGTTTGGAGTCATAAGTGCTTAACTTTCAACCATGGTACATTAGTTTGGAGTCATAAGTGCTTAACTTTCAACCATGGTACATTAGTTTGGAGTCATAAGTGCTTAACTTTCAACCATGGTACATTAGTTTGGAGTCATAAGTGCTTAACTTTCAACCATGGTACATTAGTTTGGAGTCATAAGTGCTTAACTTTCAACCATGACCAGACTTGAATTGAAATGATGTATTTAAAGGCTGAGGAGAAGTCAGTCCACCACGTTCAACCTGGATGACAACCTATCAGAGGCGGTCGAGTTCAAGAGAGGCGGAGTCCGAGCCACAGCAGGTCCCAGACTGGGCTGGTCCCGTGACCTACAGCGATTACCCAAGAAGTTAGTGTGCACTGTGATTTCACCTTTAATTAATGAGAAACCAGTTTTTGTGCTCAGTGCACTCCCGTTGAGCACTGAGAAACATCATGTGCGTCACTTGGCTTTCCTTTAGCTTTCTGTGTGCTGAAATACACAGAGGAAAAACAATGCTAGAAATGACTTTCTCTTACACTACTCTTATCCAATCATGTAGCCTGGTCCCAGATTTGTTGGTGATCTCTTGCCAACTCCTACAGGCATAGAGAGCCTAGCCAGATCTGGGACCAGGCAATGTGATGAAAAGGAAGTTGAATCTAAACTAGTCCGGTTTTGCGCCCTACCATGGTCAAGTCATTGTTAGAAGGCAATACTGTGTTCCTTTATGAGCGGGTGACCCACGTTAAGACAGCATGTCCTCATTCTTTCGCTCATAGTGACCTGGACACCCCGTTTGCCCGCTGGTCCAAGGAGCAGGTGTGTGACTGGCTGCAGGAGCAGGGGCTGGGGCTCTACCTGAACATGGCCCACGTGTGGATCTCTTCTGGACAGACTCTGCTGCAGGGCTCACAGCAGGACCTAGAGAGGGTGAGCACTGAGAAGGAGAGATTGTATTTCAATGAGACTAACCTGTATGAATAAAAACACTTGGACTCCGCAGTACAGCCAGATGTCATTTGTATTGATCCCCTATGAGGCAATTCGCCCCATTAGGTTTGTGGTTGACGCTACCCGGGTAACTACTGTACGTTAAGGACCTGGGATGGGGATGGGTTCAAATAATCCTGTAAGGGATGGGTTCAAATAATCCTGTAAGGGATGGGTCACTAAGGGTGACTTTACACATAAATGAAAATATTATTCATTCAGCACTTTATTGTTAACCTAGGCACTGCCTCTCTTTATACTCTGTGGCCAAAAATACTGTACTCTATGACCGGAGAAAGTGGATGGAACAAATCCTCTGTCCTGGGGTGTGGCTCTGGGTGGTTGTTATCTGTGTGTGTGTGTGTTTAGGAGCTGGGCATTAAACACCCGCTGCACAGGAAGAAGCTCCAGCTGGCCCTGCAGGCCCTGGGCTCTGAGGAGGATGACAACAAGGGCAAACTGGACTACAACTGGGTGACCAGTGAGTAGATGAACTGCCAGTATGGGAGTCATGGTTTATACTGGGGTTTTACTATGCTTAACATCTCATGTTGTCAATTCTATGGTGGGCGTTTCAAATTAATTGTAATCCGATTAACAAATTCTGAATTTGATTCAAGTGCTCTCGAGATGTACGTTTTGATTATTTGATTTCTAATGTGGAAATTGACTGGCAGGTTGACAGACCCCCCCCCCCCCCCTCTCTCTCATCTCCTCCCATAGGGTGGCTGGATGACATTGGCCTGCCTCAGTATAAGACTCAGTTTGATGAGGGGAGGGTGGACGGCCGCATGCTACACTACATGACAGTAGTGAGTGTCGAAGAGATGGACAGACACGCACACACTGACACTCCTGTCTTCAGGCCATGCATGGATAGGCCTGATCAGATTCAGAGCCACAGATTGAGATACTGTATGGCTCTAGGCCTAATGATCACACTGCCAGTTCACATTAAGCTGAACAGACTGTACAGCATGGACTACAGAGTGTGATTAGTAACACTGGAGAAGGCCTTGTCTCACCCTCTGTGGATGCAATGACTACACAATGGCTTGAAACAAGACGGCAAAAACAAACACTAGCCATATACCACTACTATTAGTACAATCAAAAAATAATCTCATTAGATTGTCAGACCTTACCTGCTGGGAAATAGTTTTTTCTTTCGCAATGGTAAAATCCTCACTAACTCAATGTAGGAGTCCTCCTGCTAACTATTTCCATCTGACCTGACACTCTTTTTAACATTCTTGCTCCTGTGTCCTCTGTCAGGATGACCTGCTGTCTCTGAAGGTGGGCAGTGTGCTCCACCACCTCAGCATCAAGAGAGCCATTCAGGTGCTGCGCCTCAACAACTACGAGCCCAACTGCCTGCGCCGACGGCCCTCCGACGAGGTAGGTCCACTGGTTGTTTTCATTATGCCCCAAATAGAAGAAAACGGGCACATTTTTGCTTTCTGTTGCAAATGTTTTATATAGTTTTCCGGTGTGTGCCCTAATGAAGACAACCCTGGTTCCAGGAATACATGAACACTAGTCAATGCTACTGTACCATCCACTTTTTGTTGTGTACTCCTTCTCCACTTCTTCAAGCTAAACAAATATTTAACAAATATTGGCGCACAATCATTTGGTTGGTTGATAAACACATTATTTTCTCTCTCTGTCTTTTGATTGGTCAGAACAACATCACGCCGGCAGAGATCTCCCAGTGGACCAATCACAGAGTGATGGAGTGGCTGAGATCAGTGGACCTGGCGGAGTACGCCCCCAACCTGAGGGGCAGCGGCGTTCACGGGGGACTCATGGTGAGAGAGAATTATCAGAGAGCATGTGATCAGGTTTAATGTGGCCCACAGTCGTCTTGGTTAAATAAGACCAATGTTTTTTGTTGTTTTTGAAAAATTACTAAATGGCTAAAACCAGTTGGAGACTACATAGAAATGACAATGGGGTTTTATCTTAGAATAGAATGCGTCTCAACCTAGCTCACATCTTACAATGATCCCTCTTCCCCCAGGTGCTGGAGCCACGGTTCAACGTGGAGACTATGGCCCTGCTGCTGAACATTCCCCCCAACAAGACCCTGCTGCGGAGGCACCTGGCCACCCACTTCAACCTGCTAGTAGGCTCTGAGGCCCAGGGGCTCAAACAGGATTGTCTGGAGAATCCCGACTACACCCTGCTCACCGCCACCGCCAAGGTCAAGGTAGGGGTCAAAGTAATGCACAATATAGGGAATAGGGCGCATTTTGGATGCAACCATGGTTTTGGGTAGGGGTAAGGAGTGATGGAGAAGGGGAAGACGTGTGTTTGGGTGTGGTAAGATTGTTTTCATGTGTTTGACACAGGTTTTGGTTATGAGCTGTGGTCTCAATTTATAATCATTTGAGAAATAATCTGTTCCCACCAGCCGAGGAAGATGTCGTTCGGGAGCTTCGGCAGCCTGAGGAAGAAGAGGCAGGATGACAGTGAGGAGTATGTCTGCCCCATGGACGTGGAGATGCCAAAGGGACGTAGCTTCCAGAAAGGCTATGAGCTTCAGCTCTACGAGGACGACATTGACCGGCTAGAGCAGGTAAACTTTAGTCTGGTCCTAAGTCTGTTTGTGCTGTCTTGCCAACTCCTATGGTCATTGTCAGACCATGCATTTTGGCAAAGCATTTCTCTGTAAAGGTTGCATGGTGCTCAGTACACACTTAATAAGTTCTCCAAGTAATTAGTAAGTCATCTCATCAATACTAAGATTCAACCTCCACCTTTTAGATTGTTCTCTACTCGATGTTTCCAGTCTGCCTGTATTACATACAGACCTTTTTGAGAGTTCACTGCCGTGACAGGAGATGGCAGCACTGCCTAGTTTCTATATTCACTCAGAGCAGCTGCACAGACAGGTCTTCTTAGTAATGGTGTTGAGTGTCAAACCATATCTGTTATTGCAGATGGAGGACTCAGAGGGAACTGTGAGGCAGATCGGAGCGTTCTCCGAGGGCATCCAAAACTTGACGGTAAAAAGGAATCTTTTCTTTTTTTCTGTTTTAACTGTGCTATGTTGATGTGCTGTGCTATGTTGATATGGTTTGTGGATAACAATATTTAGGGTATAAGCGCTACGGTGCCTTCAGGAAGTATTCATACCACTTGATGTATTACAAAAAACATTACAGCCTGAATTAAAAATTGGGGGGAAAATGTTTTTTCATCTACACACACTACCCCATAATGCCAAAGTGAAAACATGTTTTTATTTTAGCAAATGTGTTGAAAATGAAATCAAGATATCTCATTCACACCCCTATGCTATGACATTCCAAATTAGAGCTCCGGTGCATCCGTTGTCTTTTGATCATCCTTGAGTCGTCACCTGAACTTGGTTGGAGCCAATTTAGTTGTTTGGACATGATTTAGAAAGAAACGCCTATCTATAAAAGGTCCCACCGTTGTCAAAGCAGAAACTATACCATGAAGTCCAAGGAACTAGAATTGTGACGAGGCATATTTCATTTTCAATACATTTGCAAACATAAAAAAAAAAAAAAATGTAATTATTGAGTATTGTGTATAAATGGGTGAGCGAAAGGCATCTATTAAATCAATTTTAAATTGTGGAATAAGTCTAGGGGTATGAATACTTTCTGAAGGCACGGTATAAATATGTAAGGCATTTGTGACATAAATATAGGTTCTTACATTTATTCTCCAGTATTAATTTATTATTTCATGCATTGTGTCCCTGTGTTTCCAGAGCATGCTGAAAGACGATGAATTTTTCAAAGAGCTCTCCAACTCACCCAACCCCAGCATAACAGATGACGATTCCAACATGTGACGCTGACCGTCGCCATGTGACCCTGTTCCCTAGTGCCGTTGTGAACCAAACATTCTCCACTAGCAGACCAGGATTCAAATACTATTTGAAATCATTTCAAATACTTCAGCTGTGCTTGTTTGAGCTTGCCTGTTGGAATACAATGGGAATAGAAAAGTCTGCCCATCTAGCACTCCAGGCAGGCTAAAGCAAACGCTCAACGGATTTCAACCCGGGTCCTCCACTAGCACACACTCCAGACTCCACCGTAACCCCTGTAACCCTCGCAGAGCAAGCACCAGAACTCCTTTTAGTATTTTAGATGAGCTATAAAAAATCTATATTTTAAAGAAATTCAAGACCATGTCTGATGTCATGTGAACTGTTTTTGTAAGGTGCCAATCCATTTTAACACACCTATTGGGAGAGGATTTATTTCAGAGCAATACGCCACCATAGTTTGCCTACCAGCTGGATACTGGAGACATTTGTAATCCTTGTTTGTATACTGGCCATCTTTCTGTGGAATTAAGTATTAAAGTGAGCCATATCAATATCTCATACTTTTTTTACAGTAAGATGTACTGTAGGACTATTGCAAAATCTAATATATAATTTTAAAGAATATGCTTGGCTTTTGAACGAACTTACTGACAGTTGAAAAATAACGGTATATGCTGTGCAGATTTGCCCAAGTTAAGTGGTATGCCCCAAAACAGTTGATATGGTTTATGCAGAAAACCAGGCTATTAGCTGCATCATTTCTATACTTTCAACATATCGCGCCATATCCTAGACACTCCCAGTAATGGTGTTTCTTTGCATGCATTGGCACCGATACCGTACTGTATGTATTTTAGTACAATACACAGTTCAATGCAAATGATTCCTGTTAAGTGTCATCAATGCATGTTATTGAAGCCTTTCTTGTAGCCAAAATGTTGTACACCTGCCAACAGAAGACAGACTTTGTTTTATCATTGTACTGAGAACTATTCTTAAAAATTGCCAAATAGCATAGTTATTTTCAGAGTATTGTAGCTAGCCTGGGTGCCTGTCTGTTTCTGCTCTCTTGCCAACTCCTTATGGAATTGTCATGCCAAACATATTGTTTGGAGTGACAAGGAGTTGA
The DNA here is from genome assembly GCF_045679555.1 of Salvelinus alpinus. NCBI lineage: Eukaryota > Metazoa > Chordata > Actinopteri > Salmoniformes > Salmonidae > Salvelinus > Salvelinus alpinus. The sequence continues at coordinate 22,624,464 of NC_092094.1, read as the reverse complement.
CAAGAGAGTAGAAAGTGACTGGCACCCAGGCTACGTTGTAGCGTGTTGAGAGCTGAAGCAATGCAAGAATGTCTCAAAAGCAAAGATTCTATTATGGAACGTCCTAACCACATGAGAAGGAAGTGTATACTGTGTACTGGTTGAGGTTTTACCCATTTCTAAGGTTAATAAAGTAATTTAAACCAAGTGATGTCTTTCAATGCTCAAGTAGGAGGCTTGGAAATGTAGAACATAAAGTGTATAGGTAATTTTTACTCTGCAGTGCAGATTCAATACCATTTAAAAGCATCCATGTTCGTACAGACCCTTATTTTTGTCAACACGTACAGACCCTTATTTTTGTTAGTAGTTGCCCAAATTGAACAACTGTGTACACAGTAGCCTACCCATTGTGTGCACTTTAAATTAAAGGTTTGACAAGCCATTATTTGCAGCATGATGAACATGAACACATTTACACACATTAAAAGTAAAATACATTAGGGGCAGGAGCATTGCTCCTCCAGTTCTGTTCAGGCAGAAGTAAAGTATGCTGCTCATGTGAAACCATAACTGAACCACCTCATTCACAGCTGGCTGCTATTGATGTAGTCTGAACAATGCGTTTTGCATGGAAATCCTCTTGATATTCCAGCATGATATATTGGTGCTGAGCTGAACCTTGGATACTACTGTGACTCCATAATGAAGGAATGACTAGAGGTTTCATTGAAGGAAAATAACACAACTCATCTAAGAGTCTTGTAAATGGTTTTAGTATTTTTGATTGTCTTTAAAATTTGGGCTCTAATGGGGGAAACACTTTTTCATTAGCTCTACAGTCATGGCCAAAAGTTTTGAGAATGACACAAATATACATTTTCACAAAGTCTGCTGCCTCAGTTTGTATGATGGCAATTTGCATATACTCCAGAATGTTATGAAGAGTGATCAGATGAATTGCAATGAATTGCAAAGTCCCTCTTTGCCTTGCAAATGAACTGAATCCCCCAAAAACATTTCCACTGCATTTCAGCCCTGCCACAAAAGGACCAGCTGACATCATGTCAGTGATTCTCTTGTTAACACAGGTGTGAGTGTTGGAGATCACTCTGTCATGCTGATTGAGTTTGAATAACAGACTGGAAGCTTCAAAAGGAGGGTGGTGCTTGGAATCATTGTTCTCCCTCTGTCAACCATGGTTACCTGCAAGGAAACACGTGCCGTCATCATTGCTTTGCACAAAAAGGACTTCACAGGCAAGGATATTGCTGCCAACCATTTATCGGATCATCAAGAACTTCAAGGAGAGCGGTTCAATTGTTGTGAAGAAGGCTTCAGGGCACCCAAGAAAGTCCAGCAAGTGCCAGGACCGTCTCCTAAAGTTGATTGAGCTGCGAGATCGCGGCACCACCAGTACAGAGCTCACTCAGGAATGGCAGCAGGCAGGTGTGAGTGCATCTGCACGCACAGTGAGGTGAAGACTTTTGGAGTATGGCCTGGTGTCAAGAAGGGCAGCAAAGAAGCCTCTCCAGGAAAAACATCAGGGACAGACTGATATTCTGCAAAAGGTACAGGGATTGGACTGCTGAGGACTGGGGTAAAGTAATTTTCTCTGATGAATCCCCTTTCCGATTGTTTGGGGCATCCGGAAAAAAGCTTGTCCGGAGAAGACAAGGAGAGCGTTACCATCAGTCCTGTGTCATGCCAACAGTAAAGCATCCTGAGACCATTCATGTGTGGGGTTGCTTCTCGGCCATGGGAGTGGGCTCACTCACAATTTTGCCTAAGAACACAGCCATGAATAAAGAATGGTACCAACCCATCCTCCGAAAGTAACTTCTCCCAACCATCCAGGAACAGTTTGGTGACGAACAATGCCTTTTCCAGCATGATGGAGCACCTTGCCATAAGGCAAAAGTGATTACTAAGTGGCTCGGGGAACAAAACATCGATATTTTGGGTCATGGTCAGGAAACTCCCCAGACCTGAACTTGTGGTCAATCCTCAAGAGGCAAGTGGACAAACAAAAACACACAAATTCTGACAAACTCCAAGCATTGATTATGCAAGAATGGGCTGCCATCAGTCAGGATGTGGCCCAGAAGTTAATTGACAGCATGCCAGGGCGGATTACAGAGGTCTTGAAAAAGAAGGGTCAACACTGCAAATATTGACTCTTTGCATCAACTTCATGTAATTGTCAATAAAAGCCTTTGACACTTATGAAATGCTTGTAATTATACTTCAATATTCCATAGTAACATCTGACAAATATCTAAAGACACTGAAGCAGCAAACTTTGTGGAAATTAATATTTGTGTCATTCTCAAAACTTTTGGCCACAACTGTAGACTAAAAAGTTTGCTCTAGGTTAAATTTTAGATTTTAGATTGCAGTAGAGTAGGTTGATGATTGCTACCAACATGGGCCTGGGAAACTCAGGAGCTGGCTGAGGAAAAACAGACATTTAACATTGATTAATTAAACGAATGTTTGAGTGCTGTCCTCTCATTTATTTAATTTGGCAATAGTGGAATGCAAGCGTTAAGGATAAAAATGTCAATGACCAGGATTTATACCTGCACTGTAATTTAGTGGTGGAGATCAGGCATTTGCCTTGCATTTGAACAGTTGTTGACTATTTAATTTAATTTACTGTAGTTCATGTGTTATTATTAGTGCCCTAAATAAAGCTTTCAATTTACTTATAATATGATCTGATTCAGTGTATGTTGTCCCTAATTTGTAGAGAATACATTAAAGCTGCAATACGTCACATTTTGGGCGACCTAAAATAAAATTGTATTTGTCACACGCGCCGTATACAACAGGTTACTGTGAATTGCTTACTTACAAGCCTTTAACCAACAATGCAGTTTTAAGAAATTAGAGTTAAGAAAATATTTACTAAATAAACTAAAGTAAAAAAGAATACAATTATAATTTAAAAAAATATAACAATTATGAAGCTACATTACCAGTCAAAAGTTTTAGAACACCTAGTCACTCAGGGGTTTTTCTTTATTTTTACAATTTTTTACATTGCAGAATAATGGTGAAGACATCAAAACTATGAAATCATGTAGTAATCAAAAAAGTGTCAGTATATATTTTATATTTAATATTCTTCAAATAGGCATGCTTTGCCTTGATGACAACTTTGCACACTCTTGGCATTCTCTCAACCAGCTTCATGAAATAGTCACCTGGAATGCATTTCAATTAACAGGTGTACCTTCTTAAAAGTTAATTTGTGGAATTTCTTTCCTTAATGCATTTGTGCCAATAAGTTGTGTTGTAACAAGGTAGTGGGGGTATACAGAAGATAGCCCTATTTGATAAAAGACCAAGTCCATATTATGGCAAGAACAGCTCAAAAAAGGGAAGAGAAACGACAGTCCATCATTACTTTAAGACATGAAGGTCAGTCAATACGGAACATTTCAAGAACTTTGAAAGTTTCTTCAAGTGCCATAATGATAAAGCGATATGATGAAACTGGCTCTCATGAGGACCGCCACAGGAAAAGGGGGATAAGTTCATTAGAATTACCAGCCTCAGAAATTGCAGCCCAAATAAATGTGTCTACTTGAACTCTGTAGAGCATCTCAACATCAACTGTTCAAAGGAGACTGTGTGAATCAGGCCTTCGTGGTCGAATTGCTGCAAAGAAACCACTACTAAAGGACACCAATAAGAAGAATATACTTCCTTGGGCCAAGAAACATTAGACAAGTGGAAATTTGTCCTTTGGTCTGGAGTCCAAATTGGAGATTTTTGATTCCAACCGCGTCATTGTGAGACGCGGTGTGGGTGAATGGATGATCTCTGCATGTGTATTTCCCACCGTAAAGCATGGAGGAGGAGGTGTGATGGTGTGAGGGTGCTTTGCTGATGACACTGTCTGTAATTTATTTACAATTCAAGGCACACTTAACCAGCATGGCTACCACAGCAATCCCATCTGATTTGGGCTTAGTGGGACTATCATTTGTTTTTCAACCGGACAATGACCCAGCACACCTTCAGACCATGTAAGGGATATTTTACCAAGAAGGAGAGAGATGGAGTGCTAAATCAGATGACCTGGCCTACACAATCTCCTGACCTCAACCAAATTGAGATGGTTTGGGATGAGTAGGACCGCAGAGTGAAGGAAAAGCAACCAACAAGTGCTCAGCATATGTGGGAACGCCTTTAAGACTGTTGGAAAAGCATTCCAAGTGAAGCTGGTTGAGAGAATGCCAAGAGTGTGCAAAGCTGTCATCAAGGCAAAGCGTGCCTATTTGAAGAATCTCAAATATAAAATATATTTTCATTTGTTTAACACTTTTTTGGTTACTACATGATTCCATATGGGTTATTTCATATTTGTGATGTCTTCACTATTACTCTACAATGTAGAAAATAGTAAAAATGAAAGAAAAATCCTTGAATGAGTAGGTGTTCTAAAACTTTTGACCGGTACTGCATATACAGGGGGTACTGGTACCGAGTCAATGTGCGGGTGTACAGGTTAGTCGAGGTAATTTGTAGATAGGGTTGAAGTGACTATGCATAGATAATAAACAGCATGTAGCAGCAGTGTAAAAACAAAGGGGGGTATCAATGCAAATAGTCCGGGTACCCATTTGACTAATTGTTCAGCCTTCTTATGGCTTGGGGGTAGAAGCTGTTAAGGAGCCTTTTGGACCTAGACTTGGTGCTCCGGTACCTCTTTCCGTACGGTAGCAGAGAGAACAGTCCATGACTTGGTTGACTGGAGTCTTTGAACATTTTTTGGACCTTCCTCTGACACAGCCTAGTATATAGGTACTGGATGACAGGAAGCTTGGCCCAAGTGATGTACTGGGCCGTACACACTACCCTCTGTAGCGCCTTATGGTCGGATGCCGAGCAGTTGCCATACCAGAAGGAGATGCAACCGGTCAGGATGCTCTCGACGGTGCAGCTGTTGAACTTTTTGAGGATCTGGGGACCCATGCCAAATCGTTTCAGTCTCCTGAGGGGGGAAAGGTGTTGCTGTGCCCTCTTCACAAGTTTCTTGGTTTGTTTGGACCATGATGGTTTGTTAGTGAGGTGGACACCAAGGAACTTGAAACTCTCGACCCGCTCCACTACAGCGTGTTTGGGCCTCCTTTTCCTGTAGTCCATGATCATCTCCTTTGCCTTGCTCATCTTGAGGGAGAGGTTGTTGTCCAGGCACCACACTGCCAGGTCTCTGTCCTCCTCCCTGTAGGCTGTCTCATCGTTGTCGGTGATCAGGCCTACCACCGTTGTGTCGTCAGCAAACTTAATGATGGTGTTGGAGTTGTGCTTGGCCATGCAGTCGTGGGTGAACAGGGACTAAGCACGCACCCCTGAGGGGCCCCCGTGTTGAGGATCAGTGTGGCAGATGTTGTTGCTTACCCTTACCACCTGGGGGGCGGCCCGTCAGGAAGTCCAGGATCCAGTTGCAGAGGGAGGTGTTTAGTCCCAGGGTCCTTAGCTTAGTGATGAGCTTTGTGGGCACTATGGTGTTGAATGCTGAGCTGTAGGCAATGAACAGCATTCTCACATAGCTGTTCCTTTTGTCCAGGTGTGAAAGGGCAGTGTGGAGTGCGATTGAGATAGTGTCATCTGTGAAACTGTTGTGGTGCTATGCGAGTTGGAGTGGGTCTAGGGTTTCCAGGATGATGGTGTTGATGTGAGCCATGACCAGCCTTTCAAAGCACTTCATGGCTACTGACATGAGTGTTACGGGGCGGTAGTCATTTAGGAAGGTTACCTTCACTTTCTTGGGTGCAGGGACTATGGTGGTCTGTTTGAAATATGTAGGCATTACAGACTCGGTCAGGGAGAGGTTGAAAATGTCAGTGAAGACACTTGCCAGTTGGTCCATGCATGCTCTGAGTACATGTCCTGGTAATCCGTCTGGCCCCACGGCCTTATGAATGCTGACCTGTTTAAAGGTCTTGCTCACATCGCCTACGGAGAGCGTGATCACGCAGTCATCCGGAACAGTTGGTGCTCTCATGCATGTTTCAGTTTTGCTTGCCTCGAAGCGAGCATAGAAGGCATTTAGCCCATCTGGTAGGCTCACATCACTGGGCAGCTCGCGTCTGTGTTTCCCTTTGTAGTCCGTAATAGTTTTCAAGTCCTGCCACATCCGACGATCGTCAGAGCCGGTGTAGTAGGATTCAATCTTAGTCCTGTATTGACGCTTTGCCTGTTTGATGTTCGTCGGAGGGCATTGCGGGATTTCTTATAAGCATCCAGATTAGTGTCCCGCTCCTTGAAAGCGGTAGCTCTAGCCTTTAGCTCGGTGCGGATGTTGCCTGTAATCCATGGCTTCTGGTTGGGATATGTATGCACGCTCACTGTGGGGATGACGTCGTCGAAGCACTTATTGATGAAGCCGGTGATTGAGGTGGTATACTCCTCAATGCCATTGGATGAATCCTGGAACATATTCCAGTCTGTACTAGCACAGTCCTGTAGCATAGCATCCGCATCATCTGACCAGTTCTGTAGTCAGCGAGTCACTGGTACTTCCTGCTTTAGTTTTTGTTTGTAAGCAGGAATCAGGAGGATAGAATTTTGGTCAGATTTTCCAAATGGAGGGCGAGGGAGAGAGTTGTACGCGTCTCTGTGTGTGGAGTAAAGATGGTCTAGAGATTTTTTTCCTCTGGTTGCACATGTGACATGCTGGTAGAAATTAGGTCTAAAGGATTTAAGTTTGTCTGCACTAACACTTAAGGATCATACCCTTTTTTTCAATTTTCGCATTAAATGACATACCCAAATTTATCTGTCTGTAGCTCAGGACCTGAAGCAAGGATATGCATATCTATTTGAAAGGAAACACTTTGAAGTTTGTGGAAATGTGAAATGAATGTAGGAGAATAGAACACATTAGATCTGGTAAAAGATAATACATAATAATGTTATTTTTTGTTCCATCATCTTTGAAATTCAAGAGAGATGCCATAATGTATTATTGCAGTTTAGGAGCAATTTAGATTACGGCCACTAGATGACAGCAGTGTGTTTGCAAAGTTTCAGATTGATCCAGTGAAGCATGGCAATACTGGACAATATTTTGTATCAAGCCTGCCCAAATGTGCTGAATTGATCAATTGATACATTTTCAAGTACATAACTATAGAGAACATACAAAAATTATATGGTAATACAAAATTGAAGTTTACACACTCCCAGGAAAGTCATACATGATGGATCATTAGCTTATACATCTAGATGACCCGGGCGGGATGGGTATGGAGCCAGAGACAGCAGGGGTTCAAACTGTAGAACCCAGTTCCTACATTTGAATATAAAAATAGATTTTATCAAACAAAACTATGCAACATTTTATCTCTGGGGCCCTCAGGATGACAAACCAGAGCACAGCACTCTCCTCAAACAATAGCATGGTATTTTTTCACTGTAGTAGCTACTGTAAATTGGACAGTGCAGTTAGATTCACGAGAATTTAAGCTTTCTGCCCATATAAGACATGTCTATGTCCTGGAAAGTTTGCTGTTACTTACAACTGCCATGCTAATCACATTAGCGCACGTTAGCTCAACTGTCCAGGTATAGGGAAACCCATCCTGTAAAGGTCTTAAAGTCCCCAGTCACTACGAGCGCTGTTTTTGAGTCTTTTACTTTTGGTTTAGTACACCAGCTTCAAACAGCTGAACATAATATATTTTTGGTTATGGTAAAGATATTTCACAGCGCTTTAGATGGTACAGTCATTTTCTACACTATGTCATTTTCTACACTATAACGTTACTTGCTTGTTTTGTCACATACACTGAAATTAAGCGAACAATTAGAAGTTTAGCAACCAGGAAATGGCGGAGCGATTTCTGGATAGGGCATCTTTATTAAGAGGCCTGTTATTTGAATAAAAATAAATGACCAGTCCGCCCCAAAAAATTGCTGTTGTGAATATTTTCGACAGAAATGCAAGAGTGCTTTGGCTGTAGCCTAATTATTACCACAGCCATTTGCTACACAGTTTGTTTCTCTATGCGCACGCGCGGTTTGTGACAATGTATTTTTGTACACTGTATGTACATACCGTGTTTCGGGTGGAGTTGCAGAGTTATTGTTGCAATCGTACAAGACAACTTCGAACACAGCATACCTTTGGACCTCGAAAATTGTAAACTACCAAAAGCCTACATTTGGAGGTACTATGGCACCTCGGTAAGATAACGTTTTGTTTTACATAAAGGTTTTTACTCTGAAACGTCGTTTTTTTTTAGAATCACAGCATAACTTTCACTGCATTCATTTAAAAAAATCACTGACTGAACCATGTCTGAACAAGTTGAGAATTTTGCCTGTGTTTGCACTCTGTTCTGTTCTCCATTGCGTAATTTATGAAGAATGTTGTTATGTATGTTATTGCCATAGAGTAGTGAGAAAAGTCCAAAACATGCACTACATGCATAACCAACATATTTCAATAGTGATTGTCAATAGGTTATGGATTGACCATGGAGTCAATCAGTTAATTTAGAGTTAGTTTTTTAAAACTTTTTCGATTTATTAAAAGAATTGTATGCATCCACGTTTTAAAACCTTTCTATGGAAATATGTTACCACAATATTATGTTTAAAATTGTGTAATCTACAGGTCTGCTTTGCTAGGCTGTGGATTGCTTGTCATTTTGCTGGCAGTGGTGTTCCCCCCTCTGGATGCAGCAAGGTATATGAATCACTGGAGATGACGTTTGCTCACTCTACTGTTCATCTGTGTTTCTGATAATCTAGCACATAATCCAGTCCAATGTAGCCTTTAGTTTAAACCATCCGATTTCATTGCATTTACTGTTATTATTGTATGAATGTGGATATTCCTAAAATATTCTGTATTATACAATAATAACAGAAATCAAAAGAATTAAAAGCAAATCCAATGAATAGACAAACAGTATTGGTTCATGACTACTTTCAAGGGTCTGCGTTTTTAGAAATGTACAAATAATACATAGTATTTTAATAGTGCTTTTCTCAGACACCAAAATGCTTTTACAATAGGCAATTTTAAGGAAAACAAAACAAACCTGGGGTAGAGTAAAGATCCCAGTTCAGTGTTGCGTCATTCAGAATCATGATGGGTTCAACATGGATATAAAAGCCTTAGTAACTATTGTTTACATGGACATTACTGATCTGGTTATTACAATATTTCTATATGTGATTATTATATACTTATAACATAATTATTACAATTTATTATAAAACATGTTTTGCTCTCCTGTTGTTGTAGTCAGGCAATAAACCAAGAGTTGTCAGATCTCTTCAATGAGCTCTGGAAGCTGGATGTGAACCGCATGAAGCCTGGAACTGACTATACCATCTCTGTGCAGGTGGGATATGACTAGGGCCCCCATGACTAGAGTTTTCCCTGACCACCTTACCTGACACACATTCCATTATTAGTTACAGGCTATAATTAGGAGCTGGACAGGAACCAGCTCCTGGCCCTAATTTGCCCCTCATAAGTAGGCCTCCTGGACAGGAAAACCCCTGAAATGTCCCTCCTAAAATGGCCTGCTCAGGAAAAATTCCAGTCCCTACTAACATACCCCTCCCTAAGATGTAGGCTTGCTCAAGAAAAACTCCTGTCCTTATACTGAAATACATCTCATAAGAAGAAGGTCTAGCCTATGTTATTTTGACATGAGGGAAGTGTTTAGTTGTTGGTGTATCTGTATGTCGTCCACTCCAGGGCAAAGCTGGCTATGTCTCTCAAGGCAGTAACCATGCCAGGGACCATGCCTCATCGCCTCTCTTCTCCAATGTCAATGAGAACAAACTGAAGACCATTACTACCTTCTCCCGTAAGTATCTGTGACTACATCAAAATTGGCAAACAAATTGTTATAGACTCTGTGAACTGAAGTAGTCTCAAATAGACTACACTTGTTCGTGTTTTTCTGAGACTTTAGAATTACTTAAAAATTACTTTCTGTTACTTTCAAATGCCTTTCTAATGGCTTTCTGTGACTTTAAATCTGTTCTTTGATGTCTTCAACGACATTCCGCTGCAGGCTTCATGAAGCTCCTGGACAACTATGAGAGGTCAACAGGCGTGGCAGAGCATGTCAGCCGAGAGGAGGTCACAGAGAACAATCTCTTCCTGGATGCCGTTCTGAACACGGAGGTCATGAAGGTACAGCAGAACATGTCACCTTGTCACCTAAATTGCCTACAATTGGTATAGTGGTCCTGTGTGGCTCAGTTGTTAAGAGCGTGGCTGAGGTTCGCTTCAGAAGTATTGTATATTTTCGCCGATTCCATTTCGATACTGTGACTTCCAAATATCGATTCATAAAAACAAATAAAACATGTTTTGAACACTTTTTTCTCAAAAACTTGTTTTCTCATGGCTCTCTCTTCAAATCAATTCAAATTCTATTGGTTACATACACATGTTTAGCAGATGTTATTGCGGGTGTAACGAAATGCTTGTGCTTCTAGCTCCAACAGTGCAGCAATATCTAACAAGTAATATCTAACAATTACACAACTTATATGTAACGACTCTCCTCCTCCTCTTCATCCGAAGAGGAGGAGCAGGGATTAAACCAAGGTGCAGCGGGTTGTGAATACATATAGATTTATTTGCTGACGAAGACGAACACAAAAACTTATACTTGCATAAACTACAAAACAACAAACGACGTTAAACAGACCTGAACTGGTGAACATAAAAAACAATGCACTCATGAACAGGAAAGAACGAACGAGAGACGAGACAGTACCGTGTGGTGCAATAAACACAGACACAGCGACAACCACCCACCACAAACAATGTGAAACAACCTCCCTATGTATGTCTCTCAATCAGAGGAAAACGAAAACACCTGCCTCTGATTGAGAGCCATACAAGGTCAATTAAACCTGACACTTAACATAGAACAAACACAGACTGCCCACCCATCTCACGTCCTGACCCACTAAACACAACAATACAAAAGGAAAACAAGGTCAGGAACGTGACAGAACCCCCCCCTTAAGGTGCGAACTCCGGACGCACCATAAAAAAAAGTCTAGGGGAGGGTCTGGGTGGGCATCTGTCCGCGGCGGCGGCTCTGGCGCAGGACGTGGATCCCATCCCACCATAATAAATCCCCGCTTCTGTGGCCTCCTCAAGGTGGCGACCCTCGCCACCGACCTTGGACTGGGAACCCTAGACATGGGTCCCGCTGGATTTAGGGGCAGCCCCGGACTGAGGGACGGCAGCTCCGGACTGAGGGACAACACCGGACTGGCTGGCGGATCCTGGCTGGCTGGCTCTGGCGGATCCTGGCTAGCTGGCTCTGGCTGGTCCTGGCTGGACGGCTCTGGCTGGTCCTGGCTGGACGGCTCTGGCTGGTCCTGGCTGGCGGAAGGCTCTGGCTGGTCCTGGCTGGCGGAAGGCTCTGGCTGGTCCTGGCTGGCGGAAGGCTCTGGCTGGTCCTGGCTGGCGGAAGGCTCTGGCTGATCCGGTCTGGCGGAAGGCTCTGGCTGATCCGGTCTGGCGGAAGGCTCTGGCTGATCCGGTCTGGCGGAAGGCTCTGGCTGATCCGGTCTGGCGGAAGGGTCTGGCTGATCCGGTCTGGCGGAAGGCTCTGGCTGATCCGGTCTGGCGGAAGGCTCTAGCGGCTCCTGTCTGGCGGACGGCTCTGTAGGCTCTTGGCAGACGGGCGGCTTTGCAGGCTCATGGCAGACGGGCAGCTTTGCAGGCTCATGACAGACGGGCAGCTTTGCAGGCTCATGACAGACGGGCAGTTCAGGCGCCGTTGGGCAGACGGACAGTTCAGGCGCCATTGGGCAGACGGACAGTTCAGGCGCCATTGGGCAGACTGGCAGTTCAGGTGCCGCTGGGCAGACGGGCAGTTCAGGCGCCGCTGGGCAGACGGGCAGTTCAGGCGCCGCTGGGCAGACGGGCAGTTCAGGCGCCGCTGGGCAGACGGGCAGTTCAGGCGCCGCTGGGCAGACGGGCAGTTCAGGCGCCGCTGGGCAGACGGGCAGTTCAGGCGCCGCTGGGCAGACGGGCAGTTCAGGCACCGCTGGGCAGATGGGCACACCTGTAGGGAGGAGACGGAGAGACAGCCTGGTGCGTGGGGCTGCCACAGGACCCACCAGGCTGGAGAGACCTACAGGA